>NC_133541.1:6729411-7354411 GCF_048773025.1 Camelus bactrianus
ATTCCGGGTCAGC
Source organism: Camelus bactrianus (assembly GCF_048773025.1). Lineage (NCBI taxonomy): Eukaryota > Metazoa > Chordata > Mammalia > Artiodactyla > Camelidae > Camelus > Camelus bactrianus. The sequence continues at coordinate 6,729,425 of NC_133541.1, forward strand.
TACAGTCAAAACAGGAAATAAACCATTAGCCTATTTTCAATGATAATGGACTCAGAATAGTACTCTTGTCTTTGAAAGAGTAGAAATTTAATATGTCCTTCTGAATTAGAGTGTCTGATTCTCAACAACGCAAATAGCTCACACCATCCTCTCTTAGTTCCCTCTTTGGTTTGGTTGAGGGAGATTTTGGAACCAAATCAACAACTTAATCGTGCCTAGATCAGGCACCTTACCAACTGCCAATGGTTTGGCTTCAAAAGAAGCATTCCTCTGAAAAAGGATGGGTGTTACTGGGTACCACTCTTGAGTGACAATGTTCCCACTCATTGCCTTGTATTCACCTTACTTATGTAATGTTTAGAGATTTCCAGACATTTAAATAAATAGATGCTGGCCCAGCCAGCCTTTTGTAATATGGTGAAGCAGTAAGAGTGAGAGATTTATTGGAAGAAAGGCACCTTGAAAACTCTTCTGACGTTTACGAAAAAAGAGACGTTCTGATTCCCCATTAGACTCCTTCCCTCGCCTGTAACTTTATGTAAGACGGCTTATTTCACAGCCAATAAATGTTGAGAGCTAGGGTGTGCCAGACACTCTGCAAGGTACTGAAGGTAAAGCAGTGAACAATAATATGTAAGTCTAAATAAATACAATGCTTGTAACACTCATACCGTGCTTCCAAGGACACCAGGCAGTCTTCCAGGAACTCACATGTATTAACTCATTTGATCTTTGCAATGACACTGTAAGGAATGTAATGTGGCAGAGAGTCAAGGATTGTGCCCAAAGGTACGCATCCAATAAAAGATGAAGTCTACAATTTAGTAGAGTGGCTTTCAAATTCATCTGGTCTCCACCCCAGAATTAGAAATAACTTTTCCATCACAACTGGACACATGCACATGTGTGCACACACACACACACTTACATGTATAGAACTGGGATTAAAGTTCTGCCAAAAGACCTGTTTTTACTGAGGTGAATACACTCATGCTTTTTATTCTCTTCCGGTATATTCTAATTTTATGCAAAGAAATACACCTACATTAAATCTACTTGTTCTGTAACTGGCTGAGGAGTGAGGGCTTTTTCTTTTTTTAATCAATTCTTAAACAGAGTGACAATAGAGAATCAAAATGATCATAGCCTTTCATTAATAAAGGCATTATAAAAATATATAGTCAAATATCAAGTTTGTTTCAAATATCAGTTCATGTAGAAATATTTACACGCACATCAACATAGCTTCCTGTATCCAAACTGGAAAACTCGGGGAGTTGGCTTAATCAAAACAGATCACTTCAGTCTCCATGTGTTCTCTTTGGGTAAGGAATTAATTAAGAAAGAATAACCTTACAACTTGCCCTGTAAACAAACTCATCTTGAACAGTCAACACATTTGATTCTTGGGTCAATAAAGCATGAATGAGATCCAGAAATTTTATTAGTTATCCTAATCCTAAAAAGAATAGTGTATCGATCATGATTCAGGTTGCTGCTATAGCGCAAACACATGCAGCGTGTCCTTACTGCAGCCAGCGCTAAACTGACTGGGAAGAAACTGTCAGTGTTCACAGGCAAAATATTTCTTCCTGCATAAAAGGAGCAGAGAAAGGGGGGAAACTGTGAGAGTGGCAAGATCATAATCTTGTACCATCAAATAAAATTTCAAAGGCTCAGCCCCGCTCCCGGGGAGCTCAGAATGAAGAAGCTATTTGCATCTTATTTCCTACTGAGTCTTTTCTTCCTATATCAAGTGGAGGTGTCTGCCTCAGGGGGGAGTCCCCAGTTCATCTTGATATGTTTCTGATCACAGAGGGCGTCTATGAATTTCTATTAAAAAAAATATTTTAAGAGCTAAACGAGCATATTCCTGACTCTTTTATTCTCTCCTTACTGACAGAGAATGAGTTTAATTTCTGCTAGACATCTGGGTATGGATTCCATCTGGATTTTAGGGTGCTAAGCAGTAAAACCCCTCATCCTTCAGCCCTAGAGATTTCCCCAGCAGAATCTCAAAGCTCTGCTGACCAGGCAATGTGTATTTTGTACTTAATTACTGAACTCAAACTTGCAAAAGAGGTTAGCAGGTGTTTTGTGAGCCACGTCAAAAAATGACCTATTTCTCATTAATTCACGTTAAACACTTAAAGCAATGCCTTAATGTGTCTAAATGGAATGGCTATATTTGTGGAAATAATGAGAATGTTCTTGTTACTGTTTCTAGTCCTTGGCGTAATTTCAGAACCCTTTGGCTATTTTTAGGATTTAAAAAATATATTAAAGGAATACATAGTCTTTTTTAGAAAACATGGAACGTAAAGAAATATAAGCATAAGGGAATAAAATGTCTATAATCCCACAACCATAGTTTATCACTGATCATATATGTGCTTTACTTTAAATGCACATATATGTATATTTTACTTTAAAACTGAAATAATAGTGAGTAATACATATTCTGATTTTTCTTCAAGTTATGGAATAATTTTCGAGTGTTATACTTTTGTTAAAAGCATGAGAATGGTCCATCTTTTGAGTACTCAGTGTCAATCCTTACCTCCAAATGTGTCTTATCCTCTCTCTCTCTGTCTCTACCTGAGGCTACTAATAGTTTGACTATTGTCTTAGTCCATTTGGGCTGCTATAACAAAACACCATACGCTGAGTGCTTTATAAACAACAGAAATCTATTTCTCACAGTTCTGGGTGCCGGGACTCCCAAGATCAAGGTGCCTGCAGATTCAGCGTCTGATGAAGGCCCTATTTCTGGTTTACAGACAGCTGTCTTTCTGCTCATGTGTGGAAGGGGTGAGGGATCTCTGTGGTCTCTTTTATAAGGGCACTCATCCCATTCATGAGGGCTCCACCCCAGTGATCTGTTTCCCCTTGCATTCTGCTGCCCCAAGCTTCCGATACCTTGTCTGCAAATCTGACTCTACACAGAAGTTTTCTCTGTATCCTCCAAAGACTTTCTCTGAATGCATGAACTTTGTAAATCCAATTTTTCACCCATTTTGGTTCCAAATGAGTTCTTTTCAAGCTTAGAATTACATTAATTTGTGTGGCTTATGTATTTGGGGAAGCATATCTGATTCTCTGTCAATAGCAGGAAATAGGCAAAATATATACATTCTCCACCTTATAGACATAGCTTGAATATTTTTCCTTCTCATTTTATTTTGTAGCATTTTCTCATTACCTTTCAGCAGGAAATGACAGTCTCCTTTGAAAATAACTTTTATGTGTTAAAAGGATTGGGTGGCTTTATATGGCTGAGGTAATTTAAAATCAGAAAGGAATCCATTTTGCAAATGTAATATGTGTAATGCTGTCTTTGGATTCTAGCCTAAAAGACCCTAATTCTTGTCATGGGCATTCTCTTTTTCAATTTCAAGATGGTGCCTTTCCATCTTGCTGGCCTTGGGATACAGGTTCCATCAACTTCAGAGATAGGGGCCCAAGTGGCAGTTAGTGCTGAATATTCATGGCAACGATCCTTCAAGGCCAGGGAGGACTCACCTGGGTTCTCCTTACTCTGCAGAGGATGTGGCTGAGTGCATCAGAATGATGCCTTCAAAGTTGCGTGTGTACCTATTTCATTCTCCATGTTCCTCTGACAGCAAGGGGCAGGAGAGGCGGTCAAATACACAGATAGCCTACTGTTGCTAGATTATGAGCTCCTGCTGGATGCTTGTTGTGCACAATAACCCCTTTAGCCACCAGGACCTTAGGAGGCGGTGTGACCAAGCACATGCACTGACAGCTGAGGCGCAGAGAGGTGAAGACATTGCCCGAGGCTGCACAAACAGTCAAGCAGTCAGTATGGAGTCTGTGTCTGCTGAACTCCACAGCCCAGGAGCTTCCACCGCTCCATCCTCCCTCTCCAAGACAACAGAGCCCAACCTCTGCAAGCCCGGGGGGCCTGGCCGCAGCCTCCCTCAGAGCCCCCGAGGGGACGTCACATGGGTTCTTCTTCACTTGCAGCTCCACTGCTCAGACCATCTCTTCCTCTTGGGGTCACATCGTCTCCAGTCCCTCTGTCCCTTCCTTTCTATTTCCCATTCTTTCTTCATAGCACTACTTTTCTGGAAGAGCATCAGTCCCAACAGTGACAAAATGTAAGAATAGTGTTAACGGTAGCACTATTATGTTAAAATCATTCCTAAGCCAGGCTGGCTTGTGGCTCCTCCTCCAGTGTCCCTGGAAGGCTCTTGACCAGACTTTGGGGTAGGACATGGGACAAGAACTTCTTGGGGGCAGAGAAACAAAGAAAGAAGGAAGAGGAGAAATAAATGCAGCTTTGAATTCCATCTCCCCTGTGCATTCTCTCTGCCATACATCTACAGTTCATTCCCTTTTATCCTTACCATCTCCCCATCTTCTGCCATCTTCTAACTATAGTCGACCCTGAGAACACCAGAATCAAGGAAGCTCAAATCCCTTATAGAAAATCACCTCCTACAGTCAGCCCTCTGTATCAGTGGGCTCCAATTGCACAGATACAGGAGGCCACCTGTACTGTCATGACTCTGAATTCTTGCAAAATATCCTTCTTTCCCCAGTTGTCAATGGATCTATGCAAGTTCTTCTAATGAAATAATGGTCCTGGCCCAGTCATATTCAGACAAGAGGGCCAGAGGTTAGCCCTATTGGGAAGGGGTACTATTTAAATATCTTGCAGAAAGTCTAACTCACGAAAGTTTCTTGATGATCATTTTTCATGGGCTAGAATGACCCTGGTGAGCTGAATGCCACATCTGCCTGTGTCTGTGTCTCACTCAATTAGATGGTGTCTCCCTCTCTCTTCATTGGCAACATTTAATAAGCATGTAATGAATCATTTTCTTTTCCATCATCCCGGGGTCAATATTAGTCAACAAATAATTAAGTGATGGCTGAGTTCTACCACTATGGTACCAATTTCAAGAATGCATGGAGAGTTAATCATGACCCACAATTTGAATTGAATTTGATGGATGGCCCCATTGTTCAGAGCAAAGTGGTAATAGAGCAAGGTTAGCTTTGATGCATTCCATTTTCACATCTTCACAACTTGACATAATAACTTCATAGAAATTTCTCAAAAATGTATTATTTTGTCATAAAAGAGACATTGAAGAAGTATTACTGAATTTGATGTAGAAAAGACAAATCCAAGTAATTGCACGATTAATGGTGGTTTACATCTAGAGACACTGTGATTTTCCAATAGGTAGTGATTTTTGTTACCTTATTTGGACGCTATCTAAGTTCTTTGTATTTCCTCCAAGTTAGATTGTAAACTAGACACACCACCCCAGGAAGATGAATTATGGCCATTTTAGTGGCCGGGGAGTATAAGTGACATCGAAATTTTCTAAATCACTCAAGGCGAACTGAATGGTTATATACTCAGGTGACTCAGAACACGGTGTTAAAAAACTCATACTATAGTTGTTGTAAGATCAATTGCTTGGTTCTCCAGATTTCAAACTTTTGTCAAACTAGCAAATCATATTCTCTGAAGACAAAGGTCAGGAATATATGTCATGTGTGACTGAAGTGGACATTATCAAATGCATGTGCCAACAGGCACAGAAAGAATTGCAGCACGAGGTCCGGGATGACAGTACATAAACCCACGGAGTGATTCAACCCCTAGGCTCACATGTGGCTTCTGGAGAGGTCTCTACCGAAAACAGCATCCCAAACCCCTTCAGAAGAGCCATGACAGCCCTGGACCTCCTCTCGGAATGAGTGGAAAAGATCACTCCTGGGTGTGGTCAGTCTCCCAGAGAAATATCAGGATTGGACAATCACGGATAATCATTCCAGTTAAGCACATGTTCATACTTCGCTTCAGAATCGGTGGGCATTGTGGGGCACCTGGGCGCTCAGGACAGAATGGGCTGCTCCTCAGAGTTAGCTGCTGCCTGGGGTCTGTGTGAAAAAGATGCGCTCCATTCATGTCTCTGGGTGAAGCAGGTTTCCAAGGCTCTTAAGAAGAAAACCTCTGGAAAGAAGAATGTCCCTATATTTAGGATTCTGTGATTCAGCCTTCACTGAAGGAAGAGATGAGGAACAGGCATGGAAAAGAAAGAGAAAAGATCAGAAAGCAAGAGAAATCATTTATAGGACTCAGGAGTTAATTACTTGAATTATGCACTTCCGAGAGAGACCTATGACTTCAGTATTTGAATATACTCATGCTTAGTAATTAAACATTTACTTTCACATGAGATTTGCTGAAAGAATGTTTCATATGATAGGAGATCTATTAATGAAAATTGTTATTTCATTTTTGATCGCCACTGATCTATTAATTTTTCCCATTTATTTTGGTATCTATAAGTACAAGACAATTTATTTTTTATTTTGATTTTCACACATTTTGTATTAAATGGAAACTTTTAGATGTTCCTATACTTAATGTGGTTTTACTCTTATTTTCCTACCCATATTGCAACATGATTTCAGACCAGAGTTTTCAACTTGAAAGTTAAAATGCCATACTGTACCATTTTCAAAGTATACATATTTTTGAAACATTAGGAAAAAAACATGTGCTAAGAAATTTCAAAATGAATACATCCCTTAAAATGTATTTTTTTTACATTGGACATTATACATCTCTGCAAAATTTAGTGATCCTGCAAATCATATATTAATTTCATGTGTTTATTGTTTTATGTGTTTTATTATTTGAATTTATTTCTGTATAAATATTCCAACTTACAAAATACCTCTTATTGTTCACTTCACGTGTCGACCTTAAGCACGCAATGTAATGAGGTTTGATCAGTGTAAACACCAATTGCAATAATGTTCCCATCACCCTCAAAATTCTCTTCTCCCCCCTCCCAGGGATCCCTGTCCATGAGGGGGAACCACTGTTTGATATCATCAAGACTTCACCTGTTCTTGAATTTCAACAGATGGAATCCAGCAGGAGTGGTTCTCAAGATTCATGCTGTGGTTTGTATCAATATTTCATTTTTTAAAAATCAGTGAATTCTATTCCATTGTATAAATATACCATAACTTTTTATTAATTCTCCAGTTGACAGACTGGTGCATCTTTTCCACTTTTCGCTAGTTAATAGGAAAAGCTATTATAAACAAGACTTTTGGAAGTATTAATTTTCTCATTGCTAAAAAATAAGAGTTGTTGGATCATAGAGTTGATATAAATTTAAATTTATCATAAACTCCAAACTGTTTTCCAAAGTAACATTTTACACATCTGAGAGTTTCAGTTACTCCACGACAGTTCAAATATTTGGTGTTAGTCTGTTTGATTTTAGCCCTTGGAGAGGTGAGAAATGCTATCTTATTGCTGACGTAATTTTGGCTTACTTCATGACTAATGATATTGAACATCTTTTCATGTGCTTATTGGCCATTCGTACATCTTATGTGTGAAGCATCTGTTCAAGTTTTCTGTCTGTTTTTCAGTCCTTTGTTTTTTCTTTTTTATTGAACGATAAGAATTCTTTATTCTGGATCCAAGACATTTTTCAAATATACATATTCTGTATATTTTCTCCCATCCGGTAGCTTGCATTATTTTTTTTTCAGTAGTGAATTTTGGAGCAGAATTTTAAAAAATAACATCCAATTATCAATAGTTTCCTTTTATTCTGAGTACGTTTGTGACCTAAAAATTGTTACCTACACTGAAGATATGCTCCAATATTTTCTTCTACCAGCTCTGTAGTAAATTTTACATTGAGGACTGTGATCATCCTAAATTAATTTTGCTATGACATTTGTTATGTGTTTCTGATGAAATGAATCTTTTAATATTAAAAATGTCCTTTAATATCTCCAGTAATACCCCCAGTCTTGAACTCTACTTTGATATTAATATGATAACACCAGCTTCCTTATTGTGACTTTTGCATGGCATATATTTTTCCATCTTTACATGTTTCTTCATTTGTGACTATATTTAAAGTGATTTTTTTTTTGTTCAGCATAAATCTGGATCTTGGTTTTTTTATCAGATCTTCCAATCTCCACCTTTTAATTGGAGTGTTGGGTCTATTCATGTTTAAGGCAACCACTGATATAATCGGGCATAATTCTACCACCTTGCAATCTATTTCTTTTTGTTTCATCTGGTTTTTATTCCTGTGTTCCTCTCTTCTTGTCTTTTTTTTCTGTAAGAATTAGTCTTTTGCTATTAGAATTCCCATTCAACACATATATTGGCTTTTTGTTATACCTTGTAATTTTTTAGAGGCTCCCTAGAAGGTTCCATGCAGCAAACTGCAACGTGGGGTTTCTGACCCCCAGGCTCTGTACTGTGTACTATCTTTGCTATGATCTTAGTATCTCAAAGTTACTTTTAAAATTTCATTTCAAAAACTAAATATACAATTTCAACAATCAAGTCTAGGCTTCCTGTAAGCTCATTAATAATAAAATTGGCTGTATTTTAATTGTCTTTCGTTTCTGTCTCCTGCTAACTGTTATTGAATTGAAATTCATATCCCACATATTTCCAAAATAGTTATAATTGACTTCTTAATTAAGCATTACTTAAAATAGAACAATCAGAGCACTGCAACTAATCCAATAATCCTTCTTAGGGGAGTGGGTGGGTTTTCAATCAATTATCAGTCAATTAAGAAACAGAAAAGCTTCCAGCTGGTTAAGAGAAAAGAGGCAACTCAAGGGATTACAGGATTACATAGGTATTAGGGTAAAAATAACAATAACAAATAAAACAAGATTATGATGGTGGGTTGTCCAGCTGTCTGAACAGCTAAGCAGTTGTGGTCCTCCCCTTAAAGGTCTCATATTATAAAGTGTGCTTGTATGAGAATTTATTTATGAATCCTGAGCCAGTGATCAAAAGAAGATAAACAAGCACAAATAATCCTGCTTTAAATGCTTAATAAAAAATTGTTAAGCATCCCTACAGTTTAATCATCCAACGATTAGTAGGTTAAAAGGTTGGTTGGAACCAGTACCTACTCCTGCTTTTGGTTGTGTCAACGTTTGATAAGAAATACACCCACATCCAGCATTTCTTCACACAAATAATGCCAATGTTTATTTTCCTTTTAGCACCCAGAGCCCATTCTTAAACTCTGGGCTCTGAAAGGAATCTAAGTACCAGCTTGAGTACAAAACTCATCATATAAATTCCATAGGGCACTTTTGTTTAGATGTAATTCACTGAAACACAGAATAGACCCCCCAAAAGAAAAGAGCTGAATATTGTTTGGGTCAAGAATACTTTACTCACAGAAAGGGAAAACATTCTGGAAGAATCCAAATGAAAGAAGACATCCAATGGGTAATGCGGAAATCTTTGGAAGAATCTGATTTTGTTACACGCTCACATTTGTGATGCCTGATGTCACACCTCACAACTCCTTCAGCTCTTAGATTTTCCTACAATATACCATTGAAAGAAGGTAAAAAAGGCTGGTGGATATTTTTGTACACCATCAATATAGGGTTAGCAAAAGGGAACTAATAGCTTAGATTTATAAAATTCTGTCCAGAACAGACATAATTGTATTCAGCATTTGCAAATTTAAAGGCTAAATATAATTCCATATTTTTGTCTCCATATAAGAACTGTAACTGGATATAAATTTGAATCAACATTGAGCAAACTCCAAGCTTGATATCTATTCTCTATATTTGAGTTCAGATATTTTAATATTAATTAATATCTTTTAATTTCTGAGTATATATTTTTTTAAGATGGGCCCTTCACTTGTTGGCTCTTGGGGAAAATATATTTAGCAGTGAAGAGAACTCTACCATAGCAGGGAAGACAGGTTTCTTTTCTTTTTTTTTTTTTTTTCATGTATTAGTTATCAGACTGTAGTGCAATAATGAGAGTCTAGATTTAAGATTGCCTTTTTATTGCTTTAGCCTGCTGAGCATGAAAATGTCTTCAACATTTCCCAGTAACTATGTAAATGCAGCATGTCTAAAGAGAGTTGGCACGTTAACCACATCTGGCCATTTGGAGGTTATTTAATCTACAAGGATTGGCCCCATGAACCCAGCAACCCTTCTCCCCACTGTCCCAGGCACCACCTGGTGCTGAAGTGGGAGCTGAGAAAAGTGCATTCAGGTGTTTGGGTGCAGCAGAAGCAGATTCTGTCTCTTTCTGTAAAGCTAAATTGATTCTTCATTTGAAATATCGTTTATTACTCTGACAATATTTTTTAATTTAACTCATTTTATTTTAAAATGTAGTCACTATCTATGTATTTAACATTCTGTTAATGTTAAAAAAAAAAAGCCCAGGGTTTTGAAATCCTTGCCCATATTAATGTAAATTATCATGCTTTTATAATAATGAACTACAAAATAAGCTTGGATGCTAGTCATTCATTTCAATTCATTACTTAAAAAAAATCCTTTCAGAATGTCTTTTACTCAACATTTTAATACCAAAAATATTGTTTGATAATAATGCCTTTCTGTTTTAGGAACGTAATCAGGGTTGACATGGCCACATAGCCAGCCCGTGGAGACTGGGTGGCAGAGGCACATCAAGGACATTCCCACACCAGGTGATGAGCATCAGTTTTCCAGGTACGGGAAGTGGTGGGAGGGTGCATGGCTGAGTGTGTATGTGTGGTGAAAAGTTACGTTGAGGCACGTTAAAAATTTTAAAGGGTTTATTTGGGCAGTTTTTTTTAAAGTTAATTTTTAAAAATTTGGGGGGTGGGTAATTAGGTTTATTTATTTTTAGAGGAGGAGCTGGGGATTAAATCCAGGACCTTGTGCATGCTAAGCATGCACTCTACCACTGAGCTATACCCTCCCACCAAATGAAAGGCGATACATTTTTTCTTGTTTTTTCTTTTTCTTTCTTTCTTTCTTTTTTTTTTAAGTAATCTTTCTTTTTTTTGGGGGGGGGAAGGGGTAATTAGATGTATTTATTTACTTATTTTAGCAGAGGTACTGGGGATTGAACCCAGGACCTCGTGCATGATAAACACGTGCTCTACCACTAAGCTATACCTTCCCCGCCAGGGCAGCACCAAACCCAAAGTAGTTAAGAGGCTCCACCAAGTTCCATCAACAGGAGCAGGGGCAAGGAGTTTACAGAGAAGACCCAGAAACGAAGAGAATGATTTGATTGCCTATACTTTCATCAGGTTTCTTATTTGGGAAAGTCTGGACGGCTGCTTGGTGCTAAGTTTCACTTCCTCAGATGTCAGTGCATCAGCTCTGGCTTGGGTTCTGGTTTGCTTAGACAGGCAATCCAGGCATTAGAACCATCACAGTCCTATGGTCTCCCTGTTTAAATAGTGCATAGAGGAGGGGTGCCGTTCCAGGCAGGAAGAGGCAGGTGGGTAGTTCCAGAAAGGAGGATGGGATGGGGACCTCAGGGCTTCATGCAGCTCACTTCATCTAGAGCTTAAACCAGAAGGGATGAAGGCATTAGAGACCTGACAGGGCTGCTGCTAGCAAGCCCCGGCATTTCACAGCTGGAGGTGGTTTTCTTACGTATGTGATGGGACATAGCATGGCCAGATATCGGCTCCAGGCAGAGCACTGGGGGGATGGATACGAGCAGGCAGCAAGGCAGGTGAGAGATTCTAAAGACTTGACTAAGGCAAGAGAGTGGGACTGTGGAAAATAGGGGAGGCTTGGAAGAGACTGTGATAAAGTTGGAGGAACGATGGCTGTTTGGATGTTGGCAGGTAACAGAGTAAGAGAGTGGAGGACAAGTCCTTGTCCCAGCTCAGTCATCTTACAGATGGTCACAGAGGGACAGGAAGGCTTGGCAGGCGTGGTTTTAATTTCAGTTTTGGACTTGCCACCTATGATGGGGGACCGTTTAAAAGGGAAGTGCCTCCTGAGGTGGGTATGAAGATGTTTGTGTACCTCACGTGCTGCAACACTCAGTGTGCTCCTTAAACATTCTACTTGGGGTTCTTTTGGAAAACTTCCATTTAAGAACAAAATTTCCTGAATTTGTAATAGGGAATCTACAACTCAGTTCACAGGGATCATAATCTTTGGAATTAAATTTAGGAGCGTACTACTTTTTTCAGAAATGTTAGCAATAATAAACAAAATCCAACAACCAAAACAAGCTTCTTCTGAGCCGTTATCTTCATCTTCTGCCCCTCAGTTTGGGCAGTCACGCTCAGCATTAGAGTGACCACCCATGGGGGTGACTCACCTCACTCCACCTTACCTCTTCTTCCTTGTTGTCGACGTCTCAACCATGGTTCAGCTGCAGAAAGAAGATGAGATTTTCAGTGGACACTTCATAAATCCTGAGTCTTCACTGCCTGGAATTGTTTTGCCTCTGATGTGTTGCTGGGAGCTGAAGCACCAGATTTCATTTTTCTCTTGAGAAAACCAACTGCAATGGTACTTCCTGTACACACTTGTCCTGGACATGTTCAGCGTCTCATCTCATACAGGCTGCAACCTTTTGCTATACTGAGTGAGTAGAACTGGCAGCATGAGGTGCTCAATAGTGGGTGAAAACCTTGCCATTTTAGGATTTGAAGATATTGTGAGATTTTTTAAAAGTATGAATGTAGTGCCAATAGCAAATACTTATATGCATATAACCTCTTCAGGACCTGGGCAATACTTCTATCAACTTGAGTTCTGATCAAAGTCATCTACTAGCATTATTTGCCAACTGTACTCTTTTCTTTAAAGAATAAAATCACCTTATGTCTTCATTCATTCACTCAATCATTAATTCATCTAGCCCATATCTATTAAGCATTTACTACGTGTTTGGAAAATTTCAGGTAATAGAGGTATAACTAGCGATCAAAAGAAACAAAATCTCTTGCCCTTAATTAATCTACCTTCTAGTGCAGGAAGACTGACCACATTAAGACAAAAATAAGATTCATGTGTGTCTACTGATTGCCATGGCGTACTGCTGGAACAGGCTCACTCTTGCATTTATACTGAAGGAATTAGCACTTGTTAACAAATGCCTACATATAACTTAAGAAACTTTTCTTAGGGCATAATTTCCTTATTTGTATTCAATGTAAGTGATTTTTCCCCCCTTGATCTAAAAACATTGATTAAAATCCATCCCTTTATCCATCCCAGAGTAATATAAACGTGTCGGAAAAATCCTTGGAATAATTGGTTCATTCTTCTTACTTTACAGAGAAATAAACTGAAGCTCAGAGATGATTATGACTTCCTCAAGGATATATAGTTGGTATCAGAGGTGACGCAAAAATCCAGCACTTTAAGAAAGCTATTACAAGAATATTGACAATTTTTACAACAGTGTAAATACAAGAAGTGAGTTTGTTATTTTTAAATTCAAGTATAAAACCATGAATCAAACATGGTGGGGTGGCTTAAAATCTTAAGCTAAGTTATTTGAATTGAATGAATTCAGAACTGGGCAAAAATAGTCACGAATTCTGTCCTAGCATTGTTTTTCACACAGACAGTTTCTTATCCCTCAAAGTACATTATTTATCAATGTGAGAGTATAATTAAATTATTCTCTCATTGGCTATTTTAAGGGACACCTAAAAGGGATATAAAAATAAAAGTCAAGGTATCTGAATTATCCACTGGAGCTTGGTAAATAAGCCCCCTCTTCCGGTACCTCCCTAGGCAACAAATCCTGAGCACACATCTCTGCTCCATGAGTCATTACTTCTTAGATTACATTCTCTGAGCAGGAGCAGAGAAATCAATATCTCACACAAGGTTGCCGACGTGCTGGGACTGGTAGTCATTAACCTATTCTCACGCCTCCCACCACTCACAGAAGGAATTCCAGTGTCTCGGTGGATTTTGAACCAAGTTCTTTCCTAACAAACTTGGGAACGGCAGGGGGATTTTGTGAACGGTCTGTTTCAAAATACTTGTACCACCTTCTCACGTATTCAGGACTGTAACTCCCAGTAAGTCACCTGAAATCAGATGTTAAAGATGAGCCCATGAAATATTTATCCTATTTTGTCAGCTGAGAAATAATTGATCAAATACACCAAGCAAGTAGGATTTTTCAAAGACATGTCGAGATCATCCCACACCAAATGGGAAAGAAAAGGAATACATTAAGGGTCCATTCAGCCGTGTTTCTCGGATGCTCTGAAAACTGCATTGCAAAAAGAGTTCCTTAGTGAGCTGAAACAGTTAATGAGACTTCCAGGAGCCACAAGCTGGCTTTGGTTGTGTGGCTTCTGTATTCACAGACTCTGGTTCAATAAAAATGTAAATGTTATCTAGGTACACAGAACATATTTCATGGTGATAATGAATCTGTTGACATACTGTTCATACTTTATTATATAAATTGTAGTGATGTAGTTGCCGGAGAGGGGAAATACTCAGTGCTCAGCCCTACAGGATGCTCTGGGTTGGCACATGTCTGTGCCTGTCCTTGGCACAGTTTGCCCGCCTGCCTTTAATCTGTGACATTGGGAAGAGCCCAACGGCGTCCTTATTGACTGAGCTAATATAACTGGATTTGGAATAGGAACTAGAAGATGGGTTATTTTTAAAAGCAAAAGCCATCAATTCAAAAACCCATCCTGCAGCATAACTAGTTAACAGATTTCTAATTACTCAGGTGTGTCATAGTGTGTGTGAGAAGTGATCAGATTAGAAGGGGACAGGTGGCCGGCAGCTCCCAGGTGGGGGAGCCTGCCTGCTTGAACTCAAGCCTGCACCTCACCCTCACTCTGCACCGCAGGCAGAGATGTGAGTCCTGTTTAGTGTCACCAGCTAGCAGGAACAGCTCTCTAATTTGCGGAGCCCAGGGCAAAATAAAAATGGGTGACCCCCTCGTTCAAAATCTATTAAGAATTTCAGGATGGTGACAGTAGAACCTTAAACCAAGCATGGGGCCTGTGCAAGGGCACAAATCACGCTCGCATGATGCCTGCTCTGCCTTCCGGGTTCTAAGGATGGAGGGCTGCCCTCTAGTGTCGCAGGAAAAATGATTTCTCCTTCCTAATGCTTCCTCTTTTTTTTTTTTTTTTTCCTCTTTCCCCACTCCTTCAGGTCCAGTTAGAGCTTCCGCAGCTTTTTCGGGCATTTTGTCACAAATGAATTGATACAGAGTAAATCTATGGGCGAACCCCTTTGCTCTCCAGCCCTGCTACGCAAGGCCACAGAAATGAACCATTGAACTCCTTGGGGTCCCTTTAGTTGCATGAGTTTATATTCCATGCTCCCGGCTTTGTACCAAAGGGCATTTTTTATTCCATTTCATGCTGCTTGGGGGTTATTATTTTTTTTTCTTTTCTTTTTTCCCTTCAAACTAGAAACTGTTGTGGACTTTTTAAAAGGTTTACTTGGTGCCACTGATTCTAAAATGCTGATAGAATAACTCTAATGATTCTATTGGTTCATATTTTATTTTGTATTAAGCATAAAACTATGACAGAGGTCCAAAAAGCCCAATATAACCTCAGGAAACCTGATATAGCTTGGTTTTTATATTACATTCCTTCCACGACCTTTGTCTACAATGCTAAAATTTAAATTGTACGAGAGCAGGGGATGAATGTTGAATTTTGCTCATGTTTTGGTTTTTGTAGCCCTACTTTTCAAAGAACATTGGACATTCCTACAAGAGTCCTAGGCATGGTCCATGTTTCCCCCCTGAACATCTGGCATGTGATAGGCACAAAATAAATATTTGTTGAATAAATTAATGAAAGAATGAGTGATAAAAAAATCTTATAGGGGTCAGGTGCAAAATTCCCTCCATGCAGAGTCTCTTTAAATTATACTTTGCTATTATACTTAACAAGATCTCCTAAAAATCTTACAATAACCCCTTTTACTATGTGGAGAATATGTATATATGGTATAGATACTGGTTGTTAAAACCTTCCCATTTTCATGTGGTGTATGTAAAATACTACTCAGCCATTAAAAAGAATGAAAAGTTGCCATTTGTGCAACATGGATGGACTTGGAGAGCATTATGCTAAGTGAAGTAAATCAGACAGAGAAAGACAAAGAATGTATGACATCACTTATATGTGGAATCCAAAAACACAACTAGTGAATAAAAGCAGACTCACAGATATACAGAATGAACTAGTGGTTACTAATCAGGAGAGGAGTGGGGGGAAGGACCGTCTAGGGGTAGAGGATTGAAAAAAGGGGTTATTAGGGGATTGTAAGAAATCATGTGTGTGAAACTTTTGAAAATTGTAAAGCACTATAGAATTTAAAGACGCTTTCACTCCAAAAAAAAAAAAATGCCCCACTTCCCCACTAGAGACGAGAAAATAATTAAACATGTACTTTTCCCTCACAAGTCTTGCAGTCCTTTTTACCATAAACCTAAATTACCGATTATTCACTTTTTCTTCTTTCCAGAGTGGGCAAAGGCAGCTGTTTATCAATACGAAGGGTGAAGAGACATTGAGAATTGGAGAGAAGATGTGGCTCTAACAGGAAAAGACCGGAAATGCGCACAGACCTCGGGCTGAGCAGGAGGGAGGGTCAATCCCACAGAGGCTGCGTCTAACTTCCCGCTCTCCTGGCTTCCTTGGGAAAGACCAGGCTCTTCCATCAGTGCTGGTTTGCAGCTTGCTCTCAGAACTACCAAACCCTAAAATCACCTGGTCCAAGAGAAAGAACTGAGGCCAAGGATGGAGTCTGGACCCGCGGGGAAAGGTTGAGGTTGGAATTACCCGAGTTACAGTCTATACAGCCCGGTGTGGGGGTTAAACGGGAGAGCAGGCAAGGTGGGTGCGGGCGGCAGATGCGCAGCTCTAGAAGAAGGGAGTTCCGTTCTCCTGACGTCCAGGAGACGTCCAGGGTAGGGGTCTTCTCCCATCCGTTGCCCCCTCCCGTTTCTCCTCCTCTCCAGGTCAGGAGGAGGGCAGGAGGTCAGGAGAAAGGCGCAGGACCAGGAGGAGCCCGGAGGGGCAGGGCCGCCTGCTGGGCGTCCAGGGTCCGGGACACACCCCTCCCGCCCCCGCCCCCCAGCCGAGGTCTCGGGCGGCCAGTGCCGGAGCGTCGCCTTTCTCTGGTCTACACGTCCTGAGCAGAACAGGTATTAACCTAGACTAAAAATTAAGCCCCTGGAAGGCGCCAGGGCCTCTTTCCCTTGGTGGCCTGGGTCTTATGGTCACTGGGCACGCAGTTACCCAGTTCAATGCCCTCGCCCGGCAGGGGGACAGGAGGGCCCACGCGGGCAAAAGGGCAGTTCGCGAAGGTTCTCCATGTGCTAGTTGGTGCCCCGGGCTCAGACCTCCCGACCTCCGCCCTCACTGCTCTGGTCACCTCCTGAGGAAACAAGTACGTAGCAGCCACCTCCTGGGCTGTTTGCTGTTCGCACGAGACGGGAGGGTCGCGGTGCCTCGGATTCCTTAGGCTTGGGGAGGAGATGGGGTTTGCGGGCCTTGGGGCCAGACAGCGTTTGAATAGGAGGAAGCCTCGAGAAGGGTGGGCTTCTTTGGAAAGCGCCAGTGAGCTCCCCTGCCGCCCAGGGAGAGGGCCGGCGTCTCGGCTCCCAGGCGTGTGGCGGGTGGGAGGGGGCGCTGCCCTGCTACACGCCTGTCCCCACGCAGCGCCAGCCCGGTCTCTAGCGCCCCCCGCGCCCAGTCCCCAAGGTGGCGTGGAGGAAGACAATCCCTGAGCCGACTCCGCCCTCCCCCGCGCCCAGCCGCTCGCTTTCCCCTGGCGCGCCCTCACCGTCTTCCCTGCCGCACAGCAGGGGCTCGCCGGGGATCTTGGACCCGCCAGAGGGCTCCCCTAAACTCCGATGCAGAAAACTGTGCCACCTCCGGTACCCCCAAAGTGACTTAAGCAGAAACTGCAGGGCGCTAGTGAGGCTCCCTACCGGAGGACGTGGCGGGGTGCAGCGTTCGGTCACACCCGCCTCCCTGCTCCATTGCGCATTTGGGGCTGTTCGCTGCCAAGGGGTCTCCTCGTCCCCTCGCGCCTTTCCGTCCCCCTCAGGGAAGTCCCCCTGCCCTCTGAGATAGGAGAAGCGTGGGAACCCCCCCCCCACCAAGCCTGCTTTACTGAGATGAAGAGGAGAGTGGGAAACCCCTGCCCACTAAAGGGGTGCGGAGGGAAGGAGAACCCCTCCTCCTAGCGCCCAGATGGTGAAAAGGAGGGAGTCCTTGCTGTTCTCTGAGTAGGGGCTACTAAACGATGGGAGGTCTCCTCCCGGCTACGCTCTGAGAAAGTGGAAAGTGGGGAGGAGCACCCGCCCCACCCCATCCCCCGCAGCCCACTCAGAGACTGGGGGGACTGGAGGACTGCAGGGCGAGAGTTTCCCCCCTCCTAGTACTTTGAGCTGGAGAGGATTTAGGAGCCCTCGTAGTCTTCTGGGCGAGGTGGTAGGTGGGGGGACAGAGAGTGGGAACCCCCAGAACGTGTTCAGGGGCCGTGCAGAGGACGGTGGCAGCCCCCCCCCCCCAGATCGTGGGGAAGAGGTGGACCACGCTGAAGCTGAGTGAGGGCGGGCCGAAGAGGGGGACGTCCGGGGCCGGGGCGCGGCCCGTGCCCCCCCCTGCCCCGCCCCGCCCCGCCCCGCCCCGCCCCGCACGCGTCTCAGTCCGCCAGCCCCCCACCTCCCCCAGCGCGCGGCCCGGCCGTCGGGGGGCGGCGGTGGTTGGCGGCCGGGCTGCGCCGCGCGAGGTGGGGGGAAGGGGCGGGCCGAGCGCCCCCTGTCGCACCCGCCCCCTCCTGCGCTGTGGCGGCAGCGGCGGCGCCGGGAGCTGCCCCCGAGGCCGCTGCCCGGCCCCCGCCCGCGCGTCAGCGCGCCCAGCCCGGGGCGCCGAGCTCCGCCCGCGCCGGAGGGCCCTGCGCGCTGCCGGGAGCGCGGGCAGCCGGGCCGGCCCAGGCGGCGCGGGGGTGGGACGCGGGCGGCAGCGGGCGAGCGGGCGGCGCAGCCCCGGCCGGGCGCGCTCGGCGGGCGCCCCGCGAGCCGCCCCGATGTGGCAGGAGGCGATGCGGCGCCGCCGCTACCTGCGGGACCGTGCCGAAGCGGCGGCGGCGGCGGCGGCGGCGGGCGGCAGCGGCGGCGGCGACGGGCTGCAGCGGTCCCGGGACTGGCTGTACGAGTCCTACTACTGCATGAGCCAGCAGCACCCGCTCATCGTCTTCCTGCTGCTCATCGTCATGGGCGCCTGCCTCGCCCTGCTCGCCGTCTTCTTCGCGCTCCGGCTGGTGAGTGGCCTCCCCGCGGGACCTGCCCCGCGCGCTCCCGGGCCCCGAGAAGAGAGGGACCTCCCCGGCGAGGCGCGTCCCGCCCGGGGCCGCCCCGCGGCCCGCGGCTCTCACGCCGCCCGCCTGCCCGCGGTCATTCTGGCTCCGGGGAGAACTGCGGGCAAGAGAAAAGTTTCCTTGGGAGGTTCTGTCCAAGATAAAGTTGCCGGGGTGTGGACCAGGTGGACGGACAGGGCGTGGGTTTTCCATCTCTGCGCACCCGCGGGCTAACTCCGTGGCGCTTTCCACCCCGCGCCCCTGCCCGCAACCTCGGCTCAAATAAGTCTCCATCCGAATCAGCGTCGCGTTTCTTCGCGAGGCCGCTGCACGGCTCCCTGAGCTGGCGTTTTAGTTTGGATCGGACGTTATTTAACTCAGTAAAAAGCCTGCCTTGGGAAAGTGGTTCATGGCGAGGGAAATTTAAAAAAGTATATGATTATACATCTTTGCCTTTCAATGTGTGTTATTTGTGAGTTGGGATGTTGACCTGTTGTGAATCTTCCTTCTGCGTGTTTAAGAAGCGTCTATGAACCGTTGCTTTTCTATTTCTAGAGAGGTTGGTTCATCGTGGTTACTGTTTCGTACAGGTTATTAAACTGCACTGCATCTCTAGGAGCATAATGCAACTCAACAGCTCACGTCAGTTTTGCCAGTTTATATTTTTTTCAAGCAGAAATCCTTGGCTCACCCCCTTGAGCAGCGAGGGGAAATCTGTAGATGGCGGTAAACTTCCTGTCACTGATCTTTCTGTTGGTCTGGTTCAAACTTTTACTCCGCCTCTGATATGTATGTGCAGACTGTGTGCCAGGCATCGATTATCCAGTGAGATATTTTTGGTCAGTGGTTGATTTGGGGATGTCTGCACTGAAGGATGTTTTTTTAGCTGAGGATATAAATATGCACCTGTATTCATGTCCGCGGAGCAAAGGAGTGGGTGTTTGCTTTTATTTCACCAAGTGTGCAAGATAGCTGTCCCTGGTATTTGGCAATTTCTTCCTGATATCCTGAGCCAGATGGTGCTCAAATATTATGCATGGGAAAACTTGTTGTCATCAGTTCTTTAAAAAAAAATGGAAATTTTGTTTTTCCCCAAGCTAGTCAAGAGGTGTTGTCTTCTGATGGAATTCAGTGAGAAAAGAATGAAAAATAGAATGCAGATGGTCATGATGCCACTGGCCACAACTGACTCTTATGTTATACAACACAGAGCAGAGAGCACTTTGATTCTGTATTCTGGGTGTGGGTTCAGGGCAGTCCTCACCCCCTTACATCCAGCCTGGAGTCCTCCCTGGATGGGCAGCTTTGTCAAAGAGACTTCTGTTCAGTCTTATCGGCAAGCAGGTTCTCTAAAAGCATCTCCTTTTCATTGCCATTCTTGCAGGTTCTGCCGGGACATTGCTGCTTATGATTCTGTTGAATCTGTAATTCAAACCCGTTCTGGCTGGTTCTCTTCTAAATGGAAAAGGAGGAGCAGGTGATGGCCTATTTATAGCACCATTAATATATTTAAAGACAAGTGTGAAGTTCATGCCTCCCCTACAGACACCACTTTGTTTGCTATGATACAGATCTCTGACTTCTTAAACCTTGATCTGTGTAGAGTCTTGAATGGGTCGTCAGAGATTCCGTGCAGTCAGCTGAAAGCTCCCTTCTCAATTTGTCTTTGCTCTTCGTGTTTTTTTATACAGTTCCTTTATGTGGTGCACATGCTGGAGTGGTATCATTTTTAAAAGTTTATTCAGGCATCTTTACTTTTCCTTGATGAATCAATCATTTCCACACATTGCTGGCTTTCTGCTAAATCATCTTAAGCACAAAGCAGGCACTTCCCATGGCATGGCTGTAGCCCAGAGCGAGGTCTAGAGACAGTGGAACAGACCCTGTGTTTTGCTGTACCTGCTACACAATCTGACTACTGTGTAAATCCTTCTAGCTGAAGAGCTGTGCGGACACGTTCCCGAATCAGGAAGGGTGACTCGGTTGGGTGGAAAGGCTACCTTCACGTGGGAACTGGGGCTGCTGGGCCTGGCGGGATCTGGGAAATGGGAGGAATGGGCACCATCCTCTGAAGCGTCACTTTAGGAAGGACTGGGACCGTTCTGAGCTCTGGACAGCTCATTTCTATTTTGCTTTTAGTAATATCATAAACAGGAGTTCCACTTTGCAAAAATGTTCTCCATCCAGAGAGTCAAAGGTGCTTAGGTTAGGAGCATTGGACGGTGTTAACACAGAGCCACGTGCGCGTGGAGTGGGTGAGTTCATGTCTCTGACCAGAGCTTAGCTTCCGAGAGAGAGCTCTATCTCGGGAGACGGGAAGAGAGAGCTGCTTGGGGCTAGCCCAAGTTTCCACCGTCGAGCGCTCTGCTAGAATCTCTAGGCTCTGATGTAATTCAGGAGCTTGGGCAGATCTATTTTTTGCTGCCTGAAATCTTGGACAGATTCCTGCTTTCCCATGAATCTGCCAGAATTTGACTTCCATTAGACTTCCGTCAGATCTTGTAGTGAAAAAAGTCTGGCAGCTTTCTTAATGCACATCCATAGTCTCCCAGAACATTTGGATCACAAAATGATCTTAGTATCATCCAGGTACAGAGTGAATTTTTGCTATATGCCATTGCCTTTGTGCGAAGTGACTTGAAATATTTATTGAGAAGGAAAAAATTCCGCTTTGCCTCGACTGAGTATTTCCCTTATTGACATTATTCACAAACTGCTTTCACGCTTAAATTTCCATCTATGGTCAATACATGCATGTGCGTCATTGATCGTGAAGTTAAAATAATCTGCAAGGTATGTTATTATGCGATAAACATAAACTCTGAATTGAAACTTTACTATCTTGCTTAACTATTTCTACGTAAAAAGTTATTAGCTATTAAATAGGTTTATCCCCATGTTTGTTAAGAAATATCAAAACATGAAACAAAGTAAATAGAAGAGATGATAGCATGTCTTGAATTTTGACTTCCTATTTAATCAATATGGAAAAATATTTTCTTATGATGGAAGATTTTGACGATGGTACCAGGCACGATGAGCAAAATTAACTTGACCTTTGGCATCAGAAAACTTGGAACTAATGAGACCGGACTTGAAGTTCTAAATCTTATGATGTCACTTCATTTTCTGGGCTGGCTCTTACTACTAAATGCAGGAAAACCTCTCAGAATTAAATCCTCTCTCATTTATCATGTCCAAAATCAGCCAGCTTGTCTCAAAATTTGCCTGTCGTTGCTAGGAAAGGTTGACATCAATTTTTTTAGTTTGTCAAAATACCAGCTGGCTCCAGCCAGATTTGCTTTGGCTAAAATTTATGATTAGAAATGGTCAATATTTCAACTGGAATAGAAAAATTTCATCCCTGTACATTTTGAAGAGTCAAATATTGCAGTGAAATAGTTTTTTCTTTTGTTTGTGTTTTTGTTTTTGCTTTTGTTTTTGCTTTTTTGGTCTGTTTTTTGAGATTGGTACTAAAATCCATATGAATATATACTTTTATTAAGTGTATATAATATTTTGACAGAACATAGTCTGCCTTCTCACTTTTACTGTGATTTGGTGTGCTAGATTTGTAAAACAATAACCGTAAGTACTTTTCATGACAAATCAATTGTCCAGCATCAGGTGCTTTTTCTTGGAGCAGCTGTATCAGAGTGTTTCATTTTTCTGTACGTGGAAAAAGATTCTTAATTTTTCTAAAACAAACAAACAAACAAATAAGCAAACAAATAAACCCAATCATTGTGGAGGGAAATTGGCTTTATTATTCCAAACACTATTTCAGTGCCCCCAGTGGGTGGAAGGATCAATGGGGAAAAGTCAATCCTTCACCCCTCTCTTGAGGGGTGGGAGGCTGGAGAGGCAGATGCATATGCCTGACATCTTGAAAGAGCAGGGAGTACTCTCTGTGTACTTTTTCTAGTCCCGTAATTCTGGAGGTGGAGGAGGACAGTGCGTGCTCTCAGGAACTGGAGCAGAGGTAGCTAAAAGATCTGTCTTTCTGCAAATTTCTGTACATGCAGGAGAATCTTACTGGGCAGGCGTTTGTAATTTACAACAAGTATTCAATATGTCATTTTTGTTGTAATTTTACTGTGGTCCAAACGAAAGACAGTGAAAAACTGTTAACTTTCTGCAGGAAAGTTGGTTGCAATTAAGAGGCCTGGCAAGAAAGGATTTGGAAGCATCCTTTGGATATTAAAGTGCATATTTTAAATTTATGCACAGTAGGATACCTTGCCTTGTCCATTTTAAAAAGGCAGAATGTAATGGTTAAGAGTCTCTGTCTGTGTTGGCATTTTGGCTTTGTCCCTTTCTGTCTCTATGATCTTGGGCAACCTGTTTAACCCTCTCTATGCCCCAGTTTTCTTGTCTGTGAAATGGAGTGGTACCTGCCTTCTAAGGTGATGGTCCAAATCAGTGCACGTGAAGCACTTAGAATAACGCCTGGCCCAGAGTATGCCCTCTGGGACTGTGGTCATCACTGGGTCTTCTGTAGTTGCATTTGCACTATTGCTATGAAAGAAGACGTAGTCACCACAGCATTAGAGCTGGAAGGGTGCTCATACTACAGAGGGGGACACTGAGCTTCGAAGAGGTCAGCTCATTTCTTCAAGGCCACACAGTCGCAGAAGTGGGCGTCGGACTTCGCCCGGGTGGACTTTCCTGGCGATCCCTGCAGATCTGAGATTCCCAGCTCTGGTCCTGGCAGGACAGCAGTTTTCTGGTTGAAATTTCCTGCTGAAATGAAAGTCCTCAAGCTTCAGTCTACGGAATGGAGTGACATTTCAATGTTTTTCTCTTTTAACAGTAACGGACTCTGGGTAGCGAAGCTTCCCCATGATGAGCTCAGTGGGGTGGGCTTCCTCTAGGTCCGTGATGCTGCAGGTTCCCAGGATCTTCCCCATTAAGCAGCGGGTCCATCTGTAGCTTCGCTTTTGTTGCCTAGGTCCCTGGCATCGAGACCGTGGCCTGTGAAATCCACTGCTGTTGAGCTGTGTGTGAAGCTCTCGATTCCCACAGAGGTTTTTTAAATCAGCCGTTCTATTTAAAAGACAGTGACACGGCTACAGCTGACCTGTTACTTTGATAAGGGTGTTTTGTGGTTGTTACTCACTTTGGTCTCTTTGATCAGGAATGGCTAATGATGGGATAGTCAGAGCTGGGTGTTCGTGCATGGCCCACTGGTACACCAGTCCTTTCTCTAACTTGATACTGGCCTCAGCACAGTCCGCCGGACTTCACTCCTTCTTCCTTCGCGATACTTAACAGAGTGCCTCCTGGAGCCAGCGCTGGGGTGGGCATCCTCCTGGATAGCACTCCACCCTGAAGTGACTCGTCTTGGGCACACTGCCATTGACCCCTCTGCCCTAGGCTGACCTGTCAGCCTAGGCTCCGATGAGCCTAGAGCATCTACTTCTGGTCCCTCTAGCTTCGCTGTGTTTGCTCCAGTGCCTCCCCTCACCTGGCACCCCCCCACCCCAGTGCTGCTTCTCCAAATCCAGACTCTCCTTCTGGAGGCGGCCAGTCCAGCCTGTGCTGCGCATTCCTGTCTGTGTTGCTTGCTGCCTGTGATCCTGCAGAGCTCGTTAATTACACGAACTGACTGAACCGCTGCGTTGCTGTTGTCTGATGTTCAGGATGGTTTTGTGAGTTCGTCTCGTCTCCTCAACTAGTGATTAGTTTTTTTCAGGGAGGGAACTTAGCTCTCCCCATATTTAACACGGCACTAACCTGGTCGCAGGTGCTTAATTAACGTGTGTAATTTAGGGTGTGGATACGTTTCCCTTAGCCGCTGTCATTCCCCGGCGTGGAGCCAACTGGTTGAAAGTACAGAACTTTGTTACTGGACCTGGATCCGGTCTCAGTGTTGCCACTTAGTGTGTGTTCCTGACAGATTCATTTTATCTGCTGTGGCCTCAGTTACTTCGTCTGTGAAATAAAATGGAGAACACAGCCAGACGCAGGGAGCTCTGTGGGGGATGAAGTAAAGCGGATCATGTGAACACCGAGCACAGAGTGGGGCAAGTACCTAACCCCAACCAACGTGGATCACTTCTGTTATTCTGTTTGCACCACACAGGGTCCCCTTGTCAAGGTCTCCTTTTGATGTATTTCAGGCTGACAACTGAATGAGTTCTAGAATTTTAAAATCTGGGTAGGAAAGAACAGGGGGTGCGTTTCTGTTTACGTGATAAGTGTGACTGTAGCTTTGAGTTATGTTACAGAGGGAGAAGCATAGATCGTTTGATTAAAGTCATGCTTTGACCTAAGTTTCCCATTCTTTAGCGCTAAAATGCTGCCAGATTGGCACTCATATTGACCTTCATAATTCTGAATTTTACTAGCTTTGGGTAATATTATGTAAAATCAGGAGGAGTAATAAGATGCTATTTACCAGATGATTTCGTAATATCAAAGTAGGAAATTGACACACATCTCTGGTTTGCAGCCACTAGGTGCATTTGGGAGGAGAGAAAAGGATTGTTGAGTCAGTCCTTGTGTTTGAGCCGTTTGACCAAATTATGACTTCACTAATGTTGCGTCAGTGTCCTCTTTGTATAAGGATGTGGTAAAAATCCCAAGGAAGGAAACAGAGGAGAGGTTTAGAGGAAGACTTCATTAGCTCAGTTAATCGCCGGCAATGTGACAGGTGATCACTTTTGCTCCCTCTTTCACTTGGGCTTACACTTCCATCCCCAGAAGCCAGCCTCAGGTGAGAGAGAGTGGTGGACAGAGTAGCACGAGGCTCAGCCTGCAAAACCACGTGAGCAGTTTTGCCATCTAGTTTTCTGACTCTGCGCAGAGCTCCAGAACAACAGCACCGAGACAGAACCAGGGTAGAGACCTGGGTCACGGCTGTTAGGGGTGCATAAGGCCAGTTGTATCTCAGCGTCGAACCAAGTCACTTTTTGAAAACTTGGTGCTTGAAATGGAGTCTCAATTATTAGCTCAGTTAAAATCTGTTGAATGAATAATTTATCGCAATTGAAACATACACACAGAAAGTACAATAGTTTTTTTGTAGAACATTGAAATTCCTGAGATTTCTCGAGATGGTTATGGTTGTCCGAGAGAATCCTATCTCTAGCGTTACCACCCTACAGAAAGTTCCTGGTGTGGAAGAGGCTGGATCAGCACTATGGTGATGGGACCACTGACTGCAAGGTTTTGAAATTAGAACCTCGATCCATTTCCACCAGTGTCCTTTCCCATCCCTCAGCCATAGTGATGTTGGAGTATCACAGCCAGGACAAGCCAGAGCTCACAGGAGCTGGCTTTCGTTCCTACATGTTTACCCCAAAGGCCGAATTATTGTGTGTATTTTAAATATACTGTATTATTTTTTAAGCTATATAAAAATGGGAAAACAAGATTTCAAGCTACTAGTGATCTGTGGATATTATAAAGGAAAGCAAAATTCAGACTGGTGCATTACTAGAACCGGTAAGAACTATTTGATGTTAGAAATTAAGAGGATAAAGAGATCAGGTGAATTCAAATGAAGGAAGTAATGAGGAAATGTTAACATAGTTCAGACATACGGTCGACCTCATGTCTAATCCTTTCCTCTCATTGACTTGTGGTTAATTCAAACATACAGCATCCATGTCCTTCGGAGTTGAACTTGAGGTGCACAGGATGGGATTTATCATTTGATTTATTTGATGAATCTTTGATTCTTGTGCACAGTCCTCATTGATATCTGTTTGTTTTTTTATTTGTTTATACTAAAATAAACACCCATGAACCCAGTCCGATGGAAAACCCTCCCGTTCCCCCACCTACCCTCAGAAGTACACTTTATTTGCACTTCTTGTTTGTCATTCTCTTGCTTTTCTTTTTGTAAATTTTATCATACATATTCTGTTTATATCATATGATACATATGTGGTATGAGGTAGTGATTGAAGTACATATTTTATTATTTTTTTCTTGTGGAGAATCAATTTTTACTGATCCATTTTATTTTATTTTATTTTTTTAATTGAAGTATAGTCAGTTATAATGTGTCAGTTTCTGGTGTACAGTATAATGTTTCAGTCATACATATATTTGTTTTCATCTTCTTTTTCATTATAGGTTACTGCAAGTTACTGAATATAGTTCCGTGTGCTATACAGAAGAAATTTGTTTTTTTTTTTTTATCTGTTTTATATATGGTAGTGAATATTTGCAAAGCTCAAACTTCCTTCCCACCCCCTTTCCCCTTGGTAACTATAAGTTTGTTTACTATGTGTGTGAATCTGTTTCTGTTTTGTAGATAGATCTTTTTTCTTTCTGGTCCATTTTAGTTACTTCTTTCCCCACATCTGTTATATTGAAATTCCGCATGAGTGGTTTGTTATGGGTATCTATTCTGCTCTATTGGTTAAGTTTTGTTCTTTTTTTAATAACACACACACACACACACACACACACACACACACTCACAGCCATGCACAGAATATAATTACTAAAGCTTTATAATAAGTACTTATATTGGGAAAGGCAAGTAACAGTCAACTCTTTAAATTAAGGTTTCTGAGTTATTCTTGACCTTTTGTTCTTCCATATAAACTTTACAAATCAACTTATTTTAACCTCAGTATGAAAAAACTCAAGTGGGATTTTGTTGGTGTTACATTGAATCTATTGATTCATTCTTGACAATTAATATTTTGTATTAAGTTTTTCTATCCATGAACATGGGCCATCTCTCCATTCATTTATGTGCTTCAGTAATGTTTTAAATTTTCTGTGGGCTGTTCTTACTCCTTAACACAAAAAGATATTTTGTATCTTATTATTTACTATAAATGGTGTTTTAAAAATTATGATTTCTACTATTTTGTTGCTGATGTAAAATAATATAATTGAATTTTGGGTATTATTTTATATTCACACAACTTATTTTCATAGCCTTTTTATACTAGTAACTGAAATGCAGATTCTTTCAGGTTTCCTGTATAGACGATCAGATCATTTGCAAATAATGAGAGTTTTATTTTCTTTTTTCCAATACTAAGACCTTTCATTTCTTTTTCTTATAGTGTTGTGGTGGCTAGGAGCTCTAATATGCTATTGACAGAACTGGTGATTGTGGGTACCTTGCCTTTTTCCTAATTTTAAATATAATGAATTTTTCATATAGTTTATCAATTTAGTATGGCGTTAGTATTAGCTTTTTATAGATATCCTTCGAGATTCCCTTTTGTTCTAATTTACAAAAAAGTTTAAATGTGATTGAGTGTTGAGTTTTACCAAATTGAGATAATCGTAGGCTTTTTTGTTGTTTTTTAATGTCAGTGTAATGAATAATTTCTATTATTGAACAGTTTTTATATTCCTGAGATAAGTACAGTTTCTATGATTTTATAAAATGTTGGATGCGAAGTACTAACATTTTGTTTAAGATTTTTGCAAATACCTTGTTGAAATGAGTTTGGAATATTTCTTTATCAAACTGTCATTTTTCTTTTTCACCAGTTTTGCTGATCTTATAAAATAAGTCAGGGAGTATGCTTTCATTCTTAGTTTTCTAAAAGTTTTCACTATGTTAGAAAGAGTTGATAGAATTTGCCTGGAAAACCACATGGGCTTGTTGCTTTCTTCGTAGAGAGATTTTTTAAAATTTTTGCTTCCATATCTTTGATAGTAATGGGATTACAGAGTTTCTAATTTTATTTCTTGAATCAGTTTCAATAAGACTTTTCTAGGAATTTCTGAATTTCATCCACATTCTCAAGTTTAATGGCAGATATTTGATAATACTATTCTCATTTTTATACTTTACATATACTGTATCTTTGGGTTTTATTTATAGTATCATTTTTGGATGCTTTCCTTTTTTCCTTACTTAATCTCCTTAGATGTCTGTTTTGTCTTAACTTTTTCAAGAACCATCCATTGTCTTTTCTGGTCCTCTCTGTTGCATTTTTGTTTTCTATTTTTTAAAAAATTTGTTCTTTGTTGTCTCCTGTGTCAAATAGAACATATTAGATTATGCTATGGGAACAAACAACTCCAAAATCTTAGTAGCTTAACACAATGAGGGTTTATATTTTGTTCAACCTGCACAGTAAATGTGAGTCAGCAGAGGAGCGCTCTCATGTCAGTCACTCAGAGATTTAGAATGAAGGAAGCTGCATCCCCACAGCATCCTTCCTTCCTCAGTTTTCCAGGGAACATAAGATTGCTTCACACTATCTGGCAGTTGACATCATCCACGTGGAAGTGACATATCACTTTCATTCATTTTTCATTGACCAGAGTTAAGTATTCCAGTTACCTGTTGCTGCACCAAAAACCCCATAAGTCTTAGTGACTGAAGACATAAGGATCATTTCTTTTCCTCTTGAATCAGCAATTTGGGCAGGATTGGCAGGGGCAGCTCATCCCTGCTCCATGTGTCAGCCGAGATGGCTTGAAGGCTGAGAGCTGGCATCCTTGCCGGCTTGCTCACTTATGTGTCTGGTGGTCACTGCTGGCTGGTAGCTGAGATTCAGTTGAGACTGTTGACTGGGACACCTTCACATGGCCTCTCCAAATGGTTACTTGACTTCTTCACAGTATAGTAGCTGGATTCCAAGAATGATCATCCTATGAGAACAAAATGGTATTGCATGGATGACATTCTTATAATCCTGTCTCTGAAGTCAGATGACATCAGTTCAACCATGGTCACAAAGGTCTGCCCAGGTTCAACTGAAGGGGACGTAGAACCTCACTGGAGGAGAGGAATGCTAGTTGCATTTGGAATGGGATGTGTTGTGGGCCCCAGTTGTGGAAAATACAGTTTACCACAGTACCTTATTTAGGCATGCCAAGCTTTCGTATGCCTGGAAGGAGGATGTATCAGTTAGCTTGTTCTGTGTAACAAACTGCCCCCAAATGGAACTGATTGGAGTAACAACCCTTTTAGTTAGCTTACAGTTCTTGGTTCTTCTGACTTGGCTATTCAGTTGATGTTTGCTGGTCTGTCTCATGTCTGTGTGGTCAGCTGGTGGGTCAGCTGGTAACTGGATCATCTAAGGTATCCTCATTCTTATGTGTGGCCAGTTGGCAGGCTGTCAGCTGTGGCTGTTGGAAGAGGTGACAGAGTCACATGTCCCCACCCACTTAGCAGATTAGCCTGAGGTACTTTGCATGTAGGGTTTTAAAGGTCATTGAGGAAGAGGGCAAGAGGGCAAGAAATAACCGAGTATTTTCATGTCTTTGTATCATGCATCTGTTGTCAGATTGGCCAAAGAGAGTCACATGGCCGGGGCCAGAGTCAGTGTAGGAGAGAGTTACCCGAGGACATGGATGCAGGGAAGGGGGTTGGTGCAGCCAGCTTGGCTGACCAAACCGTATCGAGAGGTGAACTAGAATATTTAACAGCTCCAGTTACTACTATAGCCTACCTCCCTGGTCACCAAATATTTAGTCAACTCTTTCCTTAAGCAAATACATATATCCTTTCTCAGGAGAGACAATCCAAAAGTCCCATCCACGACTGGCAGAAAGTTCACAGTCTAGGATCTCTGAATGAAGGGCACTCGTTTGTTCAAAGGAAATGCTGAGCCGTTGTTTCATGTAAAGTCTGAATGTGGTTTCTCTTGATCTGGAGACCTGTGCACTAAAAAGGCTTGTTATCAACCATCCACTCAGCCACCCAATATACAGAGGATAACCACACACAGCTCTCCCACTATGCCAAGGTAGGAATGGCCCACGTTGTCTCTGGTTCACAGCAGTTATAAATCCCCCGGGGTGGACAGTCTGAGGGTCCCTGGCCCTGAGATGGGGATTGCTTCTTCACCAGACCCAGACTCTTGTCCCAGGAGCAGTCCCCTTGTCTGTTACTTTCTGTGACATCTGAGCCCTACGTTTGGATGATTCTTCCTTATTGGACATCCTTTAGACCACATCTGGATTGAGTGCTGGGGTGTATTTCCTTATAGGGGACTGAGCAGTTTTCTCAACCTATTTTCCTGCCATAGATAGAGAACTTCAAATTAAGTCTAGAACAGCCGAAGTTCAGGTTGGCATTTCTTTTAGAAACACAAATCTTTCAAAACTTCTTTGATTTCTCCTCTGTTTGATTTTAGTCATCTCCAGGTGTCAACGGTCATGGTCGTAGTTCTTCTCAAGATGTACTTCTTTGATTTGCTGTGTTTCTCTGCCTTCTCACCCCATCTCTCTCCTTCTCTGTCTCTCAGTCTGTGTGTGCTTTGAGCTTATTTGGGAAACCCTCTTTCTGGTTCTCTTTTCCCTGCGCGCTTTGTTCAGCTGAAAGAATTCACTGGCACCATACTCTGTTGGGCTTCTTTACTCTGAGGCACCTTAATCCATTTTGTTTTCAATAATAGGTTTGATTTTTTTCCCCTACATGGTTGAGTTTAAATCACTCCAGACCCAGGTTGTGTCACTTACCCATTGAGACTGAGAAGCATTTTCCTCTTCCAGTTTGACAAACCCATACAATTCTGCTTCCCTGTCCTTCCTCCTTATAACCAATCAGTTACTTTCTGATCTTGCATTTTTCTTGTCACACCATAACAAGTGCGGTCAGCAAACCCACACTTGTAACCTGGTGTTTGATGGTCTGTAGGTGCCCACAGACTCAAGCCTGAGACCAAATCTGACCTGCTGCCTATGTTTTCAAATAAAGTTATACTGGAATATAGTTGACCATTCATGTGCATGTGACCTAAGTTTGGGTTAAGAGACAGCAGCAGAGTTAACAGTGTGACAGAGACCATGTGGCCAGTGAAGCCTGAAATATTTCTGATCTGGCTCTTCCGAGAGAAGTTTGCTGAGCCCTGCTCTAAACTTGCAGTTCTATTAGGGCATCTTTTGCCTTCCAAGACAAGAAGATATTTTGACCAAATGTTGGACCATTGCGTGACTTGGGTGGCCTTTTTTCAGTCTCTGATAATAGTTTGCTTGCTGCACCTGCCACCGAGCAGCCATCAACGCCATGAATTTCAGGTTTTGTTAGGGCAGCGCAGGTACCAATTTTTATATCAGTGAGAGTGTTATAGGTTGTGATGGGTTAATAAACAACCCTCAAATTTGGCTCCCACACCAGAGGTTTATTTCTTGCGTACACGTCCTGGCCAGAGCAGACCAGGAGGGAGGTTCTGCTCATCTCAGTTACTTGGAGAGCTGGACTGTAGGAGGACCCCTCATGACACGTGCTTTTGTAATCATTGTACCACAGAATGAAACTGCCCCGTGGCCTCACACTGGCATTTACATGCCTCTGCCCAGGGGAGAAACATTTTACTTCTGTTCACATTTTATCGGCCAAAGCATGGCTCCTTGTAACTTCAAAGGAGGTCAGGAAATGCTCCTGGAAGGAACCCAGAAGAAGGAAATTAGAGATATTTTGGAAAGTCCCTGACCACCCCACCTTCTTTCTGCTTTCTTTGGGTTTCTTTAGTTCTTTTGATAATTTCTGAAGTGGGATCCTGAATTTATGAGTTTTCAGCCTCCTTTTGTAATATCCAGCTTGGCACCAGCAGGGAGCATTGCGATCTGCAGAGGAGTTGCTAGCCAGCTGGGGCTTTCAGGGACATCCAAGGAGCAGAGCATGTGCACCTGTGGAAGAGCCTGTTCAGGAAGTTCCTGAGAGGCTGTGGCCTTTGTGGGGCATCACAGGGAGATACATAGCGGGGAGCTGGTCCTGGCTGCTGGGTCAGAGTGCTGTGTGTGGAGCAGCGGGGAGCCAGGGCGGGCTGGGTCTTTCCAGGTGCCTCCAGGTGTGTCTCAACCACATGCAAGCCCGCAGACGGCCCTTCCTGAGGGCTGCTGGGTTTCCACCTCCCAAATCCTAGGCAAGCACCTGGGGGGGCCAGCTCTCACCTGGGAGTATTCAGAGAAGGGGATCCTGGTGAGGACCTGCCCCCCTTTCACTCCCCAATTCTGGCACAAATTCCTCTTCTATTCAACTCTAACCAAGAGCCGGAGAGGGAAAGGGGTTCTAAGAAAGTGACTCCCAGTGAAACCAAATTGACAAGAGAACAATTCAGCTCAACTAGTGAAAAGCCCAGGTTCCCTCTGGGCATCACTTTTACTGTACAACACAAGTGTGCTCATGGGAAGGCTTCCAGACTTTCTCAGAATTACTTTGCATTTTACATTGAGATCTGTGATGCATTTTGAGTTGATTTTTGTGAACGATGTTAAGTATGCATCTAGGTTCATATTTTGCATGTGGATATCTGTGTCTTTGTTCTGTCCTTTCTGCATGGAGTTGTCTTTGCTCCTTTGTCAAGTAGCAGCTGACTCCAGTAGCGGGGGTCTGTGCATCCCACTGATCTGTTTGTCTCTGCCCCTGTAACCCCGCCCCACCTTGACAACTGGAGCTTTGCACTGAGTCTTGAAGTCGGGTAGTGTCGGCCCTTCAACTCTGTTCTTCCCCTTCATTGTGTTGGCTGTTCTGGGACTTCTGCCTCTGCACGTAAGCTTCAGAATCAGTGTGTTGGTATCTATAAAATTAACTTGCTGTGATTTCAACTGGGACTGCATCGACTCTATAGATTAATTGAAAGAGAACTGACATCTTGACAATATTGTCTTCCTGTTTATGTACATGGGCTATCTCTCCATTAATTGAGATCATCTTGGATTTATTTCATCAGGGTTTTATAGAATATTTTATTTAGGATTTTTTTATTCCTTTCGCACCTTATGGTAAAATGGAGTATGCCCATATATGTGGAAATGAATAAAAAATACATTTTCTATTATGTATCACGTACACACACTAGCACAAATGAATTAAAATACGTGTCTGTACATATACATCTACAGTCAAATGTATCAGCTAAAGGCTGATTTCTTTTTGCCCAGTGACAACCCTTCAAAAGAATTTGTGGTGATAAAGTATATAATTGTTTAGAATTCAAAGTAGACGTCATTTCAATGAATAGTCAGGCTAGACTTGGTGGAAAAGTAATGAGATTTAAGGAAAGAGGGAGCGATGGTCATCACGATAATCATGTCTGTCATTTATGCTGTGCCGGGATGCTCTCAGCCCCACCAGCCACACGGCGTCTGTGCTGCTGCTGATGTGAGGAAACGGGCTTAGGGGGGCCCAGGGCTCACCCCGAGTCACAGCACGTGATGGAAATGGATTTCTGCCTTCAATCTGTCGGACTTCAAAGCACTTCACTAAAATACTCTTTTTATAGAAAAGAAGTTGTTTTTTTTTTTTTTTTTTTTGCATTAGTCTGTCCTTTACCATCTAAAAGAAAAATAGTACTGTTTAACAAAAAATGGCAAATGCACGTGGAAAAGAATGAAAGTAGAGATAATCTCTGGCTCTGGGAAAAGCCTACAAGAAACAAAGCAGTTGTCACAGAATAAATAAAAGCGATGGGTGTTTAATAGGCCTGGCAATTAGAAGCCACCGCAAATTACTTGAAAATGCATTGACAAGGAGAGGATGAAGCATTCCGGGGGGGGGGGCAGGAAGCCATTATCATTACAGTGATAATGCTCTGCTCCTGAGCTCCGCTTTAAAGGCATTTTGGTACATTTTATTTAGTTTGCATTGTATGGTAATTCTTTAAACCTTTTAAAAGATGTGTTTTAAGGGCATTTTAGTACATTTTAGTACTAATAAAGGCATTTTAGTACATTTCAATTAGTTTGCTTAATATGGTAATTTTTTCCCTCCCATGAAGGGAGGAGGGGTTGGGATACATAAACATTTAATTTAGGTTGATGATGTTTCACTGTTTTAGTTCACTTTATTTTCAACGACTCTACTTGCTTGAAACCCATCTAGCTCCTGAGACAGCAGCCCCACGGGGTGAGCCGTTGTGGCTTCATTCAACTTCCTGTCCACTGGGACCGGAGTGATGGAGGAGGAGACCTTGTAATTCAAGGGCTGAGGGCCTTCTGCTGTTTCAGTTACTGAGCCTTAAGAAAAACACATGATGCAGACACGGGGCTAGGAAAGAATGCAGTTTATAAGCTTATACAATCTTTAATGAATACTCTACTGTTTTTTCCTTGACACCCTTATAAAAGATTCTGTGTAGTGGAGGCATCCATATGAAAAGCTGTTGGGAGTTAGGAGTTCAAAAGGCAGAGGCAGAATAAATGATTGGCTGTTCTTTTTCTAGAAGAGCCCCCAGTTCTTCCGGGGGCTCAGGCTTTGCAGTGGTCAGGGCTACTAGCCTCATGAGCCGTGGCTGGCTGTCTTCAGCTGTTGGCCACCTGGGAACCTGGCCCCTCCACCCAGGTGGGGAGACATGCTTGAAGCTGGAGGTTGTCCTTTGGTGTGTGGGCTGGACCTGGGGTTGTCCCGTCCGGTGAGCAGGCCAGGACGCCAGCCCCCTAAGGTCACGTTAGGGCTGAGGGGCCTTTGTCTGCCCCTTCCTCCCTAAAAGTATATTCACGATTATAGTTTACACTGTGTTAGCATGAAGATGCCTGTAACCTTTGAGTCTAAAATCTTGGGTTTTTGTTGTTCTGATTTTGAAAGAGATGAAAACACTTTTGTGGGCCCCTAAAAATAGTGTGGGACTCAGGCACGGTGTCCACTGTGCCTAGTGGGAAGGTCACCCTGCAGCCCGACCAGGCACTTCTCAGTGATCGAGACTGTGATATAAAAAAAAAAAAAGTGAGAGGCTCCAATATTTAGAACCAAACCCACATAGGGTCTCATTATAGAACGTGCCCAGCACGGCAGCACATTGGGTCTCTGTCTTGTTGACAGCTGGGCCTTCTAAGGGAGACGTACAGGGAGACCTCCTGCGGGTGGCTTGCTTTCCCCTTTCCTGGAGGAACTCGCAGGCGCTGTCTTCCGTTCCTTTAGCCACGAGTTTTCACTTGACGGTCAGGCCCATTTTCACACCATTTTCAACCTTTCTGGGGAAATCAGAGCCAGTGAGGTCAGTGATTGTTTCTCTCCTGTTGGGTTAATGAAATAAGTGAAAAGTCACACTAGGAAGGCAGCTGTCCTGGTTATTTCCTGGTTAGCTTTCTGTCCGCAGCTCAGTTAAGTTAAGTTCATTTGGGGAGGCTTAAAATAAAATCAGCTTTCAGGGCTCCACGTGTGTAGAGATCGTGGTCTCAAATTTGACATCTTCAGAAGACACACTGTCGTGTCCCTGCGGACCTTGGTTTGTGGATGTGGAGCCCGTGTGATGGGGAGGGCCGCAGCCTGGGGGGATCTGGTCCCCTTTTGCAGGGACTGGGACAGGTGTCCGAGGGTCAGAGTGCATCAAGGCACCTCATCCTGGACAGAAATAGCAGTGGACGGGGGATGAGGACATCATGTTTGATCCTCTTATCTTCTGGCTGCTCTGAAAACAGACCCTTCCTGCGCTCCGGGACTGGCCCCACGTTGGGTAGCCGCTGTCTCTGCACAAGCAGAGGGTGGAGCACGCGGTGTTGGCAGCACCAACTCCCCCATCCGATCGGATCCTGGGCTGGAGTCCTGGTCCTCTTCCCATCAGCTCCACAACCTCAGGAACTCCTTTCCATTCCCCGTGCCTCTGTTTTCTCACCTGTAGAGTAGTGTGAACACCGGTAACCCCCGCAGGGTTGTTGTAAGTGTTCAAGAGCATGATACACTTGAGTGCTCAGCACAAGAATATGTATATGGTAGTGTTTGCTGTGGTTGGTGCTGCTCTTTTCCCCCAGGTACCACGTGACATAAAATTGTGGGAGAGAAGGAGGTGAAGGCACTGAGGGTGCCTGGTCTTTCTCCTTGTTATCCTGGGGTCCCTGTGGCTGCTTGGCTGATCTGCTTTGCTCCCCCTCTCCGTGTGGTTGGTGGCCTGATATATGAATGGGACCATCCCCAGTGTGAACTGGGAGCTGCTCATTGCACAGAGTAAATCCTGTACCATCGAGAAGGTGAGGGCTCCCCCGGGCTCTGGTATTTGAAAAAGCGGCCCCATAAGTCCCCAGTGTTGCTATAACTTTAAATATTCTAAAACCTCAGTTGAAGTTCTTAGGGTCCCAGCCAGATGGGTTTTTTGATTGAAACTCCTTTGGATGTTTCACTAACTCAACATATTGGGTGATGATTGAAGATCTGAAACTGGGTTCCATCCCGTAGCGCATGATGTTCAGAGCAAGATTTCAGCATCATGTTTGGAGAGGCTGAAGCCTAAAGCCAGGCTTGTGTAATCAGAGGAGGCATGATGTCCATTACATTGTGTGAAATTGTGCAGAATCGTAATAGTGTGTCTTTTGGGAGGAGTGTGGCTAGACAGAGAGAAATAGAAAAGCAGCGTTAGTGTGCAAATGTGGATTTTAAAAAAATGCATTAGTAAGAGGCCAGTAATAAATGCCCATTTTCTTTTCACTGCTGGAGCCCAGGAGAGGTGGGAAGGAAACCAGCAAAATGGCACATTCTTCCAAGTATCTCCTGCTCCCTCGTCTTCTCTATTTAGTCCTTTCCGACCCCTTTCTATTAACCTATGATTCTGTTAAAACATTAATTGCCATGCATTAAAATGAAAGCTCCTCACTTTAGTGACTGAGATAGTTTTTAGGTTTTTAAAAATAAAGTATTTTGGATCCATTTGGAAGACTTAATTCTCTAAGCTTGGGCATCTCTGGTCCTCTGGTTCAGGCGGTGAAGTTGGTTGTCTTGGTTTATCCTTGTATTATGTGCTCTTGTGTCCACTTTTGAATAAAATCCATTTCTCCATTTATCAGAGAAAATTAAAATTTGATGGCATAGCTGTTTTTCATAATTTAAATATCCAGTACTGGGCTATTTATATAGAAAAAAATGGTTAATAAGAAACACATTTTCAGAAGTTCAAACTGTTCTACTTTTTTAATTGAAGTATACTTGATTTATAATGTTGTGTTAGTTTCAGGTGTACAGTGAAGTGATTCGGTTATATATATATTCTTTTTGAGATTCTTTTTCATTATAGGTTATTACAAGATATTGAATATAGTTCCCTGTGCTATACAGTAGGTCCTTGCTATTTATCTATTTTATATGTAGTGGTGTGTATCTGTTAATCCCAGACTCCTAATTTATCCCTCCCCCATCACTTTCCCCATTGGTAACCATAAGTCTGCTTTCTATGTCTGTGAGTCTATTTCTGTCTTGTAAATAAGTTCATTTATATCATTTTTAGATTCCACATACAAGTGATATAATATGGTATTTGTCCTTCTCTGATTTACTTCGCTAAGATAATCTCTAGGTCTGCAAATGGCATTATTTCATTTT
The DNA here is from genome assembly GCF_048773025.1 of Camelus bactrianus. Classification (NCBI taxonomy): domain Eukaryota; kingdom Metazoa; phylum Chordata; class Mammalia; order Artiodactyla; family Camelidae; genus Camelus; species Camelus bactrianus. The sequence goes on from NC_133541.1 coordinate 6,767,769, forward strand.
TTATGGCTGAGTAATATTCCATTGTGAATGGAATATTCTTTATCCAGTCATCTGTTGGTGGACATTTAGGTTGTTTCCATGTCTTGGTTATTGTAAATAGTGCTGCTATGACCACTGAGGTGCATGTATCTTTTCAAATTAGTGTTTTCTCTGGATATATGCCCAGGAGTGGGATTGCTGGATCATATGGTAACTCTATTTTTAGTTTTTAAAGGAATTTCCATACTGTTTTCCACAGTAGCTGCACCAAACTACATTCCCACCAACAGTGTAGGAGGGTTCCGTTTTCTCCACACCCTTTCCAGCAATGATTATTTGTAGACTTTTTAATGATGGCCATTCTGAGTGGTGTGAGGTCAGAATGTTCTGCTTCTGAAATAACTTGTAAAACCTGATACATTTTGATGCTGATTAATGTTGATAACATTTTGATAACAAATCATTGGTATCATGGTCTTTCTAAATTATACCTTTGCAATACTTTTTTCTCTCCTTAGGAAGTTGAAGACCATGTGGCATTTTTAATAACAGTTCCAACTGCCCTGGCAATTTTCTTTGCGATATTCATCCTCGTCTGCATCGAGTCAGTGTTTAAGAAGCTGCTCCGGCTTTTCTCGTTGGTGATATGGATTTGTCTTGTGGCCATGGGGTACTTGTTCATGTGTTTCGGAGGCACCGTCTCTCCCTGGGACCAGGTAAGGTGTTCAGATGCTTTTTATGTTTTTTTCTGATTTGCGACATAACTAAGTTCTGTCAACTTGGTCCTAAACTGTAAAGAGCAGACCTACAGCTGAGAAGAGTCTCGTGTCATAGCCTCTTAGCGGTGCCCCCACGGTGATGCCACTCGGTGCCCGCTTTGACTCGTCAGACCTGCTGGAAGTCAGGGCGCTGCCAGGCTCACCTCGTCCCTTGTGTCACGGCTCAGTCTGTGTTTCCTCCCGCACCTCGTTTTGGAAGCTCCATTCTCCTCCAGTCCCTGAGTTTCCCATTATTCTGGAATCCTGCTGGGGTTGGAGCCTGACTTTGTGCCTCTAACTCTCAAAGTCTGGTTGCTCTTGAACTATTTCTTAGATCCTGGATCTTCCTTCTTCCAGACAGACTTCTGCGATGCTGATTCTGTGTCAGCGTGGTTACGTCGTATCGATAGGCAAACCCACGGTTCTTCATGTTGAACCTGGGGGGGCTCTTGGCTTAGAAAAGGGCTGCATCTGGAGGATGTGAGATCTTTCAGAGAGTGTGGTCTTTCCGAGAGTGTGGCTTTCCCCCTTGCGTTGCTGCCGCGTGTGCGAATCCTGCTGACTGCTGGGTAAAATGGCGCATTGTCCAGGGCACAGCTCTGGGCTGCAGATAGAGATAAACAAGTTACTAGTTTCAAGCTTGTAATTGAAGCCCTGAGGTTCCTGGCCATCCAGGGAGACAGTAACCTGAGCACCGAGAAGGCTGGCCCTGGGTTGGCGGGGACTCAGGAACCTGAGTAGGAGAGGCACAGGGACCTCAGAGGGATGCAGGAGTCATTAGGGGACAAGTACTAGGGAGGGAAAATTATTGTGGAGGCCATGGGAGAAGAGAGATTCGAGATGGGAAGGCATAAAAGGGTTCGAGTGCCAGGGCAAGGGACAAAGCACTACTGCTGTGCCTGAGCTGGAGAGGGCCCTGGGTGAGCCCAAGGGTGAGGTTTCCAGCACGTTCTGTCTCGTGACCTCGGCCAAGCCATCATCCTCTTTTGGATCTTGGTTTCTTCTGCAAAGGGAGAGGCTGGACTGAGTGAACTCAGTTGGTCTCTCTGGCCCTAAAGGATGCTATGTTAGTGGACAGCTCCCTGGAGAGCCCCCAGTGCTCACAGAAGCTCCCCTGGCCTGTCTCCTCCTGAATCCCCCATTCAGGCCCCTTGTGGGTCTGGGGACGCCATGCTCTGGCCGGCTCCTTCCCTGGCTCTGCGCCCATCTCCCTTCTTCACGTGCCCTGGCCTCACCTGGCTCCCATGACACACGCGTCCGTGGTCCCTCCACCTTCATGCCAGTGCATGTGGAGCAGAAACAGGAACCTGGTTAAGAGCATCCTTGCTGGTCTGTGACATGGACCCAGGGGTCTCTCCTAGCACCAAGGCCACCTGGTTCTAGTGACGAAGCTTTATAAGCAGCCTCACTATCACCCAGGGCAGGTATCCCTTTCTTGTTCTTCTGTCTTCCTTTGTCCAGATTCCTCTGAGCTTGCCTTTCCATCCGAATTACAGAATCTGTCCTGTTCGGTAAAAATGCCAGTGTTACCCTCAGTAACCTCACTAAGCCCCTTCTCAGAGCATCCTTTCCAGATGGCCAGGCGCTCCACGGGGCGATACCCCACCTTTCTTGTTTTCCTGTAGCACTTACAATGGTCTGCAGCGCCGCAGAGCGTGTCACGCACCCTTCTCTTTGTTGGTCGGCTGTCTTCCCTGCTGGAATATAACCCCCTTCTGGGCAGGATGTGAGTGCCTCTCGGTCCACTGCTGCGTCTTCACACCTCCGAGAGTTCTCCACCAGCAGCAGGCACCTGGCGCTCTCACGGGTGGATGGCTGTATTTTTTCATTTCCAGATTTGTTGTTGAACGTGTGTGTGTGTGTGTGTCCACTTGCTCTATTTTTATCTATCTTTGGGTTTTATAACGTACACTTTGGCTTTATTGCTGCTATCTGCCTGCTTGTAAAAATCTCTCTCAGCATCTTAAACACATTTATTTCAGAGTTAGTTTACTTCCGTTTTCTCCAGATCGATTTCTCAGGTGCTCTCGGTTGGCTGCGTGTCTTGGTGTGTGTTATCCGTGTGCACTTTGACACTGTTGTTTCCAGCCTCGTGTTGAATTGGGATTTTTTCACCTCCACCCCTGCATGATGGGTGCCTTTGTCACGCTGCCAGGGCCCAGAACGAGCTTGTGGGTGGAGCCTCGGCCCTGTTGACCTTGCGGGCGGGGTGGCCAGACCCGCTGGTGACCTGGGCACACTTCCAGGAGCACAGCTGTGTGTGCTTGGTGGTCCGAGAAGCCCACAGCCAGGTTCGGTGGGTGCAGCTATTTTGGGGCACTTTCTAAACTGGGGGCGGGTGCAGGGTGTCTGCCTCATGCTGTGGGTCTGCTCACACCTCTGGCCGGAAGAGGACCACTTTGGGTCTCATTCCCCCACTGGAGTTTGAAATCCTGCCCAATGTTCCTGGCTACTCCTGCCCCTCTCAGCAGGTATGGGGACTTCAGAGGAATTTGTTCTGCCATATTAACCAAAAGTTTACTACCTGGTGCCTTTTGGCATTAACAGTACAGGTGGAGGCCCCTTCATGAATGCTCACCTTCAAGAAGGTGCAGTAGGTTTACTGAGCTCAAGGGAAGGTGCTCAAGGAAAAGCTTCCATTAGAAGATGCTTCAGTTAACAGTATTGGCAGAAGATGCACGGATGGGGAAACATTCCCCACAGGGTCACCCTCACTGCTGACTCCGAGGGCAGGTTTGGGGTTCCCAGGACCACTGTGAGGTTCAGTAACTTGCTGGAAGGACCCACGGAACTCTTTGAAAGCTGTAAGACTCATGGTTATGGTTTCTTACAAAGCACGAATACAGATTAACATCAGCCAAGGGGCGTGTTCACAACAAGTACCCAGTGTGGAACCTCCAGTGTCCCCTCCTGGTGGAGTCACGGCCAGCCCTGCTCTCCTGGCGCGATGCACCGGGTCCACCGCCTGCCTGGGAAGGTCAGCAGAGCCACCTGTGCCCACAGTGTGGATGGGGACTCAGCCCTGGGCTGCCTGCACGGCTGACTGTTGGTCCCAGCCTCTCTGTAGACAGAGCTGCTGCTGCGTGGCCCTGAGCACTTTCATAAATCACCTTGCGGCTGTCTGCTGGCCAGAGCCCCCAGGCAAACAAAGAAAGCCCCAGCAGGCCGGGCTTTCCCGGAGCCCCGAGATCCCCCACCCAGAGCCCCAGGCAAAGGTCAGACCTCGCTTTGGGTAAGGTGAGTTCATCACCGCACAGGCGGGTCGAGTGCGGGTCCAGCCATCAACACCTCCAGCACCCAACGGAGTCTGAGCCGCCAGCTTGGGCCTCGTCCCGACTCTGCTGCCCTGTTCTGAGTCTTCCACTCACAGCCTTCTGCAGCCCTTGCATGGCTCCCTGGGGTGGGCGCACTGGACCCAGGCTTCCTCGTGCCCAGACCTCCACACAGGATGGAGAGGTACCTTGCTCACGGCCAAGCTGCTGGAGACTGGAAGAGGAGATTTGAGCCCAGGAGTTCTGATGCCAGAGGCCAGTCTTATCCATGAGGCTGGTGGTTCTCAGCTGGGAGTCAGTTCACCCCCAGGGCCTTGTGTCCCTGTCTGGAAGCATCTTTAATGCCACAGCCTGGCTGGGGTCACCCAGTGGGCGGACACCATAGAGGCCGCCCTGCATCCTACATGCCCCCTGCAATGCCCAGGCCCACCGCACTACCAAGAGTTCTCCAGGCCTGAGTGTCCGGAGCGCCGAGTCTGAGAAACTCGGCGTTGCCACGTGCTGCCCCTCCGTGATGCCTTGTAGAGACCCCATTCTTCAGGCCTCCGTGAGTAGGGTCGTGGAGTTGCCAGGGCCTGACTTGAGTGGTGGTGCCCGTTTTGATGAGGCCAAAAGGAGTGATTTCGGAAAGTACTGGCAGGTTTGGAGATGGGTCATCAGTGTATTTGGAAGGGTTCCCTGAGGAAATTAGGAAAACAGAAAGAAAAAACTTCAGTGGGCTGGCCCTCCCGGCCTTGACTGCGTGTGCAGACCTCCCGTTGCTGGTGTTTTAATTCAGCACAAGCGAATGCGGCCTGAAACCCCCTGTCCCCGCCCTGTGCTGCCGGCCTCCCAACCCAGCTGTTGTGTGTCCCACACAGCTGCCTCCTGGATGGAAAGTATTTAAAAATGATATTCTGCTGACAGTTCCAAACACAGTGGGGTAGGTTGGGCGGTTAAGTGCAGGGTGTTGGGCTCCAGCCGTTACTGTAGCAGCGGCTGCGTTTTCCACGGAGGCTCGTCGCCTGCTTCTTGCTCCGACTGATTCGCTCAAACGCCGTCCACTTGTGCTGCGATCTTCGCATTGGGACCTTCCCAAGGTCCTTGTTGTGTATCTGTTTTACATATAGTAATGTGTGTCTGTTAATCCCAAACTCCAGTTATATTCAGTTCCTTATAATAACATCTCATGGAAAATAATCTGAAAAAAAATCTGTGTATGTATATGTACCTGTAACTGAATCGCTTTGCTGTGCACCTGAAACATTGTAGATCAACTACATTTCAATAAAAATATAGATACATACTAGATTTTCAACAACAAAGCATTTTTTTGGAGTTCTCCAACATGATGATGCACAATAAATTATGATATTCATTCTAAAAAAAAAATGACTCAGAGGCAAAGTGAGGGGCTGCATTTTCTTATTTTTCGGAATGGTTTAAAAATGCTTGAACCATTTTGACCTCAGTTAATAGAGAGGACACTAGGCTTTTTGTTTCCTCTACTCTGATAGGTTAAGGAAATGGGATAATTTTTATTTTATTTCTTTTTAAAGAAATTGGTGCCGGTGTGTGGGGCCCGTCTTCCCTTAGTCTGCACATGCCTGGTGTAGTCACACGACGCAGCGTTGATGCCTCTCTGAGAGCCTCTAGAAGGCTGGGACCTCCTGATAGGTGAGTCCTATGGAAAGAGGCTTGATCGAGGTTGACACTAGTAAGTGTCTTGTAGCGCTGGAGCCAGAAGTCTGGAATCAAGGTGTAGGCACCCCAGGGGAGGAGCCTTCACTGCCTCTTCCAGCTTCCTGTGGTCCAGTGTCTGCCTCCGTCATCACAGGGCAGTCTTTTTCTGTCTGTCTCTTCTCCTTTTGTAAGGACCCCCATCATTCTGGACTTAGGGCACCCTAATATCTCTCCTTGACCACATTTGCAAAGACCCTGCTTCCAGAGGAGGTCGCATTCACAGGTAATAGGGGCTAGGATTTGAACATATCTTTCAGAGGGAACACAGTTCAACTCATAACAGATACCATTTCACAGCAAGACACCGTGTTCCCTAAGAGGATGCTCTCCTGTTGCAGGCAGCCAGTCCCGCCTTGTGGCATATTCTTCTCTTTTCTCCTTTCTTTCCTTTTTTTTTCTTTTCCTTCCCTTCCCCCTTTTCTCTCTTTCTTTCTTTTTCTCTTTATTTTCCTTCCTTTTCTCTTTTTTTTTCTTTCTTTCTTTCTGTTATTACTATTTTTAATTGAAGTATAGTCGGTTTACAACGTTGTGTCAGTTTCTGGTGTGCAGCATAGTGATTCAGTTGTACATACACACATATACCTGTTCCCATTCTTTTTCATTCCAGGTTACTACAAGATGTTGATGTTGTTTTACTATCCACTCCCCCCCTCTGGGATTTTTGATAGCTGCTCTTGACCTTCACTTAAACTGAAGTTCCCCCTTGGAATTAAATGTATGTCACAGAGGTTTTTGCTGCGTTTTCAAACCACTGTCTAGGAATTAGAAACTTTGTGTGTGAATAGCTTGCTGAAATAAAGCCACACTCGTGAATATAGAGGGAAAACAACACCCTGATGATGGATCACATTGCCGTGTAGACAGATGGTGGTGGTCAAGGCATGTCTGCGTGCTTGGTCGGGCCACCTCTGCCTGTCTGATTAGTGAAAGTGCTTTCTTGGGGTTTCTACCTGAGTGACGTGGTCAAGTTTTTCTTGTCTGTTACGTTTTTGCGACATCTTTGGTTCACTTAGTGAAGCCTAAACGTTTAGGCGTTGCTTTAATTTATGAACTTTCTAACAAGACAAATGCCTTCCATCTCAGCTGAAAACCACTGACTCAGGAGCCTCCCTGTGAGATGACAACACCTTTCAGAAGGTGGCGGGGCGGGGGGGCCAGAGGGGCTGGAGGACGGGGCAGGGGAACGTAAGAAGGAGGGGCGGGGTGGGAGGGCAGGAGGCGGTCCCCTGTGATGGCTGATGTCGGACTGGTTTTTTTTTTTAACATTTTTTTTATTGAGTTATAGTCAGTTTACAATGTTGTGTCAAATTCTAGTGTAGAGCACAATTTTTCAGTTATACATGAACATACATATATTCATTGTCACATTTTTTTCCTCTATGAGCTACCGTAAGATCTTGTATATATTTCCCTGTGCTATACAGTATAATCTTGTTTATCTATTCTGCATTTTAAAGTCCCAGTCTGTCACTTCCCACACCCCACCCCTTTGGTAACCACAAGTTTGTATTCTATGTCTATGAATCTGTTTCTGTTTTGTATTTATTTATTTATTTATTTTAGATTCCACATATGAGCAATCTCATATGGTATTTTTCTTTCTCTTTCTGGCTTACTTCACTTAGAATGACATTCTCCAGGAGCATCCATGTTGCTGCAAACGGCGTTATGTTGTCGGTTTTTATGGCTGAATAGTATTCCATTGTATAAGTATACCACCTCTTCTTTATCCAGTCATCCGTTGATAGACATTTACGCTGTCTCCATGTCTTTGCTATTGTAAATAGAGCTGCCATGAACGTTGGGGTGCAGGTGTCTTTTTGAAGTAGGGTTCCTTCTGGATATATGCCCAGAAGTGGGATTCCTGGGTCACATGGTAAGTCTATTCCTAGTCTTTTGAGGAATCTCCATACTGTTTTCCACAGTGGCTGCACCAAACTGCATTCCCACCAGCAGTGTAGGAGGGTTCCCTTTTCTCCACAGCCTCTCCAGCATTTGTCATTTGTGGACTTTTGAATGATGGCCATTCTGACTGGTGTGAGGTGATACCTCATTGTAGTTTTGATTTGCATTTCTCTGATAATTAGTGATATTGAGCATTTTTTCATGTGTCTATTGATCATTTGTATGTCTTCCTTGGAGAATTGCTTGTTTAGGTCTTCTGCCCATTTTTGGATTGGATTGTTTGTTTTTTTTCTTATTGTGTCATATGAGCTGCTTATATATTCTGGAGATCAAGCCTTTGTTGGTTTCATCGTTTGCAAAAATTTTTTCCCATTCCATAGGTTGTCTTTTTGTTTTACTTATGGTTTCCTTTGCTGTGCAGAAGCTTGTAAGTTTAATTAGGTCCCATTTGTTTATTCTTATTTTTATTTCTATTGCTTGAGTAGACTGTTCTAGGAGAATATTTTTGAGATGTATGTGAGATAATGTTTTGCCTATATTTTCTACTAGGAGGTTTATTGTATCTTGTCTTATAAGTATTTGATCCATTTTGAGTTGATTTTTGTGTATAGTGTAAGGGAGTGTTCTAGCTTCATTGCTTTGCATGCTGCTGTCCAGTTTTCCCAGCACCATTTGCTGAAGAGACTGCCTGCCCACTATCACCACTCCTATTCAACATAGTCTTAGAAGTCCTAGCCACAGAAATCAGGCAAGAGAGAGAAATAAAAGGGATCCAAATTGGAAAAGAGGTAAAAGTGTCACTATATGCAGATGACATGTTACTATATACAGACAACCCTAAAAGGTCCACACAAAAACTACTAAAGCTGATCGAAGAATTCAGCAAGGTAGCAGGTTACAAGATTAACGCTGAAAAATCAGTTGCATTTCTTTACACTAATCAACAGAAGAAGAAAGTAAAGAAACAACTTCCTTTATAATAGCACCCAAAGTAATAAAATACGTAGGAATAAATCTAACCAAGGAGGTGAAAGAATTATACACAGAAAACTATAAACCACTGATGAAGGAAGTTAAAGAAGACTTTAAAAAATGGAAAGGTATCCCAAACTCTTGGATTGGAAGAGTCAGTATTGTTAAAATGGTCACACTGCCTGAGGCAATCTACAGATTTAATGCAATCCCTATCAAATTACCCAGGACATATTTCACAGAACTAGAACTAATCGTAATAAAATTTATACGGAACCACAAAGACCTAGAATTGCCAAAGCATTACTGAAGAGAAAGGAAGAGGCTGGAGGAATAACTCTCGCAGACTTCAGACAATACTACAGAGCTACAGTCATCAAGACAGCATGGTATTGGTTCAAAAACCGACATATGGACCAACGGAACATAATAGAGAGCCCAGAAATGAACCCATAAACTTTTGGTCAACCGATCTTCGACAAAGGAGGCAAGAATATACAATGGAATAAAGGCAGTCACTGCAGCAAATGGTGTCGGACTGTTGACGCCGGGCTGGCCAAGTGAGGCCGAGAGAGCGGAGTCCTGTTCGCTTTGCTTCCAGTTTTCTGCTTCCCTCACACTGGGAGCTCGCTGAGTAGAGTGAAGTCAAAACATCCATTTCTGAAAACCCCATTTCAGCTTTGGCAGGAGACCGTGCTGAAGTTACTGTACAGATTTGTTAAATTACCAATTTGAAAGGCTAACATTTTGCTCCAGGAACAAGAGACTGTCTTTGTCCTGTTACCTAAAAGGGTGCCAGGCATTCAGCATGTACCTGTGTGTGTTTTCCTACAAAAATAGGACGTCAGTGTGCAAACATTTTTTTTTATTGAAAAATGGGTGAAAATGAAAGAAAATAATGGCCTCTCATACGCTGTGAAATGGCACAGAATTGCTTGCAAGTGCAGTCACTTGGAAAGCTATTAAAGAATGTATTTACCACTGGAAGAAGCTAGTGGCCTATGAATAAAAGGAGAAAACCCAGCCTGTGCCTGAGTAGTCAAGAACCCCGTCTCTGTGTGCTTCTGAGCACCAGGGTGATTTCTTAGGGGGCATTTTGGACTTAATATGGAGGAAAATATAAGAAAAATTAAAAGTAATATAAAAATTATTTCACTTAACGACAACAATGTAGGGTTTTTCTAAACCCCCTCCCCTTCTTTTTTTCTTAATGACAAGGGACGTGCTGATGAAATGTGCGTTTTGAGGACGTACAGTAGAGCTGGAGGGAGGCATCTTGAAGTGTAGCTATTTTGAGACCCTGCATTTCTGGCTGGCTGGCGTGGAGGGGGCACCGCTGTCTTCTCTCTGCCGTCCGTTCCCAGCCGGAGTGTTGTGAGAACCACACTGGCTGTGCAGCGAGCTGGGAATTTATTGCCACTCTCACTGGATCTTCCCAGCCCTGACCTGGCTTGAATAGACAATTCTGCTGGTGTTTCTGGAACAACCTCCGTGTTTCCTCTTTTCTCTCTTGTGCTTTTCCTTAGAGGAGCGCACGCCCTGGTCCTTGCGGTTGGCATCTTCATGGAGCTGTCATCCGGCAGCTGAACGGGTGCGGCCATTGTCACCCCTGAGCTTTGTAGTCCTGTCCCCACCTCACCCCCACATCAACGTGCATGTTAAAGGCTGGGTAGTTTGCTGCTGGGTCCCCAGGATGCAGCACAATGTCACATACTTTGAGATCGTACAGCAAACACTAGAGGAAGTAATGGAACGAGTGTACACGTAATGTATCTGTCCCCTCGTCCCCTCCTCCAAGGTGAGGATGGAGGCATGCGTGTCCATGGTCCTGGTTCTTGCCTGCTCCAGGCACCACTCAGTTACTTTTCATACGTTGCTTCCCAATCTGCACCACCCAGCAGAGTAAGTACCGTCGTTACTGGCAATTTGAAGATGAGACATCGGAGACCCAGAGAAGTTAAGCAACTTTCCCAAAGTCACACAGCTGAGAAGAGAGCCAGCGTTTGAACACGACCTCCTGACACTGTGATCGTCACCATCATCTCCACCTGTCCCTTCTCATTGGTGACCTTGGGGTGTTCCCTGTGGGGCCTCAGCAAATGACAGATTATTGTGTGATGAGAAAGGGACACATTTGGGAGTTCTGGATGGTTCTGTCTGAGTCACATGGCGTTATGTGTTATCTGGAAAAACTACATGAGGCAGGAACCACTACTTCAGAGATGCCAAAAAGATAGATCATGTAACTGCTCCACAGTGTTAGGGAGATTCCCAGTTGGAGGTATTTTCACTCATCAGATGGGTCAGTAAGAGAAATGGAACATTTTGGCCCGAGGAACACGTGTCCGTGTGTCCACATTAGTCAGTATTATTGTTTGGAAATCAGTGATTGCTTTTACACTGAAATGAACATAACTCCTGTATCAGTAGGCTTCTTTTAATTTCACTTCTTTCTGCTGGTTTCTCATCTGGCTCCGTCTTAGCACCTGAGCACGAGTAATCAACCCCTCTCTTTCCCGTAGGAAAAATCCCTCAGGCTCAAAGGGCCCTTTGCTGGGATGCCGCTCCGGGTTCAGCCCAGCCCCTGCCAGCCTCCTCCTGCCCTGTGCCTGTGCTGGGTGCCGTCTGTGACCATCCGGAAGCCTTTGAAGTAGGAGCTCACGCCCTAGGGGGGTGGCCGCCATCGTAAGGAGGCTGGTCCTGTGCGCGCAGCTCTTCACCCTCCTCCCCCCAGGGAAGTCAGTGCAAGTTCGGAAGAAGGAGTCATGGCTGTTGTCTGGAGTTGGCAGTGTTTTCCTGAAAGAGCTGGAAAGGGAGGAAAAGTGCTCCATAAGCATCTGTTATTGACTCATTTTAAATGGAGACATTTTTCATGGTGGTTATCTTAGGGCTTCCTGCATTGTGTCCCTTGTATTTGACACATGATTTTATGAAAGGTTGTGTTTTTCACAGAATTCCAGCTTCTTTAGCCTTGAATCTTGGATGCTGTTCTTTTATATCCAAAGAAACATGTTTATGGGCGCTGGTGAATAATACCCCTTGTGACTGGACCTGTGTGTGTGCTCGTGTGTGTACGAAGGGGAGAGAATTCTAGACTCCCAGCTGGAGCAGCAAGTTCTCAGGAAAAAAAAATAATAAATCCAGAGTTTAAATTATGTCCTATTAAGAGTTGCTAAGCAACACCTCACTTAGCTTCTCCAGTGTTCAGTATTTCAGATTTCCTCTTCTCAGCAGTGCAGCCACTAATATCATCCTCACCCAGCAATTTCAGAGTTGAAAAGACAGAGTTCAGAGTTTGCAAAGGCAAAGGCGCTGGAATTCTCAGGACAGAAAGCCTAAGGAGGAGAGAGGAGAGACCCGCAGAGAGAGAGGGAGCTCTGGAGACTTGTAGAGGGTCCCTCAAGTCTCCACCTGACCAACGATAGGCACATGCAGGGGAGGAAGGCACCAAGGGCCCGGGGAAGAGCCTCTGGGGACAGCAGATGGAGTGACCCCTGGCACAAGGCCGCAGAGCAAGTGCCAGACCGTTCCTAAAGCAGAGGGCGTCGGTTCCCCGAGAAGACCCAACAGCCCCAAGAACCTAGATACCTAATCATAGAGATGCCAAATGCATGATGGGGAGATCTTATTCAGAGATGGCAACACCCTCTCTCAATAACAGATGGACAACAAGAAAGAAAATCAGTCAGGATATAGGAGATTTGCAGAGTATTACCGAACAGGTTGATCTCATTGATATTTATAGAATAATGCAGAATGTGTGTCCTTTTAAATGCACATGGGACATTTACCAAGATGGGCTATATTCTTCATCATAAAAGTCTCATTCAGTTTAGAAGGACTACTATTGCACACAGTGCGTTCTTTGGCCATAATGGCTTAAGTTAGAAATCAATAACATAAAGAAGTTTGGAAAATTAATCAATAATGGGAAACTAAACAATTCATTTCTAAAAAAACCCCAGAAGCCCGAGAAGAAATTACAAGGGGAACTGGAAAGTATGTTGGACTGAATGGGATGAAAGCGTGCTGCATCAGAATTTGTAGGGTGCATCTCAGATGGCACTTAGAAATTTATAGCATCAAACATTTATACCGCAGAAGAGGAAAAGGCTCAAATCAATGACTTAAACTTCCAACTCCAGAAACTAGACAAAGGAGTAGAAACTAGAAGAAAGGAAATAGAAAGGCACATAAAACAATGAAATTGTAAACAGGAAAACAGTGAAGATAATCAGTGAAGCCCAAATTGATACTTTGAGAAGATCAATAAAATCGGTAAAACTCTAGGCAGACTGATCAGAGATAACAATAGAAGGAAAAATGACCACTATGAGGAATGTGAGAGGGGCTGTCACTCTACATCCTACAGACTTTAAAAAGATAAGAAAATATTATGAACAGCTTTATGTCAATAAACTCCACAGTCTAGATGAAATGGACAACTTCCTTGAAAAGCAAACTAACAAAACTCATTCAAGAAGAAATAGATCACTTGACTTACCTGGGAGGATGGAATAATTTGAATGTGTTGTTAAATATCTTCTCACAAAGAAAACTTCAGGCCGAGTATCTTCTCTGGTGAGTTCTACCAAGATTTAAAGATGAAAAACCCTAAAATTATACAAATTCTTTTGCAAAATAGAAGAAGGAACATATTTCCCAACTCAGGTCGTGATGCCAGCATTATTCTGCTACCACAGCCAAAGATACTGCAAGGAAAGGAAACTACAGATCGATATCTTTCATGAACATAGAGAAAAATTCTTAACGAAACTTTAGTAAATTTAGTTCAGCCAAAAAAAAAAAAAATGGATGTTATATCAAGAATGAAAAGTTGGCTTAACATTTAGAAATCAATTCATATGATTCACCACATTAACAGATCATTTCATAAATACAACGCATGCCATCTCTTGAGTACATTCAGAGGAGACATTTGACAGAATTCAGCGCCTACTTATAATAACATCTCTCAGCCATCTAGCTGTAGAAAGGAACTTGCTCAGACTGACAGGATGTAGCTGCACAGAAAGTGCAGCGTCACGTGTGATAGGGGAGGACCAAATACTGTCCCCTGTGATCTGGAGTGAGGGGACGATGCCCACTGTCACCACAGATCTTCAACGTGGCCCTGGACGAAAAATGGAAATACGTATATCTGACGGAGCACTTGTGCTTAGGGTACAGAACACACTCTTACAACTACATACAACAACTGTATTCAATAACGGTGTAAAATTAGCGTCTGAGGTTTTGTAGTGCACGAAGAATTTTCATACTGTTTCATTCCAAATTATTGATAGCATATCCTCAAATGGGAGGTGTGATTCCCATTTTAAACATGAAAAAGAAAACACCCCAAAACCCTGAGACACAAGAAGAGGCTTTGTGACTTCACAACAACATGTAGCAGATGGAAGGCTGCCTTTCCTCTGTCCATTCAGAGGCACCGACGTGTCTGCTCTTGGCTGTGCTCTCTCCATCCCTTTATAGTGGCTCAAAGAAATGGGGGTCTTTAAGGGGAATAAAGTTCCCCTTTATTTATATTTATTTATACTGAGATGTTCTAAGAGAATGGCACTGTTTCTGTTTCTATCAAGTCTAAAATGGAGATGATTCCTTGAGCAAAGATTTGTTACCTATCAAGTTTTTTTAAAGATTGGGAAGTCAGTTGCTGAGTCATGTGAAAGTTAATCTCTGTTCAGCCTGTGTTTTAAAGAATATTTTTGTCATTGAATATGGTCCACACACAAAATGCTATATCCTTTTTTTAAAGCTCTTGATACGGAAAAAAAACTTTTCTTGCTGTTTTTACCTCCCGTTGGGGGATGTAACTAAAGAACCAAATATTCTGAGAAGTGTAGCACAGATGCATGACTCTAAAAACTGGGAAGCAATGAAATAAGTTTTTTGTGGTAGACAGATGAACCAGATTTCTTGTAGAAGGGAAATAAGTTGGGGGTTATAATAAGAGAAAAAATAACTTTGTAATATTGGCCCAGATACAGATGAAGAGACCAAGAGAAGAGAAGGAAGAGCTCAGAGAGAGACCTGTATGGCAGAGGTGGGATGACCCGGCAGTCCCCCTCCTGGCCATAAAACGGGAAAAGATGAAAACTCTGATTCGAAAAGACACATGGACCCCAGTGTTCACAGCAGCACTCTTTAGAACAGCCAGGACGTGGAAGCAACCTAATGTCCATTGACAGATGACTGGGTAAAGAAGAGGTGGTATATATACACAATGGAATACGACTCAGCCATAAAAAGAATAAAATAATGCCATTTGCAGCAACGTGGATGGATCTGGAGATTGTCATCCTAAGTGAAGTAAGCCAAAAAGAGAAAGAAAAATACCATATGAGATCGCTTATCTGTGGCATCTTAAAAAAATAGACACAAGTGAACCCATTTGCAAAACCGAAACAGACTCACAGACAGAAAACAAACTATGGTCACCTGCAAGGGAAGGTACAGGGGAAGGATACATTGGAAATTTGGGATTAACGGATGCACACTTCTCTATATAAAAGAGATAAACAACAAGGTCCTACTGTAGAGCACAGGGAACTATATTCAATACCTTGTAATAACCTGTAATTGAAAAGAATATGAAAAGGAATACATATATGTACAACTAAATCACTATGCTGTACACCTGAAACATTGTAAATCAACTGTACTTCAATTTAAAAAAATAATGGGGGTGTGATAGACTGTTCAGTAAATGAAAAAATGAATAATTGAAATAGATGAACAAAAGAAAGAAATAGATTTTTCTTATGGAAAGAATCAGATTCCTACTTTATTCCATATAAAAATATGAATTCTAGGTGGATTTAAATCTAACTGAGGAAAGCAAGCCATTAAGGTTTTAAAAAAATGTAGAGGAAAATCTCCTTTTAACATCAGTGTAGGCAAGAGTTTCTTAAATAAGGCATGAGAAGGGAAAACTTTTCTCTGATTATGAAAGAAAATCGGTGAAGAAGTGTAAAAGGAAAGAGCCATCCCAGTTATTTTTGTTTCTTTGTAGATACTCAAGAAGCCGCCTTACGTGTGAGCCCCAGGAGGCATGTAGAGAAATCGGCTGGGAACTGGATAGATCAGTTACAGTATTTTACTCAATGAAATACTAAGTAAGAGTCAAATGAATAAATAGGTCTACATAGATCAACTCTGAGAAATCTTGGAAGCATAGTGCTGAGTGGAAAAGGAAGTTGCAAAATGATGCGAATGATATGTGTACCTGTACTCTGAGTACCGTATTAAAAGAATAGAGGAGAATACCGGACTAATTTCTACCTATTGGTTTTTTGTGGGGGAAGAGAGAGGACAATGTGAGGAGGAGATTTTAGCTGTAACTTCCTCAGTGTGTGTGTTTCATAAATATACATATATGTTTATGCAAAAAAATAGGATGGACGTCTCTAGGACGTAGTGTTCAGTGTACGAGGTGTGTTCTTGGGCGGCCGTCATATTATTTGTTGTTACTTTGAAAAGTTCTGGTTTTAGTGGTTTTAGTGTTTTACATTTTAGAGTAAAATAAACACTGAAAAGGACGTCAGTTGTACTGAATATAACTTTGCCTTTGACCTGGATTTGCTGTTCTGTACTGTGGGTCCCAGCCCAGCTTTTAGGATCTGACCTCGTTAGCAGCCTCTCAGCCGCCGCTGAGAGAGCTGTCAGCCTTCTTTCTCTCCTGCTGCTTCCTGTCCCACCGCCTCCGTGGTGGGATTGTCGTTCACCATCGTGAACAACCAACCCTCCTTTTCCCCTTTGAATGTGTGTGTTTGTTGCTAGTTTTTATAAAACGTGTTCTATCTTTCAAACTGTAAAAATAATGTTCAGTGTATACAGATGCCAGGGAATGCAAGAGTGAATGATGGTGAGATCTGGTCTCTGGGATCCATGTTTGACAATGAACGACAACTCAATCAAAATGTGCAAAGAATATGGTCCCTTAAAAGAAATAGCTGAATAGTGATAGCATTCTGTTTTCGTGGAATAAATACTCGGGAGAGTAATTAATAGCCCTAATCCTGAAGTCCTGTAAAGTAAGTGGTATCACAATTGAATATTAGTTGTTTTCCTTTGTTTTCAACTATTCCAAAAAAAAAAAGAAACAACCCTTAAAACTATTGACAAAATGTTTGAGAATGAAGGATGAAAATGAAGGCACCTTTGCCTTCGAGTTTTCCATGGGCATGCTGTCAAGTTGTATTTTTAACAGCTTTTTCCTGTTGACCCATGATGGTAACAATTAGAATATTACCATGGAAGAATTAAATGAAATAATTGTGGATTGATTCAAACCGTGCCTCTTCTCCCCCTCAGTTTTCTTCTGCATGTCTTCTTTCAAGGTGTGTGCCAGCGTTTGACCGCAGACACACGCGGTGTGCTGAACACAAAATCTTGGTCAGCGTCTAAGGCTTTGCTTTCTTGGTCCCTCCACGCTCCGTACGTCTTTGGTGAAGATGAAACGCAGCATCTAGATAGTTACTTCTTTCCTTGTTGGAAATGCAGATACCACGGCTCAGTCGGGTACATGTGGATGCTGTGTGCTCTTAGGATGTGGGTCCAGACTCCAAGGGCTGTCTTATAAACTGAAAGCAGAAACATGCCTTTAGTTCGGAAGGCATCTGTCTGCTGGTCCCGGGACGGCTCTGAGCTTTTGTCTGGTTACTGGTGAGTTTCACAGTGGGGAGAGCCCCGAGACCCTAGACCTCACGAGGGTGGACATGGGGTCCTGCAAAGTTGTGTCCCACATATTGCGAACATAAAGAGCCAGTTTTTTCAGCCAAGATTTCTTTAGTGTCTGTCCTGGTCAAGGACCATCTGGGTCCAGGATCTCATTTGTAGCTTTATAGGATGATCTGACTGTGGAGAATTAATCCACTTCCACCCAGAATGCCAATTTATGGTTTTAT
This sequence comes from Camelus bactrianus, assembly GCF_048773025.1. Taxonomy (NCBI): domain Eukaryota; kingdom Metazoa; phylum Chordata; class Mammalia; order Artiodactyla; family Camelidae; genus Camelus; species Camelus bactrianus. Next base: position 6,785,307 of record NC_133541.1, read on the forward strand.
TGCTGTTTAGAGAGTGCTCCTGCCTGCTAAGCAGAACACCGCCTTTCTGGCACTAGGTTACCTGGGAAACCTAGTCAGTTGGGTGTGTGTTGAAGATCAGAGCGGAACAAAGGGGGTTATGAGCACTCCTTGGGCATTTTTTCAGGCTGCAGCAGTCTGAGGAGTAACACAGTGGCACAATGAGGTCATTGTTTTTGGCAGGTTGTACTGGGCAGAAGTCTAGGGCTCTATTGCACGGAGATCCTCCAGGATCAGTTTCAACATCTTGCCAATACTCTCAAGTGAACCGACATAAAGTCTTCTATAGCACGTGGGGCCCAGGGAAGAGGATGTGTGTTTTTGGAACAAGAGCATTATTTTCCTCCATTGGAGGAAAACCTGGGCTTGGTTTTGGCTGACATCTCTTCCGGATGCCCCTTCACTCATTATTTAACACACAACCCCACATGGGAACCTGTCCTGTGGCATCTGACGTCATCGGAATCTGCAGCAGGACCTGGAGTCTGTGTCCAGCAGGAAGAGTTCAGGGCTAAGACCAGCCAGGGCTGAGGTCTAGAAGCACTGCTGTTGCACATAAGCTGTTCATTAAATAAATATAATTCTCCTTAAGAGTTCGTAAAGATTTCTAATTGAAAAAAGGGGCGCTGGGAGTAGTTGGAGGCTGTGATGACAGCTGAGAGAACGGTGAAGGTTCCTGTCTCTGGCGTATCGGCCGTCTGTTCGCGTGCTCGGTGACAGGGCCTGCGGTGGGCAGCAGGGCTCCAGCCTCGCTCATAACCCTGCGGTGTTTCTGCCCAGCATGACTGAACAGCAGAGACGCCAGCTCTTAGAACTGTTAGATGTGAATGATATCCTCAGGTTGGCAAGTGTTTTCCCCCAAAAGTTAATGAAGTGACTTAGTAATGATGGATTTCTGTACATAAAGGCCAATGTTAAATTTTTAGAAACCCTTGGAAATCTCAGAGTTCTTACTTTGGTTTTTGGGCAGAGTCAGCATTGGAATAGAAGTGCTGTCAATCCCCATTATTTGCAGCTTCCAGATTTGCACATTTGCTTCCTGGCTGAGATGTATTTGTAACCCCAGAATCAGTACCTGAGGCCGTGTTTGGACACGCGCAGAGCAGCGGGAAACCTGAGCTGCCCCGCGTGCACGTTCTCAGCTGAGCTGGAACAGGCATGCTCGGCCTCCTGGTTTCAGCTCACACTGTCAGCAAACGTCCTTTTTGCGATTGACTTAGTGCCTTTTTTTGCGATTGACTTAGTGCCTTTTTTTTTTTTTTGTATTTTTGTGCTTTGTGTTGATGATTTCCCTGCTTAAAACGGCCTCCAAGCATCTTGCTGAAATGCTGCGTGATATTCTTAAATGCAAGAAGGCTGTGCTGAGCCTTCTGGAGAAAATGCATGTTAGAGAAGCTTCACTCAGGCCCAAGGTACAGAGACATTGGCTGTGAGTTCAGTGTTAGTGAATCAACAATAGAGAGTAAATAAGGTGTCTCTGTCAGAAACGCAATAAAACAAGGTTATGTATAGGTCGGCTGAGGAAAACGTTGTGCCCAGGGCCCACAGGAGCCTCGCTGGCCCGTGTTTAATGATTCAGTGTTCACTGATTCAGTGTTCTTGGTGATGATGTGGACATAACCACGGGAGTGAGGATGGACCGCCTCACCTTGGGAGGTCGAATAACAACCAGATCAGTGTAACAGCCCCCAGAGATGGCACTGGAACTGCTTGGTTTCAGATATCTGTCTCTCTCATCACCTTTTCCATTTTCATATGTCTTGTATTAAAATAATGTGTCTTGGTCTTGGTGTTTCTGTGAGCTGTATTTTGGTCTCACTCAATTTCACCTCATTGTTGAAATATTGCAAAGTGACGATAGCTTTAGAAAACTAGAGAACAGGTCCATGTGAAGGATTGAGGGCTTCCAGGATTAACATTCTGAAACGGCCGTCCTTTGATCAGTGTCCTTGATGAGTGATCCCCGGTGTCGGCAGTGACATCTTCAGCAGCTGGTGCGTTTGGCAGCCAGTTTGACTGCAGGTGCCCAGCTGGGTGACACAGCATCCCAGAGCTCTCCTGGGCTCCTGAGAGACAACCCTGTGCAGGAGCTTAAGGGAGACGTGGCGGGGATGCTCCTGTGGCAGGGAGGGGCCCTGCATCCAGACCAAACACTGCCGCTTCCTCAGCCAGTGTCCTGGGGAATCCTTTGGCATCAGGCTGTGACTTATCTGAGAGCCTCTCCACATTCACAAGGGGCTGTCCCTGTCCCTCGAGTGACGTTTAGGCAGGAAGGAGACTGTCTAAAGGGACCACTGGGATCAGGCACAGCCCTGCCTCGCGGGTACCAGCCGTGGGTCTGGCGCTGACTCCCGGCTCCTAGATGGCTGCAAGAACTCAGCCAGAGCATTGTAACAGTGTGTCAGGACAGGGCCTGGTGTAGGGTGCTCAGCCTCCCCTGTGTGTGATCTCCATCAACCCCCTCCAGCCGGCGCAAAGCTAAGTAAAGGTGTGCAGTTGCTGCATAAAGCTTTACACAGCTTTAAGGCTTGTCCCTCGGCCTCCCCTGCAGCGATGGGTTTGCCCGGGCCCTCTGCGGAGGACACATGGGTCGCCTGGACCCTGGGCATGAACGCATGCCGCTGTGAGGGCTGTGGAGTAAGAGCCGGGGCTTGCAGGTCACGTCCTAGGGACACGTGCAGTGTCGCTTTGTACAAGTTACCAACTCTTGATCAAGGGGAACAACTTGTCCACCGCAGGTTCCCCATCTGTGAAATCAGAGTCACACCAGCAGCAGCTCCGGGGGCCGCAGGAAGCGTAGCGGGGATAACTCTTAGCTCAGCAGTGCCTGGCACGTAGTGGCAGATGCTCGTTTAGTATTAGTGAGTGCGGTCAGCCTTACCGCATCCTGGGGCCCCTTTTCCCGCACCCTGCGTGCTGCAGCTCCCTTATTCAGCTGGCAAAGAGTAGAGACATGGAGACGGGTAGCCCTAGGCTGCACTTGGGTAAACATTTAGCATTTTGAACAATGCGGGAGGCTGGGCGGGGTTTCGAGTCTGAGGTGAAGGGAGACAGGAGGAGACTCAGGTGAGCATGAAAGGAGGCCTTCCTTCCTTGGCTTAGCGAACGCGTCGACCTTGTAGCTTATTCTTCTAGATTTGGGGGCACGTTTAGGAGGCCCTCCCACCACGCCTAGGCTGCAAAGGAGCGCGCCTCCACGAGCCCGTCTCCAACATGGAGATCGTTGATCTCGGCGTTTCTGGGAGTCGGATGGGAGTTGCGAGCCCAAGAGAAAGCTGAGTTTCAAAGTAGAGATGAGGCCGTGATGATGGCAGAGTTCAGGCTGTGGGCAGAGGAGTAAGAGAAGTCTCAGGTGACGAGGAGGTCATGGCGCCCTGCAGGTCGCAGGTGGAGAGATGGTGGGCAGATACTAACAAGTGTAGGGACTGAAATTTGTACCTGCTGAGTGACTCCCCAGTAACGCGGGGTGGGCGCGTTGCTGAGACCTGCTGTACGATGCGGTGCCAACGGGTGGCAACGCAGCTGGGCCTAAACATGTGAGAGGGCCGGTCTCATGTGAAGTGTTCTCGCCACGGCAGGAGGGGTGCAGGAGGAAGTTCTTGGAGGTGATGAAGACGTGTATTGCCTTGATTGTGGTCATGGTTTCACGGGTGTGTGCCTGTCCCCGAACTCATTAAATTGTGCACATGAAATATGTGTACGCAGGAGTGTGCTGGCAGACAGCTGTCAGGAACTGTGTGTGTCTTCTCCCATTTTCATACTAGAACGCTCTCTGTTTTGAGGAGTTCTTTGCGCATTGGGGCTACTAGTGATTTGCCTTCGATGTAAGTTGCAGATATTCCCCCCATTTTGTCCTTTATCTTTTGAGTTTCCTTGCGATGCTTTGCATGCCAAAGTTTTATTTCAAGTTTTTGTGTTGCTAAATTAGTCAGCCTTTAGTTTATTCTTCTAGATTTGGGGGCACGTTTAGGGAGTCCCCCCGCCGCTCCTAGGTTACAGTGGCGCACCCCTTCAGGAGTCCGTCTCTAACGTTTAGGTTCCGGGTTGGTGTGGCATCGACCTTGGTGCAGGCATGACATGCTTTGCCTTTTTCTAAGGGGCTGCGCAGCTGGCCCAAAGCTGTTCATTGAAAGGGTGCCACTGCTCTCCTGGGCCAAGTCTCCCCTTCGCCTGGGCCTGGTTTTCAGCTTTCTTCTCTTCCATTAGTCTGTTTGTGTGCCAGGACCACTCTGTTTTAATTTTGGAGGGTTTGTAGTATGTTTTAATATCTGGTAGATCTTTTATAATTTTATAGACTTTAACTTTTCCAGCTCCAGGAAAAAAAGAAAGCTAAACATGTTGATATGTTTTTTGGAATTGCATTAAAATCATGGCTAAATCTAGGGAGAATTTGTGACTCAAGAACATGATATAGTTTCCATTTATTGGTGTCTGTATTTCTATTTTGTTCTTTCAGGAATGTATAAAGTTTCTCATACAGATTTGGCACCTGCCTCATTTCTGTGCCTGGGTATTATGTTTCATTGTCATTCATTTAATTATTTTCCACTTTAAATGGGGTACTTTTTTCCATTGTCTTGTCTCTCATTTTTTTTCTTTAGCTATTTGTGTTATAAAGGAGGTTTATTGACTTTTCTCTGTTAAATTTATATCCCACTATTTGACTAAATTCTTTTTTATTAAAGTCTTTAATGTACTTCTGAATTTGTAGACAGGCAGTTTTATTTACATAGAAGGTTGGTTTCCTGTCTTTTTTCCCTAGAATTCTTATGCCTCTAATTGCTTTCTCTTGTCTCATTGCATTGTCTGATACGTCCATTACCATGTTTAACAGCAGTGGTGACAGTTGGCATCTGTGTCATTTTTCTCACTTTAGTAGGCATGTCTCCAGTGTTTCCTCCTTAAGTAGGATCCTGGCATTTGGGCTGAGATTTTTATGTATATAATTGCATTCAGTGGTAAGTAAGCATCTATCAATGCCTTTTTACCAGGTGTTTTTATAAAGAACTGCTGTTGAATTTTGTTAAATGCCTTTTGACATCTTTAGAAATGAATTCTATTGATCTTTAATAGAATCACTTATATTTCAGGATTTTGACTGCCCCTCGTTGTCTTTAGCACTATGAAGTGCCTGCATTTGTCTGCTTTTAAATGTTTTTTGTCCTGAATTCCACCATGTCTGACACCAAAATTGTAGCCCCAGATTGCCTTTTATTGTTTTATAGCATGAACATATTTTTTTGATAGCAGGTTAGGGCCACTTAGATTTATTGATATGCTCCACGTTCTTGGTCTCAGTTTTGCCGTATGTAAGCACATACGTGGACCCATCAACATCTGTGACCACGAGAGCCAGGGGCGGAAGAGGTGTTCTTTGGACAACAAAGTAGTTGGATTCTGTGTATGTGTATTTTTATTGAAGTATAGTCAGTGTACAATGTTGGGTCAGTTTCTGGTGCTCAGCATAATGCGTCAGTCATACATGAACAAGTATGTATTTGTTTCCATATTCTTTTTCACTGTAAGTTACTACAAGATATTGAATATAGTTCTCTGTGCAATATAAACTTGTCATCTATGTATTTTACATATATTAGTTAGTAGCAAATCTCGAACTCCCAATTTATCCCTTCTCACCCTCTTCTCCCCCTGGTAACCATAAGTCTGTTCTCTATGTCTGTGAGTCTGTTTCTGTTTTGTAAATAAGTTCGTTTGTGTCTTTTTTTTAGACTGCACATATGAATGATATCATATGGTATTTTTCTCTCTCTTTCTGCCTTATTTCACTTAGAATGGCAATCTCCAGGCCATCCATGTTGCTGCAGATGGCATTATTTTATTCTTTTTTATGGCTGAGTCACATTCCATTATATAAATACACCACAACTTCTTTATCCAGTCATCCGTTGATGGACATTTAGGTGGCTTCCATGTCTTGGCTATTGTAAATAGTGCTGCTATGAACACTGGGGCGCGTGTATCTTTTCAAATTAGATATATATGCCTTCTGGATATATACCCAGGAGTGGGATTGCTGGATCATACGGTGTCTATTTTTTGTTTTCTAAGACTGCACCAAACTACATTCTTGATTGTCAGCTTCTCAAGTTCAGAAACTCATGGAAACAAATCCACCAGTTCACACTTTCTGCCCAAAAGCAGCTGAACTCTCTTTCATTTTAAAATGTTGACCCCTCAAAATAGGCTGAAAAACAAAACCATCCTTCTTTTTAAAAGGAGTCATTCAAATGTGTTTTCTGTGTACTTGATGCCTGTTTTAGCACTGGGGTCACAGGAAGTGTCCCTGTGTCCTAGCTTCTCACATGTGGGACTTTATCGGTGTGGCATTGAGAAGCTAAACCAACAGATGCCAGCTCCACTTAGCCCCCGCTTCTGAACACAAATAGCAGGAAAAAAAAGTAAATAAAAATAAAATGGGAAATGTTTATTCCCCTGGGGAGATACATAATGACCGAGTACAGAAACTGAAAGGCATTGGTAGTTCACTTTCCACTTTGAAAACAGCCAACTTGATGTAGAGGATTTAGTTCTCAATTCCTGATAAAGAAAACAGTTTTCAGATACTTCAAAGTTCGAGGTACGAGTTCCCCCTCCGGTCCTGCTTTGCTGCCCTGTCCCTGAAGCTTTGCATTTACCACTTCCAGACATGGGGCAGCAATTCTGTTCTTACATAATCCAACAAAAGACTTACGAAGAAGAGGGACACAGTCCTGCTACCTTGAAAAATGATGTTTTGCTGCAAAAATTATGATATAATAAAAGTATGTTCAGCTGCAAAGAACATGAAATCCATTGATAACCCACCTGGCAGGGTGGAGCCTGCCTGTTTCGGAAGGTCCCCTGGGTGCCCTCCTCCGCGTTGCCGTGTGCTCGGGGTGCGTCGTCAGTCAGCAGTTTAATAGCTTGCCTTTTCCACAGGTATTTGAAATTCTTCATTCTTTCACTTTCCTGCACAGTTTACCTAAACTCTTGTCAGATATTTAGGTTATTCTAAATTTTCTCATCATTATCATCATGCTGTGACAGAACGCCCTTACCCGTAGAGTATTTTTTGTGCTTTTTCTAGTCATTTCTTAGTATAGATTACAAAAAATGAAGTTGCTGGTCCGAAAGAGTATTTGTAGGGTTCCAGAGTATACTTCCAAACAGCTCTGTGAGGAAGTTTTAACACTTTATACCCCTCCTGTGGAATAGGGTTTCATTCTTTTTTGTTAACCACAGGAAGTTTAACCTGCCTGGCCCTCTCCTGGGCTCTGCTTGTGACGTACTGAATATTCATTTGAGAGCAAAAGGGAGGAACACGTTGGTTGTTCCGGCCACGTTTACGTTGTTGTCACTGTTGATATTCTGATATTCCAAAGAGAGGCTAAGCTTATTCTGCCTTGTGTAAGAGACAGATTCAAATCTAAGGGTCTGTCTGAGATGGGAGAGCCATGATCCCACGCTGTTCCATGAAAACTTGAAACACAGCTGACAAAGAGGTCCTTAAACTGTGGGTAGTTGAGGGAAGAGTCTCTAGCAGGTGTGATACTGTCACTCATTACATAGGATTGAAATAAATACCTATTCAATTAAAAAACATAGTCACAAATTTATGTAGTATGTACATTTTATAAGTTGTATGTTATAGATGATATATACTATATGAAATATTTTTCTTATTATATATAGCTTATGAAATATATGAATACATACCTTTTGTAAGTTATATAATATGTAATAACTTATAAAACATTTCATATATTGTATGTTATATATAGCATAAATATATAATTGTAACAAAGTTGTTTGTAATATTTATAATAATGTAGTATACTTATTTGCTATTATATATTATATAATATAATATATAAAAGCATGTTTATATAATATATATTATATAAGTGATTAGGTAACTTTTAGTAGAAACAAAATTTAAGATAAATGACGATTCTGTCTGCTACTCCCATCTTGAACAAATGAGGGCTTGAGATAGAATATCTGACAGTTTCTGTGAGGAGGAGAGCGGTGTCATTGCACACGCACAGCATTTGCTTTGAACTTACTCTCCAGATATGTTCATGGTGTATAAAGTAATGACATTTAAACTTGCCATAAATTGGAGTATTAATCGCTACTTTGAAATGAAAACAGAACTCGAAACTGTTTCTGTTTAAGTAAATCCGTTTTCTCAATTATCAATTATGTTATTGACTTGAACAAAATGAATTTTCCTTGAAGAGTTGTACGCCTTTAGGAATTCAACGTACGCTAATGATCTTTCAAATGCAGAGATTAAAGGAGACTGGATGGAAATAGTTTTATGTGCCTGAAAAAGAGTCAGGAATCTCTGCCAATAAAACTCAGAGCTCCAGAGAATTCAATGTTTACGTTCCTGAGGTAAGACATCCAGAGTGAAAGTGTGTGTGTTCCGCAAACCATGGGTGACATCAGCAACATGAATAATGTCTGAAATCTTAGCTGCGATCAGGCTGAAGGAAACAGATACTCCGCTTGCTGTGATTTCCAAAATTTAAATATTAATAGTATATGGAAACACTGTTTATTCCGGCTGTAATTTTAACTGTGACTCATGCTCTTCTAACTGTAAGAGAAAATCCTTAGTTTTAAATCTAGCAATAAATTCTTGCATTGGCAGTAATTCATGAAGTGCTGGTGGCCTGAGGTGAATTTTGCCTAGTGTGCCTGAATGCTAAATATAATTCCTTTTCTCTTTATGTTGGAATCTGACTGGATTCCCTAGTCTGATTGGATTTTTGAAGATGTGTTTATAATCTTTCAATCCAGTAATTTGCATATTCTGTAAGCAAATCTTTTATTCGCAGTCTACCTGGTCCTGTCAAGGAGAGATCCCAGTGTGTGGTTCCCATGCCAATAACATGAGCAAAAGCTGGGGACTTGCTGGAAGTGCAGATTCTCAGGCCCCGCCCCAGAACAACTGAGTCAGATTCTCAGTGTGGCCCACGCAATCTGTGTTTAAAAGTGTCTCCAAGTGATTCCATGCTGCTCCAGGTGGGAAAACGAATGTTGATTTTTGTTTAGAGAATAGTCCCACTTGACTTTCACCATCTTCTGCACTGATGCTTTGTGATGTTAAGAAATAGGCTACATTTGCAGTTTGGGGTGAAGATCTCACATATCAGGAAGCTTTGGTAGACAAACCGTCCCAGAATTTCGTCACTTAAAATAACCCTGCGGGCGCCGCCATTCTGGTCTTAGCTGGGCTCCCTCGTGTGTCTGTGGTCTGCTGCTGGTCCGCTGAGGGCTGCATGGTTTGGGATGTCCTCAGCTGTGGTGCCTTGTCTGTCCTGTTTATGATCATCCTTCCCCTGGCAGGCTGCTCTGGAGTCATTCACAGGGTTCCTAAAAAATGGGCAAGAGCAAGACCTCAGAATCAGCCTAGCAACCCCCTGTATTTCCTCTTGACCACGCAAGACTTAAGGCCAGCCCAGCCTCAAGGGCTAGAGAGGAGGACTCCACCTCTTGATGGGAGGGGATGCAAAGTCAAACCCTAAAGGAGAGAATATTCAGGGAGAGGATGACAGGGTGCGAACAGTCTACCCCCAGCCCCGGGCACAGGGTGCAGAAGGACCACTTCTTGGCTAAGGAATTCTGTCCATCCTTCCCGTAGTCCATTCAGTATGAAAAGCATCCTGATTTTTCTCTGAAGCTGAGAAGAATGACACAGCTGATAGCAGAGAACACAGTTTGTTCAGTCACTGAGTTATCACTGTACCAGCAAGAAGACCATGTTTGCAAAAGTTGCATGAACCTTAACATTTGATTAATAAAATGCATATAAAACAAGCTAAGTAGAAACAAGCAAACATATGCATTTTATTTCAAGAGCAGAATTCTCACTGTTAGCCCTGAATTTCTGATGTGATTTCTAGAATGCAGTCTTCTGAGTGCTGAGCTGCCTGAAGACCCCGGTTCTCACATGCAGCTGACTGTGTCCTCGGGGATGTGGGGGGGATGGTAATTATGGTCACGGTGGGCTTTGATGCTGGAGGGTGCTCTGCTGCTGCTTGCGTCATCAGGGTGTTTGTGATGAACAAGAGGAGAAAAGGAGCAGGAAAAAAGGAGTATGCCCTTGATTAATGAGCTTTGGACCAAAACATTATATGGTCTTTAATCTTATTAATAATAAGCATAGGGGTTTTGATAGTTGATGTTTCACTTTAAATTGTTAATGGTGGTAATAAACTGTTTTCTGCGGTAATATTATATAATGAGGAAGAACTATTTACTTGTGTTTTTCAGATAATTCGCTAATGTGGAACAGTTTGATCAGATGTATTCCCCTAACATATTATCCATATTTTTAAAGATGCCTTGTTGTTTTTTTTTTCTCCCACATGTTTAGAAAAATTAAGACACATATTCTGTGGCATTCAGTCTGCTTGGAGCTTCTGCTCCCTGGTTCACAAGTTTTAATTTTCCAGCCAGCATATGTTAAAAGACTTTTCTGTCTCAAATTCTTGCTTCCTAAAAGAAATATAAGAAAAAGCCTATGCCTTCAGGAAGTATGATCCTCCCCGAAGAGTGTGATTCCACCATCAGTCATAAGACAATCACGGGAGGCTGGACAATATGGCAAAGACTTTTACCTAAGACGTGCTGGTTCACAAAGCAGAGAACACTTAGGTCATTTGGGAAAGAGTCAGATGGGATTGATTTTGAGGCAGCCTGAGAGGAAATGCTCAGATGGAAGGAATTAGTCTTCATGCCATAAAGGCTGATTGAAGACAGGGCCACGGGGATGCTGGTGGGGCTGGGGTAGGTCAGCTTTGAGTCATCTCTCGGTCGGCCATGGCCACGGAGATGCTGAAAAACACCTCCCCAAGCTCAGGGGCTTAAATCATAAAGAGCATGTTTCTCACGCAGGCACGTGGGTTGGCGAGGGCTGGCCCTAACTCCAGGCTGCAGGCGGGCTCAGATCTGCCTCATGGACATCTGCATACTTCAAGGATCAGGGGCTGCTGGAGGCATTTTCTTGTGGCGGGTCCTCAGAGCACAGGGACCAGCCATATGAGCAGCCCACTTACGGCCACTGCTCCCGCCTATTGGCCAAAGCCAGTCACATGGCCAAGCCCAGCGCCAGTGGGGCCGGGCATTGCCTGCCCACAGGCAGATGGGGCAGAGCGAGCACTCGCTGACCCTAGCCCGGGCTATTCCAAGTGAGGCCGGGCAAGTCAGGGCTTCGAGGAGGCTGATGTTTCTTTTCTTAGCTGTGCACATGCTAATGCAGAATTTACTGTCATTTTTCATTCCACTTGTTCACTTCAACCCCCTAACTTATGTTTTGGAGAGACCTTGAGATTTATTCTTTGTAACATAATTACCCTCCAAGCAGGTGACCTTTTTACTAGCAGTGATTTTGAAATGGCTACATTTTTTTCTAAGAATAGTTTTGGCAACTTCCTAGTGAAGATCAGTATATGTCCTTGATTTGATCTGCAGTTATGGTTGTGTTTATTCGGGAATGTAAATGACCGATAAATCCAAAACTAGACATGGCACATAACATTAACAAGGTAAATAACTTGAATGCATTATCCATAGCAATTTAAGAGGTAATTTTTCTTTGCAAAGAAGAAGGTATAATTCCATCCCATCTATAGGGCTATCTGTGCCTTTGAATATTGTAATTAGCACAGTTGATAAGCAAGGACCGTTTACATGCAGTATTAAGAATGCAGGTAACATTTACTTGGCTCCTTTACTATAAAATATGAAGTATATTAAACCATAAAATTATTGGAAAATTGTTCTCCTGTTTAGCTAAAATATAAACATAAATGTTCAGCATTATCAAAATTAGAACTCTTGAGGCAAATCAAAACCACACTAAGATAACATTTCACACCTATTAGAATGGCTATTATAAAAAAGACGAGATACCAAGTCTCGGCAAAAATGTGGGCAAAAGGGAACCCCTGTGCACTGTTGGAGGGAATGTAAGTTGGTGAAGCCACTATGAAAAAAATAGAAAGTAAAACAGAACTACCATACAGTCTAGCAGTTCCATTTCTGGGTATTTACTTGAAGAAAACAAAAAACACTAATTTGAAAAGATATGTGCACCCCTATGTTCATTGCAGCATTGTGTATAATAGCCAAGATACGAAAGCAACCTAAGTGTCCGCCAGTAGATAAATGGATAAAGAAGATGTGGTTTTTCTTTATGTACACACACGAGATGGAGTATTTTCAGCCTTAGAAAAGAAGGAAATCCTTCCTTTGTGACACAGATGGGCCTTCAGGGCACTATGCTGGGTGAGATAAGTCAGACAGAGAAAGACAGGTACTGCGTGGTAACACTTACATGTGGAATCGAGTAAGAAGAAGAAGTCAAGACTCATACAGAGTAGAAAAGTGGTTTCCAGGGCCTGGGCGATGGAGGAAATCAGGAGAGGCTGGTAAAAGGGTACAGACTTTCAGCTATAAGATGAATAAGGTCTGAGGATCTAATGTAAAACATGGCGACTGTAGCTGATAACACTGTGTAACTGACATTTGCTAAGAGAATAAAACTTAAATGTTCTCATTAAAAAAAGATAATTATGTGAGGTGATGGAGGTATTAATTAGATGTAGGGAATCCTTTTTGTAGTGTATACACCTATCAAATCACCACGATGTACACTTTAAATATCTTTCCATTTTATATGTCAATTACACCTCCGTAGACTTGGTGGGGAAAAGACAAACCAAACAAAGATACTGGGGGAAACCCGACAACACTTCCACCTGCCCCTCACTGGCCAAGTGACCACATTTACCTGGAAGGGAAGTGGATAATGTAGTTTTTTGATTCGGTTAGCAAAGAATTGAGGTTCTCTTCTGTTTCCTAGAAATTGAAGAATTGATCCTGGGGCAACTAGCAAGCTCTGCTTAATCCCGTTTGTCTTTGGAGGACGTTCTGAATGTGCTTGGGGCCGTGCATTGTGAGACATCCAGTACCAAGCTTTTAGTTACACTCATAGTAGCATAATAATTCCGTATAATAGTTTGCCTTCCCATAGCTTTTATTTATTTTATGGGCTGCCTTGAAGCTATGACTATGTTTCCACATATGTGCCTTTGGCACCTCTTAGAATTAGATGTAGCTTCCAAGCTAATCAAACCATGTTTTTAAAAAAAAACTGGGGATTTAGCTGAGTTATTCCTTTGTGTGTGGCTCTTTACGGGAGAATTAAACTTGGATTAAAAAAATTTCCTCCCAGTTTTGGAGTGAGAATTTGTCAGGTAAATCTTGGAGTTCGTCTTTGTGAATTTGTGTATGTAATGAGTGCTGGTTATGTTGCCCAGGCAGTTTTAACAGTGTTTCAGTGTTATTTCTAAATTTGCATTTGAAACACTCATTGGTGGCTAATAACGAAAACGATTTCTGTTAAGGTCTCACCCTTAGCATCTATTTCATGGAAACCATCGTTCTTGAATATCTGGAACGTTGTCCGAATCTCCCGGAGAAGGAAGTGTAGTGAAGGACGAGGTTGCTTTCTTGTGCGTGACTTGAGCTGTTAATGGGGAGGAGGGGTGGGAGGAGGGGTGGGTGGTTACGGTAAGTGAAGGTGTTTCTCTCCTCGGTTGGCCTCCAGCGTGTGCATGTTTTGATGGCAGTTTGATGCCATTCGCTGTTTCTCCTTTAACTAGAGCGAGCTGACTAGTAGACGGAGCAGCAGGGTTGTCTACAAAATGCTGCCCGAGTATTTGATTAGGCCTAATGTGTTTTAATGAACAGCAGCCTAAGAGCCCAAACACTGCATCTTAGTGCGCTTGACCTTATTATGTTCAAGTAGCAGTTGGATATCACTTGGAAGAGAGTCATAAATCTCTCAGACTAATTAATGGTAATGTTTTAAAAATACTGGCAGATGAAAGCAACAAACATGTCAGTCCCCAAGTTGTGTTTTTCAGCTACTGATTGATAATACTAGGTCAGTTGCCAAGTTTTAATTTCTTGATTAAATGGCATCCCCAATATTGCTGTTTTATTCACACTTACTGAAGTTAATAACTAATGTATTTGACACTTCCTGTCTCTCCCAGGAAATATTTTCCCTCATTATTAAAAAAATGCAGATTGTCAAATGTAGTTACAAAAACATCAAATTATTTGACAATTTATTAATGATAGTTTAAGACTGTAATAGTAAGGGCTGGCAGTTCTTACCAAAAATACCTAAAAATTCTGAAGTGCCTTTTGAATCATCAAATTGGTGAAATTACATTCGATATATTTTGAAGATTTGCTTTGTTTCATTTTACTTCTTTTCCGCATCCTTTGGGCATTCACAGTGTAAATGGCAGTTTTCTATTAAGTGGGGTTCTCTATGTGGTCCTGTGTGTGGGTTGGATTGGACAATAGACATTAAATACATTTTTGGGGACCTGTGGCTCTTTTCCTTGGCAGAGTGGATGCCAGCTGGGAGGCTGCCGCAGGTGGTGCAGGTGATGAAGGGGAGAGAGAACAGGTGGGGACCTGCCCAGTGGTGTGCAGTGAACCCGGGAGGAGACGGGACGGATTCCAGAGAGTTGTCAGAGGGGGAGGCAGCAGAAGGCTTTGTGGTCCCTGGACTGGGTTGGGTTGTCCTCTCCATGATTTTGAGATTTAACTCAGTTTTCTTTTGAGTTGGCTTCTGTTTCCTTCGGAGTCAATAAAAAGAGACTGTTTAAATCATATAAGAATAATATGCTTGGATAAATGTGCTTATGTAATTGGCTTTTGAAATGAAGTACAGCACTCACATTGGTACCTGTTCCCTCGGGTTTTTGGTTTTACCCCATTGTATGCACTGCCAGAATCCTTTTTAACCTTGATGCTGTCATCACATCCCTGCTACTACTGCCCCTGGAGTTTGTGAAGATTCAGTCGGTGTCCACGGCGTTGCTGTGCAGACAGTGAAGAGAGCGGTCCTTCCGTGCCGTGCACAGCGTGGTGAGCACCGTCCTGTGTGCCTTTGCCCTTTGAGCTGCCTCTTCCTCTCCTCCCGTTCTCCAGTTGAGGAGGGTGAGGCCCAGCGGTTGTACAGTGTTCCCAGGGCCACAGAGCTCTTCATTCACGGGCGCTTGCTGGGGAGCAGAGCTCTAGCCTTGCAGCTTGCAGCCGTCCTGTCGCACCCCGTCCATTGCACGGATGGCCTTCTGCTGGGAGCACAAGCGGATAGACATGCAGCAAATGAGGAGTGGCCTGGGAAAGGAATGGGCTCAGTATGTACGCATCTCTAACATGGTAGATAAAGGAGAATTCTTCACCCGACCGACCCCCCCCCCCAAAAAAAAAAACTCCGAGGGAGGAAGGGATTTTATTAGGTTGAAGGACTTAGACTGTTTCATGGAGACGGTGCTTCGAAGGCAGGACGGGGCTCCCGAACAGGAGGACACCTGGTGGAGGAAGTAACAGCAGTGGCGACGCTGCAAAGAGAAGCCAGCAGGATGAACACAGGGGGAGGGGTCCTGAGTTCTCCACCGAGGCTGCTGTGACTTGGGTCTTAGATGACACCGAGATGAATTTGCGTTTCATTTGGTAGACACAGGGAAGCCACTGGAGGTTTAGGGTAAAGAAATGACATGTTTAGACAATTTCTTAGAAGTTCATTTTCTAAACTGTCCCCTAGTTTTGTTTTATTTTTCTGCCTGCTACTAATTACTTCCTGGAAACACCCTGCAGACTTTGCCTTCGTGGCCTGTCTTCCGCCCCCTAGTGTAAGCCCTTTGAGTGCTGAGGCCAGGTCACAGCAGGCTTGCCACTTCCTTTGTTATTTTGAACTTTCTCTCTGGGAGCTATCCACTGCTGTGTAGACCATCCGACTCTCCTGCCGAGCCCCTCCCTCCTGCCATCCCTGAGAGGGGTCAGAAGCTGTCCTGGACCCTCCAGAACAGCCCAACCTCCATCTGAGTGTCATCACCTCCCCTCCAGCGGTGTCCTGTGGAGCAAAGGAACCTCCCAGTCTGTCCCTGCCCAGATTCATTACCCACAAAACTGAGATAAAACAGGCCACTCATGTCTGCAAGGCAGGGCTGGTTTGTTAAGCAGCCGTGGATAAGCGGAACGGAGGTCCGTTCCCTTCCGCAGGGCGAGGGTTGGAGTTGGGGTGAGGTGCCGTGCGCCCTACCTGAGGTGCCGTCGCTGATTTTATGCTGGACGTGGCTGAGTCACGGTGACCACGTCCAAAGGAAGCAGGAGGCTGTGAAGAGGAGGGGCTGGGTACAAGGAAGGGATGGATTATTGAATTAACAACACCAGTTAGATCTAGAATCCGGGATCTCCCTTTGGACATCTAAGAAATATCCCCCAATTGAATCTCTAATCTTTCTTCCAAAAGGCACCTTCCTTCATAGAATCTTCATCTCACATACTGCTGGCCCTCTGTCTCCAGTCGCGCAGGTGAGGCCCGTGGGCGGCCTTCCTACGGGTCTTTGCTCTCACACCCCGCACAGATGTTTCTTCAAGCAAGCAGGCTCCATGTTAAAGTGTATTCAGAATCCAACTACTTTGTGAGTCAAAGTCACCTTGTCCAGGCCATCAGCTTTACTTTCTCCTGTCCCCAAAGTCCTCCCGCGGGCATCCCCGAAGTGGCAGTGCATCCTTGTCTAACAGTCAGTGGTGCATGGGCACCACAAGCTAGTGATACAGGCACTGCTGATACCATAAAAATTATGTTTGGGACGAAGTCTGAGAGAATGCCGACACCTGCGGCTTTCCGCATGGAAGCTACCCTGGTCCTTTTTTATTAATGATTTTTCTTTTCATTGCGGTGTATCTTGCATGGGCGAAGTACATAAATGTTAGGATAACAGCTTAGCAGCTTAATGAAATTTCACATTTGTGTATATATAAATATAGAATATACCAATTCTGAATATTTTAGAAAAAGTCCTCTTTATTGTAGCTTGAAATGTATGTGCTGGGACTGGGTGACCCAGGGAGTTTTCTTGATTCAAAGAGAGGATGTTACATCTGCATGGCTCTTATCTCATATTTAATGAAAGGAACCACCTAATTTTAAGTAAATTGTACTCCATTGGAGGAAATCCTAACAAAGAAAAATCTATTGTCAAAGCAGATGGGGGAGGATAAATTGGGAATTCAGGATTTGTTGGCACTAACTACTATATGTAAAAGTGGTAGGTGCGAAGCGTGCAGGAAACTTTGGTGGTTGTACTGCCATGGACTGTCATGGAGATGGGTCATCACGTCGCCGTGGACTGGAGGGCCATTCTGTCTGTGAGTGAAGCACATGCTAATTTGCCTTCAAAGGACTGGTTATGTTGAGTTTCTTTTTTCAGCCTGAATCCTCTGTTTTCTGCCCCCAGGAAAGACTGCTGTGATTTGACAGTGTTTCCTGATAAGTGGATTTTGTTTCCACTGGAGAAGAAAAAAAAAATCATTTATAGGAGTTTTCTAACAAAAATATGTTGAATTTCCAAAAGAACAGTTTTATTTTTATATTCCATTTGATTAAAAACTCCTCAAGACAACTGTCTTATTCATCTTTCTCTATAATCACTCAAGAGAGCTTATGATTAAATACATCGTTATGTTTCAGTTTCTTATGCCTTCTTCATAAATTAACTCTGTTATTATTATTACGTAATGTGCTTCTCTGTCCTTGGTAATATTCCTTATTCTGAAGTATACTTTGCCTGACAAAACGTAGCCACTCCAGTTTATTTTAGTTAGAGTCATATGGTATATCTTTTTCCATTTGTTTTACTTTGAGTTTCTCCGTGTCTTCATATTTCAGTTGGGTCTCTTGGAAGCAGTACAATGTTGGGTGTTCCTTTTTTATCCGATACGGCCATCTCTGCCTTTTCATTGGCGGGTTAGCATGTTTACTTTGGTGTAAGTATTGATAAGACTAGATTAAAGATGTCTATTGTGTTAGCTGTTTTCTGTTGGTTCCACCTGCCCTTTTGTCGTGTAAGATCTTTATCTGCCTGCTTTTTGCTGGATTATTTCTTATAATCCGTTTCTGTCTCTGACATCAGCTTATCATTTATACCTCTTACAGATTTTCAGCGTAGACTCTTCGTTGCAGTCTACTTTCAAACCGTATTATACCACTTCACAAGAACTGACAGTACCTCTAACAGTGTGCGCCCAACTTCCCTCCCAGTTTTTGTGCTATTGTTGTCATTTATCTTATTTTTCCATATGCTATAAATCTGCAGTATATGGCTACTGGTTTTCCTTGATAAAATAAATTATACTTTAGAATGATATTTTTAACAAAGGAAATAATGTGCTTTACATTTAGCTTTCTTTTAATCATTTCTGGAGATTTTCATTTGTTTGTGTAGATCCAAGTTTCTGTAGTGTTGCCCTGCTGATAATGAATCCTCCAAGTTCTCATTTCTCTGAAGAAAAAAGGTCTTTATTTTTCCTTCACTTTGAGAGAGGTTTTCTCTGTATACAGACGCTGATTTGACCTTTTTTTTCTTTCCCCCTTTGAACATTTTGAAGGTGTCAATCTATTGTTTTCTATCTCTCATAGTTTCTAAGGAGGAGGTGGCTGTAATTCTTCACTTCGATTCCCTCTTTGGTTCCCCTGAAAGCCTTCAAAATTATCTCTTTGTTTTTGGATTTCAGCAGCTTGAAAATAATGAGTAAGGTCTAGTAGGGTTGTTGTTGGTTTTTTTCCCATTCATCCTGAGGTCCTTGGAACTGTTTGATGTGTTTCATTATTTGTGGGGAAATCTTCAGCTGCTATTTCTTCTGTTGCAGCCTCTCTTCTGCACGTGGGATTCTGATCACACATGTGTTACAGGCTGTTTGCTATTATTTCACAATGCTGAGATGTACTAGTCTTTTTTTTTTCTCTCTTCTCTTTTTGTTCAAGTTTGGTTAATTTCTATCAAGCCATCTTCACTTTCAATGAACCATAAAAATATGGAAGCAGAGATGAAGGAGGCCCTTCACAGCCTGTGACAATACTGTATTTCTAGCAGTCAACCCCACTCTGCTGCTCCTCACGTCTTCTCCCTTGCTGCTGGAGTTCTCTGTGTGTCCATGCACGTGTTCACCTCTGCACTGGAGTGCCCCAATATGTCAGTTACGGATATTTTCAGTTTCCTTTCAGCATCGCATATGTATCTGGATTTCTAGCTTGCTTTGTCTCTTGTTGGTGCATTTTCCCTTACATTTTTGTGTATATAACTATACTTTTAGATTGAATGTGGGACTTTACAAGAAGAAGAGTAGAGATGGAGATAGGATTTATGCCTGGAGATGGGCAGGCCTCTCCTTCAGTGAGGCCGCCAGTGTGCAGGGTGGAGTCAGGCTTGTCAGGAGCTGTGCCGGGTCTGGGCTTTGTCCAGCAAGCAACTTCACTGTGCCACTATCTTGTAGTTCTTCACCTTGCCCGTAGAGTGTGTTCTGGTTTGTGGTGGGTTTTTTCCAATGTTCTTCCTCTATTGTCAGCTTCGGGCCTTTCTTTTGTGTCCTGCCCCCCTGAGAGGGTCTCTCTTTCCAGTCCTGCCCTCCCCTCCCCCAGTAGCAGACCTGTCTTACTTGTCACTTGGTACTTACAAGCCTAATGACAGGCACGGGAGGAGATGAGCTCTCTGCTGCACCGGATCTGCCTCAGTATCAGGCGGGCTCTGTGTCCGTGACTGACAGGGGTCAGGGCTCTCAGTGGTCCTGCACCTCCCCAGAACGAGGGACTTCTTAGCATCTGGACCCAGATGTTTCCTGCCCCACCTCCCAGGGATAGAGGACGCTTTTAAAAAATGTATTTGCTCTCCTCCTGGCCACAGTGGATCTTCACTTGTGCTCTGAGGGTGATAAGGTATGCTGCCTTTTCTCGGTGGCTTGGGACTTTGGGTGTCAGGGGGAAGGGTCAGCTTGCATCATCTGCCTTCTGCAGTGGTGGCCTTTCTCTTCTTCTGAGCATGGACCATCGAAGGAGCCTTCTCCCAGCCTCCCAACTGGCTCTAATCTTTTCCAGGAGCACTTGGTGCACGCCCATGGGGAAGAGCTTGTGAAGGGGTGTGGAGTGCCCAGCGCTCTCTGGGTATCTCAGCCCCCAGGGTTCCATCTTCTCACACTAGCCCACGCCCAGCCTTAGCAATCCAGGGAAAGTTTCAGCCAACATCTCCTCTCCTGCCCATGTGGGGTTCCTCTCTCCCATCTGTTCTAGCGCAGAGGAGTTAGGGCTCACCCCATCCGCCCCTCAGGGGCACCCATCTTCCCTGAGATTTCAGACTAGCTCATTGTTCTGTGATGTCAGCTCTGTGATAAATTGGAGAAAAGCTATGAGTTTTTGGTGATCCTGCTTTTTCGTAGTGATAGGCTGGGAACGATGCTCTTTACAGGTTGCGGCATTTTAAGCAGAAGTCAGAAGCTCTTATTTACGTATCTTCATATCCTTTTCATTCATCCACTCGTGGAACAAGGCTTTATTGAGTGTGCACCAGGCCGGGCACAGAGCTGTGCGGGGAAGACACTGCAGACACCCAGGATGGACTCAGCTGTGCCTTCAGGGTCGTCCTAGCCAGTAAAGGAGATCATGCATATAAAAAATGGAGAAATAATGAAGCAGAGGCAAACACTGGGAGTGCCCGCTTTGGAGCTCGGTGGGGCGCTGTTGTAGGGGCTGCAGACAAGTGTCTGATACGGGGGTGGGTAGTGGGTGGTGGCCTCCTTGGAGAGGCTGAAACCTGAAGACTAAAGAGAAGCCAGACTTGTTAAAAGTTGTGGTTGTGGTGGTTTGGGGCAGGGATTTGGGGAGAACTTTCCAGCAGAGAAAATATCAGAGGGCCTGGGGCGGGGACTGCTACAGAGACTGACTAAACTGCCTTGAACCTGGAGAGGGAGGCCTCCTGAGTGAGGGGGAGACACAGGCAGTCCGGGTCCTGCTGGTTGCCGTGCAGAGATGCTGAGCTTGTGTGCTAAGTGCGTCGGGCAGTGGCTGGCGGATTGAGAAAGGACAGTGTCTCAGCCCAGGTCCTAGTGGGAGACAGATGGCATGCTCAGACGGGGGGCTGAGAGTCAATTAAGGAAGGTGGTGTTCACAAGATCTAGACAAGTTTAAAAGAAACCAGCCCAGGCTGGGGAAGCCCCGAGGTTAGACCCAACAGGGAGCTGTTACCACCTGAGCCTGAAGTGGGAAGGAGGAGCCAGTAGCCCCAGGCTGGGGGAAGATGGGTTCTGGGAGAGTCCCCAAAGGTGTCGTGGCTTTTGCTGGAGGGACGCTGCCCTGCAGTGATTCAGTCACGGAAGCCCTCTCCGCTCTTGCCTAAGCAGCTAACTGGTAAACCCCACTGGAGGCCAAAATGGAAAGGAGCCCATTAGCCCAGTTTTCAGATGTCAGCCTCTCAGGCGCAGGGCAGAGGGAAGAACAGACGTGGAAGGGAAAACGGGACGTATGCAGCACTGAGAGAAATAGGAAATGAGTTCCTTTTTGGAGAGGTCACTCCACCAGTGGTCAGACAGCGGACAGGAGGGGCGGACGTGTGATGAGCAGTGAGCGCGGTGAGAGGCTCCTCCCAGCACTCAGGAGGAGAGGGGAGATGCTGGGTGGCCAGACAGTGACCACGGGAAAGACTGATGGACGTGGGATATATTTTGGGGAGGAGGGTATAGCTCAAGTGGTAGAGCGCATGCTCAGCATGCACAAGGTCCTGGGTTCAATCCCCAGCACCTCTTCTAAAAAAAAATAAATAAACCTAATTATCTCCCCTGCCCCGCCCCAATAACAACAACAACAACAAACAAACAGACATAGGATATATTTTTAACTTAGAACAAACAGGACTTGTTGGGTAAGATGTGAAGGGTGAGGCAAAGTCAAGGATAATTCACAGGCTTTGTTTTTTTTTTTTTAATTTATGTTTAGCTTTATTTTTTAAAGAAACATACTCTTTTTTGTGGCCATTTTTTATGGCTTTTGTTTTTTTTAATGGAGGTACTGGAGATTGAACCCAGGACCTTGTGCATGCTAAGCATGCGCTCTATGCCTGAGCTATACCCTCCCACTTCGCAGGCTTTTTTAACAGGACAAAACCAGCACTTTTTTTTTTTCTGAAATGGGAGCTGCTGTGGCAAGACCAAGCTGAGGGGAGGAATCCAGAGTGATGTTTTGGAGATTTTAAGTCTGAGGCAACTTTGGGGCTGCCAAGTGGATGTGTCAAGCAGGAAGTCATCCATCTTCTAATAAAACTGTCTTCTAATTGAAAAAGTCTTCTAAGATGGAAATAATGTCTCTAATGGGAACGTATTTTTGAAGTCCACTGTCTTGACTTTACAACTCGATAGTCAGAGAGGATGTAGCCAGACATGAAAAGAATGGGAGAAAATATTTGCAAATCATCTATCTGATAAGGGGTTAATACCCAAGACATGCAAGGAAGTCATACAATACAACAAAGAAAGAAAGAAATTCAATTTAAAAATAAGCAGGGGAACTGAACTGACATTTTCCCAAAGAAGGCGCACCTGCCAACAGGTACGTGAGAAGATGTTTGACGCCACTAGTCATCAGGGAAATGCACATCAAAACCACAGTACCACCTCACATAAAAGGGTGTTGAGGAAGATGAGGGGAAAAGGGACCCTGGGTGCACTGTTGGTGGGAATGTATGTTGGTACAGCCACAATGGAAAACAGTATGGTAGTTTCTCAAAATACTAAAAATAGAACTACCATATGATCCAGCAGTCCTGCTTCTGGGTTCACATCCAAAGAAAATGAAATCAGGATCTCCAGGAGACATCTGCAGTCTCATGTTCATTGCAGCGTTATTCATAATTGCCAGAATATGGAAACAATTTAAATGTCTGTCTATGGATGAATGAATAAAGAAGATACAGTATATAGAAGGGAATGTTATTGGCGATGAGAAAGGAGGAAATACTGCAGTTTATGATGACGTGGGTAGACCTTGAGGGCGTTATGCTGAGTGAGATAAGACAGACGAAAAAGATAAACACTGTGTGATGTCACTGACATGTGGAGTCAAGAAAAGCCCAACTTACAGAAACAGAGAGTAGAAGGGTGGTTGCCAGGGGCTGGGGATGAGTAGGCAGGAATTGGGATGAAGTTGGTTAAAAGGTACAAACTTCCAGTTATGAGATGTTACAGGTTATAAATTCTGGGGGTCTGATGTGCAGCCACATGATTATAGTCATCAGTACTGGGAAGTTGTTAAGAGAGTAGATCTTAAATGTTCTCACCACAAAAAAGACATGGTAGTTATGTGAGTGATGGAGGTGTTAACTACGGTGGTAGTTACTACGTAGACCACTATGGTGGTCATCATTTCACAATATATAAGTGTGTCAGATCAGTATATTGTGTATCTTTCATTTATGCAATGTTATATGTCAGTTAAATCTCAATGAAGCTAAAAAAAGTCTGTCTTTTCTCTGACACCTAATAGTATTACTATCAGACCAGGAAATTTAAAAAATACTTCTTAAAAATCATCAAAGTTTAGCTCTGCAGATATTTCTCCAGATTCAGTTTATGTGGTAAAGCTTGTTCCACATTTAACAGGAGAGATCTGGGTGGGAATAAAAGTGTATAAGGGTTTGGCCAGAAGAACTGGCCCACAGCCAAGCCATATGGACCCCTCACATCTTGACGTGGGGCGAGGGAGCAGGCAGGGAGGTGGGTGAGAAACAGAGGGGAGGTGTGAGGGGAAGGCAGAGGGTGTGAGGATGAGGGATGCTCAGCAGGGTCAGAGACTCATCGGGTACCCAGGCTGAACAGGATGAAAATGTCATCCTATTCTGTTCCCTAAAAACCAGGCACTGGCTTCTTCTAAGGTCCCTTTCCTTTGGTGCCAGCAAGAGCTTTCTCAGCCTATTTTAAGTTGTTCGGCTGCTGGTGGATTTAGCTCTCCATGACCTACAGATGGCGCAGACCCCTGCAGGAGATCCCACACTCCCTGCAGCTCTTTCCCAGCGCTGGTGCTCTGGGTTGTCGACTCCAGATAAAGCATGCGCCAGATGGACGTCCAATGGCTTGTCTCCAGAAGTCTTTCATTCCAGAATTTTATTCCAGTAACTCTCTTTATTCCAAAATCTTAGACTTGCTCACGTTGATCTCCGAGGTGGAAGTCGAAGTCTTGTCTTCTAATATACAAGTAATGTGTCCAGTGAGAACAGTTTTGGAAGTTTGCTGTCTTTACTTCTTTCTGAGCCAGCAGCGATACCAGAGAGGAAACAGACTGCAGAGCAGCATGAAAAGAAATATCACATCTTCCTTTTCTGTGACACCTAGAGGATCCCTATGAGTCCAGGAAATTGGGAAGTGCTTCTTGAAAACCATAAAATGTTAGCTCTGCACATAATTTCTGCAGACTCAAATTTCTCTGCTAACGCCTGTTTCTCGTTGAACATGACCTCTCTCGTGTCCGTCCCCACCTCCCTCCATGTCTCCTCTAGCAGGATAATGGGAAGTAAAAGCCAGAGATCTTTTCACAGTAGAGACTTTAATGTTTCCTCCAGTGACTGTGAAGGAGGCAGGCCAAGTCAAGACGCATGGGCTATTGAATTATGTTTTTAAGATACAGAAAAGTGATTTGCTGTCCTTAATCCCAGCCTAATTTCTCATATGACTTCACCGTCTGCCTCAGAGTATTGTCTGCCTGATTCTGGAACTGTCAGTTTTCAGGAAACAAATATCTGGAAACTTGCGTTTGTTTATATTCTGCTTGCTGCGTTTTTGGTGCTGAGTTGGGGTAATCTAGATTTAGGGGCTCTCTCGTCTGGTTCTCTGTCAGTTACACCATCGGATGGCCAAAACCTCTGTACCTGGCGCCAGAGACAGCACAGGCTGCTTGTAAAGGGGTGGGTGTTTTGTTCTCTGTAGAGAGCTTCTAAATACACGTATCTGATCTTCAGTTTATATGAGTTTCTGTGTTATAGGCAGGATACCTTGGCCGAAAGCATTGTTTGCAGCCTGGTCAGAGCTTGGACGCAGTCTGCAAACCTGAAACCTGTCTGTGTGAAGTTCACTGACCGGTACGGGGCCTAAACCTTCATCTTCACTGCATTATTGATCTGCTCTTAACCTCCAGGATTTAAATAGAGCGGCAAAAAGAAATTTAGTTTTATCGATTATATGCGTGCACTCTGGCCGGCACAGTTACTGTTTGGGAATGGACACAGCTATTAATTTACGGGAATTCAGTGTGCTTTATTTAGTCTTTTATCCTACATGGTGCCTGGGAGATTCTCTAATCTAGAAAGGATTTCATAACTAATTGAATGAATGAATGAATGAATGAATGAATATAAAATCTTGGGTGATATAAGGTATGGTGGTGTGGTGTTCCTGTAACTTCATGTGCTTGCTTTCTCAGTGTCGCAAGCCCAGGATCTGCTCATCTTCTCCGAGGGGCAGGGATAACTTCCCGAGTATAACCTCGAAGCAGTTACAGCCTCCCAGTAAGGTTGTCTGGGGGGTGGGTTCACCGTCTGAGCAGTTGGGCTTTTTACCAGCCTCGTTTACTGATAATAAAATGATGAACAAGGATCCTCTTCCTACCAACATAGAAGGCTTTAAACAGACATGTAAGCTAATACTCACGTGGCCATCAACTAGCACCCACAGACTGCGCTGATTGAGGAGATACGAATCCATGTAAAAGTACTGCTGCTCTTTCCATCAGTTTCCTGCCTACGTACTTCTTTGCATATGTGTTTGTGCTTCTACGAGTGTGTCTGTGTAATCTTAATAACCATAGAATATATTTGAACATACTGGGTGCTCAAATATTTATTGAGTGAATGGTGTGTCTTTGCTGCTCAAAGAATGCTTATTGAACTGTTTGGGGAAGAAAATGGAAGCACATTTGATAAGGTACAACTGTCGTGTATCTAATCTTTTCTGTTAGGCCGATCTTTGAGGCAAACAAAGGCCCCTCTGTTTCTACAGGGTAATTGGCCCCAACACACTCTGATGTTTTTCTAAAGGGAGAGTTCCTGGCCTGAAACAGATTTCGTTCCGAAAGTATGTTTGTTTTTCACTGATGACACATTAGAGTAAACGAAAGGGCTGACAGATTTTGTATGATGTGTTGGGAGTTGGAGGAAAACACTGAGCCTTCCATGTACCACAGCTGCACGCGGGGCATTTAATAACAGCCCGCCATCTACGAAGGGTGTGGATGTTTTAAATTGTAACTTGTTATTTTAGGGTGGTATTTATACTAGTAAAATGTTGCCTGAATTTATACTGAAGAAGATCTTATGGAATTCAGTAATTAAACTTGTAAATTCACTGTTTTTCATATTATATAATTTTCAGGGTTTGGATGACTTGGCAGAAACCATGCAGAAACTTAGCAGAAAGGATGATTAAATGTATGATGCGTGAGTGGTGGCAACCTTGGAACCTCAAGTAGGTTAATATATTATGCACTCGGCTCATGAATGTGTTTCACGCGTTCGTGCTTTTAGGGGACCAAATTCAGCATGATGCCATACAGAACAAAAGTATAACTTTTTAAAAAAGGGACACATTTGAAAGAGTGACAGATTTATAAATAAAGCCTGATGTCTCAGATATACTATATTGGCTCATTCTTTGTAGCTTACGTGCTGGGATCATGAGGTCCTTTAGTCCTTTACTCATGCATAAAAGAAAGTCCAGCTTTGACCGCAGGAGGTGTCTGATTCTCGCTGCAGCCTCCCAGCTTGGCGAGTCTGCTCCGTCAGTAAGGTCTGCCCTGTTTATTTCTAAGCTGTTGCGATCACTGTAGGAAGCTAGTTTTGAATGATGTTCTGAGAGTCATGATTTAGGGGCATGATTATGGCTCTCAGCCTGTAAAATGTGAATTTCCCCTTCTGATTTGGAAACAGTCTAAGACTTGACTTTTCAGAAAGGGCTGATACAGTGGAAGGCTGTGACGACTGAAGAGTGGACAACTTACGGCGTCCCTCCGAGAACACACTAGCTTTCCCGGAATTGAAGGCTGCGGTGCATTTCAAGAAAGATGCATTCCATCTTAGAAAGCACAGTTGCATTTTGTTTAAGTTATTATTAACCACGATACCAAAAACATTTCCTTTCATGAATGTCATGCAAAATATAATAGTTTAAAACTCCTTTACCTTAAAGTGGTTCTGTCGCGCTCCCCACATGACCACGGTTCGGATGTACGTGGACCCAGGGAGGCGGCACAGGGCTGGGGTGCCCAGTGGAAGGCGGCCACAAGCAGGCTTTTCAGATGCAGATGCCTCTGCAGGGGGGGCTGCTGCCTCCTGTACCTGCAGCTGCACCCAGGACCCACCTCTCCGCGTCCTCCTCTCCCTCCCGCTGTGGGTGGCCTCCTGATTCCCCTCTTCCACTCGGAATCCTGACGTATGTGCAGAGTGCACTTCAGTTGACTTTTACTCTCTGGGGCTTGTTGACCTTCAGTGTTCGCTCTCTCTCTAAGAACAACAACTGCCATTTGTATAATACAAGACAACTTACAGGTATTTTTACACAAACTCGTATTATTGACATTAAAATGTCGATAGAACAGATTTTCTGTTTTATAGGTGAGGACACCCAGGTTCTAACAAGTTGAAAGATACTGCTGTAGGGCACTGATGTCTGCTTTTCACCAGTCTGTACGTGAAATATTCTTCCTCTTGACAAAATATAATTTTTTAATCAGTTATAAGTTCCCCAATTTTTATTCCATGTATAGGCTGCTGAACTGAAAACGTGACAGATAATGCTTTGCGAAGTCTCCTCAAGTGACCAGTTGAAAAACAAATGACAGCTTTCACGGTTTATTTATAATCTCATAACACCCAATTAGGAAATGCATTAGGGAGAAATAATCCAATTTATGAGATCTACAGAATTAGAAAGGTTTTTAGAAGTAAGCTCCGTAACAAATGGGCATGACCTTTATGAAGAAAACAGTGAAGCTGTCTGAGTGTACGGATTGAAGCTTGAGCAGGTGAAGCCTGGAGCGTCCTGCTGGGGAGGGGCTCCCGCCCTGCCCCCTTCCCTTCCACTTCCAGGAAAGTAGCTGCTCTCAGCTGGTTAGTCCAAGCCTCTCCCACTCTCAGAAGATAATCTTGCGTCGTCTCCTGTTTCCCTGGAAAGTTCTGAAGATTGGCTCCCACCACCACGCCCACCTCCCTGCACTTCTAGGCGGGCCTTCCTGCCTGTCATGGCTTTGGCCTGCCTGTGCACCCCCTTACTGGGGCCAACTCTTCCTCGTGACTGCTTTTCAGGTATCTTCAGCTACCAAAGGGTATGATTTTCTCCTTTCTCTCTCGCATCTTAACCTTCTCCCTCTCTCCTAGACCTCCTTCAGCACGCCAGCATGCTGTTCTTAAATCTTACAAAATGACTTTCTTTAATCGAAATATAGTTCATTTACAATGTTGTTAGTTTCAGGTGTGCAGCATAGTGATTCAGTTATACATTTATATGTATGTGCTTTTTCATTATAGGCTGTTACAAGCTACTGAATATAGTTCCCTGTGCCATACAGTAGGACCTTGTTGTGTATCTGTTTTACATATAGTACTTTGTATCTGCTAATCTCAAATTCCTAATTTATCCCTCCCCTCATTCCCCTTTGGTAACCAGAAATTTTGTTGTCTTTTTTTGTGAATCTTTCTGTTTTGTAAATAAGTTCATTTGTATCAGTTTTTTAGATTCTACATATAAGTGATATCATATGGTATTTGTCTCTGTCTGATTTAGGATGATAATCTCTAGATCCATCCATGTTGCTGCAAATGGCATTATTTCATTATTTTTATGGCTGAGTAATATTCCATTATGGTATGTGTGTGTGTGTGTGTGTACACATACCACATCTTTATCCAGTCATCTGTGGATGGACGTTTAGGTTGCTTCCATGTCTTGGCTTTTGTAAATAGTGCTTCTATGAACATTGGGGTGCATGTGTCTTTCCTAATTAGAGACAAAATGACACTCTTGACCCCATTTCCCATGAACTACCATCTCATTCTTCTCTTTCTATTTATAACAAAACTCCTTGAAGAGTTGTCTGTGCTGTCTGGTGACAGTTGTTCTTGGACCCCACACCAGTCCAGAGTGGGATGAGGTCAGTAATGAGGTCAGAGTGGCCAGAGGAGAGCAGAGGTCACAGCTGCCCGTTTGGGGGAAACTGCTCTTGTCAAGGTCACCAGTAATTTCCGTGTTGCTAAATCCAGTGGTCAGTTCTCAGCCCACCTTTTTCTTGCTCTACACAGTGCATTTTTTTCTCCCTCTGAAACTTGAATAAGCATGGCTATGCACACATTTGAAACTTTTCTAAGTCTAGAAAGAAAACACAGACACATACAATAAACAGTTCTGAAAAAAACCTATCAGTTGGGGAAAATACTCAAAACATATGTGAGAGGCAAAAGATTAATATTCTTGAAATTTAGAGAGTTTTTTCGGATTAATTAAAAAAAAGATCAAAGCCCCCCAAAAGGAGTAGACAGAGACATGAATGTAAAATTCACAGAACAGATATAAGTGAAAAAAATCTAAGTTCAGTCTTACCAATAATAAATTCAAGTTAACTTGTCAGGGATATGACATTTTCAAAACAGAAAGAATAATAATGCAAAACAGAGCAGGCATATTTATATGCTGCCACTGGCGTGTAGGTTGCTACACGTCCCTGGAAAGGATTTTGGCAAATTTTTCCTCAAGTCTCAAAATGTGCATCTCTTTCAACATATTAGTTCTGCATCTGGTAAACTATCCTAAGAACATAATTACACAAATATGCAAAAGATGTTTCTGAATTTATAGAAGCATAGAGAAGCTCTCTGTTACAAAATATCTGTTGGTACACTAGTGAAAATTATAATATGAAGTTGTGTTAATATCCCAATTGTGATATGTCGCTGCAAAGTAATGTGTATGATACAATCCCAATTTTTTAAATTTATCAGAAAAAAAGCTAGAAGGATACATACCCAGATAATAAAATGAGTGACCTATGGCTGTGAGAGATATTTACATTGATTTACCCTCTCATTTGATCTCCCATGTTTCCTGTAATGGATACCTATTGCTCTGAATATAAAATAGTAAAATTGAAGAAATGCAGCACTTTTATTTAGGAAGAGAATTATACAATTAGGGTTCTAAGTATAAATCCAAGGTGAAAGTATCTGTGGTTTTATTCATTAAGAGCACATAAGAAAGAGGGAAATCTGATGACTTACTGAGGACACTGTGTCCGGGGCAGCTGAGCATTGAAAGTGCTCACCACCAAACTGCATCTCTTCATGATGGTGCTTTTATAAATTTTAAAGGTTACAAAAGTAAATTGTGTATGTGTATGTATAAACTTTGGCTGCTACAATAGGTAGATGTAGAAACACACATATTATATGGATGTGCACAACTTTGCACGAACCCATTGGTCCCCAACCTGAACTTGAAGTGGCACCATTTGGGTAGAAAATACTCAGAGTTCCCCCAGGATGGGAAAATTAGAATGTCCTAAAGGTGGTGCACTCCTAACTTGCCTTTGCTCTTTCTCTCTGCGCGAGTGTGTGTGAGGGGGAGCGTTCGCTCTTTGAGACCCAGGTTAACAGACCTGCGCTACTGCTGATCTCCCATGCAGCTGTGGAGATGAGCCGCGTGGCAGCAGGGAGCAGGTGGCAGCTGTGGAGATGAGCCGCGTGTCGCTGGAGTGTGAGATTGCTCTGCTCTCGGTCTTGGTTTCTGTGCTTTTTGATTGAATACTGAAGACAGATTTAACATTTTATTTAATGCAGAAGTAAAGGCTTTCGGGACTGGAGTGGTGCAATTTATCATTCTTTGTGGGAAGGGATATTACTTCCGAAAGAAGGAAATTCAGTGTGTGATTGGAGGTTCATTATTACTGTGAGAGTAAGTAGGCGTTTTCATAGACTAAAATATATATAATTGATGTTAGCTTTTTTCCCTTACAACTGGTAGGAGGTGTGTAATATAAATAGCTTCTGTGAGAGCTGTCCTTTTATTCTGTTAATACCATTGTTTGTATCTTTCAGAAGTCTTTTCTCTGATATTAAATGGAATTATTTTCAGATGGGGATATTTAACTATTCATGATTCACTTCAAGCTGATTTCAGTTTGCTCCATTGGCACCCAGCCTGTCAGGTGACCAAGAAGCAAGTGCATGTCCAGACCTCTGCCTTTGGGTAGAGGTGAAGTGGTCTTGATTGGGCGAATTTAGGATTAGACCACAGGAGCAGTGAGGCATATATATACACACAATAAAATTCTTCTCTGACAACTTTATTGCCTTGATCTGAAAAAAAAAATGGAAAGAATAGAAATTTACCTTATAGGGAATTATTACATACCACTGAAAGGCTCTGGCAAGCTGTCTGTCTGTCCGTCTGTCTGTCTGTCTGTCTATCTATCTATCTATCTATCTATCTATCATCTATCTTTAAGCATCACTTTGGTGATGGAATTGCGTGACAAATGGCTAAGTAATCTTGAATCCATGTGGGCTAAGGTACATGAGGTGACCTTTCTAAAGGCTGTCCTGAATCGCTGTGTCAGCCCAGCAGGGGTTTAGAGAAGACACGTTAATAATGCTGTAAATCACAATCACCCTAAGTCAGATGTCTGTGAAATAATAGGGCCATTAAATATGATACAAGTAAGAAATGGGAACTTTGCAAATGAAATACACATAATTGAGGACATGAACTTGAAAGAAGGGACGATGCTGTTCTTTTTTAAAAAAATACAGACGTGCCCTTAACAATTGAAAGGCTAGTAATAAAAATCACAAAACAAGATTACTTATGTTAAGCAGGAGCCCAAGAAGCACAAAATTAAATAAAGGGAAGTATTTTAATGTAGATTTGCAAAGGGCAGCTGAGGCTTTTATTTGGTTTATTATTATAATTATAATTATAATTATAATTTCATCTCTGTAATAACTAGGACTCATACTGTTGGAGATGCAGTCTCACATATCTGTGCTTAGCTGTGAAAATAATGCAGTTCGAAATGATGCTTTGTATTACATTACTTACTTTTTTTCATTTAGCCTTATGTTTGTAAGAGGACCCAGAAACTAATCAAAACAATTAATTACATAAAACTGATTTTTGGTGACTCTCATAAGGAAGCAGATTAGCTCAAAATGGTTTTTACTTTGAGTTATCGTCTTGGCACTTTTGCATTTTGTGCATTAAATGCAGAACAAATAATTTTGGTATATATAGATTTTAAAAATAGACCATTGATATCTAGATTTAAAATAGATATTAAAACCACTACTTTATCTAACAAAGAAGCTGTAAGCCCTAACTGTGTTGTCATTATACTTTTAATTAAAACCAGCTTTCTGTAATATTAATTTTTATCTTTCTTTGATGATTATGAAGTTCCATTTGGGGTAATTATAATGTGCTCTTTATAAGCACAAAGATAGCTGAAGAAGTCATTTTGTTTTCCTCATCTATCCAGTTAGCACACCCTGTTTCCTTATCCACATTGCAGTCATTTATTAAATTTTAAAAAGGAACAGTGGAGCTTCTTGCATATGCCAGGGTTTCTGCTGGACGTCGGGAGCCCCTGCTGGGTAAGAAGCAGGCTCTGTCTTGCACGAGCGCAGGTGTCACTGGGGAGATGACACGTCACACAGCATGGCGAGTACCTGTGGAGGAGGAGGTGGAAAGATGGGCAAGTCCCCTGGGCAACGAGCTGGCTCTTCCTTGGCTGCACCATTCAACTTCTGACAGCAGACCTGGCTTTGGGGAGAGCTGGGAAATCTTAGGCCCGGGGGAAAGGGCACGGGGGGCACAGGCAGGGACGGTTCCTAGCCTGGGGGTGAGAAAGACACAGAGCACTTGTGTCACGGGAATCCTACCAAACACGTACCCAAGAAATAATGCTGAGCTTCGTAGAACTTTTTTTAGGAAACGTGAAGATGGGACATCAGCAAACTTTTTCTGAGGCCAGTGTAAGTGACGCCGAAACGTGGCAGCACAGGGACAGAGTAGAGTCCGAGGCCTCTTAAGGTGTGTGGACGCAGGTGCAGAAATGTTTAAGGAAAAAATTAAAAGGATGAAATGCCAGAGGAGTTTAAAACTTCCCAGCGGTCGTTTGAATGTGATGTCCCTCCGATGAATCTGGCTAATCGTGAATGCAGACAAGTCTCTGCTGAGTTTCGGCATCAAAGGTGTCCCTGGAGGGAGGCCTCCCAGACAGAAAACCCAGTTTCTTCACCGGGCACAAGGCTGTTTCCCTCTGTGTTCTCTGAGATGTTCTCTGATCTGTCTGTGTGGAATTTACTTACGGGCTCGGTCAGTTCGACGGCCTCCAGACCAATTCCCCTAATGTCAGGTTCCGCAGATTTGGAGAAGTTCAGTGCTGTCTCCTGTTCTCCTGTCTTATGCTGATGAGAATCAGGCACCTTTCCTACGTGCTGAGAGGTGGGTGTCAGAGGAGAGTCAGGCAAGCAGGTAGATTCCTCTGTAGCTCATTCTCCACAAATAGCGTATTCTGTTGCTGGGAGCAGAAGACACTGGCTATGGAGGACAGCCTGCGGGCCAGCACCAGGGAGGCAGAGAGAATAGGATGGTTTCTTCCAGCATTGTTCAGACCCCAGTAAGACAGGTCCCTGCATCCTTCTGGAATGTGAGGTGTTCTGTTCCTTGTTGAGATGCATCCATCCTACCGAGAGGACACCACAGTACGTAATCACTCCTTCCCGAGTGGTGGGACCTTTCCTTCTGTTTCTGTGTCTTGTATGTTTCTTTTGCTTTTCGGGTAAGTCCTTCTTCTGTGTACATTTTGTGCATGATGGTGGAATTGTGCCTTAATTACTGACCGCCACTTTAAGTCTCTTGATAGAGATTTACAACTTGTTTCTCACATTGCATTGATAATTTTACCTGTGTTATAGAACATACAATATCATGTCAATATAACGCAAAGTGATGGTCACTTTTCAGACGTTGCTTGTTTCCGGTTACCTGTCGAGAACACCTTCTGCGCCACACGTGACTTCCAGGCCGCGCTCTTGGCCTGCGCTCTGCCCGTGGTTCTCTAGTGCTTAGAGGTGTCCTGGTACCAGCAGTGTCCTCTTTTGTCACGGATGCTATGCAGATTGGGCTCTGGGGATCAAGGGGACCGTGGAGGAGGCTTAGGGGGTGGGTGTGGGGGAAGCAGGGGAGCAGGCTGGGCTGAGGGAGAAGGTGGACT
This sequence comes from Camelus bactrianus, assembly GCF_048773025.1. NCBI lineage: Eukaryota > Metazoa > Chordata > Mammalia > Artiodactyla > Camelidae > Camelus > Camelus bactrianus. The sequence continues at coordinate 6,819,496 of NC_133541.1, forward strand.
GACCCAAGTCCCAGCAGAGGCATCGCGCCCTGCAGGGCCCTTGGAAGCTCTGGAGTCACCCTCCCGAGCTGGGGTGAGAGGACCGGACTTTCTGCTCGGTGACAGCCAGTCACTGACCTGATGAGCTACGCCGGAGAGAGGCAAGCCCCGGGCACGTGGGTCTGTTCAGGAGAAGTGATGCACCCTCAGCCCCGAGGGGACGTGGTTCTGCAGTGCGGCAGCGGCATGATTGGGAATCGGCTCTGTACGCATACATCGGTTTTTTCCTGAGATGCTGCCCGCTTGCCCGAGAGGGATGCCAGAGGTCAAGTCTGTACTCTTGTCTCTTTCTCTTCTGTGACTACCTGAGCTCAGGTCCTCTGTTTCTCAGATCCTCTGTTTCCCAGACTGAAATATGACAGGCTCCTAGCTGCCTTCCCCCCAGGCCCCTGCTGTCCAGTCTCTCCAGGGCGAGGTGACTTTTCTGAAGTCAAGGTGCCAGCCAGTCACCCTCCTGCTCCAAGCCCTCCGTGTAGCTCCCTGCCCCTTGATCAGGTCTAGACCTCCTGCTGACTTGTGACCTCTGAGTGCATTCACACCTCCCAGCCTCCACCCTCACCTCTGACCTGGCTCTTCCCGTAATGTTTTCCTGGCTGTTCAAGTCAGACACCAGTGCCCTTCACCTGTGCTCAGATTTCACTACAGTTCATCTGTCCCGTGGAGCAGGGCCTGATCCTGTGGCCAAGGACTCCCCCAGGCCTGGCAGAAGACAGAAGTGGCTAGACAGTCTTGATACCGTTTCAGTAATTTCCTGAGCGCAGAGATGCTCTGAGGCTCGGTTTAAAGCCCCAGTAAGCCCTGGGGAGTCCCTCTCATAGGTTTCCAGCGAAGTGCGAATTAGCCGGAGAGCTGGCAAGGTGTAACAGAACTCCGCAGCATTAAAAACAGCAAAAAGAAACAGACTTCATTTCGATTCGTTGTCCTGGTAGTTTTGACTACATTTTAGATAGTGAGAAGAGGCAACAGGTGGAAATGTGGATTCTCCCTCTAAACCAGGCCTTTCTGGGAGAACACCGGCCCCAAGGCCATATTGTCGATGTGCTCGAGGACCCAGTCTGCCGCGGTGGCTGCTGGCCGCCATCCCACCTGCCGGCTGCCCGTGCTCCCCTGGGGGAAACACCCAGCTGTTTCTCATCTGCTGTCAGTTCCTTTTAACTATTTCTGACTCAGACCTTCCCCATCCCCAAGAGAAAGCTCAGGCAAACCCATATTTTACTTCTGGTGGCCGTTTTTAGTTTGGTCTAGTGTGTGAGCCGTATGTAGGCACATACATATGTATGTTAGTCCCAGTGGCTCCTGGCGTCACACCTGCGTGGTGTGAAATGAATGTGCTGTAAATAAAAGGAGTTACACTGACTGGGTGGGAACTTCTGCCTCTCGTTCATTATGCGCCAGGATGCTCCTATATCTCTGTGTCACGGACCTCAAATTCATTTGTTTAGAAGAATCTAAATTATTCCCGTGGACTCTTAAGATAGGATATGTTAATTATTTTTGGAAATTAATAGTACAACAGCCCTTAATACCTAAAATTCTGTTTTGTTCCCAGGAATTTAACTAAATACATTGACCAAGGAGGACAGTTACTTTTAAATGAAATGACCTAAACTGAATCTGTTTATGAACTATTTTCATCTTGAGAAGGATGATGTATTCCATTTGTTGGTAATAAAAAGGTTCCTGAATGGTATTTTGTTTCCAGTGCGTTAGTCCCATTTTACGTAAACTTGGGAAAGGTCACACTGTACCTCTTACATTTCTCCGGAACTTTACGCAAGTGTTCTAAATCTGAAGACCTTGACATCCTTTTCTAAAAATAGTCCATGAAATACTTACCATTTCTTTAATTTAGAAATAGATTTCGAGGCTGTTTCAATGAATTATTTAGCTCATCAGTGGAAAGTTTTCATTCATTTCAGAAAAAGGAGTAATCATGTAAAAGATCACTGAATTTATCAAAACAGTTTTCTCTCACGACCACCAACACGTGTGTGTCTGTAGAGTAACCTGTGGTCAATGTTGGGTGTCCTATAAAAACAGTTGAGGATTGTTGTTCTTGTTGCCCCAAAACAGAGTCCGGGTTGAACCACAGGTGGGGTATTTAAAATTTTTAAATGAAAAGTTAGAATCATCAGGGTTGCCTCAGAAGACGTTTCTGATTTTTCGTTAAATTTATGATTTTGAGTGCCCAAAACATGCAAAAGAACAGGCTTTTAAAAGAGGAGAAACAAAGTCACTATGTTAGAGATGATGATTTACCCTGTAAGGTATTTTTATCCGTGCATTCGCATGTGGATGCACTAAGAAGTCAATGCACAGGGGAGACAGATAAAAGATGCAGAGAGAGAGAGGTAGATGTGTAGACGAGGGGATGGCTGGCTCGTTCAGCGGGCTGCTGTCACCGTACCGCGGGCAGCTCACAAATGTAAGTCCGTCCTCAGATCATCAGAGCCCTGAGAAGGCCAAGGAGGGACCACAGAGACCACGTGAACACAAATTTCGTTCCATATTTGTATTTCAGCAGTATAAGGAGTAAACTTGATGAGCTGAGGTTGTGTTTTTAAAATGATGAGTACTATGCGCATAATGACTCACCTAAGTTTCCTCGGCTTCAGATCTCACCTCCGAGATGACGGGGGAGGAGGCAGAGCAGCTCTTTATTTTCCCCACTCTCCCTCTGTACGGCCTTTTAAAACATCCCCTTTCACTGCTTAGCAGTGCACAGCTGTTAGGAAATCGCTAAGTAGGTCTGTGTACTGGTCTATGCTAGCAAGTACCAAAAGCTAATGAAGTAGGTGGATTTTTAATAAAATATATTCTTACCTAAACAGAATTAAGGCAACTTTAGAAAGAGAGAACTTATTTTTAAAAAGGCTTTAGTATTGGAAAAGCTGATTTCTAGGACTGGAGGTTCCGGTAACGTTTAACCTATTGCAAAAAAGGAAAAGGAAAGTCTTCCGATTCATTTTTATCACTCTGGCATCATCCTAATATTCTAACCTGATAAAGACAACACAACAGTAGTACTGCTGACATTATTTTATGGCTGTAGATGCAAAATCTTAAGGAAAATATTGGTAAATTTGGCCCAATAGTGTGTTAAAACTGTAATATTGATGGTGGCTAATCCCTGCATATATGATACTATGTTCCAGGTACTATTCTAAGGTCTTGTGTTAAGTAGACTGTAAGCTTCCAAAGTCGTTTTCTGTTTTCCTTATTGGTGTAATAACAGAACCTAGAATTCACCCTGGTACAAAACAGAAACTCAATACATTTGTTGAATAAATGAACTAATAATTTTTATAACAATGTTAGCTTGATAGTATTAATATTTCCATTCTACATAAAATAGTGTAACAGGCCCACAGAGAGGAAGAAATCTGCCCAAAGTCACACATACCATGCACAACTACGTAGTTTTCTTCTGCGAGTGCAAAGATGGTTTGACTTTAGAAAATCTAGCGATATCGTTTAATGTTTTAATCTGTCAAAGGGAACATTTGCAAGGTCATTTTGAAGTAGGCTCAAAACAGTTAAGATAATTCAATTATAAGTCTTAGGTGGGGGGAACGCTCAGTGAAATAAAAATCAAAACGGAATTTCCTTAACATTTTATAAATATAACTCAATCTTGGCCTCCAAATTCTTACAAATGTAAGATCAGAGGGATTCCCATCAAGGTGAAGACCAAAGAAGGATGTTTGCTGTGAATACTGTTGGATAACATTGTCCTTAAACTTTCGGTCAACACGGAGGAAAATTAAAGTATACATATAGGAAAGGATAAAGAAAAATTAGCTATTAACATTGACCTCAGTATGTAACAGCTGGATGATCACTGGTTATTTAACCTCTCTCAGCTTTAATATTTAATCTCTCAATTGATACTATGAACACCACATACTTCAAATTTTGTTGTTTAAATAAATTGGATAATGCATGTAAGGGGCCTCTTTTGTAGTTAGCAAATAGCAAGCACTCAGTACGTGTTATTCATTTTTATTATTACCTCCTGAGAAGTCAGATACACAATTGAAAACCATTAGTATTAATGGAGAGATTCTGTCAAGTCTGTGTGTTACTGAGTTCATATATAAAGCTTAAGTGCTTTTCAATATACAAGTGAAAAATGTTAGCAGATATAATGGGACAGTAACTCACTCTGTTTACCTTAACACTAGTATATCTAGGAATGCGTTATCGTTTAAAAGTATTAACAGTAATATTTCTAGGGGGTAAACATAAGAAATCTCCTGGAAGAAAACTATAAAACTTTTAAGGTGTTTCATAAGGAAAGGTATTAATTAATCTAGCATGGCATAATGTTACATATGAAGATTTTGTATTCTTAAAAAAAAAAAGCAGCAAACTTTTTTCCCTTGGTCTTCAATCTCAACCAAAATACACATATAAGTATGGGGGGCTTAATCACATGTCACTAACTTTAATATGAAAGAGAAATACACAAGCAAGAATAACCAGGGAAGTTCTAAAGGAAGATCCTGAGATGGTAACTTGAGTATCTGTGCTATTAGAATGTGTGAAAGTTATCATAATTAAAAGATTTGGCTACTGGAATAAAAATAGACAGATGGATAGAACGGAAACAGTCACAGGGATATATGTGCCATTTCAAATCAGTGGGAAATGAATTCAACCTTCAAGAAAAGTGTTAGCTAACCACTTGGGGATAAAAGCAGAAGATTGCCATTTCTAGTGGCAGTAGTCCCCTTTCGATGGCCACATGATCTAAGTTTCTCCACACATCCACCCTAAAACACGCACATGAACAAGGAGAGTAAATGACACCATCCATAACCCATCTCAGAAGCATGACCAGGAGACAGAATTTCACAATTGCCTATGTTATTTGTCTGGTGGGAAATGCACTTTCATTTACCAGCTGCCAACAGACCCCCAGATACGGAGACCGTGTCTGATCAGAACTAGAAACAAATTGCACAAAAAACAGGAAAAGATGGTGGCAGCCCAGGGGAGGAAAAAATAAAAAAGTAAATAAAATAAAATCATCCTCAGAGAGAAAAAGACCCTCATACCTTGTCTGAACCCTGATGGATCAAAACACTGACTGATGGAGAATTTAAAGAAACAATGTGTACGTGCACAGGAGCAGAGGTGGCAGTCTTGGAAAGACATTGCTTTTTTGGGGAGAGGGAGTTCCTTGGTTGCATAGTGATGGAAGGAAAGAAAAATGGAAGTGGAAATTAAAGGTCTACAGAAACCAAGGAATAGAAAATCGGAACCTTTTTTTGGTGTGTGTGTGGTGAAAACAATTAGGATCTACTCTTTAGCAACTTTCATGTATATAATACAGTATCATTAACTGTAGTCACCATGCTGTGCGCTAGATCCCAGAACTTAATTATCTTCTAAATGGAAGTTTTTACCCTTTGACCAGCATCCTCCCATTTCTCCATCCTGCCCTCTCCCCAGTCCTGGTAACCACGTCTACTCTCTGTTTCTGTGAGTTTGGCTTTGGCTTTTTCAGCTTCCACAAATAAGGGATATCATACAGTGTTGGTCTTCTCTGTCTGGCTTATTTCACGTAACATAATGCCCTTATGTCACAAATTGCAGGATTTTCTTATTTCTCATGGCTAAATATACATGATTATCCGTTACGTGTGTGTAAACACATATATAGAGCAACTTCTTTATCCATTCATCTCCTGATGGAAACTTAGGTGGTTTCCGCACCCTGGCTATTGTGGATAACGCTGCAGTGAACATGGGAGTGCAGAATTCTCTTTGAGATCCTGATTTCATTTTCTTTGGATATAGATCCAGAAGTGGAATTGCTGAATCACATTGTAGTTCTGTTTTTAATTTTCTTAATGAACTTCAGTTCTGTTTTCCATAGTGGCTGCACCAATTTACAATCCCACCAAACAGTGCACAAGGATTGGAGGTGTCAGCTAACACTACGGTGTTAATCATTTTGCAATATCAAATCAATTCTTTGTACACCTTAACCTCATACAGTGTTGTATGTCAATTACATTACAACAAAGCTAGAAAAAATAAAATACTTTTCGAATTAGAAAAAAAATCAGAACATTCTCTGGTCCCTCCTTATTAGGAGCCATTGATAAAACTAAATGTATTTCATTATATGAAAATAAGACAGTACCCTTCTGTCCCACATGTACATTTATATATGATATTATTTGTTCAGGAAAATAACAAGACATTTTGAATGAGCAGCACATGGAAGACAACATCTATAGTTTCTCTAAGAAAAAAAATAAGAAAATGAGAATGGAAAACCCTGAAAAACAAACCACAGAAACCAAAATGGAAAAATGTAACAGACCACTCAGCTAATTTATACTCTTAAAGCATTTTCAGATAATTATTAAAATTTCAAATTAGAAATACAAAAACTCAGATAAAAACAGGGAGATACAAAACAAGAATTGACCAATCTTAGGGAAAAAAGTTGAAGACAAAGACAAATACACATAGGGCAGAGTAGATTTAGTGAAAATATAATGAAGGATATTGAGGACTGACGTTCGCCAAGAGAACCAAGATGAAATAGAAAGGTAAAAAGGACCAATGGGACAGGGACAGGTATAAAAGATAGGCAGAAAAAAGTCTTAACATTCATGTGACTGGAGTCTCTGAAGACAAAAACAATACAGTGAAACAGACCTAATGTTTAAACACTAAAATACAAGAATTTGGGGAAAATTAATGAAGACCTGGATCTATACATTAGAGGGTCCACTGAGTACCTGAGAAAAATGACCCAAAACGGTCAATGCCACTGCATTTGTGAGAAATCTACTGGATTTTAAAGAGAAGAACACATGTTCAGGTTCCATACAAAAAGCCCCATCACTCAGAGAAAAGAATAACAGATTGACTTCAGAATTCTCTATGTTGACCCAGCAAGCAAAACAGCAATGAAGCAATGATTTAAGGAACTCCAGGGTATCTTTTATATGAACTTGTAATTTTATATCCAGCCCAGTTGCCTTCCAAGAATCAAAAACCCGAGTAATGCTGTAGTCATGAGTCCTTCCTGAGCAGCTGAGGAGAGCAGCACTCCTCAGACTGTTGTCTCGTGATGTGGAGAAAAGGACCTTGTTCCAGAACGTAACTCAGCACACCACTTGCTTTCATGAGTTAAACATGGGGGAAAAAAGAGTTAACTGAACTGAACAATGTCCTCAGTGCAGTAATTCATTGAATTCTGGCACAAGGTTCTTAACTTCTGTTGCACTGGTTGCCGGTCCGCAGACCACACTTTGAGTGGTACCAGACGAAAGGATGAGGTTTATCCAAGAATAAGGGGTAAAGGGGCTCTTACACCAGAGGGCTGATCATGCGCACTGAGTATACTGACTTTTACAAGATGTGCATGAAGTCTGGAGCATAGGCGAACATTCTCAGTGTTTCCTAGGGTATCTTCATTCTGTACAACAACAATAATAAAGATGGTATCTATTTCTAAAGTTTGTGGATACTGTGTCAATCTAAGAGTAAAATGACAGTGAGGACAAATACGGGAAAGCAGTATGTATAAATATATTTTCTGAAAAGACAGAGGTGATACAATTTTAAAATGGGAGGAATATTGACAATGATACTGAGCAGATGACACTCTCACATACTGCTTTTGGTAGTGAGATTGGTTCAACTACTTGGAAAACTTTAAAATTAGTTCACAGGTCAGCACGTCCATAGCCTACTATGCAGCAATTGTGTTCAGTTTATCTTCAATATATGTATATAAATATAGTCATCAAAAGATATGTACAAGAATGCCCATAGCAGCACTTGGTGGTAATAGTGAAATCTAGAAACTACCCACATGTCCATTAGCAAAAAATGACTAAGCAAGCTGTGGTATGTCCACGCAGTGGGAAGCTAGAAACCAGGGGAATGAAGGACCCATGATGAGTGGACTTAACGACATGGATGAATCCCACAAACGTAATGGTGATCAGAAAAAAACAAACATAAAAGGATACATGTGGTAGGATTCCATTCATATAAAGGTTAAAACCAGTCAAAGTTAATGTCTGGCATTTGAAGTCAGGCTCATGATTACCTTTGTGGGTGGCAGGTGTGGCTGCTGCTGGGCGAGGGAATGCCCAAGGACAGATTTCTGGAAAGCTTGACATATTCTGTTTATTGTTCTGGGTTCTGATTATACCACGTATTTTGCTTTGTGAAATCCATTATGCTATGCAGTTAAATTCTTTGCAGTTCTGTGTGGATGTCACACTTAAATGAAAGCTTCACAATAGGGAGCAAAGAGAAAAGAAGAAAACTAAAGCGAGCTCCTTGATTGTTACTTAGGTAATAAATAAGGCTCAAAGGACAGAATTTAAAGCTGACAAAATAAATGGCACACACCTAGTAGGGAAAAGGAGTACTAATGAGTGTGTGTGTGTGTGTGTGTGTGTGTGTGTATAGCAGTTACCACTAAAAGATGCAAGCCTTTCTAGATTCAGAGAACTATAATGAAAAAAGAATGAAAACTGTCAATCTAGACAAAGAACTACAGTAAGTATAATGTAATCTACACAGTAAAATTAATATAAATGGTTTGACCAAGTTGTAATCTTGCAGTCCTGTCAGTGAATACAAATGGCTTAACCTACTTACAAGAAGGAAAACAGTCCTCATATTGGCTCACAGAATAAAGCCCAACTCTGCTTTTTACAAGAGACTCACTTGCAGCCAGTCTGAAAGGCTGAAGAAGCTGGAGCGTGCCCGCTGCCTCCGGGGCTGTGCCCCTCTGACGGAGCCCGTCGCTGTGGGCTTTGTTGTTGCTGTTGTTCTTGTGGACTTACTTGCAGTACAAGAGGCTCAGAGCCAATTGTGTCTGTTACCTGCTCCAGTGCTGGATTCACCCTTCCTCAAGGAAAATCAAAGCTGGAATAATTTGGACACCAACGTGAATAAGATAGTAGTGGATTATAATCCACAGTCTAAAATGAATATTCATAAATCCACACTGGTATAAACATATGATTTAATGCATAAATAAATGGGCAGAAGAGTCAAATCTCCCATGCATAAGAATTCCACATAATGTATGTAAATGTTCTGCTTTCAAGTAAGGAGAACATAATTCTCACCCTGCAAGTGTGGTCTGCACATGGTAACTTCCTGACGGAGGGCAGTATGGAAGGGGCGGGGTGAGGGTGTAACCTTGTGGTGGAGAAGCCTGATGAACTGATCTCAGCCAGATGGTCAAGATGAACATCAGCAGTGTTAGGTCACGTGGATAGTACCTGCCCTGACATGGTGCAATGAGGAAGGCACTTTATCTGTGTAGTCTTCCTCCCCGCAGACACTTTCTTCCAGGAGAATCATGTGAAAAACACCAGACAAAATTCAGTCAAAAGACAGTCTATAAAATATCTTATGAGTACTCCTCAAAATTATCATGGTCATCAAAAACAAGAAAAAGTCTGAGAAATTGTCACCATACAGGGATGTGAGACTGTAATTGGGTATCCTGGCTGGGATTCTAGAACAAAATAGGGACATTAGGGGAAAACTAAGGACATCTCAATGAACTATGGCATAATAATGTAAGATATTAATAATAATGTAAGATATTAATAATAATGTTAGATGTTATCAAGGAGAAACTGCATGCAAGGTGCATGGAAATACTGTATTATCTTTGCAATTTTTCTGTAAGTATAAAACTACCCTAAGAAAATAGTTGATTAAATTTTTTTAAAAAGGAGTTCAAAGTTAACACCAGTTAAATGCAAACAGTGGAAAAAGAGGAGCTATTGTAATACTATCGGGCCAGGTAGAGTAACAGAATAACCACCTTCACCAAGAAGAAGCTAGAGGAAATGCAAGGAGACGGACAAATACAGACCTAGAATAAGACCTAAACCAGTCACCACTGAAGTAGATCTCAGGGCTCTAAAACACATGTGACACCCGAGCACAGAGAATGTATCTTCACCTGATGTGGGTCATCAATAAAAATTCCCTAGGGGGTATTTCTTTATCTGTTGTTTTGATTGTTTATGAAAATACATATTCAAAAATAAAATTAAATTGGAACTATCAGAAAGAGAAATTTAGAAGACAGCCCCATTTACAATTGCATCATGAAGAACAGAGTAGCTGAGAATAAATCTTAAGGGGGCAGAGGACTTGCACTTGCAGAACTGTGAGATGTGGTTGAGAGAGATTGAAGACAACAAAAACAGATAGAAAGATACATTGTGTTCATGGATTGAAAGAACTGATATTGTTCAAATGACAGTGTTACCCAAGGTCATCTACAGATTCAGTGCAACCTCTATCAAAATACAGTGGCATTTTTCACAGAACTAGAAAACAAATAATTCTAAAATTGGTACTGAAACACAGAAGACCCTGAAACAGTCTAGAGAAAGAAGAACAAAGCTGGATGTATCATGCACCTGGATTTTGAACTGTACCAACACGTTACAGTCATCAAAGCCGTATGGTACTGGCACCAAAACAGACACGTAGATCAGTGGAACGGAATAGAGAGTCCAGAAGTGAACCCACACATGCACAATCAATCTATGGCAAAGGAGGCGAGAACATACAATGGGGAAAAGACAGCTTCTTTAAAAACAGCGTTGGCAAAACTGGGCGGCTACTTGCAAAAGAATGAAACTGCACTACTCTCTCACACCATGTACAAAAATAAATGCAAAATGAATTAAAGACTGAAATGTAAGACCTGAAACCATAAAATTTCTAGAAGAAAACAGACAGTAAGCTCTTTGACATCAGAGTTAATAGTAGTATTTTGGATCTGTCTCCTCAGGCAAGGAAAACAAAAGCAAAAATAAACAAATAGGACTACATCGAACGAAAATAACGTGCACAGTAAAGGAAACTATTAACGAAACAAAAAACCCACCTACTTCATGGGAGAAGATACCTGAAAATGATGTGTCTGATAAGGGGTTATATCCAGAACAGACAAAGGACTCATACAACACAGCATCAAAAAAAAACAAAAAACAAAAAAAAAAAAACCCAAATAACCCAATGGAAAAATGGGCAGAGGACAAGAATAGACACTTTCCCATAGAAGACATACAGACGGCTAAAAGACACATGAAAAGATGCTCAACATCCTTAATCATCAGGGAAATGCAAATGAAAACCACAAGGAGGTGTCACCTCAAACCTGTTAGAATGGCTCCTAGTTATCACAAAGGCAGCAAATGTCAAGGGTTGGCTGTGGATGCGGAGAAAAGAGAACCTTCGTGCCCTGTTGGTGGGGATGCAAATTGGTGAAACCACTATGGAGAACAGTGAGGAAGTTTCTCCAAAAATTAAAACTGGAACTACCACATGATCCAGCAGTTCCACTTACGCGTATTTGTCTGAAGAAAATAAAAAAAAACACTAGTTCAAAAAGATAGATGCACTCCTACATGTTCACGGCAGCATTACTTACGATTGCCAAGGCATGAAAGAAGCTGTGTCTATTGATGGATGAACAGATAAAGATGTGTGTGTGTGTGTGTGTGTGTGTGTGTTTGTATGTGTATGTGGGGGGGATGAGTGAAACAGGTGAGGGAGATTAAGAGACAGAAGCTTCCAGTTGCAAAATAAACGAGTCATGGGCATGAAATATACAATGTGGAGAATACAGTCAACAACTATGTAATGTTGTTGTATGGTGACATATTGTAACTAGACTTATTGTGGAGATTATTTTGAAATGTATTAAAGTATCAAATCTCTATGTTGTATAACAGGAACTAATATAGTGTTGTAGGCCAATTATACTTCAAAAACTTCATAGAAAAAGAGATCGAATTCGTGGGTACCCGAAGTAGACTGGTGGGGATGGCATATTGGATGAAGGCAGTCAAAAGCCACAAGCATCCAGTTATAAGAGAAATAAGTATTAGGGATGTAAGGTACAACATGGTAAATATAATTACCACTGCTTTATGTTACATGTAAAAGTTGTTGGGAGTAAATCCTAAGAGTTCTCATCGTATTTTTTCTATTTCTTTAATTTTGTATCTATGTGCTACGATTATGTTCGTGAAACTTACTGTGATAATCATTTCATGATGCATGTAAGTCATATTATTAGCTGCACACCTTAAACTTACGCAGTGCTGTATGTCAGTTATATCCCAGTAAAACTGGAAGAATAAATAATAATAAATATGAAAAGCAGAAACAAATCCAACCCTCAAATTAACCTAAACACATAGCGTATTGAGGACCACAGAGAAAGACAAATCAATTCGAGTAACTTTTGAATGCAGTAGCCTGGCCATATACTCAGTATGGAAAATTTATAAGAACAGAAAGATCTGAAACTCATCCTGGACTTTACCTGGCTTGCTTTGGCATTTGTACGGATACAGTCATTCTAAAGATACCAGTAGGAGTGTGTGCTGAAGGATGGAGTAAGTGTACTGAGGATGTCAGGAACCAGTGTTACCTCTGGAGAAGAGAGATACACATATGACTCAAGCAAGATGAAAACAGTGTATCTGTATTGGGTTTAAACTGGAGTCGCTGTGCACTCATGACATACAGTTACATTTGTATTTTTTAGCTGTGCCATAGAAGTGCCCAGAAAACAGTGGGGTAATGATCACGCCTAATACCCAGTTCCTGGTTTCTAACTATTCTTCCCCTTAAAGAAATCAGGGTCCTTGGAGAGATTCTTGATTCTAGGTCTGAAGTGGAAAAGTATTGTTTGAAAATTATCAGCGTGTGCTTAATCAATTAGCAGACGTGTTTTTCTGAAGTCTAAGTTAGTTGAGAGATTTAATAATTGAAATGATAGTGCCAGGTTTAAGAAATTTTACCTTTATGCATATTCTTACAGAAAACTTTCGAAATCTTTTTTTATTTTGATCCTCGAGTTATAGCTACATTTTAAATAAAAGTCTGTTTTCTCCCCTTGTTGGACGTTCTGCTTGGAATCTTAGTGATGTTCCATGTAGCTCTGGTTCTGGCATCTGCTTCCCTGTGAGGAAGGGGAGGTGTACAAGCTAATATGAAATTTGGCTCGTTCCTTAGAGGTTCTGCCCAGCCTCGTAGGTACAATGCAGGCTCAGCGGAGACACTTAAATGTGCAGAATTTCAAAAAATGAACAACTCTGAGCCATAAAACGACGTTACTATTCAACAGTAGTTACTTAAGATATTGATGCTTTTTGACCAGAATCATGGATCTTTTATATGTGAACTGAATGTTCTGTGTTGTTTAATAATACAGTCTGGTTTGAGAAGAAATTAAGTAGTTTTGAAGTAAAGTGAACATTAGGATGAGGGTATAGCTCAGTGGTAGAGTGCTCAGCATGCACAAGGCCCTGGGTTCGATCCCCAGTCCCTCCATTAAAAAGTAAGTAAATAAATTGATAAGTGAACCTAATTACCTCCCTGCCCCCCCAAACCAAAAAACCCCCCAAAATTAGAAAAAAAAAATAAATCTGAAGAAGAGTAAAAATTGAAAAAAAATGTTTAGGTGCCTGCATCACCTCCAGGCTTTGCCCACATTGTCCCCTCTCTCCGGAATGTTCTTTGGGATAAAGCTGTCCCTGTCTCGGTTTCTGCATCACTCCCTGAATGCTGGCCACGAGCGCCTGTGCCCCGTGTTAGAGCTGCCTGGTTCTCTGGTCCTTAAGGAGCACTGGCTCCGTGAGAGCAGGACGAGGCGCCCTTTGCCCTCTGCTGTATCCCATGTGGAGCACGGAGCCCGACACACAGTAGGTGCTTCATGAATGAACAAAAGAAAGGACACCTGACCTCGTTGGACCCCATCTTCGCTCAGAGTATTTGTTAGTTTCCCCTGGATTCATGGTGTTGCCATATGTGCTTTTCCCTGCTCTTAAAGTCCTCCCCCTGAAATATTAAAAGTGTCTGAGATGTGTGCAATTAATCATGTAATAAAATATTAGTAATTAGAGCGCATCTCAACAGGTGCACACGTAAGAGTTGGTGAGTACAGGAGACAACAAGAAACCAGTCCTGCGTCTTCTCTCACCTCGTTTATTGTGAGATGGGCTTAGTCCTCAAGTCACGTCAGTTTAGTAGCTGCATGCGGGGTTGGGGCTGAACACTGGGGCAAGTGAGGGGGGTGTTGGGGTGCAGACTCTGACGTCAGACTCCCAGGGTTTCAGCCCACATGCTGCCCCTGCGGTTAGGGTGGACCTGGACAAGGTGCCTCCTGTCTCTGTGACTCAGGTTTCCTTATCCATGAAATAACCCTCCGTTCTGGGGTTGTCACAAGGTTCCGTTGGCTGTGTGATGATTATGAACATCGAGAGGAGGGCAGCTCTGTGGTCCCCACCTGGAGGAGCCTTGTGGGATTGAGACGAGGGTGCCAGCGTGCGTGTGGGCATCCCCACGGGAGCACGTCAGCTTAGCAGTGGAACAGAGGCAAATCTTAAAGAACAATCACAGTTTAACCCATTTTTTTTTAAAGGTAGGGATGGTATTTCAAAAAGGGAGGACAGCATGATGAAGTTATGAGTTCAGTAAAAGAGCAGCACGAACGCACATTTGCTCTCCCTGTGTTTGTCCTTCATGGGCATTTATAAGCCATAGAAAAACAATGAAATGTAAGTTCAGCGAACGTGTCGGCTTGTGCCCTTGATGTGGATGTGCTTTTGTGCGAAGCTCTGTCTCAGTTGCCTTGGCTTCTGGGGTTGAGAGAGACACCTGGTAGGCTTCTGGAGACGGTATCCGCCTGCGACATTCTGGCTCAGGGCCCTTTGCCTAACTCCGTCTACCTGGCATTCCGCCTCTTAGATCAAGGAACCCACTTACTAAATGACAGCCCAAGTCAGTTATGAACCGGAAAGAAAAGGGAAATAGACCTAAACACAGATCCAAATATCAGATTTTACAGAGTCTGGAATTGATTATTCCTTTAAATAAAACGTACTCAGTCAATTTCAGCAAATGCGTTTTCAGTTATGAAAATATCCAGAATGTGAACATTTCCCATTTTTGTTGTTATTATTGCTCTTTGGAACACACTGCCTACGTAAATGGGAATTTACTTACACTTACTAATATTTAGGTAGTAATAGGGGAGTTACCACTTCAAAAATAAATATTGTTCAGCCAGAATTAAATGCAGTGCTTTCTCGTCTTTGAAGTGACCTTAAAGCGATGCGCAGTGTCACAGTGTGCAGTTTGCTACTGGTTTTCATGATACTGGTGGTGGGTGGGGGTGGGGAGGAATCGTGTCTTTAAATTGCATGAAACATGTCATAAAAATGTGACATAAGCCCGAAGCTTAATAACCCTGAGATTTTAAAATAATACTTAGCTTGTGTATGTAGTTACTCATCAACTCTGCAGTTACAGGACCTTAGATACCCAGTGGGATCTTTGAGTTCATTTTGTTAACAGAATTTGTTTTATTTTATGACAATTATCCATGATTATTTTGTAAGATTAAACAACAAAAATATATAAATGAAAAGTTAAAAAAATAATAACTTAGAAAGATCACATCCTGTTTAAACCGTGGTGCCCTGTATAAAGTGGGAGGGCTGCTGGGGGGCAGGGGGTGGTGGCTTGGACCCTTTCCTTCTGTGAAAAGTAATAAAAATGAAAAGAACCAAAGACAGTAATTCTGGTGTCTGAGAGTGAAATTACTGCTGTGGGTCAGACCTGCTCTGAAGACCATCCAGTTTTCACTGACGTACAGGAGGGAACAGAAGGAACTGGGGCGGCCACCAGGCTGATGGTTGGAGTTGAGGGCTGTGGCAGGAAGTTGTATAATTCAAGAATTGAAAGCCCCCCTGAGCCAACGCAGACACTAAAATAATTCATCTTACAGCTCAAAGATATGCATTCTTCCTTTTGAGATCTGCCTCTTGCAGAATGAGAGAAAAAGCAAACAAAAGCATTTAGAACTCGGTGGGTCTTTTTGTATTAAGACCCCACGGCACAGACGCACAGCTCCACCGGAAGCTGACTTATGTAGATGTTGAATACACAAGTATCAAATGGAGGCTCAAAACAATATTTGTTTTAGATGAATAATACACTCATTTTCCCCGCTTGAGTTTTTCTCATTTGAAGCACTGGCCTTTCAAATTAAATAAATATAATGTTTCAAAAGAATATGGGCATGAATATTCATAAAGACCAAAACAGTGAATATAAATAAAAGCCCTTTTACATAACATTTTATTTTTTTTATGAGGACCTTGCTGATGTATTTTTTTGTTCTTCTAAAATAATGTTGTTCAAAGTGATTTTCCAGGACACTCTTCTACGAAGCCTACCTGTTATTGAAGTAGTGATAACTGCTTTTCCAGATCTTCATGCAACAGTATTTTCCTTGACATGAATTGAAATGAGATAACATTTGCTTATACAGCTCATTAGCCATAGATTCAGCCTCGCATGGTGCCAACTCCTCAGTAAAGTGTTTGTCTAAACAATTGGAGGACGGTAAAAATAGAAAACAAAATTTTAAAAGATTATGTGCCCTGAAAAATGTAGCTAGTTCATGCACATAAAGTATGACAGAACGTTTCTAGGTGTTTCTATATAAAAACCAGTGATTTAAAGGTTCAAAATGCACATGTGTGCAAGATTTTATGTTATCATAAACTGGGAACACAAACAGGGAAGATCTTATCCCAGTTTTTTAAGGGGTAGAGGTAAAGGTAGAATGAAACAGCTGACATTTGAATAGGAGAAAGAGAAACAAATTAAGACTGTGGTTATTTTTGCCCAAACAACTGGTTGAAAAGGAGATGGTATACCCTTTGATTGACTAATTCTGCTAGTGGCGTTGTCCTGCTATTCTTATTTTAAGTAATCCCTGAGATTACTGAGAGTAGAGGTGCGTCATTGTCTGCTTTATAACACTGGCCATCCAAGGCTGGAACTGTCCTTGAATACGTGACCTCATAATCCATGCTAACTTAACGGCAGTATATATCGTCATTTAAATCTGCAAGTTAATGAAGGTGAGGTTGATGTAATTGCAGTAGGAAAGGTTAAATTTGTGACAGGTTGTTTTTGACTGTCCAAAATCCACTTGCTACATTGGAAGGATGGGAAGTTCTTCACTGGAAGGGTGGGATCGTGGACCATTCTGGCACATGCAGAGAGGGGGCCATGGAGAGATGAAAATGTTCATGGAGTCATTTTTGTAAAAAAAAATCTAAGCTCAGAGTAGAACGCTATTTACCACCTCCTGAAATAAATGATTTAAAAAATTATCAAAGAGCATATTATTTTTTCCTAATCATGTAACTCGAAGAAGTAAGTAGACAATTTCTAATAAATATCACTTTGCCTGATTGCTTCCAGATGAGCTTGCTATTTTCTTTCTTTGCATTTGATGAGAAAAATAATTTTTAAGGAAAAAAGACTTCCCAGTGTTGGAACAAGCTGTTTTGGTAGAGCAGATGGATTCTCAAGGTTCTTTTTATTTTGAATAAATGCATACCCTGAACATTCACCCTGTGTTGCTCTGTTAACCTGCAGGGATGAGGGTAGAATAACGTTCTAGCTGCAGCAGAAGATCACGGCTTGTTTTTATGCTGCTTTGTGACTTTGGACAAAATTCTTAACCCCCTCAGCACCTTGGTTTTCCCAATGGTAAAATCAGAAAATACTTGTCAGTAAATCCCATTTATATTTTGAGATAGACAAAAATGTAAATTTTAGGTTGGATGACATTCTTTACACTGAGAGATATTTCTGGGAACATTCCACTTTTTCTCAGTTCTTTTTTCTCTTGTTTCTAAAGACTTTATCATGCAATTCAAAGACCTTATGAAGCCTGGACATTTTGGTAAACGACTTTCTTTGAAGCCATGCTTACTAATTATTTTGCCAATAGGTTAAATTTTTCTAGGTGCTTTATAATAATTCCTTGGGAATCCCAAAGGCAATGACCTATTTTTTAAGTTCATTAGAGTTGCACATCACTTCTGATCTCAATTGCTGTATTAGTCAGATTTCTGCTTTGATAATGCTGAATAACAAGCAACCCCAAATCCAAGTGCCTTGGAGCAATAATAGCATATCCCCTCCTTCATACTCACTAGTCTGCAGGTTGGATGAATTTGTCTGATCTCTATTAGTCCTACTTAGGCTCAACAGGTAACGTATATTCCAGACTTTGTGTTGGGTCCAGATCTGCTCCAGGTGTCTTTAATCCAGACCTCATTGAAAGAGATGTATCTTTCTGGACTGTGGCCTCCTCAGTGTGGAAGACCAAAACTCCAAGAGGGCAGGCAGAAATGTGAATTGAGGTCTCCTAAAGCCACAGTTCTGGGCTGCATGCTGTCACATCAGCCACAAACCTGTTACTCAAAGTAAGTTTCAGAACCAAGTCCAGAGTCAGTGGAGGAGGAATGAATGCCCCATCTGCTGACTTCCATGGCAAGGGCCAGGAGAGAAGAAAGTTGTGGGCAGATATTTTATCCCACCACATTTTCTACATGAAGAAACTGTGCCTGAAGAAAGTTCCAGGATGCCTTATCTTCTCATTTTTATCCAGAACAAATCTTTAGAAATCTGAAGAGTTACCTTGGGAAATGGGAGTATAACGTGAGGACACTGTACTATTTTTTCCAGTCCCGAGGAACACAGTTGAAATGCTTTTTTAACAAAGAGGATGGTGGCTCATGTTCAGACGTAGTAGTTTGCTAATTACTGGTGGAAAGTTGACAGATATTTAACTAAACAAATCAGACCTGCGGGGAGACCCTGCTCTCTTTCTGTGAGTATAAGGAGGAAGAGGAGATACAGGAAACAAATGGACAAGTTTGGAAACTGACCTTCATGCCAAGGGATTTCAGTTGTCTTAATAGGGACCTCATATTATCCATGATAGCTAACAAAATGCCTTGTATATTGAAGAGTTAAATACTGGTGGATAAATGAATGCATGGATGATGGAGAGAGGAAGATGACACAGAGAGGTAGATGGATACCCAGGACCAAACAGGGAAACAGGATGGAGAGAAGGGACTAGGGAAAGGAAACCAGGAGACCACATCAGTCATCGCCAGCTTAAAGTGGGGGCTGAGGGTTTGGACAGACAGAGGACGGGGGAAGATGGGAAGCCGCCTTTGTTCCTAGGTTATCAGGTTTTTTCTCTTTACATCCTCCTATTCTCTTTTTTCAAGCTTTTTAAAATTTATGATATACCTCCCACCTATTTTAAATTTAAAAAGCACAGTGAAAGTTATTGTTTTACCTCTGGGTCCATCATCAATCTCTCTAACTCTGAATAACATTTTCAGGAAAGCGACCCAGTGATTCATGATTTCATCATTACTCTTTTGGAGCACAGACTTTGCATCAAAGAACATAATATGTATTCTTTTCCTTAATAATACAACATTTAAAGGAAGGTTTTCATATTCCATAAAGATAGAGTTGATATTCAGGAAATACTCTTGGCCAAAAATATCCTTAGAAGAAATAGACAGTCTTTCCTATCCTTGAGTCTTTAAGGTGTCCCTGAGTTTTTATCCTGAATTTTGGTCATTAAGGATGTTTTGGAATAGTATAGAGTTTATTTCCAAGAATTTCTAAGTATATATTTCTTAGGGAGAAAGATGGGGTTCTATGTGAACTGTTCAGAATTGGATGAGAGACACTCAGTGAGAGGTGGCTTAAATGGACAGGTCAGTTCCTTCTGAAACAAGTGCTTCCATCGGGAAATGGAAGCAGCAGATGGGGCAGTGACCGCAGGGAGGAAAGTGTGGCAAGCGGCCTAGACGTCACATACTGTCAGTAATTGCTGGTCTGGTCCTTTTTGCTTCATATTTAGTAGAAATAAAGCTGGAAATCAGTCATTTTTTAAATTGGTCTTAATTTTAAAATCAAATTGGTCTGGAGGCCTCAAGATATAAGATCTAATAACCAAGTCAACGATGAGTAATTATTCTTCCCAGTTCACTGACTTGACTAACTCAGTGTCTGTGTAGCGCAGACCTGGGTTAGAACTGTGTGGCAGAGGGGAGTATGTCTCCCTTGTCCCCTGTATCCACCTGGTTGGCCTCCTGGAAACTTTGGAGTCACTGCTGCCAAAGTGAGAGTGATGCTGAGCACGGAGCCCCGCCTTCCAGAGCCCATCAGATCCGTGTGGGTCTCAGGCACGTCACCTGGGAACAGGTGATGTTAGAATACAAAGTCGGATTCAGTAAACTCTGGGTGGGGCCCAAGAGCACACGTGTCTTAACAGGCTCCCAGGTGAGGCTGAGATCAGGTATAAGCCCTGTACTCGGTGGGGCGAGGACCTGAGCTTCACAGAGCAAGAGACAGTTCAGGGTTGTTACCGGTCCAGAGCATAACAAGTGCTGAGGGGCTCTGTACCTCCCACACCCTGGAGGACAGTCAGCCAGGACAAGTGGCGGACTGGGGAGAAGCGGGAAGACAGTGCGTACACCCAGGCAGGAGTCATCTGACAGTTACGGGTGAGCAGACGCACAGAGCACACAGCTGACTCCACCAAGCTGGTTTAGCTTTCATCACTAGCTCTCAAACAGGGTCTTTAACGATGAACGTGTCTCCCTCTCAGTTATCCTTGTTACTGATGAGAGGTTGAGATGAGCTGGGATGGAAATGAGTGTGGTCCCTCGTGCTGCAGGGGGTGCTGGGAGTTAACGCAAGTCTGCAGAGCCCAGGTCACACTCGTCAGTTACCCGTCGCCGAGCATGTGCCTCGGGTCCATCAGCTTCCCTGGCTTCCCTGATTGTAACTTCCCTGTGGAATCGCACCTGAGTGTTCCGGTCCTTACGTCCTTCAGCACGTATTTGTGGAGGCGTTTATGTGGCAGGTACTATACTCAGGTCCGTACAAGGTCCTCGTCCCCTCGCGGCCTGCGTTGTATGGGGAAAGACAGAAAGTAAAATTTAGAAAAATCTAAAAGCAAACACTCTTAACTCCAGTAACGATGTGGAGACTTAAGCAGGGTGGGGAGCTGCAGGGGGAGCGGGGGCTTAGTGGGGCTCTCTCTGGGAGGTGGTGCTTGAGTTGCAAGGCCTGGATGACAGAAAGACGCCGGCCAAAGAACCCAAGCCATTTGGGGCAGCAGAGCAGAAAGTGCAAAGGCCCTGAGGTTGTTGAAGGAAAATCAGGAAGGGCAGCCTGCAGGGACCATGAACCTGGGATGAAGGGAACCGGTGAGACACGAGATGGGAGGTGTCCACCAGCAGACCGTGGGGAACCCTTATTGGCATGATGAGGGCTTTGAACTTTTTCTCCGTGTTACAGAAAGCCAGTGATGGGATATAAACAGAGGAGGAGTGGTCTGATCGGTTTTAACGTTTTAAAAGATCACTTTGATTGCCACCATGGTATTAGCTGACACCTCCATCATGTCTCATAATTGAAATTCCTTTTTCTGTGGTGAGAGCCTTTAAGATCTAGTTTCTTAGCAACTTTGAAGACTGTAATACAATGTTGTTAACTGTAAGCACAGTGTTGTGCTTCAGATCCCCAGGACTTACTCATGACTGCACCTTCGGGCCCTTTCACGAACATCTCCCCATTTCTCCACCCCCAGCTGCCCCACCCCCCAGTAACCGCCATTCCACTCTGTTTCTACAAGTTTGCTTTTTTAGGTTCCACATATAAGTAGTATCACATATGTATATGAGTCCTCAGTGTCTTTCTCTGTGTCAGTTACCTCTCCGCATAATGCCTTCAAGGTCCATCCATGTTGTTAAAAAGGGCGGGATTTCCTTTTTCCTCATGGCTGGATAGTATTCCATTATGTAAATGAACGTATATATGAACATATGTATACACACACACACACCCCCACACACACATATATAATGGGGGAGCTATCAGGCTGGAGACACAGTCAGTCCTTTCCCTTCATTTGTTCTTGTGTGTAAGCCTCTGTCTTTGAACTGGGAAGAGGTGGCTTCTTAACTGAACATAAGAACATGGGAACTGGGGTTTGATGGGATTTCAGTGGGATAGAGTTTGTGGATTTACCCAAGTCTGCACATGTCCACACACAGTGAGCACATGTCCATATGTGTGTGTACATCTGTGCACACAGAAAGGGATAGACGCACAGATATAAACCCTGTCCCCGTTGGGAAGACCTGGGCAAGAAGGGAAAGGGGAGAAAGCTAAACTTGGAAAACAGGGCGATCGTAAAGAGACACTCAAAGAAGCCTTCACACACGATTGATGGTTTGGCACTGAAAACGGGTGTGACTGAGGACCCCTAATTAAAGGAAAGACGATTTTACACAGTTGTGATATTTGCACTAAAAAAGTAACAGTGACTCAGAAGTAATCTTTATGTCAAGTATGATCAAGGAATAAGATAAAAAATACTAATCTAGGTGAAAAGGTAAATGTTTCGTTTGCATATCTTTTTTTTTTTTTAGTTAAAGCACATTTTTGGCTAAATAGCTTTATAGTTATGTTTTCAAAAAGTTTTCTTAAATGTCCCTCATTGGAAATCATATAAATATTCTCAAATCATCAATTCTTTGGGATGGAGATAACATTCAAAGAAGAAATTTTCATTTTGAATTTAGAACTTACCTTTCCAAGTTGCTCAATTAGATCAATCTATTCAAGACTTCTGTCTTTTCTTTGGGCAAGTTTTACTAAAATTTGGCATTGCTAGTTGTATGCTAAAACAATAAGATGTTTTTTCCTAGGGCTGAAGGGCTCCTGGGGGAAGGCTGGAGGTGCCCTGGGAACAGGGGCCATTTCCTGTTTGATCGAGTGTCTGCTGTTTCCTGCCACAGGCATCTGAGAAATGTCTGTTCATTTAAGTCTTTGAATGTGACTGATCGGTAGAGAAATAATCATTCCAAATTCAATAAGGCTGTAGTGAATGGCAGGGCCGATTGAATCAAGGAAGAGGGTGAAATATTTTTAGAGATGCATTTAGTGAATAGATGGTGATAATGTGGACATAGTCTGGGTCGTGTTGGCATGTGTTGTAGAGTCTTCCATGCAGACAACACGTTTGCGGAGCTCCGTGCGTCAGCCATCGGGACGCAAGGCGTTGGGGTCTTGGCTGTGAGTGAAACAAGTTCCTGCCCTCATGATGTCATTAAGCTTCACTGTGTGGAGGGAGAAAATGATCAAACCCAGAACTGTAAATGCTATGAATAAATAAAGCAAGTGACAAGGACTAGGGCGTGGTGGAGGGTTGCTGTTTTGTGTGGAGGTGGTCCTTGCAGGCTGGTGGGTGAGGTGATACTTGATCAGAGACCCGAGTGGACAGAGGGAGCACCTCTCGCAGGCCCCGGAAGCGGCCAGGAGGCTGCAGAGGCTGGACCACAGCAAGGGAAGGAATGAGCTGGCA
This sequence comes from Camelus bactrianus, assembly GCF_048773025.1. Taxonomy (NCBI): domain Eukaryota; kingdom Metazoa; phylum Chordata; class Mammalia; order Artiodactyla; family Camelidae; genus Camelus; species Camelus bactrianus. The sequence continues at coordinate 6,842,846 of NC_133541.1, forward strand.
GAGTAGAGGGCAGGGCGGCCACAGGAGGCCACATCCTTAGGACTGGTGGGACGTTACCAGGTCTGGAGAGCTTACTCTGAGTGAGACAGATGAGAAGCAGCTGGAGATTGTTGGGGAAATGATAAGAATTTGTACTTGAACTGGGTCTAGAAAGAGGTAAGATTTCAACAGTTCAAGAAGAGGAGAGAGGACATTCTGAGGTTGGGGAATGGCAGACTGAGGTGAGCACCCCATGCTCACAGCCTGGGAATGACCGTGGTTGGCTGGAGCAGAGGATGCTTCCAGAGTGGGGCCAGAAGGAGAGGATGGAGAGGTCAGTTTCGGGACAATCTGGACCTCCAGGCTGTGTGGTTTCCACTTACTCTGTGATCACAAAAACCCTTCGAGAGAAATGTTCGGAGCACTGGGGTAAGCCAGAAGAAATTTTCATCCAAGGGAAAAAGCTAATTAGACCTTTGCATTCAGAATCACAAATCCAGCAGTTGTATGTTGGCTTAATTGAAGGACGGACAATGCTGGAGAAGAGGAGGTCAGTGAGGGTGTCACTGCAGAGGTTCCTATCCTGCATAGTAAGGACATTCTGGAGTCGGGTGGTGCCCCCACTCCTGTGAGATATTTTGCAACTGATAAAAAGTAAATAATATATTCCCATCTGTGGACTTGGAAAGATGCCCATGGTGTATATATAGTTCAATGATAAAAGCAAATTACAGAGGAATGCATATGAAAGCATCCTGTTGAAACCATCAGTAAAACCTTGCATGTGCGAGTGGGTGTGCATGTGCATGTGCATGTGCATGTTTGTCTGAGCTTGGTATCAGTTGGGACCATCCAGGCTGTGCTCAGGGGACCCAGGTCTTTACCACCATGGAGGCTCACTCACACGATCACAGGTCCATGTGGATCAGCCAAAGGGCTCTGCATCTTGCTTGGGACCAAGGCTGGGAGCAGCTCCAATGTCATGTTTCCATGATTGACAGGAAGGGAAGGGGGCTTGGCAAATTATGCACTAGGTTTTAAAGTTTCCACCTAGAAAGGACACATACCACTTCTGCTCACATTAGAGCAAGTCACATGCCCTCACCTAACTTAAAAGAAAGTTCTCAGTGCATTTGCACCATGTGCTCGGAAGGAAGAAAGCTAGAGCTGTTTGGTGAGGAGTCCTAACGATTGCCCGGAGCATGGAGGACAGGGGAGGACGGGGGAGGACGGGAGAGGATGGGCAAGGACGGGCAAATGGGAGGAAGGATGCTCGCCATGGTGTCCTTGTTATGGGGGAAGAAGGAGGGGGAGAAAGTGTAGAGACACATTTCTTACCAAATGAGAAGGAAATAATAAACCTTCCCAGTGGCCATGAAGGTGGAGAGGAGGGGACAGATGTAGGACGCTGGAGTTCTGAAGCCAGAAGACTTTTTTCTTTGAGTGTGTCTGTGAAGAATTGTCAGAAGGGACTCTCAAATGTTTGTGCCTGGGTTGTTTGGAGAGCGAGGCATTGTAGGCAGAACTGAGTTATCCTGCAAAAGGAGCAAGTTTAAGAACATAAAGGAGAAGCTCTTAGTCCGTTTGAAAACTGTGGAGCTTGAAAGTCAAGTAGACCTTCAAGGGGAAGATACGAACATCTTGCAAAAAGCGGATGCCGGGCCGGAGTTGAGAGAAACACTTGCCACCGTCCTGCGGGGACGAGCGCCCCCGCTTCAGACCCGCTGCTCGTCCGGCTCTCTGTGCAGGGTCTCGGAACCAGACCAGTGCTCCTCTCTCTTCAGCCCCTGGTCAGAGACACAGCCAAGGGGCATCCAGTTGTGGAAATGTCCCCATGGAATCATGGAAACCCAAGTACCTACAATCAACGTTTTGGAGCTTTTTACCCACACATTTCTTTTAGATGTGCCAAATCCATTTGGGTTTGACATAGGGCCCTACTTGAAGCTGCTTTGGAAAGCAGGCTAAAAAGAAATAGAGCCTTCCGGGATTAATAAAAAGTGAAGACTGTCCCCTGTGGGACTTGAAGCTGCATCAGCCTCCTTCCTCTCCACCCAGCTTGCCTACAGCTGCCCAGATGCCAGGCGCTGAGCATCCGAAACAGTTGCTCCTGAAATGCTGCCACTAAAATCCAGACCTTGATTGAATACGGCTTGCTTAACTGACCTTTAACAATTTCATTTTTGTCATTGAAAAGGAAATACTCGACAGGAGCAACTGTTCTTCTCCGTTTGGTTACTGTAGATAAGCGTTCCACGTGCGTCCATTTCAAAGCTCAAAATGTTTACAGAGTGTTTATTAATTGAAGTCATGTTAGAGATTTAAAGCTGTCCAAAATTGAGCTGTTCAAAAGTTTTGGTAATTTCAAAGAAATGCTAAAGGTTTTTGAGTTAGAAGAAAAACAAGTCGTTGTAAAAGAGGTTTTCTTTTGTAGTTGATGTCAGTTCTGATACCTGAAAATATTCATTTAACACCTCTTGTAGGCTGTGAAGGTCTGGCATAGAGTCTGTGTGTAGAAATAATACCTTAATTGAAAATATTTCCTATAAAGTCGCTGGATATTAGGGATTCTGAAGTAAATTTAATTTGCTCAGTAAGCCGTGACTACACGACAGTTGTTTTCCACATTCTGAGAAGAAACTTTTCCTGTAGCTCAGTGGCTCTTGAGCGAGGTGACATTACTCCCTGGAAGGTGTTTGGTGATGCCTGGAGATGTGTTTAGTTGTCACAACCTTGAAGGGGTGATGCTGCCGGCACCGAGGAGGTACAGGCCAGGAATGCTGCAAACCATCCTGCAATGCACAGTGTCCACCGCAAAGAATTATCCAAGCTGAGGAACTCTGCTTAAGAGAATCTGTCCGGTTACTTTTTGATTGTAACATGCAGTGCAGGTGCCTGTGACTTTGCAGGAGGGAAACAAGGCTGGCGTCCACCCAGGCGTCCGTCTCTGTGAATCCGCCAGGGCAGAGCCTTTTGCCCACGTCTTTCCCGTGGACTCACGCCCTGACTCCAGCAGGACAGCTGATGCCAGGTCTCTGTCTCCTGCCCGCTGTGCTGGGCTTCAGGACTCTTTCACATCACAGAAGTCACGCTGTCAAAGTGGAATAAGCTCTCTCCTTAGCGTCACTTATTTTTGGAGTGAAGAGCTGTGTGGCAGAGTTCACCAAATGCCTTGTTCCCTATTTCCCTGACCTCGGTCTTTTTTCCACTTGATTTATCACTTTTTTTTTTATCCCTTTTGAAGTTCTCCTGCCTCTGCTTCTGTTGTAATGAAAATGGCCTGTTTTATTACCTACTAAGCCATTTTCTTTTCCATTCCAAACCTTCCTCTAAGCTGTTTCGCATTGATTTTTTTTTATTGAGGTGATGTTGACATAACATAAATTAACCACTTTAAAGGGAAGACTTCAGTGGCTTTTAGTACATTCACATTGTTGTGCAGCGTGCAGTTCCAGCTAGTTCCAAAACATTTTAATCACCCCAAAGAAAACTCCTTTCCTGTTGAGCAGTTACTTCCATTCTTCCTTGCCCCAGCCCCTAAAACCCATCAGTCTGCTTTCTGTCTCTGTAAATTTACTCATTCTGGATGTTTCATACAAATGGAATTACACAATATGGGGTCTTTTGCTCTAGCATTGCTCACTTAGCATTATTTTTTGGAAGTTCATCCACACGGTAGTAGCATGTATCTGTACTTCCTGCCTTTTCAGGGCTGAATAGTATTCCATTGTATGGATCTACCACATGCTATTCATGTATCCATTCATCCCTTGATGGACATGTGTGTTATTTACACCTTTTGAATATTGTAACTAGTGCTGTAGGAACATGTGTGTGCATGTATTTGTTTGAGTACTTGTTTTCAGTTTTCTAGGGTGTGTATTTAGGAATGAAAGAGCTGAGTCATGCTAATTGGTAGTTGTATATTTAACCTTTAGGAAACTGTCAAACTGTTTTCATGGTAGGAGACTCACCTCTAAGCTGTTTTTTGCATCTACTTCCACTAACTTCCCACAGACAACAGCCATCCATTCTCCCGGAACAGTATGACAGAAAATGTAAAGAGTCCAGATATGTGTTCTGAAGCACAGATACGAAACCCTGAGAGTTTAGGACCAGCTTTGTATCCCTGCCCTTGAACTACTCAGATTAACCTAATATCTGCAATTGTTTGGATACCAAAACTGGAAGTCCCTTGATTTTGAAAAAGAACCTTTTTTCCTTCCATCACATGGTTAGTCTTTTATTGTAATCCGGTGGATTAGTTTGAACACGCCTTCTTGTTCTGTCATGATATTGTCTCTTAAGTGGGTGTGGTTCCTGGGGGTTTACGCAGCCTTTCATGGGAAGGAGAGAGGAAGCACTTGGAGACAGGACTCTCTGACTCTCACTGTCCTTCTTGCCCACTTCTAGGTGTCATTCTTCCTCTTTATCATCTTCGTGGTGTACACCATGCTGCCCTTCAACATGCGAGATGCCATCATTGCCAGCGTCCTCACCTCCTCTTCCCACACCATCGTGCTGAGCGTCTGCCTGTCTGCAGCACCAGGGGCCAAGGAGCACCTAGTCTGGCAGGTGAGAGCACCTCTGCCTCTGCACGCTGACCTTCCCTATCCCTTCAGGGAGGGGGATGCCTTGCACCTGCTCAGGGTGTGACTGTTGGCTGGTACCTGGCTGGAGCTCCAGGTCTGCTCTGTGATGTTGACTCTGCGTTTTGCTGATGGGTAGGCAGCCAACTCCCTCCTCCACCACCAGAAGTCACTTAGCAATTAGCAGCAGTGAAAATTGGAAATGGCAATTCCGTTTTGCTGATTGATGGTTAAAAGCTGTTATTATACATTATAATTTAGCACTCTTTATTTTTAGAGTGAAATAACTTACACAGTTAAATTCATAATCCCCCCTCAAGCTCTCTGTACCTTGATATCCAAAACCCCATTTTTACAGAGGACAAAAGATTTCTCTATTTCTTAATCTTCCGGCAGGTCCCAGGACACAAAAGCATAATTCTTTAAATGCTGCAACAGCAAATTTAGTTTTACTAATACATGGCATTTCAACGAGACCATTCTATTTAGTTAGTTAAAAGCATTTAAAAAGCCATTTTATTTCCTATTAGGTACATCTGTAAACAGGAAGGTCAGTGGTTTGGGCTTTTTCTTAAAACTCTTTTTTTTAACCTGTAAAAAGTATATTTTGTTTTGCTGTACTGGAACCAAATGAAACAAACGCGGCCGTGTGTAAAATGCAGTGGGGTTGAGGAGAGAGTTATCAACAGCACTGTTGTTGCAAAGGGGCTTTTAGACGTGGGTTGTTTGAGCCCCGTGGGGTCTGACAAACCCATGTGTCACTCGCTTGGTGGAGTGCTGTGTCTGGGAACTTGAGACGGTGTTGGAGGCTCAGCCTTGGGTCTGCAGTAACCGCTTGTAGCTGGAATGCTTTCTAGGGACCCCTTTCCTAGGTAGCCCTGTCCCAGCTCTCATGACACAGTGTTCATTGAGAGCAGCCTGAAAGACACGTCCTTTGCGGGCACTGAGAGAGGGTAAAGGCAGTGGCCCAGTTTGGCACGGTGGCCTCCAGTTATTTGGACATTACTAAGAAACGTCCCCTCCAGGAGGTGGAGAAAACCGTGTCTTCACGCGTTCCCTGTGACTGAGCAGAATAGACACGTCAGTAGCGTGGCCAGAGACACACACGGCGTCCGGTCAGTCACTAACCAAATGGGAGAAAGAAGGTGGGTATTTTATTAAAAGAGGAAACAACTCCGCTGCGCCTGGGAAGTGGTGGCAGAAGTGTTCCTTCTTCCACGCACTCTGCCCAGCTCTGACTCGCCGTTTCTGCGTTTCGGAGCCTCCCTTGGGGATATTTAGGACATTTCTCCTTTCTCCCATCACGTCCACGCTCCACCCTCCCTTCAGTGGGGCCGTCAAGCCCAACCTTAGGTGGTCACGTGCAGGTCAGGGCGATGGGTATGTTTTATGCAGGAATGAGCACATAACTTGCTCCGACAGTTTACACTATGAAAGTCACTGCAGGAAAGATCTCGTCACACAGGCAACGGGCACTCAAACTTGTTCCCCAGCTTGCAGCATCTTCCTGGTTTTGGGTTACCCCGGAACACATCCCTTGAATATTTTGTAGCCATTTCTTCTGCTGTTTCATGAATCAATAGAGTGTCTGCTGGTGCGATGTGATAGAAGAGACATCTGGGAAATGAGGGTTAGGATACCTGCCTGTAGGGCTCAAACGGGGTTAAAAGACATAGGAAAAAGTAAGTGATTTGTAAAGAACCTGTCATATTTTAGATATCAAGAACTGTACTGGTTTTTTTTTTTTTTTAAGCACTGTTATTTTCTTGCTTTGGTTAAAAGAAAAAAAGAAATGTGGAAAGAATGTAATCTTAAATTTTTATTCACTCAATTTCCAAAACCAACAAAGAAAAATACTCCTTATCAGTAGACAGGCAGAGATAGGATAATTCTGGAATAGCAAAAAGAATTAAAAATTCTTCATTCCATAGTGTTTCATATAAAAATAACATTGAAAGGAACAGAAGAATGTAAGGTCAAGGTTTCCATCCCTTCAGAAATAATTTCGCAGTGATTTCCAGAGCTGGGAAAGGCAAAATCTGCCAACAGATTTAAAATGGAAGGTTCATAGGTAAACATCAAAGTAATGAGGTAAGAGAGCTTTTAAGTACCTTGGCCACTGCTGGAAATATGACCTAAAAATAACAGTGGTTTGTGATGCATGAAAACATGTTACTGAATTCTTTTTATGAACAGTGTATATAAGACAGAAGGTTAGGTGGTAATATCGCTGTGGTGTCATCGTTAAAGCAAAGCTATTTAAAATGAAGAATACTGGTCTGAAATAAAGAATGAGATGTCCGCCACTAGTACCGCCCTGCTTTCTGAGACCCCAGGGAGTGCTTTTTACTTCACGTGGATCTGGAGTAGTAATTTTTTGTTTCATTTTATTCTTTGAACATTGACAATCCATTAACAGTGTGTAGTAACTTCTCTGTTCACAAGAATATTGACTTAATGAGAACCCTTATTCCCCTTCTGTCTTGTGTCTCAGTTCATTGTTCTCAGGAAATTGATTTCATCTGCATTTGTCTTCAAGTAGAATTCATTCTCCAGCTATGATAAATAATCTACTCGAGGAAATTTACTTAATACCTGAAAATTATGGACGGTGTTTCCTAACACATTTAAACAGAGAGTATAACCCGAATGCGTTTTTTTTTTACAGACCTACCAATGCGTTGCAGATCCAGTACAGATAATGTTTTTCCTCTAAGCCTTTCAGAGATAGGTTGCCAATCTGATGTTCCACTGCCCCCAGATGCTTTAGTGTGTAGTTCCCGCGGTACCGCCCTCCTGCATAGCCGCAATGCGGCCGTCAAAGCCAGAAATGCACCTGGTTCAGTTGCTGACGTTCAGGTCCCTCCAGCTTTCCCAGTAGTGTCCTTTACAGCAAAAGGGCCCACTCATCACGTTCTGTTCTTAAGTCTCCTTGCTTTTCCGTCTGGAACAATCCCTTAGTCTTTCCTTGGCTTTCATTATCTTAACGCATTTGAAGGTGGCAGGCCAGTTATTTTGTAAGATGTCCTTTAAATTGTGGTGTCCAGTATTTCCACATGAACAGGTTCAGTTACACATTTTGGCAGGAATCACAGAAGGGGTGGTGTGTCCTCATCACGTTCTGTCTAGGGCCCGTCCGTCCACTTCACCCCGTTACTTACAGTGTCCTTGCTATTGGGGTGCTGTCCACCAGACTTTCCCATTTTGAAATTACTCTTTTCCTCCTTGTAATTATGCATATTTTGTGAAGAGATGCTTTGAAACCAGGCAAATATCCTGTTTCTCATCAAACTTTCAATGTATTCGTTTACTTACTAGTATCTGCACGGCCTGGTGCTCAGTAGGTTATAAACCGTTGCCATCCCTGTGTATTTTGATGCCCAGATGGCCTCAGATTTCTCTAGTGTGTGCCCCTTCAAGCTGTACCTTTGACAGGTCCCCATGATTCTTCGAGCATTTCCTCAATTTCTGGCACAAGATATCTCATCTCATGCCCTCCCTGCCCTGGCCCTAAAATCAGCCGTCTCTCCAAGGAGCCCTGGTGCTTTTTGGTGAAGAATGACATTTAGTGGCAAGATCTGGGCTTTGGGTCTTTCCATTGCCACTGAGGTGTCAGTGCCCCAAGCCAAGGCCCACACTTTGTACGTCTCTATTTTTATATCTACTTACGTATTAGACACCGTGACTTCACACTGGTATTTCCATCTCCAGCCCGATGTAAGTGTCATGCCAGTTCTCTGTCCCTCCATGGCAGCTCCCTTGATCAGTAGTGAGAAATACTTAGCTCCCAGGATCCATAATATTTTACATATTTGATGAATCCCCGTATGTGAGGCGTCTCCTATCTGGATTGTCAACACCTTCCCCTGCTCAGGTGCCCTCTCACTTGGCCTGGTGTCCCCTCCCCAGACCATGTTCCCCTCCCCCAGCTGGGGCTCTGGCATCCCATCTACATGGGGGTGTCCCCTCCCCTAGGTGGGGCTCAGACACCCAGTCCATGTGAGGGTGCCCCTCCCCCAGCTGGGGCTCTGACACCCGGTCCATGGGAAGGTGTCCCCTCCCCCAACTGCGGCCCTGTCCCCTGTGCTTGACTTTCCCCACCGCAGACATGCCTCACACCCAGCCCAGTTTGCCCTGGGTGAGTTTGGCTTCCCCCATTCCCTGCTGGTGCTGGTGCTTCCTTGCTCTGCCTCACCTGAGGGCTGAGCACTGAGTTATTCAGGGGGTAAGAAAAGTACGGGAAGGGAAGGGGAGGAGGCTGGGCCAGGAAGAGGAAGAGGAAGAGAGCGAACACACTTGGAATGGACTTGGCTTGTGGCCGAGGCAGAGATTCTTTTCAGTTACTCTCTCTGATTCCCTTCGTACTGGTCCGGGCAACTTTTCTTCTAACTCTTTTCTGTCTTTGTTTTCCTAACTGGGTTTCAAAGAGGAATTTTTCTAGAATCTGCGGTAGTTAAGGGACTCTGAAACCCTTAATAACCAAGAGAATAAGTTATTCAGATACTAGGAAACTTTAAAAAAAGAAAGCAGTTTTGTATTGTCTATGTAAGAAGGCTATTTTGTTTCTCTATCATAAATTTAGCATAAGCACCAAAAGCCCTTAATAATTTATGATTAACAAGAAAATAAGAATTTTACCTGTATCAGTAGAGTAACATGCATGTGATGGAAAGGTCCACAGAAGCAGCCAGGAGTCTTTTTTGTTTACGATTGTGTTAAAGCAGAGGGAAGCCGGGGCTAGGAAGACACGGTGAGAGCTCCCACCTTGTGCCGGGGTGCCTGCCTCCCGCTCGGGCCCTGCGCCGGCAGTTCTGCAGAGACGACCAGGATCTGGGTGGGGGTCTGCCTCCCTGGTAGGGGTGGCGGGTCCATCGCCCTGGAGCTCGGCCCCGCCTGCGCCCTGTGCTTGCCTGGCCCTCGCTTCATCTTCAGCACACGCCTTGTCTGTTCTCTGTGTGCTAAGCTTCTGTAGGTCAGCGTCACGTCAGCACAATACTGAACCATCCTCAAGGAATTTCCACGCATCCCTATTTATATATTACAATTACATTTTGTATCTGGAACTTGCTTACTTTTCTTATATTTTTATTTCCTTGGTATTTGTAGCACGGTCAGCATTTTCATTGTGTGTATCTTGTATTTTCTCATGAGAGAGAAAGGGGAATTTGTAGATTTCTTCAGCAAGCAGTTTGTATAAGGATCCATAGTTATTAAAGAAGATCAGCTGAGCAGTGCATATTGATTTTCTGACAGGGTTTCTCATATCTCAGAGACATTTTATAGGATTCCTTTATGCAGTGGATTCTTTCATATATTTAAGTCGTGATACAGTTTGAAAAATTTTAGTTTGGACCTCAAGTAGAAAATATAGCCTGTCCTCTATGGCAAGTGTGTAATCAGTAGTAAGGCAGATTTGTTACATAACTGATTCTTTTTCAGTATAATTCAGGAACTGTGTGTTGGAGTCTGGAATTAAATTGCATTTAGAATCTAATCTGAGAAGCTCAAAGGAAAAACAGCAGGTTACCAGCTGCCCAGTTTCTGGCTGTGGAGGAGACTAATTGTCAGGAATTTGGATCTCTGTTCCTACTGTTCATCTTTAGAGAAGCTTAGGATATTAATATTTTTCCACAAGGGGCTGGGGGAGGGGGTGGAGATTGTACCACAGTTCATTTTGCATAGCATCCAGCTATGAATTGGTTATGATCGGTAGCCTACTTGAGCAAGCTATCATTTACCTGTTCTAAAGACATTACAATGTGGAAGGAGTGGGGTAAGTGTAGAGAAGAGGTAAAAACGGGCAAGTACTTACTGTGGCTGAATCCTAAAGCACATCTAAATGCCCATCACACCTCTGCTCTCCTTTCTCCTTCTGTTCCTGAGTCCAAGCTGGTACTGCTTGCCACACAGCAGGCCAGTAAATCGAGAGACGAGTTGTTGGGGCAAGGAATAGCCACTTTATTTGGAAAGCCAGCACACTGAGAAGATGGTGGACTAGTGTCCCAAAGAACCATCTTGCCCGGGGTTGGATGCTAATGTTTTTTATAGAACAAAGATGGGGAAGTGAGGAGGTAAAGGTAAAAAAGAAGGAGGGGAGCGATAAAATTGTTACAGATATTTCCTGGTTCGGGCCAGACCCACGAGGGGTGTGTTAATTGTTTCCTTCCTGCAGTCATTCCCAGGTGGGCCTGGTCAGGATGTTTCCTGTGAGCTAAACAAAGGTATTTTATTTTATTTTATTAACTTTTTTTTTATTAAGTTATAGTCATTTTACAATATTGTGTCAAATTTCAGTGTACAGCACAATTTTTCAGTTATACATGAACATACATATATTCATTGTCACATTTTTTTTCCCACTGTGAGCTACCACAAGATCTTGTATATATTTCCCTGTGCTATACAATGTGATCTTGTTTATCTATTCTGCATATGCCTGTCAGTATCTACAGATTTTGAACTCCTAGTCTGTCCCTTCCCACCCCCCATCCCCCTTGGCAACCACAAGTGTGTATTCTATGTCTATGAGTCTGTTCTATTTTGTATTTATGTTCTTTTTTTTTAGATTCCACATATGATCGATCTCATATGGAATTTTTCTCTTTAGCTTAACATTCAGGCCTGGGAGGCAGGGGTCCTGGAGTTAGGCCATTATGTATACTTGAAGCTTATAGGCAGTGTCCCTTTAGTGATTAACTTCTAGCAAAAGCAATAGAATACGAAGGTTGAAGGAAAAGAAACAGATCTGATATGGAGTCAGATTTGTTCTTTCCTATTACACTTCATTATCCTTGCCCCAGCTGGACAGGTAAACCCCATTCTCCTCTAAATGACAGGGACTTTGCACCATCTCATCCCACCAAAGAGAGTTTGGTGTAGGGCAAGTGAACAATGAAACAAAAATTTACACTTCCCTGCAGGATACCAAACCCTTTAAAAACGCTCTGGCAATTTTGAGAATGTTTGCGGCCAGGAAGCTTTATGTTGGTAATAGACTGTTTGACTCTAATGACGGAATGAGATCCAGGTTTGTTTTCTAGTGTTTGTGAAGCTGTCTTGGGGAGGGGGCAGAAGGAACAGAGGTAAAGGGAAGCCTTCTTAGACTACGAGTTTTGTCTTAGAGATTTGATCAAAGGAGCCTGAAAAAGAAAAATTTCTCTAAAAATGAAAAATACCATTGATGAGCCATCAGCCGTCTCTGTCCTTTTCTTGAATCTGTCACCTGAATCCTGAGCTTTCAGTTCTTTCAAAGGAATGGATTCGTGTCAAATTAGACACATCATTACAGACTGATCACATGCTGGCTGAACGCCGCATTGCCCTGGCTGACATCGGTGGTTTTCCTTTACTTTCACCAACCCATGCATTTTGTTCCATTACACACAGAGATCTGAGGCACTCTCCATTCCACATGTTTATTTTTGAGGAGAGTTTGTGGAGGATATTGATGTCTAATCATTTATTAAACCATCAGTGATGCTTTTTAAAATCCCTAGAAAACAAGGAGAGCATCAGCAGCACCCCACCATGGGGCGTCGCACAGGATGGGCTCCTTCTGTGTACTTGCAGGACAAATGATGAATCTGCTGGATTGTGTGAACTTGAGAGGGTACTATATCTGCAGCTTGACTTTAGCAAGAACTTTGCTCTAGTTCTAAGGGGTGTCTTTAAAGAGTAGAGAGAAAGCCAATGAGCTGGTGCCATGGAGAGAGTATGTGCACATAGTCACCGGGAGGCACCCCAAGGAGAGACAGGGCTGGGGGTGTTCCTAGTTATCTGCAAAGTGTGAAGAATAATAATAATGACTTCTTCCTCGGGCAGCAGAGATGATTAAATGAGATGATAAATGAAAAGGACTTAACTGGACCGGGTACATAGTGAGTACGTCAGTGAGTAATACCAGGTGTTGATAATGTTAACTGCACGGTGACAGACCTGCAGCAGTCTCATCATATTTGTGGAGTGCAGTGGACTGGATAGGCTGGGCGCATAGGGAAGGGACATGCTTTCTATCCATTTTTGCAGCAGTAATCACAGCATGCCTCCCTTAGGTGATGTGAGGTCCTGCTGGCCAGACTCTGGGTGAATCATGTTTGATATCCTTCTCAGTAGCTCGTGAATGTCTTGATATGAGAGAGAATATGAGGTGGTGGGTAGAGCATGTGCTTTGGTCTCAGGTGGAATCTGAGTGTGGATTCTCTTCTCCCGCTTAACAGCCCTGTGCAGTGAACATGAGGATGGGCCACTCGCATCTCCCTGAAAGAAAGGCCGGCTGTCCTGCTGTTGAGGGTGTTGTTAGTGACTGACTTTCAGCTCTTAGACGCTTCCAGGCTGCCTTAGGTGCATAGAGCTCCCAGCTCAATGTCATACCTTTCAAAGAGTGGTCCACATCCGTGACTGATAGAGTTGGGGGTTTAAATTCTCTCCGTTTTGGCCCAATGCAGAACAGGTCCGATGGGCCATTTTAGCTCCAGAGCTTCTTTGAGTTTGTCTGAAGTTGTCAGGCCCACATCCCAGCTCAGCCTCTCCCTCTGCCAAGTCCTGCATCCTTCCTTCCTGATGGGCGTTGATCCAAACGGCATCCCCTAATAAACACCGATTTCTGTTTCAGAATGTGCTTCCTGGAGAACCCAACTGCAGCATCAAATAAACTTGTACTAATTCTTTGGTTTACTCAGTTTTCTCATCTCTAATATGGCGACAGTAACACCAGCCTCCCTAGATAGTCGCTGGCCTTGGTGCTGATTAGATGATTTAGTGTACAAGAACTGTTACCAAGCAGGGCTTGTCCTTAGCCCTCACTAAACAGTAGACAGAAGCAGCAGCAGTAATGTATTTTGTTAAGTCTAAATGACTTTTACAGAAGCTAAGAAATGTAGAGCATAGAAATACTTCGAGGATATATGTTAAAAACCAAAGTCCGAGTGACCTATGGAATTAAGTAGGGTGAAAGTTGCATCATACGTATGTAAGACTCTCAGAGCCAGGTCTGGTCTGGTTGACCATCCTGCAGTGTGTCCTACCCAGACTTAAGGTAGGGGGCATGGCTTCATCCTGGTGAGGTGCCAGAAGCCCACACTCCATTGACGAGTGGAGCTCAGAAGTTCTGCTAATTCCTGTGCATCTGTAGGGTAATGGAATAGTTGGGTTTGGAAACACGAGACACAGCTCACCTCTTGTCAGGACTGAGAGAGAAGCATTTATAGGGTCGGTTGCCACTGTCTTGTTCCCTGCAAAAGCCACTCCTGTTCCCTAGACACCCATGGGGATTGCTCACTTGGACCAGCCACTGGTGCCTTGATGGGTTGGATCTGACCATCCTGCAGCTCAGCTTTGTGGTCATAGAGACGTGCATATATACAGCTCCATCTTGTGCATCACTCCTACCACACCCCCACCTGAGATACTGTATTGGTTTCCTAATCCTGCTGAAAAAAATTACCGCAATCTTGGTTGCTTAAAACAACAGCAGTTTCTAAATTCTGAAGTTTATCATTTCAAAGAAATCAAAACCAAGGTGTTGGCAAAGCTGGGTTCCCTGGATGCTCTGAGGGAGAAGATTTTCACACCTCTCTCCTAGCTTCTGGTGGTCACCAGCAGTAGTTGGCATCCCTTGGCCTGGGGCTTCAAAACTCCAATCTCTGCGCCCATCCTCACTGGCCTCTTCATGTCTCTGCATCTTGTCCCCTTCTGTCTCTTACAGGGACACTGGCCATTGTCTTTAAGGCCCACTCTGATAATCTCATAGCAGCATCCTTAATTTAATTAGATCTGCAATGACTCTTATTTCAAGCAAGTTCATAATCTGAGGTTCCCATTAGACATAACTTCAGGGTCTTCTGTTCAACCCACTACAGACACCAGCAGCCACAGCTGGACAGCAGTTCCACCCTCTCCCGCAGGACTTGCCCCAGACTCTCCATGTATTGTACGAGACCAGAGGGTCTGTGGAGCTCCGCTTGCCTTGCCTGCTCAGGTGTGACTAAGCTCTACGGTGTGTAACAGATGGAGATACTTGCTTGGAAGTATCTATGGTAACACGTAGGGAAAGAAAGCAAAGCTGGAAGAGTTTAGAGTGAGGAAACATACGGGAATTCCACTCTTGTTTAAATAAAACTCTCATCCATAGGGTAGTCAGCAAGGATTCCTGAGGGATGGTTGCAGATGGGAGGGCAACTGAACATCTGTCATTGGCTCTTTGCCCAACTTTTTAAAAAACAGGTGATATGGTCACATTTAAAAAAAAATTTAAGATAAAGGTTTCAAAAGGTTTTCAGTAAATATGCTTCTTCCAAGCATTTTGAATTCTCTCATTGTTTGTAGTGGTTTTTCATTTGATCCTTTTAGGATTTCTGGGTATATAATCACATCATTTTCAAATGAATATGCATTTTCTGATTTTTTAAAACTGTCTTTTCTTTCCAATTGCTTTGCCTTGTGCCTCCAGAAAAAAAAAATTAACATTAGCATGGTAGTAGACTCACTTGTTTTTTTATTATTATTATTTAGTAGGACTGATGTTTGTGCTTTAAGCAGTATGCTGGCTTTTGGATTAAGTTAAATAAATGTTATAATTTGAAGGATGTAACTATTCCTAGTTAGAGACATTTTCTTTTTTGTTTTTTTTTAAACAATGATCTTGAACTTTATCAAAAGACTTTTTAAAAAAAATAACCCATGGGCAAAATTGTGTGATCTATCCTCTTTTATAGTATTGAAAAATTATTGAATTTCTGGAATTAAGTCAGCAGGTCATGTTGTGTTTTTATCTAATTTGCTGCTTGGTTCTTTTGACTAACAATTATGAAGGATTTTGAGTCTATTTTGACAATAAGAGCAAGTGCAGGCAGCACTGGCCATGGGCCAGGGATGAGGCTGGATGCTTCGCTCATGGGTGACCACCTTCCATCCCAAATGTTCATTTAGAAGAGAGAACATTCCCTTTTTTTTTTCTGTGCAAATTCTTCTGTTCAGATTTACTTTCTTTTCTGGAATGTTTTTCTCAAAGATGCACTCTTATAACTGTAGTTTCTTTCATCTAAGATTGCAGTTGTATTCCATGGAGTTGAGTAACCTCTTCTCATGGTTTCACTTATCTTTGTTCTTGTGTGTACTTTTCCCTGGTTAGTTTCTTATTCTTCAGATTTGTCCTTTCTCTGTTAACTCCTGATTCGTCTTAACAATTTTTTGCTTATTTCTTTTATTTCTCCAAAGGGTGAATTTTTAATATATTTATTATTTTTATTGATTTTCTGTAATTTTATTTCAGCTTTTTATTTATTAATTCCTTACATTAATTTTCCTTGGGCTTGTTTTATTTTATTTCAAACTTTTTGTGTTAGATGCTTAATCCATTCATTTTTTCTCTTTTATTTACATACATGAAAGTATTGCAGGCTATGCATTTTCCTCTGGAGCCTGCTTTAGCTCTATGCTTTGTTTGTACCCATCATCATTATTTCCTAGATACTTTGATGATTTGGTTTGAATTTCTTTTCTGACACAGAGGAACTTCGTTGTTGTCTTATTTTTAGATGATAGTGGATTTTTATTTTCTGCTTTATTATTAATTTTAGCCCTTTCTGCATTAAGATTGGAGAACTGTCTGTGCTCTTTCTACTTTTTAGAATTTATTGAGGTCATTGTTTGGTAATCGAAGGCCAGCCTGGACTGCTCCTTCCCCTTACAACAGAATTGATCTTTCTGCCTGATTGCCCAAGGGGCTTCTTTATTTCTGAAGTCCAGCAACTTTACTGCAACTTGATGCTTTATTACTGCTTGGCACTTAATTTTCCATTTTTGCAGAGTCCCTTTTTGATATGAACTACATGCCGCTGCTGCTACTGCTAACCACGCTCATCACCACCACTAGAGCTCTGAGCACTCGTGGGGGTGAGTTGCTGTGCTAAGTGACGCTCAAGTCCTTGTGTTCCTCTAGCCAGTGGAGATGCTTAGGGACAGAACCTCCATGCTTCAGAGCAGGACTGCTGCCTGCAGGCGCCTGGTGATGCCACTCCTTCTGGAGCCCGGCCTCCTGAGCATCCTGAATCCAAGAGGGTTTCCACCAATATTCCTTCAATTGCAAAAGAGGGTGGGGCGTGACTTTTACACCTCTGGGTGGGCTCCTCACCTTGGCGAGGTGCGTTTCTGCTTCCTTTCTGAATCTGTGGCCTCCTTTACTAGGGTTCTCTTATAGTTCTTTTCTTGATTTCCCGCCTCTGGGCCCTGATTGCATTTAGAAGCCCTTGGAATCTGGAGGGTCTATTGATCTTCTAATTTTGTTGAAAATATGAATTATATATGTATTTCCTGTGCGCTTTGGTATTCTGGTTAATTTCCAAGAAAAGAAGAAGAAATGCCATCTTTATGGGTCAAACTGGAAATACTTAGTTTTTAACCTTTTATTGGTTTCTTAAATTTTCACCTTCTGTGTCAAACTCTAGATCAAGACATTGACCAAAAAATGGGACGAGGAAGTAGAAAATAACAGGTAAAGAGACTAAACAGCTCAGGGCTCCACTCTTAGGACCTCATCTAATCTGAGTTACTTCCTTACCCTACATCCAGTCACATGGGGGGTTAGGGCCCCAACATGTGAATTTGGGGGAGACACAGTTTGGTCCATGGCAGTTGGTTTGTCTGATTTACTAAAAGTTTAGCAAGTGTGAGCCCCAGCATTGTTTAGAGGACTCGTGCTTCAAAGCCTTCTGTTCTAGTCCTGGGGCGTTCCTGCTCTCCTCTCCGCGTTTGAACTCACGGAGACAGACCTGAGCTGACCAGAAGCAGAGCTAAGGTGGTGAAGCGACCAGTGCCCATGGGGAGTCACTGATCTGGAGATGAAGGCTGAGGGCGTGGGGACCCTCCTCACTTCTCTGCCCAATCCCGTAGTCTGCTCTGTGTTATGATTTTCTGCACGAATCCTCCCATCCTCTTCCAGGATGCTTATTTGTCTGTGTGTTCTTCTGTCACACATCCCTGGGCCTTGAGATGAGCTGTTGAGATCTGTGGCAGGAATCTGAGCTTTTTAATATTTTTATTTGTCCCAGCACAGAGGGTACACAATGTTAAATGGATGCCTGCATGAATAGACTCATGAGGGGTGGGATGAAAGTGCGTGCAAACACATGGCATCGTAAACATCCGTGCTCCTTGGGTAGATAACACCAAACGAGGGGACTGGCGGGCAGTTCTTTCTCTGTGCGACATCTCTGAGCATGAGCGCTGGGCGAGGTGGTCATGTCCTTTAAAGAGGGTCAGGAAGCGAGGAGGGTACAGCTCAGTGGTAGCGTGTGTGTTTAGCATGCAGGAGGTCCTGGGTTCAATCCCGAGTGCCTCCATTAACACAAAATAAATGAATATGCCTAAAAACCTCCCTCCTCAAAATGAGATAAAAATTCAGCAAAAAAAATTCACAAATGAAAAAAACTTTTTTTTTAAAGAATCAGGAAGAGTGACAATGACCCTGACACCCTTAATTAAACTTCTATTTTGTCATTTTGCTTTCATCACGACGTAAGATCCTCACATGAATTTTAAGTAAGTTTTAAACCAAACTTGTAGTGTTATAATCAGAGGAAAGACACGATCCTAATTAGGATCTGGGTACACACAGGGTTCGAGGATCCAGGAGTACTTGTCCTTAACAGGAAAATTAGACAAAATTGAACTGGTCTCCAGTGATGTTAACATGATTCATAAGAAAAATCGGCTGGAGGCTTGAGTCCAAGCAGCCCCTGCGAGCTTAGCCCCTGCGAGCTTTGTCCCTGGACCGATACAGAGCATTTTACTCATTTAGCCACTTAAAGAGGCAGAGAAGGCCACTGATTTGAGTTCCTTTTAATTAAGAAATAAAGACACTTTTCAAAAATCGTAAAGACACTGAGGGCATTCATCTGAAGCAAACTGCCTGACAGGTATCTCAGAAAGTTTTGTCAATGAAGGACTTAGTGCTTCAAGCTAAGGGTTATCCTGTGATCTAAACCTCTGGTTTTGGGTTTAATAATAGGTTGAAGACTGCTTCTTTTGACTGAGCACAAAGAATGCTCTGTGGGCAGAGCTAAGCCTTCATTTGGAAGGTCATCCAGCCTTTCCATGCCGAAGAGTGTCCAGACTCTTAGGAAATTCTGCTCATCATGGGGTGTGGAAGTCTTGTGTCTCAGATACAGTGGTCCCAAGTGGACCTGTCCCTTGTGGGCCCATTTGGTAGCTGTGGGATTGGAGGTGACAGCTGTTGTGACGGAAGTGGGTGGATCGCAGCAGCGGTTAGGAGGAGGTGACTAGAAGAGCCTCACCTGTGCAGGTGGGACGCGCTGCCCATTCCTGCCGTCTCTCAGTGAATCTTGCAGAGTTGATTCAATACTAATTGATTCAGTTGATTATCCTTCAAGAACCTTCTCTGGTGACTCTAAGAACTGGGATCTTACGACTCTGAGATCTTATTACTGCATTGCAAATCCCATTTTTAGTTCTTTTTGTTACGTGATCTACTGTGTATTAAAACCCATTCTTGGGGGGAGGGTATATATTTTAAGTGGTGAAACACGTGGTCAGCATGCAAGAGGTCCCGGGATCAATCCCCATTACTGCCTCCAAACAGAAATAAATGAATAAACCTAGTGACCCCCCCCATAAAAAAACAAAACAAATGAACAAACAAAAACCCCACTCGGGGCACTTCCCTCAGCAATAGTTTGCCTTTACAACTTATTTAACAGCTTTTTGAACTTTTGAGGAGTTTGGTCAGTTTTTTCTTATAAATATAAGTTTTCACATTGATCTAGCTTTTAGACTAAAAGCTGTCGTTTCTAAACAAAATTTAAAAGTAAACGTATAGACTACATACACAGTTAATTTCTTTCCTTCCCTTAACTCTGTCTCATACGGAATTTAAAGAATTTTGTGGGTTTGGATTAAAAAGACTAGGTAAGTGTGTAGAAATTTCATCCTGGTGTTGGATTCTTATGGAAACTCTTAAGAACTATTTTGAGCTTATCTTTCTTTTGGATCAATTTAAGATTCTCATTTCTTATTTAGCATGCTTTCAAATCTAATATTTATAACATCCACAAAGTGGAAAAGTATTTCTGTTTCTTCCCAGGCCGTTTTACTTGCATATAATTCGAGAATCATTTTGATTATCTCTGGCTCCAGGTCTCAGTAAATGTTTGTCTTCAGAATTAGCCAGAAATCACTTTCCTGCTTCATCCTGCTGCCCCCCACCCTGGAAGCTGCAGGAGACAGACGCCTGGCCTGGCTTTGCGCCTGACCCACAGCCCTCCAGGTGACCATCCTAGAGCTGACGTCCGCCTTCACAGTCCTCCAGTGGTTCTTATTTCCTGCAGGCCAAGTGACCCAGGTCTCTTGGGATAGGATGCAAGGCCCTGTACCATGTGCGCCCTCCCCGCCCCTCCCTCGCTCCCCCTCTGCTGCACTCGCAGCTCTGCAGACGCTGAGCTCCTTGTGGGTACCTGATTGTGCTCTGCCTTATCTCACCTAAGAACTGTTACGTCTGTTTTGTCCTTGCTCTGGAGCATCCCCCTCTTATCGCCTGGCCAGTCTTGAGAACAAGCCGCGTGTCCCTTGCAGAAAGTCCTCCATGACCCATGAACTGTCCCAGGAGCCCGAGTTTGGGCTCTCGGAGCCCAGTCATAACTCTCCTCTCACCTCGAGTTCTTGGCTCTCTTTTCTGATGCCTGCGCTGCCTGGATGCTGCTTGTAGAAGGGGCTTTGTCTTGGCTCTGTGGTCCACAGTGGGCATGCAGATGCTTCCTGGATATGCAGCATGCCTCTGTTCACTGTCCCTCATCTTTTGAACCTGCAGCTGTAGAACTAGGAAAGCTTATTTGTGCGCTGTGCTGGCAAAAGAAGTTAAATTCTCTTGTGAATTATTTTTGCTGCATCCCCTGGAAGTGAAAGACGTGTCTCCACTTTTCAAAGACAACGTGATGCCTGGTGAAAAGAGCTTCAGTTTTGGAGCCGAAAAGACTTGAGCTCAAATCCCAGTTGTGGTTGAAATGGTTGTATGGGTTTTAGCAAGTGACGTAGCTTCGCTGACCATCCATCTGTTTACTTGTCTGTAAATAGGGCCAATGACAGAACTGGACTGAGGACTGGGTACTGTGTGTATATGATTCCTAGCTGAGTGCTTGGCCCATGTTAGGTGTTCAATAAATGTAGCCATTCATTAGGTTATAGCTTTTCTGGGGTTTTTCCTGTCTCTCTGTGGCTTATTTTTTGTTGTAAGTAACACACACATAACTTTTTTTTAAATCGAAGTACAGTCAGTTATAATGTATCAATTTCTGGTGTACAGCACAATGTCCCAGTCATGCATGTATATATACATATATTCATTTTCATATTCTTTTCATTAAAGGTTATTACAAGATGTTGAATATAGTTCCCTGTGCTATACAGCAGAAATTTGTTTTTTAATCTATTTTTATATATAGTGGCTAACATTTGCAAATCTCAGACTCCCAAATTTATCCCTTCCCACCCCCTTCCCCCGGTGACCATAAAATTGTTTACTATGTGTGAAATACCATATGATACCACTCATATATAGAATCTTAAAAAAAAAAAAAAAGAAAGAGAAAAGAGAACACTAATGAACTCATCTACAAAACAGAAGACTCACAGACCTAGTAAATAACTTCTTAGGTTAGGAGAGAACTTCTTCCTGAGGTATTTAAATCAGTGAAAATGCTGTACCTTCAGAAAGATACCCCATGATGAGATTTTAGAAAAATTAATGGAAGAATCATATAAACCTTATGGGGAACCAGTATAACATTGTCAATTAAATCGATAGTTAAATATCCAAGACTGTAAAAAACCATTATGTAGTGTAGGAGGTGATTTAAGAAGCAGTTTTTTTTTAAGCAAACATCTTTAATAATAATAATAACTTTTAAAACTGTATTATTTTTACAAATCAGGTTATAATTTTAATAAATCTGTTTCTTATAAATTTAGGTAGCATATTAAATACGTCCACTGCACGTTCATCAGTCCATCCAGGAGACACGTTTTGAGTAACTGCCGCATTCCAGTGCTTTTCTAAGCGCTTGCAAAATAAGTATGATTTAAAACAACAACAACAAAACCTCAAACCTCTTAATGTCTACCAGGAGGTGTGTGAGTAACACTGGCATCCAGAAGCGTGGCTTCACAGCAGTGGAGAGAGGGCGGTGATGGCGTGCTGTCTAACAGAATTCTTCCCTAACGCGTCACCTTAGTCAGGATATCCTCACTGGTAGGTTCTGCAGTGAGAACTCAGAGGGTGATTTAAAGTGATGCCAGATCTCCCGTCCCCTCAGCTGTGAGATTGTCAGTAGGATTTACAAGTAAGATCACGAGCCACAAAGACAAACCTGTATATGTTCTAGAACAAGGGTTCACAGTCTTTTTCTGGGAAAGACCACAGAGTAAATATTTTCGAATTTTCGGGCCATCTGGTCTCAGTGGCAGCTGCTCAGCTCTGCTTGCTGCAGTGTTCGAACACCTGTGGGCAGCGTGCAAGCGAATGACTGTGGCTGCAATCCAGTAAAACTTTATTTACAAAATCAGACTTGGCACACAGGCCCATTCTAGAATAACTAGAAACCTTGTTTTCATTTCAACTATAATAATTTATCACCCCAGAAAATCTTTAAATGCCTGCTATTACATTTCTGTTAACTTAAGCATAATTTGTTATTTTTCAGACATTTATAATATGCAACTTCCAAAGCTACCATTTCTCTTAGAAGAATATCTCTGTCTTGTTCTCTGAGCCCCATGAGATGCCTCACTTGGTCACACCCCTGGGGAATGTGAGGGTAATTTTTATTTCGTCGGTCTCAACACCTCTGCTCCCACTGCAGGACCCAGGATTTTCATCCTTCTCCAGCTCTTCTTTCCACTGTGCCCTGTGGGTGATCTGCTGGATTCTGCGCAGACTCTTCCGGTTTCACATGACAGTTACACTTTCCGACACTGTGTAACTGGCTGGGCGATGCAGCATCCCAAGCCCCATGTGTTTTTTCAACTTGCGGGGTCCTGCTAAACATTTCCCCCGAGAATCTCCAAAAGAGCAGAATGAAAATACCCCAGGAGGTGCCGGTCAGCCCTTCTCCCAGCTCGTGTCCCGGCTGGGTCTCTGTTTTAAAAAGACAGACAGCTGTTGGTGAAATAAGAGTGCACATTTTACTGAAGTGTCCTTGCGTCGTAACGTTTCTGCCTCATTCCTACCTGGGCTCGCGTCTTTCTTACTAAGTCCAAATTGAGGGAGGGATCAAGGGAAGATCAGACCTTCTTAGGAGAAGAGGTACTTAAAGATTCTCATTCTGTGCTTTGGGAGCTCCCCGGCAATCTGCTTATTCAGCTGTCTGGCGTCGCTCTCTTGGCTGAGGATGCCCCCGATGCTGTGCTTCACATACGATTGCCTGTATCGTCCGCCCTCCTGCTGGCGTGCGCGGTGCGCTTACGTAAGCATTGGTTATTTCACCCCTTTCCCTTTGCAGCTGTTTTCATTTCTTTTCGTGAAATAACCACCAAGTGATTCTCAGCGATTTTGGCTCCTGACCCATTCCACTCTCATGGGGTCTTAAAAGATTGTTGAGATATTTTGTTTAGAACGTCTGAAAATTTAGCCTGCAGAGTTTTCATGGTCTGCCCAAAGCTGGCATCCATCTAAAAATAAAACTTAAGCTGACTGGCAGCATGAGAAGTGCCCAGATCAGCAGATGGTGTGAAATGCAAGCCTTGTAAAATGAAAATATATTCAGGAAAATACAAAACTCTTTCCCATTTATTAAAGGTCTGATGGGAACACATGCTTTTGGGAGACGCAGTGGGCTGTTAGACTGCGGGATATTGGAGACAGAAGGTGTCTGTATTTTAGCAAGGCCCTTGGTGAGATCCTGCCTGAGGTCTTTGGGACAAGAAAGGGGAATGCGGTCTGGGAACACAGGGCCACCTGGAGGCTTCATCCCCAGCGGAGCAGGGAGGCCCAGTGCGCCCAGTGCCTCCCAGGTCAGTGTGAAAAGAAGTGTTCAGGTGCACTCTGCAGGGTCATCCCTGCCTCTGCCTGAAGCACAGTTTAAATCAAAGGCTTGTTTGCTGACAGAGGTGGTGCCGAGAGCAGCCCTGCAGCAGCTGGGGTGACGTGAATCTGGAGGAGAAACCGAATATGATGGAAGTCGACTTCAGAGCCGAAAGCAATTTTGTCCAGTGAGAACGTGTGACAGATCACTTTAGATGAGATTTGTTTTGAATAGATGAGTGTCAAAAGGTGATCTGCATAAGCAAAAAACAAAGCAAAACAAAAAACAAACAAAACAGAAGCATAAACTAACAGAATTTCTCCTGAAAAAAGAATTTTAAGGATTGTAGTTGTCTGCAAGTTGCGTATGATTCGTTTAGACTGAAGCAGGATGATTACTTCTCCCAAGCAAGCAAGACTGTGTGATGTGTATCCACATAAAACAAAATAATGGTATCAAAAGAAAAACCTTTGTCTTCATATCTTTTATTAAGAAATGCATTTCTGTAAAATGGGTTGATAGTAACTAATGGATGAACATTTACTATTTAACTGGCATGAAGTTAACTCACATCTGCTTTTCCAAGCACTGTAAGCATCTTGACTCAGTCCACATCCCACAGCTCTCCCTCATGCAGAGAGGAGCCTGAGGCCAGGAGAGGCAGCAGGGGGGCTCCCAGGTGCCCAGCCTGCATGGCAAGTGTAGGTAGGACTCAGGCCCAGGCCCCCAGCCACTGTGGGGTTCTCTGGACACCTTCTCCCATCCCCACTGTTGTGAACCATTTAATAGAAGACTCCACTTTCCCAGAAGTCGCATAATGAAAGGGGAATCTTAGATGATTTTCTTGACTTGAATGGCAGACTGAGGAAGATTTAGATTTTTGACACAGGGCCCATTATAATTTAAATGAAAGACAAGAAAAGCATTATCAAAAGAATGGGTCTTTTCAAGGCCTAAGGTTGAACCATTCCTCCTACTGACAACCAGTTATATATCTGTGAAGCAGGCCTCTGTGTACGTAACTGGATAAAGAAATTGTGGTGTATTTATACAATGTAATTACTCAGCCATAAAAAAGAATAAAATAATGCCATTTGCAGCAACATGGATGGACCTGGAGATCATCATTCTAAGTAAAGTGAGCCAGAAAGAAAAAGAAAAATACCATATGATATCTCTTGTATGTGGAATTAAAAAAAAAAAAGACATAAATGAACTTATTTACAAAACAGAAACAGACATAGAAAACAAACTTATGGTTACTGGGGGGAATGGAGGTGAGAAGGGATAAACTGGGAGTTGGAGAGTTGCAGATACTAATGACTATATATAAAACAGATAAACAACAAGGTCTTACTGTAGAGCACAGGGAACTATATTTAATATCTTGTAGTAACTATAGTGAAAAAGGAACATATGTATGTATATGTATGAACTATTATGCTATACATCAGAAATGGACACAGCACTGTAAACTGACTATACTTCCATTTAAAAAAAAAATCACCTTTGTGACAGTCACAGTGAGAAGATACAAACAGGGACAAAGAAGAGAGGCCTGAGCTGGGAATGAGGGGACGTGGGATCCGGGCCCAGCTCCACCATGAAGGCAGGAGCCTTATGACTCCAGCCACTCCCACCCCCCTCCCCAAGGCAAACACCCTAATCTGTGGAATGAGGGGTTTGGAGAAAATGGTCCTGATGTCTCTTCCAGCTCTGCTCTTTCGTGATTATGTAAACAACGTGCAGAACATCTATGTGAAAACTGTTCTGTGAGATAATGAAAGGAAACAGATTGTGGCCCCCTGAGAGATACAAGGTTTCTGGTGGTGGTGTGGCTGTGAAATGGGGCTCAGCATTAGTTCTGGGACAGTGCTGAGAAAGTCCACTAGAGAACTACTGACTGTGGGCTCCAACCAGAAACACCGCCGCATGTTCTCTTCCCAGGTGCAGGCAAAAATCTCGTGGAGTTCTCTTTCTTCTTGCTTTCTATGTTTTATTTTAAAAAAAAAACAAAACTTTTTTTTTCATTGAGTTGTGGTCATTTTACAATGTTGTATTAAATTCCAGTGTAGAGCACAATTTCTCAGTTATACATGAACATACGTATATTCATTGTCACTTTTTTTTTTCGCTGTGAGCTACCACAAGATCTTGTATACATTTCCCTATGCTATACCGTATGATCTTGTTTATCTATTCTGCATATGCCTGTCAGTAGCTACAAATTTCAAACTCCCAGTCTGTCCCTTCTCACCCCCCACCCCCTTGGCAACCACAAGGTTGTCTATGTCTATGAGTCTGTTTCTGTTTTGTCTATGTTTGTTTTTTAATGAAGAAGAAGCAAAAAACTCAAGAAGAACTATAATCAGTTTACCCGGAATGACCCTTGAAGATCGGAATCGAGTATCAGAATCAAAATCAAACCAGGATCGAGTGCGGCTCAGCAAAGCTTGGACTGATGTGCAGGCAACAGCGCTGCCACCCAGGCGCTCAACCTTAAGGCCCGCCTCCTTGGTCCCTCCATGGGATTGTCCCGGGCTTACCATCCAGGGGCAGTGGCCAAAAGTGTAGGCTTAGTGACCGCCTGGCGTTTGTCAATTTGCTTGTTACCACTACGCTGTTTTTTAGACTCCAGCTGATTCAATGATCCATCTGGGAAGCAGGGATAGTGTAATTCTTTTAAATGCAGAGATACTGCAGCACATAAAACAAATACGTGGTGAGTCTCTCCAGTTGTTCTAAGATTGTTGGCCCAGATAGAAGTTTATCAATTTTTTTGTTCTTTTCAAAGAACCAGATTTTATTTTTCCTGACAGTCTCTGTCATTTCCTGATTGTGATTTCATTAATTTCTGCTCTAATTCTGTCATCTCTTTCCTTCTGCTTGCTTTGTGTTTTTCTCTTCTTTGTCTTCTTGTCCGAGATGAAGTCGTATGGCACAGATATCAGATCTTTCTCATTTTCTAATTTTCGAGTTTCATGCTGTCAGTTTCCCTCTAAGCACTGTTTTTGCTGCATCTCACAGATTTTGATAGGTGGAATTTTTGTTTCCATTTTGTTTAAAACATGTTAAAATTTCCCTTGAGACTTCTCTTTTGTCTGATTGGTTATCTCGAAGTATATTGTTTAATTTCCAAATACGTGAAGGATCTTCCATCTGCTTCCCTGCTGCCGATTTCTAGGTTCATCCTTTCCTGGCCTGATGGGCATGACTTCTGGTCTTCCAAATTTTTACCCTTGGTTCTGTCGCCCAGGCTGTGGGCTGTTGTGAATTTTCTGTGTGATTCTGAGAACATATTTTCTCCTGTTGTGAAGGGGTATGTTCTATAAATGTCAACTAGGCCATATCGATTGATCATGTGGTTCAAGTCCTTTTTACTCTAACTGATTTTCTGCCAGGAGAGAGACATGAAATGACCGACTGTAATAGTGGGTTGGTCTGTTCTTTCAGTTCTGCCAGTTTCGCCTCGTGTGCTTTGACTCTCTGGTGCTGCATCTGCATTTAGGGTTACTATGTATTTGGGGAGAATTCACCCTTTTCCATTATGTAATGTCACTCTTTATCCTTGATAATCTTCCTTGTTCTGAAGTCTACTTTATCAAAGTTAATATGACTATGACAGCTTTCTTTAGATTTGTGTTAACAGGAGTGTTTTAGACAGTTTTCTCCATGAAAACAGAACCATTAGGACATAAATATATATATAGATGTCTGTCTATCTATCTATATATGTCGTTTATACCATTGCAGTAGCTACCGATTCCTCTCCCACACGTGAAGCTGGTTGAAGTTTCAGAAACACATACCGTATTAGATTTCTCTTCTTTCAAAACCAACTGAGAGATACACTCAGGACTCAGACAGACAGAGATAAAAAGACTTCCATTACACCTCAGAGCAAGTGGGTTTGCTTACACTTCACTCCATCCTTTCTGCTCCCCTCCGTGGTTGGACCCCTTCCCCAGCACACACAGCCTGCCCGTCAGAAGCCTTGCTCCCTGCGGCAGGCAGAGCCCCAGAGCTGGAGAGGACTGGCCGAGGTGAGCAGGCAGCACTGGTTTCCTATGGCTGTTGTAAACAACGTAATTTTATTCTCTCACAGTAATGGAGGCCAAAAGAATGCAATTGGTTTCATTGGGGGTAAAGTCAAGGTGTTGGCCGGGGGGTAACCTCTTGAAGGCTCTATAGGAGAATCCATCTCCTGGCCTTTTCCAGCTTCCAGAAGATGCTCACTTCCTGCATCATCTCAACCTCTTGCTTCTATCATCACATCTCCTGTTTCCTCGCTGATCCTTCTGTGCCCCTACTTAAAAAATTGCTGTTTTACTGGACCCACCTGGACCCTCCAGGATACTCTCCTCATCGCAGGATCTCTACCTCAGTCCCATCTACACAGTCCCTTTTCCCTGGGAGGTTGCGTTCACAAGTGCTGAGAACTGGGATGTGGGTGTCTTTGGGCTACGGCTCAGCCCACCACACGAGGATTAGGACGTGGACGTCTTGAGGGAAGGCATTGCTCAGCCCATCACATAGGCCAGCTCCTTCTCCAGTCTCACCCGTCCCATCACTCTCTTCTGCAAGGAGGGGTCAGTAGAACCAGGGAACAGTGATGGGGAGCATTTCCAGGGAAGTCCCTTCACAGGGAGACATGAGAAAGGGGAATCACCAGTAAAGGAAAACCGGGTTAAATCTGGGAGTCCAACCTGAGACAGATGCCCAAGGAGAGAGCACAGGGACTCCAGAGTGGTTGACGGGGTGTGCCCAGGGCCACCAGGGTGGCCTGTTTGCCCCATCCTCTCCCTTGCAGTCTCTCTGCTCTGCATCGCAGGGGCTGACCGGAGTGTGCTTCAGGCCCCACACCAGCACCGGCAGGAGTCTGGGAGACGTTGGAAGGGAAAACCCATAACACGACTTCTCTTTCTGCCTTCAAAGTTGCTGCTTCTCTGTGGTGCCACCTTCTGACGGACTGGACCAGTTTGGTTCTGTTTAATAACCTCTAGGCTCTGCTAACATCAGCCCCGTCCCTTTCCCTCCAGCCTGGGTCTGGGGTAGGGGGGCGGTGGGCTTCCTCTGTCTCTAATCTTCGGGTGGCCTTACCCCTGCTTCTCTAACTTGGCCTCTCAGTTCCTTCATTCCTGAGTAACTGTGTGTGTGTGTGTGTGTGTGTGTGTGTAGTAGTCATCTATAGCTGTGTAACAAATTCCTTCCCCCCAAATTTAGTGGCTCAAAGCAACATTTATTATCTGTCTCACAGTTTCTATGGGTCAGGGGTTTGAGCACAGCCTTGCTGGACCCTCTGACTCTGGGTCTGTCTGAAGGCTGTGGTTGAGGTGCTGGTCGGGACAAAGACATCCTAAGACCTGCTGGGGACAGACCCGAGCTCACTTACATGGTTGGCAGGATTCAGTTCCTCACAGACTGCTGGTCTGATGGCCTCAGTTTCTCATGTGCTGTTAGCTGGTGGCCTCGCTGAGTTTTCTGCTCCTGGGCTGTGTCCATAAGGCAGTTCACAACATGGCCACTGGCTTATTCAGAGCAAACAAGGGACAGGAAACAGAGTGTCAGCAAGAGAGAAACAAAGAGCAAGACAAAGTCACAGTCTTTGTAAGCTCATCTTGGAAGTGACATCTGACCCATGACCCTTGCACGGTCTGGTCACTGCAGCAGGTCACAGGGTCCAGCCCACAGCAGAGGGGAGGGGGTGGCACAGGGGTGTGAGCCGCAGTAGGAGGGGACCGGTGCGGCCATCTAGGCAGCTGGCTACTGCAGACGCACACCCCGCCCCAGGTGTCCTTCCATAGCCCTTTGTACGGTGCTCCTGTGCACCGTGCTGATGTAGTTCCCGAGGTCAGTGTCCACCGGCCTTTCCGCCTTTCTCATCTTTACCTGGAAAAGAAGAGTAGCTTATTAGAGAGCTGCCTTCCTGCTGGTGGACTGGTGTGCTGGCTGCTTTAAAATCAGGGGACGCTCACCTTCCTGATAAAGGAATACCTGTTTGTGCCTGTGAAGCAGAGGAATAAACGCTCATTCTGTTCTGGAGGCTCAGAGATGTTTCTAGAGAATAAACACCTTGTCCAGATCCACCCCACCCAACCCCGGTGGTCAAAAAAATCAGGACTCAGGAGAGCGATGCATTTCTACTATATTCATTTTAAATGCATCCAAGTTTCCGTACTTGGAGAACTTGGCCTGCCTGTTTGAAGGGCAGTTGCTTCTCCCTGAAGGTCATTTGGATGGTGACGTGGTGGGCATCATAATCCTTCCGCACGGTCCCTCCACCCCCACTGATAAGCAGCCCTTTTGCGCTTTTGTCCCTCTCTGCCAGCGCAGTTCCCCGTGACCCCCGCCTGCCGCGCGGCTCAGCCACGGTGACTGCAGGTTTGGAGGTTGCACTGTTATTGGACCCGCCACAGCTGTTTCAAGTGAGGTCTGTGCACTCGGTCTTTGCAAAAGGAGTCATTGCAAAAGCTTGAGGAAATTTCTGCCTCCGAATGATTATTTTCCAGAACCAGTGGTAGAAATTCACCTTTGCTGTCTTAGGATCTACTCATCAAAGATAAGCCGCCTTCCTGCTCTCACAGCTGCCTTTCATGTATAAAATAATGCGCCGTAGAGTCTCCCCGCATCAGTAGGTGTGAAACGCCTTGAACAAACACCAGTTAAACTCGCATTTCCCCACACTGATCCCCATGGTCTTCCCTACACAGGACAGAAGAGAAATCCGGTTCATCCAGCATTTTCTCGTAGGCTTTCATTGTCACAGTGTCCTGCCCGGAGCGGGGCTTGAATAAATGATGATGCAGGAAAAAAATACAATGGCAATAAGGAAATGATTGCCAACAGCATTTACTTAAGGCTGACTGTGTTTAACATGTTTCATTTTATTTAACCCAAGGTACTTAACATTTTCATCTTACTTAATCCCGGTAATAAAATTCCTCCCACCTTCTTCCGGATGTAAAAACGGAGGTTTAGAGAGACTAAGTGACTTGCCCACGGCCACATCCAGCGTGTAGGTGGCGGAGCTGGGATTCCAATCCAGGCTCCTGTGCCCACGGCCAGCGCTGGCCCTTCCCTCACCCGCTGTGCAGTCAGGCTCCAACTCCGGGACACTCCAGAATATTCCGGGAAGCTCTACACCTGCCTCCTTCCCTCAGTTCCTTCTCCTTCCTCAGGTCTCAGCACCTCCCTGGAGAAACTGACTCCTCCGTCACCCAAGTAGGACTCCATTCGTTCTCCGGAACCTCTGTGCATTTGTCATAGAGGACGTCACATCATTCCTAGTGCTTGTTTCCTTTTGTGTTTGCTCCGTGTCTCTCACCTACTCAACTGTAAGCTTCGTGGGCGTTTGGGGCTGCGATCTGCCTCAGAGCGTGCTATTTCTGCAGCCCCTCAAGTGGTCAACACCTCTTGCTGCTGCTGCTCGGGAAGAAGGTGCATGTTTGTAGGACGTCTCCTCAGGGGAAGGGCTGGCGTGTCACCGCTGGGTGTGGGTGAATCCAGGTTTTCCAGAGCTGGAGCCCCTGGCTTCCTTGTTTTATTCATTCTCTCATCAGGTGCCCCTTCGGTAGAGACTTAGGTTGGGAACGATGCTCTGTCCTCCGGGAACTCTGGGAACTGAACGAGACAGATGCTCAGATAGTTATGGTAGCGAGATTTCCGTGCTGCTGGGAGTGTGGGAGCTGGGGGTGCTGGGCAGCATGAGCGCGGAGCCCCTCAGCCAGTCCGGGGGATCCTGGAAGGTTTCCCGGAGTAGATCCTGGTCCAGGTCTTGCATCGAGTCTCGGCTGCGCAAGGGCACCCGTGGACAGGCGGGCGTGCCTGGGAAACAACCAGAGCCCCTGGTTCTGTGGCACAAGCACAAAGCGGCACTTTCTAGGCATTTCTCATAAGCCTCTGAAACTGGACAGCTTCTGAGCTGGCCTGTCTTCTTGTTCCTCTGATCAGTGGCTCGCCTGGCGTCCCTCCACCTGAGCGGGTGGATTATGACCTGTCCCCACTGAGAGCTGACACGCAGCATTTTGCAGGGACGTCAGGTGGTGCTGACCTGCTTTCTGCTTTCAGTTGCTTTAGTTTCTGAAAATGCGGTGGCCCCTCCCCGGCCCTCCCCACCCCGCCCTCCACAGGGGGACCGCAGACAGAGGTCTTCCTCCTGGCGCCCTGTGTCACTGGGGAAGTTCAAGGACCGTGTCGCACAGTCTCCTGCTCCCCACCAATGTGCTCTGTCTTCCTGAATTCCATAGAAGGAAGTTTCTTAAAGTCTCAGATTCTTCTCTGGGATCCTCAGAGCTAAAATGAAACCATTGCTGGGGAGACTGTCATGTGCCCACCTCGTGGCTGGACCTGGCAGCCAGAAACAGCACTTGTGAAACTGCTTTCATTTTCTTGTGGGGAACAAATGAAGCAAATAAAACAAAGTGGTATTTCTGAATTAGAAAGACGGTTTTGTCCAGGAAGTTCAAAGATTAGCAACTCAAGTTTGTCTCCATCAATGACTTCTTTATAAACTGATTTTTCTCAGAGAAAAGGTTAGCATTACCTACCTAAACATAATGAATCTATTTAAATATACTTGTATATTATACATTATATATAATTTACCTCAAAATATAAAAGCAAATAATTTGACATTGGGTGAGAAAGTAAAATCCTGTGCAGAAATCACTGTGGGAAAGATGCAGATTGGCCGTGGGTTTCATTTAGCACAGCTGGGAGCCTGTCGACCCCGTGAGCGTGTATGCCACGTGGGCTGTACGGCTCTTTGCTTAAACTGCTTCTATTTGCATCCTGCGCAGTGGCTCCTGCACAATTATTCTGTCCCTTCAGAGCAAGCTGTTAGAGCCTCAGCCTTTGCCAGTAGCTTCACCACCTCTTCCGCGAGTAGCAGTGGATCTGAAATCTTTCTTTGGGCTCAAGCACTTTAATCACTGGAAATATGTTGCAAGTACGGGCAAGTCAAGACTGTAGGCCCAGACCTTGGGACCTAAATAATCTCCTTGGCAACTGGCCTAGAATCCCCAAGCCATCTATAATTTGCATATAAATAAACTTTATGAAATTAAAAATACACACGCGGCCGTAATGTTTACTTGTCCGCCTTTGTCGCCTGCCCCGGGAGGAGAGGTAGCAGGCGGAGCGCGCTCATCTGCACTGAAAGCCCCGGGCTGAACGGCTTTCGCTACGTCTGCAGTCGGCAGCACGTAATGACAGGCGGTGGCTTTGTAGGCGAGGACAATACTGGGGGAAAAAAACACAGTTAGAAAAGCATTCATAAAGCCAGCAGTGTTACTTAGCAGCTAAGGGCTCTGTCTTGTCGGAATTATTTTATAATTCCTGTAAGGACCGTGGGTGCTGTGAACCTGGCATAGTAGCCAGAGTAGGTGAGGTTGTGCTGCTATAACAAATGGCCTGGGTCTCAGGGACTGCCGGCAGGGCTGTGCTCCTGCTCACATCCCTTCCTGCACACTGGCTGTAGTCCTCACTGCACCCTCTTTCCTTCAGACCCCAGACTGAAGGATTCTTCTCATCTAGAACGTTACTGGGCTCACGACGGCTGGGAGTGAGAGATGGCAGAGTTGTGCATGGGCACTTAAACCTTCTGCTCACAAGTGGCTCAGATCACTTTTCCTGATAAGTCTTTGGTCAAACTTCGTTTTAGTTGAAAAGAGAAATTACAGTTCCCTTCACAGGAACGGCACCACAAGTCACGTGACCAAGTCTGAAGACCACATGGGACCGTACAGAGAATACATGGAAACAACAGTACAGGTTCCCAAACTTGGGTCTCACGCACATAGGTTTCTGCAGCGTGCTCTCTAAAGACAGACCCTCTCACGGGCAAGTGCTCCTTGGGTGCTGGGTCTTTGCTCCATCGCTTCTGAAATCTAAAAAGGTCTTTCCAAGCGATTAGGACTCTTTTGGCCAACTTGTGATAGTCTAATTTTTAAGTGACCATTTCTCATTTTTAGGGCCTTATGAAGTAGGCTCGCTGTCTTGCCGTCAAATTTCTCATCGTGCAGGAGCATTAGTTGTATGTAGTTCCTGGACAGGAGGCTGGGGAGCACGCGGGTGCACAGACACCTCTCTCCAGCTAATATCTGCAGTGTCCCGGACAGACCCAGCTCCTGCTTCACCAGAGTCTGCCTGGAGCACCTCCGCTGCCCTTCCTTTAGTCCAGAGCTTGCCTCCCTGGGACTCCGAATGTCCTCGCCCGGCGGCCGGCCCAGCGGCTGCGGTGTTGCTCTGCCTTGCTTCCCGGTGCTCAGAAGCTCTTTGCCAATAGAACCCTTGACGTCCTGCCTCCACATTCTGGCAGGATGTTCCAAACGGGAGGATGCAGATTAAGCCCTCCCTGCAGTGGACGTGTCTAAAATTCTCTCTGGTGACCTGAATGGGTCACCTTTCCCTTAAATGACAACCCAGAACTTTCTGACAGTTAAAACTGTAACCCAGACCTTCTTGGTTTCTGTGAAAATGACCAAGAAGTGATTTTTTTAAAGTTCAGAAGTAATATATCCCAATTTTGTTATAAAATATCCCTGTACTTACTAGTGAGAAAGTTAACCATTAACAATGTCCTGGATGTAAAAATCTCTGTCCCCAAGAGTATCAGTGAGTATCATTCCATAAGTACTGTGTTGCCCTTCTGAGCATGGCCCCGAGAAATTAGACTTGACTCTTGTGCCGCAGAAGGTCCCAGTGGTGGTGATCCAGTCCACGTTTGTGATATCCAATTGAAAACTGCATTTATATGAACTACATGGAATTAACATTCCTTCTTTAGATATCCTCTGTCAACTCACTGATGACTGAGCCAGTTGATAAGATGCTGTGATATGTCTGTTTCAGTCTTGGCCATGAACTCTGTTCTCCTGGTCCTCTGTCAGCCTGGAGGAGTGCTCCCACCCCAAACCTGGCATCCCCATGCCTTGTCTCCCTGTGTCCAGGCTCAGTCCACTTCCCTGCATCACACCCTGATGGCCTGTTAGCACTTACCTGAGACAGCACACGCTCCAGCTCGCCGTCACAGGCCCACTGTCTTTACCCATAGTTCCACTCACACTCAACATCGCAGCCACACTGATCTGCCTAAAAAATCCCCACCTCCCTGCAGCCCTTGGAGCTTCATGGATGACACTCCATGTCATCCTGTCTCTGCCCCATCTTTTCTCTCTGCCCGCAGAATTCTTGTTCATCTTTTTGAAATCAGGTCTAGAGACACCTACTTTGAGCAGTATTCATTGACCTCTCATAGGTAGAGGTAGGTGTTTATTTTTTCCCTTAACCTACGGATACCATTGTATTCAGAACTTTCTGCACAGTTTGTCTTCAGGGATGTCTTCACAGCATTACATTTCACCCTAGCGGGGCTCCAAAAACGTCGCTGGAGAATGGGGGAAGCGAGGAAGGGAAACTAGTCTACGTTCATTACAGTTATGATTCAGGGACCTTGTAATTTACGTTCAGCTATTTTAATCCTCCTGACAGCTGTAAAAACGTTGTTATCCTGATTTAAGAATTGGCAAATTGAGACTCAAGAGCGTTGAAGTGATTTGAGCAAGTTTCCACTGACAGGATGGGTCCACATTTTTTCTTATTTTGCATCACACTGTCCTCATAGGTCGATAATGTCTACGATTTTCTTTTAAGAACACATGTATAGTTGCTGAGCCTTATTTATGTATTCTTTGACTATTCAAAATATTTAAGAAAGCCCACTTTGTGACAAACACTAGTAAATCCCCAAAGGTTCAGTGATCACCGAGTACCCAACACTGATATCTCGACATCCATGGTGTCAGTCTGCTGATCAGCTCTGGAAAATCCTATTTTTGGAGGAAGTTTATTTCAGGAGTTCACAACTACAGAGACTTCCCATTGCATACTACTGTGTATCTACCTTTGAGTGTCCAGTATGTAATTATTAAGTAACTGATTGAAAAAGAGGTGGAGGGTCCTCCAGAGGTCCCAGATGCCTTTGCAAGACACTCCATGGCTACACTTTGTCTCAAATTATGCCTATTACCTTTTGTTGTTTTCTCTAATTTATGTCTTTGAGGGATGTTGTGTGTAATTTTGCTGTAAACACTTAATTTTATCACCTGAACAGTATGTTCACAGAAATGATGAAATCAGTACAAAGTTGTACCATTTGGTTAAAATGTTACTGTTGGTGGCCTAGCAAGAACCAGGAGGATGAACACGTGGAGGGAGAGTTGAACAGAATTACTGGTTGGGATGAGCAGCGCATCTGTCGTCATCACTCCCGTGAGCAGAGACACCCGATAGACCTAGAAGAGGCTGCTTCTCATGAAACCAGCTGACGTGCTGGTATAAGTCTCTTCAAATAAACTGACTTGTTAAGAAAGGGAAAGAGCAAACTTTTCTTCTTGATTCACATTTTAATTACACTGTTTTAAAATATCCCCCTGGAAATGAGAGCCTGGATCCGGAGCCTTTCATCAGTGAAAAGCAGTGTTTTGATGGTTGACAGACTCTCTTCCCACAGCTTTGCAGTGCCAGGGCTAACGAGGGTGAGTCTCGGTTGGAAATTTTGCTTTTTTCTGTCTAAGGGAATAAAATCACCCAAATATCATCTTTAAGACTGTTAGCAGAAGTTGAACTTGCTATGCCTCCCATGCTTGGAAGCCTTGGAATACAATACCGTTCAGTCTGCTAAGACATATTTCTTGAACATAACACATTTTGTAAATGTTCCGTTGTTGCTTCTTCTAGTCCCCAGAAATCCTTTTTGTTCTGGTCATTCAAATCACATGGTAGAAAGATGTGTTCTTACCCTAAGTTTTTTTTTTTATAATATTTCGTCATTTATTGTTTTCAACCATAAATGTACCAGAGTAGATGGTCTTTCTTACTAACTTTTAGGAGATCTCAGAAGTTAAAGAAAGGAAGGCAGTTCAAAGGAACTTACATATTTTTCTTTCTAGAAGCCTACTTACACTGAGGATTTAGAACCAATACATACGGTACTTTTAAATACTTTGATTAAAATGCATTTTTCATTGTTATTCTGTATTAGTGTGATGAAATTCTGTAACCCCTACCCCCCCGCTTCATCTTAACTTCTGAAGGAGAGGTCCAGGGCGGCGCTGGTCAAGTGTCAAGGCCTTTAATTGGCCACTTGGCCATTCCTGGGGATGGCTGTTTCTTGGGACCAAGTTAGGCCAGGGAAGAACATCCCAAATGGACCTTGTCACAAGCAGTCCCCATATCCTGTGCCCTCCAAAGACTTCAGGTGAACTTTATTGAGGGAAAATTTGCGTCCAGTAAGAGGCACCATGTAAGGGTTCATTTTGATGAGTTCCGACAGCTCTGTGAGCCCACGTAGACCCTGGATGCTCTGACGGAGAACTCCCTCCCTGCTGGGTCTGAGAGATCCTGCATCATCACCGAAGGGCAGTGGGGTTCTCTCGTCCTTCTCTGTAATCTCACGTTCTTTGGGCTTGGGCATCTTGTTCTTTTAAGAAAGTTCTAGATCTTACTGTGAGGCTTTCCAGAGAGGAAAAAGAAAGAAAAGGAAGGAGAAGGTGGTCAGACTTTGAAACAGGAGCTCATCTGTTCTCCATCTGGTCTTAAAACTCAACTCAGCTGAGCCTGGAGACCTCATTTCAAGACGCTTCATAAAGACAAACGGTGCATCCGTTCAAAGAACCGAGGGGAGCGCAGAACCAGAGAGTGCAGAGCGGAGCGGCTGTTTGCTGTGGGCGGACGGACCAGGGCTTGGCAGGTGGGACACCCCACCACACACGGACACCTCTGTTAGTAGCCCCAGGGACCCAACGTTGCACTTCAGAGCAAGGTTGCTAAGGTGTTCACCCTGCAGTGCACAGATATAGAAGCACAAGAGTGAGCCCCGTTTGTTTCTCAAAATGTAAGAAAATGCAGGGAAATGCTAAGCATGGTGAAGCGTGCCACGTGGCATGTAAGTCCTCAGTACTGTTACTGTGAAGTCCCCACTATGGTGCAAAATTAGTTAAGAAACATGGAGGGCTTGGAGTTTGGCAAGTAGAAATAAGCCATCCAAGCATCTCGCATCTGTAAAAAGAGCGTTAGATGAAAAGGTCAGGTTTAAAAAAAGAAACAAATAAATGCGATTGTGTTTATTAGCTGTTGCGGTGCTGAAGCTGAGCATGCCACAGCTCTCTAGAGAAAAGAAAATGATCAGTCACATGCTGAAGACACTGAAACTTACATTTTTCTCCTTTCTAATTAAAAATAAGTGGATAGATAGATAACGGGGATTTGCCTTGATTTTTTTTCAATGGAAGCATTAATTAATCAGCCCTTTCGTCCTGCCTGATAGAACTTGAGAGCTTCACTGGCATTCTGAAGACTGAACATATTTTTGCATTTTAACTGTGATGAAGACAATATGCTATTCTTAATAAAGCGATGGTGATTTGGGGACAGGAAGTGCATATTTGATTATAATTACAATCACCAAATGTTTACTTGCTGTAAATAAGGATCTGGCTGGGGTTTGGTTAACACATGTGCATTTCCATACTGTGGGTCTTTTGAAAAAATAGATATATTTTTCATTTCTCTTCATAAGCCCACAGAGACTTCGGATTTGATCCCTTAAGGCCTCAACGTATGCCAGCTGGATAGCCGGGCTGACGTCTTTAATCACTGAGTTCCTACAGGTTCTGGAAAAGAGAGTCTCGGGTTGAACCCATCTTTGTTTTGCCCACGGCTTCCATCAGATCTCAGCCTCTGGCTGGACATTCGAGCCTGAGCAGGTGTTCAGGATAGGGTTCCTGGGTTCTCAGGAATCTGCTGGAGTTCTGTGAAGTTTTTCTGTATAAATTAAAATGCTACAGCACTTTTCATGAGATATTCAAAGAGGTCAG
Source organism: Camelus bactrianus (assembly GCF_048773025.1). Taxonomy (NCBI): domain Eukaryota; kingdom Metazoa; phylum Chordata; class Mammalia; order Artiodactyla; family Camelidae; genus Camelus; species Camelus bactrianus. The sequence continues at coordinate 6,881,318 of NC_133541.1, forward strand.
TGACTGTCCCCGGAAGGTGAAGAAACGGAACATCCTGCAGTTTCTTTCCAACCTGGTCCTCCACTTTCCATCTGGCATCCCAGTCGCTCCCTGCTCCAAGATAACGTGATACGAAAAAGTGGTGCTTTTATAGTCAGTTCATCCTCAGACAGCAAATCGGGTCTCTGTGAGTGTGTGTTGTATTCGCCTGTGCGCCTTTCTGTACTTTAAGTGTTTCTGCAAAATACATCTTTGAAGTCATGTGTCCAGATCATTGTTATGCGATGACCCTGACAATCCTCCTGCAGCCTGGAGGGGCCTCTTCCTGGGAAGTTTGTTGTACAGGGGAGGGGGATGCACTCAGGAACAGCCAGGCATCAATCAACAGGTATTTGTTACTGCATAATTAAATGGGTACTTTCAAGTGCCTATTCTATTAAAAGTTATGAAAATTTAAGTAGCACTTAATATTCAGCTTGTTTGAGTTTTGGGGTAGAAGTGCCTTTTTGGCAAATTGTTCAGATCTTTTGCTTTTAAGTTGGTGATTGTTGGTCCATTAGGTCGTTTCAATTGCTTAAATTCAAATAGAAAACATACACTTTATTTGGGACTTTGGTGTGGATATTTATTTAAGTATAATTTTCTGTGTGCATAGACAAAAAAGCATTTCAAATTTAAATATATAGGAAGTCAGTTTAAAAGATGGTCTTAAAATAAGAGGGTTAGACACTTTTCAAGCATGCGTCATTTATTTGGGGAATATTGCATTACTGTCGCCTTAGCTAGCATTTGTGTCATGTACAGACTGTATATGTGGTGGTACAATTTTCATGTATCTTTTTATAGTGGGCTTGGTTTTAAATAGTAATTCAATTCAGGAGAATAAAAGATCGCCATACTTTTACACACATACAAACACACACACACACACACAGAGTTCTTGAATAATGAAACAAATTTTGAACAAAATTCAAATGAGCGCAGTCAGTCCTTTGCATTTTGTCAGCCTCAGGGTTTAGATCTGCACTGTCCGATACGGTAGCCACAGGCCACATGCAACTATTCAAAATTAAATTTAAAATAGTTTCCTGTGCTATACAGTGTAAACTGGTTGTTTATTTTATATATAGTAGTACCTGCAAATCTCAAATTCCCAATTTATCACATTATGCTGTTCACCAGAAATTGACACAACATTGTAAACTGACTATATGTCAACTAAAAAATAAAAATAATAAATTTTTAAGATGTAAGTTGACTATGATAACATGTCAGTTCCCTAGTACCACATTTCATGTGCTCACCATCCATTTATGGCTAGTGGCTACCATGCTGGATAGCTCAGATAAAGAATGTAACTTACTTAACCAGCTTCCTAAAGCTGTGCATTTAGATGATTTTCAGTGTTTCAGTGTTAATCATAATGCTATAATGAACAGCTTCATATATAAATTTTGTACATACCTATCATATCTCCTTAAGGTGCAATAATTCGTTCATTATTCAGTGAATATTCATAGACTACAACGTTCATAGAACTGTTGCATAGAAATAAAATATTTAAGAATCTTTGGCATTGTGGAACTTAATATTTTAGGAAATGAACAGTTAACAAAATAGAAATGAATAAATGAACGCATGAATGAAGGAGTAAATAATAAATACATGAATAGATTGCATTAAAATAGTTTTTAATTGGTGCACATTGTTTGAGCCATTATTATGATCGTAAACAAGTGCTCCGGTGTGTCATGTCTTAACTTCAACATGTGATAACTTTTGTCCTGTAGAAGGTTGTAATATTCTGTGCTTCGATTTTTAAGTCTTTTCCTTTATGGCTGATGTTTTTGTGAGAACTTTAGACCCAAAAAGCACTAACTAAAAAGGGAGCGTTGGTAATTTTAGAACATAAAAATTTTAAATTTCATTTGTGCACAGACACCACTAAAAAAGTGAAGAACGATCAGGACTAGGAGATGTCTATAATGAATACAGCTCATAAAAGTGCTCTCTCCTGTAAATGCTGAAGCCAAAAATATGTATATATGGAAAGTATGTGAAATTTTTTTTTAGTGAGTGTGTCTAAATGACAAAAAAAAAAAACAAAAAACAGGAGTTGATACTCAACCTCCCTCCTAGTCAGAGGAGTGCAAGTTACTAAGAAGGAATTACAGTCGCACAACCGTCAGACCGGCCACGTTGGAAGAGCCTGACGGCCCCTCAGTAGGACTGCATATGAAGGACTGAAAACAGGTACACGGCTGTTACTAGTGAAAGTTAAAGTAACTACCGTAGAAGAATACAGTTGGGCATAACTTTGAACAGAAATGTGATCTTGATCTTGCTTGATCTTCCTGGAGAGTCTTTAGTGAGTGTCCCCAAGGAGACAGTTTCCAGAATATTCATTTTGACATCATCTATAATAATAAACAGTTGAAAGGAAATAATGTGTCCATCGGTAGGGAGTTGAAAAAATAGCTTATGGCATAGTTGGAGATAATGTTAATCAGAGCTTAAGAAAACGAACTGGGTTTATATGTTCTAGCAGAGGTGGTCATCCAGAACAGCAAACTGAGTAAAAAAAATAGCAAATTGCTGAATACTGGGTCTATGTAGAATGCCATTGTGTACATTTGAAACATACAAAAACACTGCATTTTGTTCTGGTACTGTTCAGAGATGGTAAAAGTACAGAAATAAACAGGATGCCAGCGGCCCCTGAGGGGAGAAGGGAAAGGTTTCTCAGTAATTCTTCACATCGCTTTTATAAATGTGGATGGCAGGTTCACAGGTGTTTGTTACATTATTTTTTTCCTGTACTTTTCTGCCTTTTAAATATTTTCATTTTTCAAAAGCAGTTTCCAATGAGAAACAAAAAGTTTCCAGTGTAAGGGGGGAAATGCCACTTTAAAAACTCTTTGTTTTTTCCACTCCAAACTAACTACGAGAGTTTCTTTTCCTGGTGTCCATCCTCTCCGCACATGGGTGACATCCAGATGTCATTTTGAATGTTACCTTTTGAAGTTTATGGCCTTGAAACTTCTGAAGGAGTCTGAGTGGAAGATACTCAAGTCTCTTCCCTATGGAGAACAATGATGAGGAAAAATCCTTCCGAATTTGCCAACATTCTTCGAATATTTAACTTTTATCATTGGTTTCATTCTTTGTTTTTAAAAATATGGGAGCGTTTTGTTGCCATTACTGATGTTTTTATTCCTGTTGATTTGTAAGAGCACATGGGGGAAGGTCAGCACGGTGGCCAAGCAAGGCCTAAACACACATACTTGGCGGCTTCTGGAGCTACGCACTTAGTAATTTTTTTTTTTTTTTTTTTTTTTTTTTTTGCCCTCTCAATGACTTTTAACAGGCATTGTAAAAGGTAAGATAAAATATGAATTTTGTTAATGTGAAGGCAAATAATAAATCTCTCTTTGTACAACTATTAGAATATATAGATAATTTAATGCCCAGATTTACGTAGGGTTTAGACATGGTTATTGTCACATAATGGGGAGTAGCCCCAGGTCAGAAGGTGCACCTGTCCCATACATTTGGTGGCCAGCAGGACATACGGTGCTGTTCCGGGCACTCCTTCCCTTTCCAGAAGAAGCTACAGATTGTTGCCATGACCCCATAACAGCCACCTTCATGTCTCATTATCTTCCCTGTAACCCCACTCAGTTATTCAGTTTCTGCAAAGTGCCAGTTTTGATTATGTCTATGCCAATTTGTATTTGGGTGGGGGAGGTTATAGCTCAGGGGTAGAGTGCGTGCTTAGCATGCACCAGGTCCTGGGTTCAGTCCCCAGGACCTGCATTTAAGGAAAAAAGAAAAGAAAAAGAAAGAAAATTGTATTGCACATTTAGCAGTGTATTTGTGTGCTGTCTTCCCTGCACATCCATAAAGTCCTACGGTCTTGATTATTGTACAGGCCTTGTACATTTTTTGTTGATTTCTAGGTATTTTATATCCTCATGAACTCTCTGAATGGGTTTTTAATTTTTAACTAAAACTTACAACTTTTTCTGACATATAGGAAAAACTATCCATCTTAATATTAGTGGCTGCTAACAGGCCAACTAACTGAACATCCTTCATAATCCTATTTTTTGTTCTATTTCTGTTCTATCTATATAATGATAATTTATAATTAAGTTATAATTTATAATAATTTCAATATCCACATCTTTTTTTTTTAATTCAGTGAAGTTAAACTCCTGGAAAGGCATTAAGGAAAAGTGGGGAAAACGGACATTCTTGTGTCATCTGATTGTAGAGGAGTGGCTTGTCTTACCTGCAGCGTGAACCTTGCAGTATTCCATTTGCTGTAATAATTCACTATATGGTGGGCTTGATGCTGGGCAGAAGATCTGTTCTCTTTTCCATTTCTTTTAAATAGTTTGTAGAAGTAATAATGCCTTTGAATCGTCCCCATTCAGAACACACACATGGAGGGAGGGAGAGGAGGGGGCTTTACAAGCTGAAGACATTGATGGAAACATGTTTCAAGAGGCAAAGCCTGTTAGTTTAAAGCCTAAGAACCTCAAGGCTTTACATTTTTACAAAATGGTCCTCTTTTCTTATTTTCTCAGGGTTTTTATGAACTATTTTCCCTACTCATCCTAGGAATCCATTAATAGGTCATTAGTTCTTCTTTTTTGTGTTGTCCAGGACTGCCCTTATAGACCAACATCAGATTTTTAGTTCAGCTGAGAAAAATCTTGAGGCGTCTTCCTGCACGGCGCTCCCTTGTCTTATTTTATCTTTCGAAATTCTGGGTCTCGGGTTTAACCAGCATGTTTTGCTGTCCTGCGGACTGTTTTCAGTGCATCCTCTTGGTCTTGTTCGCTTTCCTGACATTTTGGAAGGCAGATTTAATCTCTGATCTCATCATATTCAGAATCTATTCATAAAATTTGTGATCTGTGATATTTACTTTTTAAAGAGTAAAGTTAAAAGGAATTAGCAAATCATACCACTTGAACAGGAACTGGTATAAAGTCGCTAAATATTTATGAATGCCCTTCTGTAAATATCCTCTGCATGGGACTGACAGAAATCCTTCCTTCTCACAGTTCCCCAGGGTCCAGGGACGGAGACTTCATAGAAGGTAAATCAAAAATAAAATAAGCAGGTGAGACACAGGGATGAGGGTGCCCGTGGAAGAGTGCCCTGATCATCCCTGAGTCCAGAGGACAGGCTGCCTGTGTGCCTGCTAGGCTCAGGACTTCCCCGTGTACATCTGCTCCAAAGTCACAACACGTTTTTTGAAATCTCCTGTTTGATTCTTAAAATCAAAATATGCACTGCCTGACTTGCAGTTTTCTTGATGATATATTCATAGCTGTCTTAATATATAGAGGATTTTAAAAGCCATCCATATAAAATAGAATGACTCTTATATAACTTTATGTAACCCAGACAAAAATAGGATCTTGCAGAGTTGATAAGAAGACCAGCGCTCCTTGTGTCTAGTGAAGACGCCTCTCAGGTCAGCGTGAGAGCAGAGCACAAAGATGCTGCAGGTGAGAGGCCAGAGATCTACGGCTTCTTAGGGAACCTGGTGCTGTCTTGGGGAGCACCTGCTTTGTATCTTAAAATTCATGCCACATGGTCCCCTCTATGGTCTAAGGTTTGGGGGAGTGAAGACCTTTGTGTTTTCGACTTTGTGTGTCCACAGCGCCTTCTCCATTGTTCATGGTCAGTAAAGGTCAGTTGGTTGAGTGAATAATCCGCTAGACTGGGCGTCACCATTGATTTAAGCAAAGACCCCTCTTGCTGTGATCATAAGCCCCATCCCAAGCACAGCCCGTGGAGAAAGGGGTTGTTTTTTTTGTTTTGTTTTGTTTTTTTGAATTGCACAGTCAGGCATATTCTGATTACATGTGATGCTTATGGCCATATTCTTAACTGATTTTAAAATGGACATGCACTAGATCAATTTTAAAGGATTAATTCTATAGAAGACATTCTTTGAAAGCATACTGAAGATGTTCTTTCTCCAGCTGAACATGGTAGTTTTCATTACTCAGCACCTTTTTCCAAAACCTGTTTAATAAGTTTATCTGTTGACCTGGTGCCATTTCTGAGCCGAGAACCATCCTAGCAAGGCGGCATAAGGACACACTTAGAGGTCACGTTCAGGAGACAACAAATTCAAGATTCACTTCTCATTGCAGCAGGGGAGGAATCACAATGTGAGTAATGTACCTATAGAGGAAGTCAAGGGATTCATTGTCATTGAAGTGGAAAGCAGCCCGCAGGGTTCCCAGCACGCCTGGCACAATTTTAACACCTCCACAGACGTGAACCCGTGTACCTCTCACAGCAGACCTGGGAGGCACAAAGGGTGACTGATGTGCCCCAGGGCACGCAGCTGGCAGGTGGCGGGGCTGGGAGGCCGCCCGTGTGGGGTGTTGGGAGTCTGCGGTCTTCCCGGTGGCATCGGGGGGCCGCTCCCGGAGCGCGGTCACTGTGTCTCGGCAGTGGTGCGCTGCTTTCCTGCGCCTGAAATGCCCAGCGTGTCCTGCCGCCCGCCGAGGGCCTGGGCTCTGAGGGCGGCCCCGTTGTAAGTCACTGAATTGGATTCCACGCACCACTACCACCCAGCAAGCTTCAAATAAACCGTAGTGGAGATCACCCCAAAGAAAATGGAGGGTTTCATCTTTTTCTTGAAGATTCATAAAAACAAAGCCTAAAGGTATGCAAGACTAGACATTCCATTAGCATTCACCGATACGGCAAAAGCTGGTGGCTTCAAGGAAGTGCGTCGTTGAATAAAGGTCTGTTTTATACAAGGTGACTTTTCTACCGGGAACGTTTACATGTGAAAGTCACCACTTTATTGATCTTCTCCTGGTTACCAAAGAGAAATGCTGAAGCCAGTGGAAATGAACTTGCTCATAATAAGGCCAAACCCTGAGGCACGGGAAGAGTGCGCACATGCACACGCACACACACACACACACGCACACGGCTGTATCAACCCGCACGCCAGCGAGTGAGCTGACTACGTAGCTCACTTGCTGGACTGAGAGGAAGAGTTAAGCCTTTCCTCTTGCCAGGTCCCTTTATGGCTGTTCTGTTGACGTTCGTGAGGAAATTGTGAACTCGCTTGCTGTTATTGAAGAGCCTTTCAGAGCAGACATAAATGGAACGCTGGGCAACTCATTAAGACATTTATCAGAAGTGCTGCATGGTTATTCACGGTGCTGCTCCGGCACCGACAGTAAGATGAAAGGATACTGTTCTTATGAGCCACAGAACACCCCCAGATCTGTTTCCTTCTTACTCTCTGATTTTGCAGAAATTCACCCAACTTAGCAAACAGATCTGCAGCACCCCGAAGCCTCCGTGTGTCCTGGGAAGGTGCTGGAAGGAGGGGCCAGTTTCCCTAGTCAGGGGCTAAATGTGTCACACTGTGGACTCCAGACTCCTCAGAGGCAAAATGAGGGAACTGGTCACTGCATGACCTTGTCTAATATTCCAGAACTTTGCCAGTGAAGTTGCAACGAACTACTGTTTGGAAGTTTCCAAGCATTATGATATTTTTGGTCTTAGAAATATTATTTAAGTTGCTAAGTCTCCAAGAACTTTTCATTATAGTTTATTATTTCGAGAACGTGTTGATCAGTCTTAGTAATTTTTTGGTAACATTTATCTTTAAATAATTTTAAATAGATTACATGCACAGCTCTCTCACTTAGCCGATATTTAAATTTGGGAGATTCTTTTCAGTCTGAACCCACCTGTTGCCACAGCGCTTTCCTAGGGCTAATCGTGGTGTACAGATCATTTTTCTCTACTCTTTGGATGATAATTAGATAAATTTGTGCGTCTGTGTAAAAGGTTTACACTGGTCATTTTTATTGCTGAAGCATTCGATTTTCAAGTTCCGCTACTGTACTGTGCATCTCTGGACTCGAGGGTAGTTAGTTGTTGCTGTTCATGTCCCTCCGAATTATCACCGTGGTATAAACAGGATTGTTTCACGAAACTCTCCCCTGGTTTCTGTTGTTTCAAGCACAGCAAATTTGTCTGCCTCCGATTTTGGCATTTACTTAATTTTTTTTTCCTTAAGTGATAGGTAACTGGTACCTTTGACATTTGTGTCCTTTTTTACTTCAATAAAATTAAGTAATTACTACTTAATTACTAATGAAATCAACATTTTTTTTCCCAAGGGCTGTTTTTAATTTGTAGCCCATATTGTGTGAACCTGGAACGTCCTGCCCTGTAGGGACGTGGTTTTGTTAACGAGTCCACTGCTTTATGCAGTTTAGATATTTGGTCATGTTTGTCCCTGGTGTTTCCTAATTTTCCCTTGATCTTGGTCTTGGTTGGGTTTCATTTTACTTAAGTATCTAATATTTATATAAATGTTTCACTTCTGTATTTAGTCAATACACATTTTCTTCTTTGGTGAGTATCTATCAGTATAATTCACTGTATCAGACCAGAAAAAAAAAAAAATGGAAACAAGAAAAATCTGATCTGGCCCGTCTCTCAAAAGAACTCGGACTGTAAAATCTCTAGTAAAGAAATCTACCTTCTCTTTTTTTCCTCACATTTTCTATTATAATTGATTCTGTTCCTTTAAGAGAACAGCATTCTGGATTTTGTTTTTCATATTTTGTGATCTGATTTTTTAAAAAATATTTCACTTTTTGGCCATTTGGCACTTAATGTAGTATGTGCTGAGAGCTCAGACTCGAAGTTTCCTTCTATTATTAACAGACGTTCTCCCGGCACCATTGATTCCATAACCAGTCCATCCCCGAGTTATCACGGCAATCTTACTTTATAGTATCATAACTGTTCCTCTTCCTCAGACTCTGAACTTTGACTCTTCAGCCTCTCAGTTTAATCACAGGCATACTCTTCTTGAAGTCTATAGTAAGATAATTTAAAAGAAATTTACATGTCTGTAAGTGGTGTTATCCTCGGGCTGGTACAATAATTAGCTTGTTGAGGGCCCTTTCTCCTTTTAAGTCATTTTTCTTAGGTTTATGGAAATTACATCATCCACGTGCTTGGTCTCACTTCCAGAGGTGTTCTGTGGTTTTATGGTGGAATTTCTCACTGGAGATGTGAACAGATTCCAAGATCGGTGGTGTTGGTGCCTGACTGTGGGTTTTGCTCCTACCAAGGGCCAAAACTTCTCACCAGAAAAGCCTGTGTTCGATGCTACTCCCGGAGCTAAAACGTTTTCCTTCTTGGAGATGAAATAGGGGACTTCAGAGTTTTCTGATTAAAGCAGAGGATATCCCCCAGCTGTCTTCACAGCACAGTTCATGATCTAGGTGAACTTTTACTTAATTCTTTTCAACTGACAACTGTTCTAGAGAATGTCTTATTTTCCCTAACTGCACAGCTTCCTTCTGTGTGTGTGAAGAATATATTTTTCTTGTTTTTTTCAGCCATGATTTAATGGATCGGACGCGAGACTAAGTTATCATCTGTAGACTTTCAGGTTAATCTGGGGCAGTACCGCCTGCAGTGTCTACTCATTGGCTGATTGTCAGATAGACTCATGGCTATGATAGTACGTTGACTGTAATGTGCCACTAAAACATAAGCTATTTTGCATGAAGAAGCTGGGTCTCCTTAAGAGCTGTAGACCAGAGTGCATCACCCAGGGGCCATCTGCTCTGGTGGAGGGCGGACTTGGGAACAGGCAATCCCGGTTCAGTGTGGTGAGTTTCAGGTAGCACCAGAGAGAGCTCCTCGAGGCCTCGGGCAGGTGGGGACGGCTCCAGAGAAGAGGGCACCACAGAGCTGAGTCTGGAAGGCCGAGGCTACCACACACACAAGCACTGGTGTCTAAGAGCGCAGACATGTTCTTTGAACCTACAGCTGCGGCACATGGTTTGACCTGGCGAGATCTTTTACAGATGATGCTCGGAAAGGTCTTGGACCACATCATTGAAAACATATGTAGTCCAGGACAAAAAATTTGACCCTCATTAGATAGGCATTAAAGACACAATTAATTCTAAACAATGGAAGGACATGACCCTAGAGTCCTGGAAAACATACACAAGCATCCACCAGCTAAGCACTCCACAGCTCCGCCCAGGCGTGCGGAGGGGCTTCTTCAGCTGCCAGGTGACTCTGCTCAGCTGACTCCCCAGTATTTCTCCTTCCCTTCATCACCAGTTGCTTGGAATAGACAATATTTGAAGCTGGGTTCTCATATCCCATTCATGTATGTAACTTCTTGCCTAATTGTTGTTGAACTGTTGTCTCTAAGGTGGCCTTGGATCCCCAGGTAACAAGCCCATAGTTGAAATGGTGAACTGCTCAGGTTTAAGAAGAAAAAAAAAGGTTATCTGCCTTTGGAGAAACAAAGAAGATCGATGCTAATGACTGAAGTGAGGCTGTTGAGAATTAATCTCAGTTTAATTGACCCTTGCTGTTTTAGTCCTCTGTTCACGCAAATTCAGGAGGCTCATTCTGGTTTGAAGATGAAAATTTTTCAATAGGCAAAGATTAATAGAACCTTTAACAATCTTGGAAATGTAAGGAGGCTCGGATGTCTTCTAAACCAGCCTCATCTATTTTATGAAAGAGGAAACAGATTGATTAGGTGACTTGCTTAAGGTCACACAGCCTTTTCATCCCTGTAGGATATAGCCATCAGGCTTCTGCTTCAATATTTCAAAATCAGAGTGACTTTGTGACTCAGGGAGAATCTGTGAGCACAGTGTCTGGCAGCCGTATATTTTTTCAGGGACAAAATGAAAACACAGAAACTGTATATCGAAACTGGTTGTTTGCTTGACTTTCTGACCAAAACAATTGAAGCAGCATCCTGAGAAGCTGAAATAGTTTGGTGCTCTGTGATGTTGTGATGAAGTAGCTTACCATTGAACCTGTCCTTGCTGGAGCACCTGGTGTAGCCATTTAATTTAGGCTTTGGTTAAGACTAGGAAACAGCGTGGAGGTCCCCTCCTGATTCAGGGTCTCACAGGCAGGTGAACCAGTGCTTTGTTAGGTTTGAAACGAGTAGAAGCAATGAAAAGGGGGCAAAGAGGGAGGAAGAGAAGAAAAAGACATGCAGAAGGAAACGATAATAGAGAATTGGAAAATCGCTGTGCAAGCTGAGAAGCAGACAAGGCGGTTAAAAAAAAAAAGAAGCTTGTGATTAGGAGTAGAAAATAAAACCACGCAGGAATACGTAAATATTTTCAGCCCCCACACTATGGAATTCTACCCTTTCTCTTAGACTATGGCTTCATAATTCAGATATTGTGTTACTTCAACTTAGTGTCATGGGAATAATACTGAGATGCTTTTGTATGTTAAAAAAAAATTGTGACATGAGCAGCAGACATCTGTCCTCGACTGTGGGAAGTGCTCTTTCCTTCCTGGGCCCTCAGCCTTCAGTCTTACAGGGCCCAGAAACTCTCCCTTTGTTCATGCGTTGATTGCTGACTCTACCAGAAATATTCTTAACTGATCCGTCACTAGAGATTTACTAAACTCGGAAGCAGTAACTTGCCTTTGGAACATACGTACGATGTGAATCATTTGCTTTTCTGGAATCTAAAGCTTAGGTTCCATCCATGGAAAATAATGTTGTTCAGCATTTTCTTCACTACTGTCAAAAAGAGGAGTCTTTTCTATTGTTGGCTTTTTAACCAAAAGAGAACAAACCCCCATTTTTAAAATTCACTTCTAAATTTTCTGGGAAACCCCTGTGCTGTGGGAGCTGTGTAAAGTGGCCATCTGACTTATGGACCATTGGTTTTCAGGTCACTCAAGAACTGATGATACGAAGTAAATTTTTCATAATTAGTAAAGGTGAACATTAAAACCTTTTAAGGTCCGTGTCACTGCCACTCTTTCTCTTTAAAAGTCTATCTGCAGCAGTCGTCCTGGAACTTCTCCTGGGGACTGGGGCCCATGTGCATGATGTGCATGGCATCAGTGCCAGGAACAGAGAAACCGGGACGAAGGGTGAGCCTTGGAGAAGGTTCGGAGGGGCTTCTGCTTTCAGAGAAAAATTTTGGATGGCTTGCTCTCTTTTTTTTAATTGAAGTACTTACAGTTGATTTACAATGTTGTCACAGTCTCTGGTGTACAGCACAGTGATTGAGCTACATACATATGTATATTCTTTTTCATATTATTTTTCATTATAGGTTACTACAAGATATTGAATATAGTTCCCTGTGCTATACAGAAGAAATTTGCTTTTTATCTATTTTATATATATTAGTGTGTATCTGCAAATCCCAAACTCCTAATTTATTCCTCCTCCAATCTTTCCCCTTTGGTTACCATACATTTGTTTTCTGTCTGTGAGTCTGTCTCTGTTTTGTATATGAGTTCATTTGTGTCATTTTTTTTTTTCAGATTCGACATGTGAGTGATATCGTATGGTATTTTTCTTTCTCTTTCTGGCTTACTTCACTTAGAATGACAATCTCCAGGGCCATCCTTGTGCTGCAAATGGCATTATTTTATTGTTTTTAATGACTGGGTAGTATTCCATCGTATAAATATACCACAACTTCTTTAGCCAGTTATTTGTCAATGGACATTTAGGTTGTTTGATTTGGAGCATTTTTGACAATTAAAAAGTATACAAGTGTATTAGCAGTTATAAAAATAACATTAACCTGAAATCATAAATGTAATTCTGATACGAGATATTAATAGTAGTGTAAGCTTCAAATTAAAAAGTCACTGTATGATTCAGTTACAAAATCTCCATTTCATTCCGCCTTGTATCATCTTCTTTCTTTCCCGAGACTTTCTATTACTGCCTTTATTTCTAAAGTATTTGCCCTTGTTTCTTGGAGACTGGTTATAATAGCTGTTTCAAAGTCTTTGATAATTTTAACATCTATGACATAGAATTAGTGTCTGCTGATTTTCCTTTTGCTTGTGGGTTGAGATTTTCCTGGGCCTTAGGAATTTGGGATTGATTCTTGGACAATTTGAGTATTATGTTACGGGATTCTGGGTCTTATTTAAGGAGAATGTTGTTTGTTTTAACAAGCGATTGACCAAGTTAGTTATAGGTTGGAGGTTTTAAAATTTCATTTAGCTTGTTCTCCTATATTAAGGATTGTGTTAATTAGTGTTATTGGCTAAATTGTGTCCCCCTAAGTTCATATGTTGAAGTCCTAACCTGTGCCTTCAGATGTAACTGTATTTGGAGATAGGATCTTTAAAGAGCAATTTAAGGATCAGTGAGGTCATTAGGGTGGGCCCTAATTCAGCTTGACTGGTGTCCCTGCAAGAAGAGGCTGTTGCTCAGACTTCCAGCCTCAGTAACGGGGAAAGCGAATTCCCGCCTCATTCATCGCCCTGTCTGTAGTCGTTACCATGGCTGCCCGAGCCGAGTAACATGTTTAGGTTTCATATTATTTGGTTATTATTGAAGACATTTGAGGCTTGTTTTTTTTTTTTAATTCACCTTAATAAGCTAGTGACCTGACATTATAATAAAAAACATGCAAACTCGTGTTCACATGAGGTACAAGAAATTACTGAGCGTGTTTCCCGGAGAGGGTGAGTGGGGGGGCGTCAGGAGGGCTGTTCTTAGAGAAGTGCCAGGCGGTCACCTCTTTTCCGTGTTGCAGAGGAAGCAGATGTGTGGTTCTAGAAAGGGAGACACGAGGGGAGAGACTGTCTTATGTGACTATGTGAGTTTCTTTGCACGAAGATTATTCTAAGCAATAAGTTATAGAAAAACTGAGAAAACACTTGCTGCGTCTGTGGTACAGAGTTGATATCCTTAATGGATAAAGGAATGCTTGCAAATGAATTCAAAAAACAGTGACGGGACTGGAGAGGGGAGACACAGGCTGCTGCTGTGGAGCTGTTGTTTCTCCCTGTCACACACAGATGCACGCACACGCACACAAATAGCCACCAGCTGTGAATATCATATTCCCAATGTTTAAATTAAACCATTAACAAGCAGAGTTTTCAAATGTATGTAAAACCCAGGGTCGGTAAGAATCTGTGCAAATGGACCTGTGGCCTTTAAACTGGCTCCTGTATTTGTAGGGCAGCCTGTTCAAACAGAGTGATGACCTTCACATGGACAGTGCCCTTTGACCCACCAGTGACGCTTGTCATCCTGTATCCCAAGGACATGCCAATGAATGTGTGCAAAAATTTAGCCTCCAGGAATGTTTATCACAGTGTATTTTATAATGGCAAAATGTGGGAAGAATCGGATATCTGACAGCAAGGGTTTAGTGAAATAACTTTGGTTACGTTTGCATATAATATAAAGACTTTGCAGGCTGACAATAGGATGACAATATGACAGTAATTTTTACAATAACTTACATTATTATGTGAAAGAAACACAATTCTAAATTATGGGAATATTGCAGTTCTTTTTTTGAAAGAAAAGTAGCTATATATGAAAACAAACTATTGGAAGGATGTTCATCAAAATACTGAAGTGGGTCATTTTGAATTACAGATATTTGAATGATAGGTAATTTTTAATATTTTCTTTTGGATTGTCTGTGTTCCATTTTTTTTAATAAACATATAATACGTATAATACTGTTTGAAAAAGACTCTGTATGGTTTACTTAAATATAAAAATGATGTTCCAGAAACAGTCATGTTGTGACAGCTTTGATTTCATAAAGCGAAGGTAAAATTTCTGAAACGCCAAGTGCCTTTGCAGTCATGTTTTATAGTTCATGTCTTGCTCTTGTTTTGTTGATTTCACTGGAGATTAGCTCTTATCTTAAATATTCCTAAACCTTAGGACTTCCAGAGTCAAAATAGTAAGTATTCTGACCCTATGCCACCTTTAATGAAGCCATTCATCTTATAGTTCCTCTTCGGAATGCAGCTGACTTCATTTCCAAATGTGGATCAGTTAAGAAAATTAAATTTCAGCTATTTGTTTACAATCAAGTATGTATCATGGACCATCTTTACCACGATGTTCTATTTTTAAACCAATGCTTCTTAAAAAATTCGAATGTACTATAAATAATCAGATCTACTGGAAAACACAACTGGGATTTTTTTAAACGAATTACCTCTCATACGACGTTGTTGTTTTTCAAGAATTGAGAAACACTGACCTGTTCCTGAAGGGGGTGGTGCATCTGTGTGTGTCTTTCTATTTTTGACAAGTGAGTCTGTTCTCTTTCTGTTTACTGAAGCACAAGGAGCTATTATGTGGAGTGGAATGTGCTGGAATGGACCCTCTGGGTTGGGGTTCTGGGTTTAGATCTCTCCACCAGAAGTCTGTGAGTGTGAGCGTCCTCGGCTTCCCTCCTCCAGCCCCCATGAAAGTGGAGCCAAAAATGCTTTTTCTCTGGCTCACTGTGCTGCTCACAGGCCTCCCAGGAGGCGGGTGGCAGTAACAGAGCTGTCACAGGGCTGCCGCAGATGGTTCTGTGCTAAATCTGCAGCTCAGGGTGAGCCTCCCTGGGGGAGGGACAGGGTGGCTGGAAACTGCTCATGTCACTCCAGAGACACTCCCTGTGGGTCGCTGGGCAGAGGCAGCTCATTAATTACAGATGGTAGAGGCTCCCCGCCCCACCACGTACCTGCATTTCCAGGTTTGCATTTGGAAACAACAGGACTGTGCCATGCTGGAGGGTTCGGGTGAAACAGGGTTACAGAAAATAAGGAATCCTCTCGTAATAGCTTCCGTAAGAGCATGTAATATAATCCAAGAATTCCAAGGGTTCTTGGATAAATAAAAACCATAGCTACCATTCTCAAATGCTGGCTGTATGCAGACACTGTATGAAGCAATAGTATTCAACATATACTTTTGTTTTCAGTGCACAAAATGGCAGTGTCCCTACTTACAGAACATGGAACAGAGACTCAGATCACTCAAGTAGCTAGCGAATGGTCACAGGGCTTGTAGATGAAGACAGAAATTGAAGCATTTGATTCACATCCACATGCACACTTACAGACATCATTGTTAAGAGCTCTCTTAACTAGGGGATTTATTCTAAGCACATCCCCAAATATAAACCTATTTTGTTTGACAAGTAGAGCCAGCAAACCTATTTAAAATTGGCAGACTATTTGGGTGAAAGTTATTTGCAAGCGTCGTGTACCTGAATAGATTTACCTTTACTGAAGATGTCACTTTTTAACATGGCACGTCTCAGTGTGTATCTTCATTAAGAGGTTCCAGTATCTCAGGATGCTTAATTCCTTTCTAATTAATCTGTATTGAAAATTATTCTTTTTTCCTTGAGTTCATGATAGAGATGCTGTTAATCTCTCTTGTTCATGGAGTGGCTCACATTCCAAGCATTAGTCTCTGCCAGCCAGAGAAATGGAATTGCTTATGTATTCCAGAGTGGCCAAGGAAAGCCAGTCTGAATAGGTCACATTTTAGGGCAGATGTGAGGGATTAGAATGATTGCGTTAAAGTAAGGGAGCATTTCAATTTTAATTGAATATCAGATATATGACCAAAGAAAGGAAGGCTGTCTCGACAGCATGTATGTTAAGCTACTTCATGTTCTAGAAGACATTAAACTAGATTCGCTCTCTATTTGGAAGACTTCAAAACAATTTTACCTTCCATCAGATTGGCAGTTAACACACTTATATGATTTTGACATGTATGTAGGTGACAGAGAGGGTCCCCCGCCCCCACCGAAGGAAAAGGTGTCTGTGGTTTGCATTCAAGGAACAAAGTAAGATGCTGATGAAGTTGTGAATTTGGCCCAGCAGGGGTGGGGCCGGCAGCTGTGAAAAGTGTTGAGTCGCGGAGAACACCTGGAGAACCTTCTCAGAAGGCCACCTTGTGGTCTGGTAAATACCCTGTAGGCGTGCCGTTTCCCCCCTGACTTACACTGTCTTGTGACTGCCAGTATTCAGATGATGTTAAAGTGATATTAAATTAAAACCGAGCTTAGAAAAGTTAAGGGGCATAGTTCGCCTCTGGAGCAGGAGGTAAAGGGAAGCTTTGAGAATCTGTTCCCTGACTCCAATACCAGAGAAAAGAAAAGTGGGTAAATTACTTAAATGTTGATGGCTGCCAAGAGTAAGAGGAAGGTGAAACTCGGGTCCACGGAGGAAAAGGGCAGGAGAGAAGCGGCTGTTCTGGCCGGGGCAGAGGGGCCGGCAGACACACACCTGCGAGGGTCTCCCTTCGTTCTCAGAAAAGACGTCACACTTTCAGCTGAGCTCCCTCCGGCTGATCACTGTGCACTGATCAAAGATGTATGCAATGAGGATGCTTCTGCTGCGGACCGCTTCTACTTTGTTTCTCGGCCTTCATGTATCTGAGAGCCCTTGGAGAGTTCCCCGGAGAGGCGGCCTTCTGAAGCGTTGACCTGTGCATCGAGATGGTGCCAGTGGTCAAGTTGAAGGAGACGTCTCGAAGGCACTCCTGGTACTTTTTTATTTAGAAACTTACATAAATACAGCATTGAGGTGTCCCAACACCAACACTCAGCTCTTCTCTCCTTTCCTTGCACTGAAGGATCTTTTGCGTGTTCCCGCTTGCTGGCTGGGTATTTTTAAAAGAGAAATTATTCTCTTTAGCAAGTTATTTTTGTTTGTTATTGTTTTGTCTTGTTGGGGTGTTCTGCAATAAATTGTGTTGTTTGTTTATCTAATTTCTTTGAAGGAACTAAATGTTTTAGAGTTGTGGGGATGTTATTTTCAGAGCTTGCTTTTCCCTGACTGCACGGTGTGACCAGCCTCAAGGCCCAGTTAAAGGGCTTCACGTCCAAGTTTACACTTGAACAGCCAAGGTGCCAGCTCTCAGGGCTGACTGCCACCGCTTTCCCCATCCCTTATGCTCCTCTGTGCTCCCGGCAAGGTGGGGCTCTGTGGGAGCTTGCGGTGGAAGGTGGTACCAAGATCCTCTAAGTCCACAGACAATCTTTCCTAGTGGCTGGTAGGAGAGACAGGAATAAAGACAGACAGTTGCAACTAAGGACTGCTTGTAGAAGCCCAGATACATTTCCTGCCAACTGAGACCTTCATTGTCTGCTGCTACACTATCCCCCTGAAATGGGAAGTAAGCCTTAGGAAAGTTACTTAAATTCCGTGCCTCGGTCTTTCTGGTCTTTATAATGGGGTCATAGAGTTTCACTTCCATTGATGGTAGAGTAGCTCCTGTCAAACCAAACGTCCCTGAGATAACACTACAAACTCTGGATAAAAATATAAAACAAAGCTGCCTGAAGGTACCAGGGAGTGACTGAAAAGAAGCAGAATCAGATTGGAGTAGCACTTGGAAGTAAAGGCACAGCACCTGGATGAGTTTCCTGTTTTTATGGATGTGGGGTATTAGGGAGGACCCTAGTCAGCCCCGGAGGGATGGATACAGTTCAGGAAGAACTCCGCAGTTTCCCTGGACTGTACCATCACTAAAGGAATTCATTGACAGGGCAGTCAGTAGAACAGGAGGAGGGAAATGCTTGGAGGGACAGAGCCACAGAGGGGGAGCCCCCGATACCGAATATAAACACCATACACACCTCAGGCTGACTCTTGAAATAAACAGGAACAGGACAGAACCCTAGGACACAGCTGAAGATACAGGAGCTGAACAGAGGCCACAGCTGCTGCCCATGACAGGGGAGTGCTGCCCACTGAGCTCGCCTGTTACATTAAGTGGAAAAGTTAGGGGTGGATCTTGTCATCGCTACAGGACGCACCCAAGCTGGCTCAGAAGGCAGCAGGTTAATTGAAATGGAATTTTTTTTTTTTAACAAATTCAATTTATCAAAAGACAAGAGGAAAGGAAAAGAAGAGGGACACGAAACAGACGGGACAAACATAAAAGCTGGAGTTAAATAGCAGACCTAAATCCAACCCTGTTAATAATTACGTTAAAATAAATGGACTAAATGCACTAATTAATAGGTTGATGTAATCAGAATAGGTAAAAGCAAAACTCAGTTATATGCTGTTGATAAGAGATGCTATTTAAATATAAAGATATATAGGCTAAGATATTTGAAAGATACACCATACAAGCAAGCCCTGTAAGACGGGAGTGGTCACGTTAGTATCACGTGCAAGACCCAGAGAACGACCAGACGTCGCACAGTAACGTGATGGTGCTCTTATTAGGAAGATGTGACAGTCACGAATGCTATGTGCTACAGATGGCTGAAAACAGAGCTGACAGAATCTAAAAGAGTAAGACATCCTCTTAGAGTGAATTGGTGATGATTAGAGGGAAAATAACACCAGTTTTACACGAACCATTAAAAAAAATAGAAACAGAGAGAACACCTCTCAACTCATCTTATGAGGCCAGCATAACCCAGATACCAAAACCTAGTAAAGATATTCAAGTAAATAAAATAACTGACCCATATGCTTAATGAATTTATATGCAAAATCCTTACTAAAGTCTCAGCAAATCAAATCTGCCAATATGTACAAAAGATAATATATCTTGACCACACTGGGTTTGTTCTGAGGATGTAGGATGGATTTAGCATGAAAACTCATCAGTTTAGACCACCAAATTCACAGAATAAAGAACAATAATATGAAGGTTGCAATAAATGGAAAAAGCATTCGGCAAAATTCAGCACCATTCTGTGATAGAAACTTAGCAATTTAGAAGAAGGGAACACTTTCAAACTGATAAAGGGCATATATGAAAAAAATACAAATGACGTCTTAGTCAAATATTGAACATTTTCCCTTTATGATCTAGAACAAGGCAGTTCAGTTCAGTAGTTTTACTGCAGGTCATACAAGGAAAAGGAGGCAAGAAAAGGAAGTAAGAGGAAACACAGAAGGTAACAAGTAAAATGGTCTCTTTGCACAGGACAAATTATTTACAGGGAAAATCCTAAACAATCTATTAAACAACCAGTAGAGCTAATATATGAACATAACAAAGTTGAGGGATGCCAAGCCAATATACAAAGGTCAATTGTACCTTTATATACTGGCAGGGAAGAAAGTTGAAAAAGTAGAGATATAATTTCCTTTACACTTACGTAAAAAAGTGCATAATAAATTTTTTAAAAAGACATGTGAGATCTCTACATTTAAAATTACACAGTTGCTGAGAGATATTTTTAAAAGAGCAAAGAAAGGAGAGCAGTACGGTGTGTTCATGGCCTGAAAGCCTCAAAATTATTAAAATATGAATTATCTCAAGATTGTTATATATAGTCGGTCAGTCCCAATTATAGGCCCAATAGGCTTCTTGTAGAAATGTATCAACTGATGTAAAATTTATGTTGAAATGCAAAGGACTTAGGAGAGTCAGAGTAATCCTGTCAAAGTAGAGCCAGGTTACCAGACTCGCTTGGGTCGGCTTTAGCGTTCAGTACAGGGCGGTACTAGCATGACGGTCAGCACAGGGAGTCCGTGAACAGACCAGCTAACACAGGTGTCTGATTTGGGGCGGAGGTGCAGAAGTAGTCTCGTGGGTAAATGAAAAGTCTTTTCAAAATGGTGCTGAAACAACTGGACATACATGCAAAAAACACATGTAAACATAAAAAGAAATTAAATCCAGGTGAATTATCTAATTGTAGCTAAACACAAAAACTAAACTGTAAAGCTTCCAGATGAAAACGTTAAAGAACATCTTTGTTGGGGCTAAAATAGACAGTGAGGTTTTTTTTATGCAAGAAACAGAAAATAATAACTTTAAAAGAATAACATTTTCTCATCAGAAACACCATTTAGAACATGAATAGGTAAGCCAAAGATAGGGAAACATATTACACAATATAGGTCTGACAAAAACCTTTTTATCCAGAATATACAAAGAACTTCTGCAATTCAGTAATATGAAGAAAAACAACCTAATTAAAAACGAGACAAGGGGACGGGGGGTGGGAAGGGACAGACTGGGATTTCAAAATCTGTTGATACTGACAGGCATATGCAGAATAGATAAACAAGATTATACTGCATAGCACAGGGAAATATATGCAAGATCTTGTGGCAGCTCACAGAGAAAGAATGTGACAATGAATGTATGTATGTTCATGTATAACTGAAAAATTGTGCTCTACACTGGAATTTGACACAACATTGTAAAATGACTGTAACTCAATAAAAAATTAAAAAAAAAAACCTGAGACCAAAGATCTGAACAGACATTTCATAAAGGATGGTATATAAAAACCTCATGAGCACAGGAATAGGGCCTTAAACAGGACCTCACATTTATTAATCAACAGGGAAATGCAAATTCAAATCAGAATTGAAAGTAACACCATCCACAAGCCGAAATGACTTAATTATAAGAATGACAACACCCGTTACTGGCAAGATTGTGGTAGGTGGTCCAGCACCAACTTCCTGCTCACTGTCACGCTGTCTTCTAACTCTGGTTCTTGTGGAGAGAAAATAAACTAATCATTGTACTGTTTTCTAAACACTCACCTTATACTGTAGCAGCAGTAGGATGGAGAAATGCACGTAAAGGCCCTACCCGGAGTGATGAAACGCAGACCTCACTAAGGAAGGAAAATACTGGACTCGATTCTCTATTGGACAAGAATAAGCTGGCCCCCAAATCTAACCGCCTTGGTGTAGTTTTTTCCTGTCTCAAGACTGATAAATATGATTATGACTCTATTTGGAAGGAAAGTAACGCATTCATTTTATTTATCTCATTTTCTTTTTTTGTTTGTGGCAGACCCATGAACTTGGACTCATTCATGAACAGTTGATAGAGGCAGTTTAGGGTTTGAGAGAAAAATTCATGTAATTATTGATGTGGAAATTTAAACTGGAAATGTAACTTTTTTTTTAATGTTTGGGTTTTTAAAAATTTTTTTAAAAGTTTTGGGGGGCAGGTATTTAGGTTTAGCTTATTTATTTTTAGAGGAGGTACTGGGGGTTGAACCCAGGACCTTGTGTATGCTGAGCATGCACTCTACTACTTGAGCTATACCTTCCTCCTTGGAAATGCAGTTTTAAAAAGCAACCAGTGTTCAGATCTCCGAGGACTTTGCAAGCCTGCCCGTTTTTTCAGCTTCTCTATTACTCATCTTTACTTTTCCTCTATGTCTTCCTTCCCAGGGTCTCCTCTGTGCAGGCTTATGTCTGTACCAGGCAACTCTAGAGTCTAAGTCAACTCGTGAGTTCTGACAAATGTGACAGAAGGAAAATGTACAGTTAATTAAATTTCATCACGTTTGCTACAGGGCTTCGATTCAGCAGAGGGAGACGATTTAATCTAATAAGCAGCTGACAGGGGCCTTTGAGTGCCGTGCTTCCCGGGGGGTGTGTTCAGGTAGCTAACTGGATGTCTCTCATTTGCCCAGATGTGTCCGTGATAATCTAGATGAACAACTGTCAGAGAAGGGCCTGCAGCCAGGAGGCTTTGTAAGTCCACAGACGATGGTAGATGGTCTGTTGTCACACCACGCATGTGAATGCAGGGCCATCCTGAAATGATGGCCATGGACCAGTGGTGATAATATGAACTGAGCTTGATGGGCATGGGAATCTGTACCTAAGTCTATGTCCATATCCATGTTCATATGTACCTCTATTTATCTACAGAGAGAGATGACAGCTAGATAGCGTGATACAGATACAGATAGGTAGGTAGGTAGGTAAATGTCAGATGGATAGGTAGGATAGATGTCAGACGGATAGATAATTAATAGCTAGAGACAGAGATAGACAGAGATCATTTAATCCCCAGGTGATTTACCAGTGAAGAATCTGAGGCTCAGGTTTGAGGAAACTGCAAAGAATTATACAATCAATGGTAAGTGAAGTCAGAATCTAGACCTGCTGCCAAGGCGTAGCACCCTTTCAGCCTCAAGACATCACTCCCATGACTCAGCGTCATCTCATCCCTTGAGACTCAACTCACCTGCTCTGGGAAGTCTCAGCTCACCCTTCTTCCTGCCCAGATCAGGGTCGCTCCTCCCGCTGATTGCCAGTAACTGGCCTGTAACTTGTCCTTGACAGCACTGGGCAGTATCCTGAGTCTGACTTCTTTATTTGGCTTCTTCTCTACTAGGTTGGAAGGTACTTAACTGACACATTGCTGTTTTCTTTTTTTAATTTAAGAATTTTAGTCTCAATTTTACTTTCCTTTAAGTCAAAAGCATTGAATTTATTATAACTGTGATGTACATGGAAAAAAAAAAAGTCAAAGCACAGGAAGAAGTGAAGCCTCCCTTCCCCCAGTCCAGCCGCCTTCACCGCATTCCCACCACACGCGGGTCCCCGCACCTCCCAGGGGGCGGGTGGGCTTCAGCTCAGAACTCCCAGAGTCTCATGTGTGGCCTGGTACCTGGAACATAGTAGCTGACAAAAACCTTCCTGGATGACTTTGTGGATGAGGCTTCTCCTCTTAAAATTAAGAACAGAAATGGTATCAATATTTAGAATGACAGTAATTTAAAAATATGATTCCATTATATGTTATGGATAAGTAAGGGGGAGATATGGAGAAGAGAGAGCAAATCAAAGGGAATATAAATGCAGGCACACAGAGGAGGATATAAAACCATTTAGAGGAAGGATCAGTTAGGGGCTGAGCTGCCAGGAGTCTAGAACTACTGTACTCCTCCCACCTTGCCGAATTACTGTGGCGATACTAGTCAATGCAATTAGACAAGAAAAAGAGAAAAAAGCTGTAAAGATTAGAGAAAGAAAAGGAAATTTATTATTCTTATTATATAATCTTTATTATTGTTATTGCAAATAATATGTTGTTACCAGAAAAACCCAAGAGACTAAATACAATACAAGAAACTGGTGAAGTTTTCCTTGTTTCAGAAAAAATTTAATAGAAGAAAGTATTCTATTGGAAATATTTTAAAATGTACACTATTCCAGAATAAAGTAATAATAAAAATAAGAGACATGCAGAAGAAAACTAAAATGCTTTTCTGAGAGATATTTTAAAAATCCAAGTAATCGAGGAGTGGGATGATATCATGACATTGGGTGAAAATAGTGAATGTTACAACAAGGTCAGTCCTTACCAAGTTCATTTATAACGTTGACACTCAGGATCCCAGTGAACTTGTTTTTTATATATAATTGTGTTAGTCTGCTTGGTTACCATAACAAAATACCATAAACTGTGTGGCTTCAATGGCAGAAATGTATTTTCTCACTGTTCTGGAGGCTGGAAGTTTGAGGTCTGGGTGCCAGCATGGTCGGGGTTTGGTGGTTCTCATTAAGTCATCATAAGGTCTTTTTGTGGGGGCTGGGAGAGAGGACAGTCAAGACTTCAGGCATCTCTTACCGCAGGGGCGCTCGTCCCACCAAATGGGGACTCCACCTGCTTGACCTCATCTAATCCTACCCACTTCCCAGAGGCTCCGTCTTCCGGAACCGTCACCGTGGGGATTAGGGCCTTACCATAGGAATTAACAGGCGGGTGGACACCAGCATTCAGTCCGTAATAGTAATTTGATTAGACAATTATGTATTGAATTTGGAAAAATAAAGAAATAATTTCTAATGAAATCTGCCTTACCAGTTACAGGTTTTACAGTCAGTACAAGATCAATGAACTACTATCATGGTTTGCAAACATTTTCTGTAAAGGGCCAGGCAGTCCTTTTTTCGGCTTTGTGAGCCAAACTAGCCATCTCTGTTAAGCACAAAAGTGACCAAACAAATGAGCACGCTATGCTCCAATAAATCTTCATTTATGTACATTGAAATTTGAAATTTATATAATTTTCATCTGTCATGAAATATACTGCTTGTTTTTTTTCTCCCCCAATCATTTAAAAATGTAAAACTCATTCTTACCTCATCAGCTACACAAAAACAAGGTGCAGACCTGATCTGACCTGTGGACCACAGCTTGCCACCCCCTGGAATAGAAAAAAAGAACAAAGAAACAGCTAGTAAGACATGTAAGGAATTAAGATAAGGGGTCTCATAGAGAGAAAGGTATTCAGCAGATAGTGTGAGAAACTGGCTGCGTGACTGAGGGAAAGAAAGACCTTCACCATCCAGCAACAACCAAAATAAACTCCAAATGAAGAGATAAGTATAAAAAAAAAAATAAGGAAAGCATAGTGAATATCTAATGTCATAGTAGGAAGTCCTTTCTCAGCCTAAAAGGGACACTTTCTGGGCCCTAAATTCTGCCCTTTTCTTTGGTGTTTCTTCTCAGTTGTCCCCCAAAGCTGGAGCATCTGAGAAAGGTTCCCGTCTTGTTCCTTGGGGGACTGCCTGCTGGCAGCACTTTGGGATGCTCCAGGCATTTCGTATCACTCACACCGGGAGGAGGCACCATGGAAACCTTTCTTCCCCCAAATACGCTGAAACCATAAAATGAAGTGAAGCAGGAGCCAAGCAAGGTTACATGAGATCTTTCATGACTGCCTCCAAAGGCCCCTCGGTCATATGACCATTCCCACCTCACCTGCAGGTATCCGTGTCCGACAGGGTTGGTTCATAGATTGTGTGGCTGACACGGACGGACCTGGCCCCCTGGGATGCTAAAATCCCAAGTCCAAGTGTTAGTTGGAATCCATCTACTAGAACCAAAAGCAAAGTTGATGAGAGCTGTTGTACATGAGATAAAAGGAAATGAGTCATTTTGGGAGTCACTGGACTTCAGCTAGGTGCAGAGGGCAAAAAAGGATAATGATGTAAAAAGAGGTATGAGGAGGCTAACTCGGGGGCACTTGCAAAGGATGATAGAAAAGTGTCGATTATTAGTTGACACAGAAAATCGTTAAGTTCTGTCATTTAATTTCCTTGACTCAGAAAATGACAGAAGCTGTTCGTGACAGATGTACCAGGGAACAGCATAAAAAGAAGACATGCTGCTGCAAAATTAGATTGCATTTCAACTTTGGCTATCTTTTAAAAATTCTGTTTTTAGAAGCAGTTGCCTAGTCATGAAAGTCATTCTAGAATCCGTCGTGCTCCCTTTATTCAAAGGCATAGTTTAAAAATTAGGGATTTTGTGTTCGTTTGCATTTGGGAAAAATAAATTGTTCACTTGGGATTGTATAAAGGAAGCAAGGTTTTTCTCTCTGAAGATGGTTTAATAGTTTAAGAAAGTGTTGTCTGCCTTTCATTATCAGAAAAGGTGAAATGCTGTATGAAATGATTTGACAGGGTTGTGGTACAGTTTAATAATGCTCTCAAAAGTAGTGAACGTTGGGTGTGGACGAAGCCCGCCCACAGGAACCTGCAGTATAAATGTGGTTATGTTTAACATACACGAAAAAGGGTTCAGTGTGTTTTTGCTTCTGGGCATTTAAAAAGTTGGCTATTAGTTTATCTCAGCTATTTGTGTATTCAGTACTCTTACTTTATTAGGTTTATTGCTATAAACTCTCATTTTTTTTCTATTTTGCCATTGGTAAGACAAATAACATTCAAACTGAACAAAAGTGGTTATTATTTAAATCTGTGGCCCTTTAAAAATTTTTATAGGTAATTCAGTTCTATTTTGGTTTCATTACCATCTTCAGAATTAGAGTAGGGGGTAAGTTTTGGAACGATCATCTTCCCAGCTTGTGAAGATGCTTGTGCTTCGTGGCCATTTGGATTTCCTCATCTTTGAAGTAGCTCTTTAAATCTTTTTTCTCTACAGGGTTCTTAGTATTTTTTTCTTTTCAATTTGTAGAAGTTATATTGGTAACAAGAATATTAAACTATTTTATTTTTAATGTGTGTTGCAAATATATCCACCCAAGCCTCCTATCACTTGTCTTTGTTTATAGTGGCTTTTACGGTGCAACCTAAAGTTATAAGTCCTCCCTGGAGTATAACGCTTAGTGAAATAAGTAAGACAGAGAGCGACAGGTACTGTATGTCATCACTTAAATGTGGAATCTAAAAGGTAAAACAAACAAATGAATATAACAAAACAGAAACAGACTCACAGATACAGAGAACAAACTGGTTACCTGTGGGGAGAGGGAAGGGGGAGGTTCAAGATAGGGGCAGGGGATTAAGAGACACAAACTACTCTGTATAGAAGAAAAGAAGCAACAAGGATAGAGTGGTTAGCAACAAGCAACAAGCATAGAGAATACAGCCAATATTTTACAACTTTAATTGGAGTATAATCTCCTAAAATGTTGAGTCACTATGTTGTACACTTAAAACCAATCTAATATAGTAAATCAACTATTAAAAAAGTTCAAAAATTTCAGTAAAAAATTTATTTTAGTTTAATTTTTTTAAAACATTTTTTATTGAGTTATAGTCATTTTATAATGTTGTGTCAAATTCCAGTGTAGAGCACAATTTTTCAGTTATACATGAACATATATATATTTACTGCCAAATTTTTTTAAATTATATCCTTAAACATGGCCCTTTTCCTTTATTTTCACTAGGTTTCAGTCTTGTTTAGAAAGACTTTCCCCATTCCCAATATTTTATAAGGGGCCTCTTAAATATTTCTTAGTATGTTTTTGCTTTCTAATTCAAATATAATCCATCTGAAAATCATTTTTAAATATTATGAGAAAAGACTCTGAAAGTGTTTGCTTCCAAATAAAAGTTGGTATCTTTGGACCAATTAAAAATAAGATTCTATAGTAAAATCTGTTTGTTATTGATAATTGGTAATCTAATGGAAGAATAGGGTCAAATTGAATGTTCCAGTACCTGTATGAAAATAAAGCCTAATTTTATTGAAAGACAGCAAATAGAATCTGCAGAAATGGTAGAGGATCCTGTGCTCCCAATGAAGACTCAGAGTTCCAGCCGCATCCGTCCTTCCCCCACTTAACATGCAGTTCCAGCCCCGTATTCATCTTTCCCTGGAACTGGGGAAGTGAGTTGATAAATTTTAAAGAAAATTTTAAACTCTTGAGAACGCCTTAAAAATTATAAAATAAGTGAGAGAGTGAGGGAGAATTTGCTCACCTGCTCGTATAACTTTCTGTGAAGTCAGAGCTGGACTTGGGCAGAAACCAACAAACAGATCAGTAATCTGAATAGAGATTCCCACAAAAAATACAAAATAAAAGGACATCTTGAAGCGGGGCAGTTTGGGAACGAAGGAAATTTAAACAAAACTTCTGGGCTTCATCTGGGACCAGGAGAACACGAGAAAATCCTACTTTAATTATGTAGAACACTTTACAGACCCCCACACGAAGCCACCTCTGTGAAATAGAGGATCACATTTTGTTTAGAAAGGTGAATTTAATGAAAAGGAGAATTCTCCCTGGTAAGTTAGAATTTATCATGTTACGTGAGACAGGACGCAGAGCTTGACGTACTGTTACTCATTTCATACACATTTCGTTGTTGGATATTGTTGGTGCTAAGCCTTCTATATCTGAGAGACACGCACGGGCTGACTGGGACTCGTTCTGGGCAGGTTTGAGGACCAGCAGCAGCTCTTGGAAATAAGCATCCTGGCTCATTTGTTACAGCCGAGGGCAGTATTTATCTTGACTCTGCCTGTTACTCATAAAACCGAAGACTTGTTATTCGTACACAGAAGAGAATCGGTTTCATCAGCAATGTCTGCCTGCTGTTAGAGTAAGGCCGTTCCTTACATGGTGTGCGTTTGTCTCATCTGTGTTTGCTGTGGCACGGCTGTCTGGTTCCAGAGCGGACTGCGGTTCTGGGAAGGGGCAGTGCTGGGACTGAACTTCATGGACCATGAACCTAATAAACCCAGAGGGGTCATCACGAGCAAGAGGCAGCACTGGGAGCCTCAAAGCAAAGAGATGCTCTGGGCAGAGAGGTTAAGAGCTTCCTGGTGTCCAGAAACCTGTGATGCCTGCTGTCAGAGAAGAACTCCCTGGTTTTTATTGCTCTGAAGATGCAAAATTTGCGTGAAAAACCATGAGGTTCATCCGGGAAATATGTGCTTGAGTGTCTAAAACACTTGTTGAGAGTTATTAGATCCATCTATAAGGCTAGTATTTTTGACATAAAAATGCCAATGTGAGAATTATTCTCTTCAGTAATGTGTACTGTGACAAATATTCCACAGGTAGTGCCCTTCCCATCAGCAGTCTTTCCCAAGCACTTTTGAAGTATTACTGAAAGTTACTTTTCATGTGTAGAATTTTCCAGTATCAAGCACTTACGTATTCAGCCCAAAGAAGTTTCTTGTTTCATAGCTCAGTGGAAGTTATGTTAGCATAACATGTGACACTAGCTTAGGAGATGGGACTGTGACTCAAGAAAGTAAACTTGTCTTTCAGGGGTTTTAATAAAATAAGTTGTTGAGTTGACCTTTGCCGGGATCACCTGCACACAGAGAAGGCGTGGGTTAGTGGACCATGCAGTTGTGTCTTCTCCACTAACTTTGAGGAGTGTATTCGCTTCTCTCTTCCTCACCAGGACCCTGTGTCACCAAGGAAGGTGAAGTGGAGGAGAGATAAAGGAAGGATGGGATGGTTAAAGTTTAAAAAAAATAGCTGTTAAAACTCACTTAAAAAGAGAAGAATGGAATTGTTCTGCTTATGGAATGCTGAGCCAAACGGGTCCATTCAAGACATCCATTCAACATGTATTGCTCAAATTGTCACAGGCACTTTTCCTAGAAGTTGGGGAAAGCAGACACAGATAATAAAAACCCTGACTTGATGTGTTCTAGTTGAGGGAAGATGAGACAAACAAGCAAACTCATAAAACTATAATATGGTGATAATTGTATGGAAAAATACAAAGCAGACAAAGAGGCTCTGTGGCGCTGGGGGACGGAGATCTGGTTTGGAATGAACTGGGCGCAGAAGGCTTCATTGATAACGTGTCATTTGAGTGAGATCAAAGCTGGGGGGACCTGTGGGTTAAGAGAGTTCTAGGTGCAATGGAAGCCAGTGTGTGGGAGCGGAGCAGAAAGCGGTGGGATTGGACCAGGGGTGTGGGTGGACCACGTACGCTGGGGAGGCAACGTCAAGGGTGTTGACTTTGGTTCTCAGGTGATTTGAGAAGTCACCAGAGCATCATGGGTAAATGAATGACGTGGTCTAACTTTTGTTCAGGCAGCATTAGTGGCTGCTGTGCTGAGAGGAGACAGGTGGATGGGGGACAGTCTTGAGGCTGGTTTAGAGGCCCATGCAGAGGTGAGGGGGGCAGTGGCTTGGACCTGGGCACTAGTGATGGAAGTGGTATAAGGTGGCCAGTGTGGAACACTTGCTGGAAGTTGACCAGCTTAGATAATCCATCAGTCAGATGTGGAGAATAAGACAATTCAAGACAGCACGTAGGAATCAAAAGTTTGGGGGAGCATTGGGCCAAGGATGCCTGGTCAAGCTTTGGACGTAAAGCCAGAGGAGAAACTCAAATAGCGTGAGGGAGGGGCCTCGTGGGGGAGGAACCCCGGAGCTTTTCTAGTTTTAAAAACAGGAGTCATTGTCTAGCTTCAACGTCCCAACCTTTCTCTGCGAGCAGCCAGGAGCTCTTGTGTGGCCCTCCTCACAGCACGTCCCTTCTTTGCACTCTGCAGTCGGTAATGAATTATTGACGTTAATGAGTTTACACACTTGCTGTCCTTGTCCCCAGGCCGACTGTAAGTCTGCAGGAGGGCATTTGTCTGTCTTGTCCTCAGTAAAATGTTTGATGCATAAATGACCCAGTGAACAAAACTTCACCAAGAGGGTGGATTTTCTATATTTGGGAAGCCTTCACTTCAAAGAAACTACTTAAAATTGTTAAAGAAAGAAGCCCAAAGTGCTTATAAAAAGAGAAGGCCCCTCTGCTCTCTCTCGTGCACGTCGTCGCCAGCCTGATTTCACAGCAGGAAGGCTGTCCTAGGAAGAGTGGCACCTCCAGGCCGCTTTCTAAGGACAGAATCCAGAGCCTGCATCTGCCCCTGCCCTAACGCTTCCCTTAGCCGATCACTGGGGACATTGGGATACCGTGCTACATTGGCTCACCTTTCCCCCCTCCCTTTTAATGTGTTTTCTTTGTCCTTCAAGGCAAAGTGGTTTACAAGTGGTAGTGGTTTTGTTCATTATCTCATTATAATTGTCTCCTGATAATGAGCACTCGAACACCTGCTCATGCCCCAGTGCAAGCCCTCAGAAAGAAAGGAGGCGTCAGTGAACACGCAACAGCGCTGTTAGTAAAGAGGGCTGAATATCACCTTGACTTTTTTTGTTAATTAAGCAGCACATTCCTATTGACCATTGTCGTTGCTAATTTCCAAGCATTTATTATTTTAATATTTACATAGTATTGTTTTAGGGAGCCATTTCCCATAAATCTTTGTTGATGGTATTTAGGTTACCTCCCTAAATCTCAGACATATTTAGGAACATTAAAGTTGGCTTTTTCCAAATGTACATGAGGTATTTTTAGTTCCTGGCTTTGTTAAAAAAAAAATGGTGTGAACCCCCAAGGAAAGAGCAATCTGTTAGTCTCTTTCCTCTCACATTTCTTCTTCTTGGAGGTGAAAATGCCTCTCTAATGTTCACAAACAAAAGTACAAATGTTTGGCATCTCCTGAGTGCTGGGTGTCTCCAAGTACAGATGACAATTTTTTCAGAAATATTCTCTCTTTTAAATTGTAAGTGAAAAACATTTGCCATGAGTACTATCTGTGAAGAGTACACATCTCTAACAGTTAAGTGGGCTTGGTTTTGCTTTTTATTTTTAATTTTTTATTGAAATATAATTGATTTACAATATTGTGTTAGTTTCTGGTGTCCTTCATGGTGATTCAGTGTTTTTGTGATTGCAGTCCACTATAGGTTATTACAAGATAAGGGATGTAATTCCCTGTCCTATACAGTAAATCCTTTTTGCGTATCTGTTTTATATACAGTAGTTTATGTCTGTTATTCACATACTTCTAATTTGTCCCTCCCCCCTTCCCTCTCCCCTTTGGTAATCCCAAATTTGTTTTCTGTCTGTGAGTCTGACAAACGACTTAATTTTTAAATACTAGCAAAGTATGTAGACATACCAGAAATTTTACAAGGTGCTGTTTTTAAAATAATTCTTATACAACAAGGTCCTTCTATACAGCACAGGGAACTATATTCAATATCTTGTAGTAACCTCTAATGAAAAAGAATCTGAAAAAGAACATGTGTACGTGTATGTATGACTGAAACATTATGCTGTGCACCAGAAATTGACACAACATTGTAAACTGACTAGACTTCAACTAAAAAAAATAAGAAGAGTACTAGTCATTCTTTCTCAGTGTTCTCAGAGTCTGGTGACCACACCCTCTCCAGAGTCCTTGCTCCTTGCAGAGCAAGATACCTCTGCAAGGGTCCCAGCCCTGCTTGGGAGGCACCCTCTTAGGCAGGCTCAGGGGGTGGGGGTGGAGTTGAACCCTGTGTCTACCAATGCTGTTGGGCTGGATAGACCCCCTTTGGCATCCATATGGGGAAAATACATATATATATATCTCTGGATGTAGAAAATTCTCAGTAGGTGTTATTCTGCAGCCACATATTCCTTTACTTATTCCTCAATATATTTATACATAAAATATATATATATAACAGATAATTATAGATTTCCCTTCTCTTCCTTCCTTCCATGATTGGTAAACTGTATCTCATAGTTCCTTTTGCTGGAAGTAGAAAGTGATTTTTAAAATTTCCATTTCTCTGATAACCTGAGTCACGAAATAACAGCCTTGCCAGTGGATACATTCTCCCTCTAATGCAGTGCCCTCCCCTAGGGTTAGCCCGTGCGCTGGGCATCTGGCTCCAAGTCCGTGCTGTTACATAGCCCCTCGTTCTCTGCCTCACAGCGCGGTGGGTATTTATAGCAGTGATCTGCTTGCCTGAGTGGTCAGTTTACTGAAACTGACCAAAGGAACTATCTTCTAACTCCTTGAGAACATGTACATGACAACAACAGATCTAAAATATTGTCCAAAAATTAATTCTGTGATGTCTGTGTCTGAGGCAGATGAGTGGACTGACCGGGCTGGCGAGCTCCGTGGTCAGACCCTTGGGTTCCCAGGGGATCGGGGTGAGTCACCTCCCCTCTCTCATCCTCACATCTCCATCGATTACGTGGGGGAGTTAAAGCTATTACATTCATGAACAACTAGCTTGTACTTGGAGCAGTGCCCGCCCACAGTGGGTGCTGCCGGCGCCGCAGCCGGCATTGCCGCCGCTGCTGGTGGCGGTGTTAGCAACTAGTACTCACAGAATTAAGTGTCCCAGACAGGGTACCCTGACGTGAGAGCCTCTGCTGAGGCAATGAATTGGAGTCTTGCTTATTTCTTTTTTTCAGTCAGTCCTCCTTTTGCTTCAGACAGGCATTAAGAGGGGTTACATGCGCTTAGGGCACCAAGTTACAAGAATGTCCCAAATGCAAGGAAAGTGAAGTAAAGGAAAAGCAAGTGAGTAGGGAAGCAGCTCTGCGAGTGGGTTTTTGAGCTCCTGTAAGAGACAAGCCCAAAAGACTTGTCTCCAGTCGGAGCCGTATGGGGAGCCAAATCCAGGAATCTCCATTTATCTTCATCTTTAACTGTCTGAAGGGCAAGGAAACAGTCTCTGGCTTTTGCTGGTTCCTCCCTTCCTCTGTCAATTGCTATTTCTGGTGTCCCCTTGAAGGCACAGAGAAGGCGGCAGGGGCCAGGGTGAGGCTGGGGCTGAGGTTTGGGCTGGATTCAAAGCAAACGTTCAGGCAGCTTCTGGGGACACTGCACAGAGCCCTCTTTGAGAAGCTGGTGCGCTCGGGCTGCGGCCCTGGAGGCCCCTTAGCGACGGCAAGGCTTCAAAGCTGTGGTGAGGAGCTCACAGACCATCAGGGGTCCCAGTCCTGGTCCCTGCTGCCTCCTACACTCACCCACTCACCCCTCCCAGGTCGAAACTTGTTTTCCCTCAGGAGCAGTGGAGCAGGAATGAAATACGCAATAGAAACATGGAGCTGGGATAAACCATCCATCCATCCGTTCAGTCTCATGACCCATCACGTGTGGAACATCTTGTCTGCCTGGCATTATACTTGGTGGTGGAGAAGTCGTTGCTCTTAGTTGCAAAGTCTAATGAAGGAATATGCTCAGAAGTAGGTAATCCTGCCCCAAGACAAGCCCAAAGTCGGTTCAGCACAAGACTGCACCATACACGGGGCGGTGAAGTACGGGAGAGGCCACCCAGCTTGGCTAGGACTGGGATGGGAGCTGAAAGGCCTTCCTCTTCCACTGCCACCTGGGCTGAGTTCTGGGGTCACTTAGGAGGTGACCAGACTAAACACTAGAAAAGAGAAGGCGAGCACGGGATGGAGATTGAAAGCAAAGGCCAGTGGCCAGAATCTGGGGGGTGGGGGTGGCCTCACCTCAAGAAGCATGGTGGCTCCAAGGTGGGTGGTGAGTGTGAGTGGCTTCCAGAGACAGCCTGCGGCCCAGCATGCAGGACATCCCATGACATTTTAAGAAGCTTTCACTTGATCTTGTAAGCCAGTGTTTCTTAAAGTATGCTCATGGACCCCCAGCAAAATAATCACCTTGGAAATCTGTTAAAATGCAAATTCCTGGGCCACATTCCAAATGGATCAGAATTTTCTGGAGGTGGGTCCTAGAATTTTGTATTTGAAACTTGCATCCTTGGTCTTCCTTATGCATAGTGAAGTTTACAGACAAAGCTCCAGGGAGTGGAGAGGTTTAAGCAGAGGGCTGCCCAGTGCTGGTGGCGGGGATTCGAGTTGTATGCCCACGGGCACACAACACGATAAGCTTGCACTTGGTGACTTACTCAAGTGAGTAGCAGAAATGTGTGGTATCTCCCAGAGGAGTCTCTGTGCCGCAGTAATTGTGGACTCCCACGTTGAGATGAACCCCTCTGTTGACCTGTCGTGGACTTTAAACTTGAGGCAGAAATGGACACTTAGTGCGTGAGCCCCTGAGATCTGGAAGGTGCCCGTAGCCACAGCATCCCCACCTGTGCTGGCTGGAGCTTCATCTAGAAGTCACCTGTATCACTTTAGTGGCTTCTGCCAGATACATTTGAATAGGGACAGCCCAGGGACAGGGACACCAGTGGAAATGTTTGTGGCAATGGTCCAGAGTTGATTGAGAAACGGAGCAGAAGGGGGAATAGAGAGCAAAGGGCATAGATTCTAGAGATATTTAACAAATAAAATTGTCACAGCTTAGTGAATGTCAGATGTGTGGGGAAAGGTACACATCAAGGAAGAGTGTCCGGATGCTAGTTTGGGTGAGCGGGTTATCGGGGGTGACACCAGATGTAGACAGAAGGTGGATGGAGGATAACTTTAGGGATGGAAGATGGGGAACTTCTTTTGGCTGGAATGTGCTTGAGGGCCCGCCAGGTGGAGATGTGTGCCAGGCAGCTGGCTGTGGTTGCCTGAATTCTGAAAGTGGAGTCTGAGCTGGAGACACAGATGGAGCAGGGAGATGTTGTCCTGCAGGGTGTTGTGTCCACCGTGGGAGCCATGGTGGTCACTTAATTTAATGTGAGAGGAAACTAAGACCCTGGAGAGTTCCAAGATGTAAGGTGCTTGGGGAGCAGAGGAGTCTTGCAGAATGGTCAGGGAAAGAGAGGATAATCCAAAATAGGCCAGAATGGAAAAATATGTCCAAATAGGTTCCTGTGCCGTGGTCCTAGAGATGCTAATTCACTAGTCTTTGTGGGATAGATTCAAGGGATTTTCATAAAAGCTTCTCTAGGAAACTTTGACGCACACCCAAGTTTGGGACTCGCTTAACTTCCAGGAAGCTTGGTAGAGATAAAAAGAGAAGGGATGAGCAGGAGCTAGAGAAATACAGGCATCCCTTTAGCGACAGGATCAAGGGGAGGAGACTAAAGGGATGGTGGCTGCAGTGGGCCCCAGAGGGAGTCCCAGAGAAGAGTTTGAGGTCAAGGTGGGGAGATTGTCCTTGAACTGGAGAAACCCATGTGGACATGGGTGTGGATGCAAATTGGAGTTATGGGGTCATACGTTGGGGGAGTGAAGGAGGGCTTCCATTTTCTCTTTGAAATAGAGAGTGGAACTGGCTTGGGGAGCATGAAGACAGGACTCAGTGGGAAGGAGATGAAGACGTGTAGACATGTCAAAGGTTTGAGATCATCTTGGAGAAAGATGGAAGTGAGAGCTAAGCTGTATTGAGATGACTTCCTGGCAGTCCCAAAGCATGCTGAGATTGGAGACCATGAGTTTGCAGTGGCTCAATCTTACATCCATGGGGAATCCCTCGAGTTGTGTGCTTGGCATCAGGGTGGATAAGACAGACGGTGTCAGTCCGTGATTCATCCGTGGCTGGGCACAGCGGATGTGGTTACAGGGAGACTGGCAAGGAAATGTTCAGACCATCGGTGGTAAATTCCCAGCTGTCTAGAGAAGGAGGCAATGACTGCAGATCAGCTGATAGGTGAGCAGCAAAGGCAGGGCCAGGGGTGAGGGCACCGTGATATGTCCAGGTGGGAAGCTGGGAGGGAAGAAAGGATAGGCAATGAGTTTGATATTTCTGGGATGGATGTGTTCACGTGATCAGAAGGTTCAAGTTTATGGGCATGTGATTGAGATGAAGTCCACCAGTCCAATGTCAGATGCCCATGAATTGTTGGATAGGTCATATCCATGAATACTGAAATACCTGAGAGTCACAGATAAGGTTGGTATCATGGAAGCCTGTAAGCTAGGTCCTAAAGGCTTCAGTGAATGATGAGGAAATTGAGACCCAGGACAGCTGGCCCCACCCTGCCTTTCCCAAGGTGAAGGGCGGAGCCACATGGTCAAAGCCTTTGCACAGAACCTGGGACCAGAAGCCCCTTCACGGTCCCCTCAGCTCCTGATCCAGCTTAGTTTTCTCTTGACAGGGGTATTTTTAGGCCAATTTAATGTTAAGCTATGAGTGGTTTAAGTTTAAACTAATACCACGATGAATTAAGAAATGGGGAAAGAACTGTGGAGGAAATTCACCAAAAGCCAAGTGCATCATCACCCTTACTCACATCTTAGGCCGCTGTGCTGAGCAAAATGCAGTTCAAGGGACAGTCAGAAAGTCTGGGCTCTAAGCTTTATGTAGGACGGTGACGTATGACGACTCTCGAGGCGCACCTGCCCCAAATCTCACCTGCAGCCCCATTAATGCTCAAAACAAAGCTGCATGAGGCCGGCTCAGCTTTGGGCTTGAGAATAAGGAACCTCTTCAACCACACAGCCTTCTGCTGCGGGGGAAGCATTCACCTGGCATGGAGACCTTCGGCACTGGTATCCAAGAGATACCTCAGTTCATCATTCCTCTCTTTACCCTGTTCCAAGAATCCTGCTCTCTCCTTTCTTCCTTCTTTAGGTTTTTGGCCTTCATTGCATTTCTGTCATCTTTCCTCAGCAATAAAGTATATGGTGTGTGCACCAGAGTGTGAGTTTTGTAGGGCTGCCAGAACTGACTACAAACACGGTGCCTTGACAAGTGTGATTCATTCTCTCACAGTCTGGGAGGCCAGAAGCCCAAACTCAGGTTGTCAGCAGGGCCACTGACCCTCCGAAAGCTCTAAGGGATCCTTTGTTTCCTCCTCAAGCTTCTGGTGGCCCAGGTGTTCTTGACTGTGGCCGCATCACTCCAGTCTCTGCCTCCATCTTCCGTCATCTTCCCTGTTTCTTTTGTTCTGTAAGGATACTTGTCCATGGATTTATGGCTCACCCTAATCTGGGATGAACTGGTCTCTGATCCTCAACTTAATTACATCTGCAGAGATTTAATGGTTTCCAAGAAGAGTCATGCACAGGCTCTATGTGAACATGCCTTTTTTTTATTGGAGGGGGGGTGCCATTCAAGCCTTCATCACCATCATCAGCAGCATCGTCATCATCATCATAATAAATGGTACCTGAACAAAATGTTTTCTTTTTCTGAGTTTATTCTGCCATGATAACCATATAGTCAACTCCTGGAGGGAAAGAATGTGCCTTCTGTTCCCACTGACCAGTCCCTCTGCCCGGGGCGCTCCAGAAGGTCTGCCCATTTGGCCAGCTTTGCCTCTGCTTCTCAACTTGCAGACCTTCATACATGGTGCAAAGTCATTCCTACCTTTTAAGACTTAGCCCAAAGCCTACCTTCAAGAAGCCTCCTTTAGGTGGTCCCATACGTTACCATAAAGAGGTTAATTTTCTCAGATTGATCTGAATCCCTTCTCGTATTAGTTTGCCAACCTACTTACGGTATATTCCATACGTAGCTTTTATGTGTGGTGTCGACTTACTCATTTGCTTTACACCAAATACACTCATAAAACTGCACGTGACAGAAGCTTACGCTACAACATGGGGAAGGCTGTGTTTGCTGACTCAGTTGGCTGTCCTGATCGTATGAGTCAGCCTTACATTTGGCTGCAGGAAACAGAAAATCAGACTACAGAGGTTTAAACAAATGGGAATTTATTTGCCTCAAAAATAAAAAAAAAAAATCCAACAGTAGAGGGCTACTGACCATGGTCCAGCAGATTAATGAAATCAAGACCAATGTCTGCAGGTATGCACTGGCTCTTCTCTCACAGTCATATGGAGGCTGCCACAGATCCAGCCATTTCGTCTACATTCAAAGCAAGTGGATGGAATAGGAAAGTGGAAGTTTCCCATTAATTGCATCTGCCCCTTTTTATTACAAAATTAAAAGCTGACAGACAGCTCTTTGTCTTCTGAAGCCAACTTCACTCACATCTGGTTCCACTGCCACTCCCAGGTATAGAAGAACCTGGGGATGCAAATGTGTGGATTTCCAGCCTCTGCAGTGGGAGGTACCCAGAGAAAGGGAGAGGGGTGGGAAAGGTCGTGACCAGCTGACCAACAGAGTTTGCCACTCCCTCAAAGTGCTTGTGTGGCCCCCCCATCCTGGTCCCTTACCTGTCCTCACCACACCGTCTACAACTGTCATCTCGTCTGACGCCAGGATTGATAAGAACAGCTATCAAGTTAGTAGGCAATAATTAACTCCAAGGTACATAAATTACCCGGCTGCAGGATTTTTTCCTTTAAATACACAGGTGAGTGCTGTTTTGAACATGGATTAGTGGCTGCCTCTGCAGACAGAAAGCTCCAGTGCAGTCGTTTTGAGGCTGCCCTTAAGCCTGGGGAAGACTGCTATTTGGGGGGGGGGGGGGTCTGTGCCGTGTGTATGAGCATACCCATGGGTGTTTTATTACTGCTGTTAGTAGAGTGTGTAAGAGGGAACTTCGTAGGCTCTGGTACGGCCCCTGCCTTTATTGCAGGGGAAGCTCACCCAGGACTGTGTCCTCGTAGGCTACTGTGGGCCTACATCCAACAGTGATGTGAGGGTGAAAATGAGGGAGAAACCCAGAAAAAAAGACTATGCCGATATGTATCTATGTTAATTGATTAATCATCCATGAATGCAAAGTGAATAAAATATATAATTATTATTTATGAAGGAGATATTTTACACTTAAATCTAAGTTTGGTCAATGATCGTTGAAATGCAGCAATTTTTATTAATGAAGGCTCCACCTGGGAGCATTTTTGCTGCTCTAATGTCTGGTCTCCTTATTAATCCAAACTTCATCAGATTTGCTGATCCAAATGCTCTCAAACCTTGGGATGCTGACTTGCTCTGACAAAGGTACAGAGAATGACAGGTGACTTCAGAATGCTGGTTTATTAACTAGTTTTCACTAGATGATTTCTGTTTTCCATTTGTCTTAGAAACTACTGAACGTTTGCTGTTTGCCTTCAAAACGGAACGCATGCGCACACCACGGTAGGAGCGCTCCAGTTCTGAAAGCGTGCATTTAAAAATATTTCCTTAGTGGTCTCTGGGAAACCTGTCCTCCCTAAAATCCTTCTCTGATGCCACGCTGTGCACACGTTGTCTGCCACCCCTGTTCCGGCCTCAGTTCACCGGTTACTGAGGGTCCTCTGAAGTCCCACTGTGTGTTCAGATGTGAGGACCTGAGGCTGGCCTTGGCCCATCTCTTATCCATCTGATTCCTTCTCTTTCTCCCCCACCAAAGCCCGCCACTCAGCCTCAGCTTTGTCTGAGTTAATTTTCTAGTCCTCTTACCGCAGTGTTCCTCTCCCTCCGCTAATCAGCGCAGGAGCCCTCCTGAATGAACAGAAGGGTGTCTTTGGTTTAAATAATTACACCACACCTCACACCTTCAGTTTGAATAGCAGAGCTCCCCCTCCTGTGGGAAGCTCGCCCTCGTTAGCATTAGCCGTTATTCAGTCCGTTATTAAATTCTCAGCTCTTCTCTCCACTTGAATTGTTTCTTTGTTCTGGCAGGATTCGAGTTTAATCATCTCCTTTTTATCTGACATTCGTTTCTCCAAAGGTAATGCGCAGTATATTCACCTGGGGAGATTTATGTTAAAAAAATAATAAGCAACTGACTCTCTAGGCGTGGGCTCTGGGCACGTCCACATCTTCTCAAAGCGCCAGGTGATTCTTACCCACAGCCTGTTTCAGAACTGCGATGCCCTGAGCTCTGGTGAGGAAAGAGCCTTATTGAAGCTTTATCTTGCCTTTCCAGTTGTTAACAGCAAAATCAGCAGATGTATCTGTGTGGTGCTTACACTTGACAGCAGGTTTTAAAATATAAGTCTCTCTGGTTCTCTAAACAGCATAGTTTGTGCATGAAATTTGCATTTGTCTATTATGGTGATGTTTTCATTAGATCGGTATGGAATTGTGTGTAATTTGTGTACATTACCAAATGGAAACGATACAAAGGTTGAAACGGGTGGATTCTAATCTGTGGTTGACGGGGTCATTAGCTGCTCTCACTTTGCAGAATGATGTAACCAGACAGATGTGTCTCCGGGGGAAGCCTGTTTACACAGGTAGCCTCTGTCCACCGGGGGCATTGGCTCCGCTGCAGGGAGTGGCCCTCGGTCTGGAGAGCCCTGAAGTGTGACCTTGTTAACAATCCCGACTTTACCAAAGTTGGCAGGCTGACTTGCTCTAACCAAAGTGGGAAGGAAGGCTACTGAAACCCAGGATGCCAATTTATTCATTTGTCATGAGGAACAGGCCTTTCAGGTAGACCAGCTGGTTGTATAAAACTCTCACCTTTGAAGCCACCTTATCTGAAGGTCACCCATGAATGGTGATAGCGCAGGTGGAGTGGGGACTTATATGTTTGAGGCAATGTTTCTCGACATTTCTCCATTACTTAAGGAGGCTTTTTAGATTTCTTTTTCTTAACCAACCCCCCATGAAATTTTAATACCGCAGGTATATTGCATATTTATTTATGTGATGTGTGCACATCTCTGTTATGCATTACAGGGAATTTTTTATTTTTATTTTTGGCTTTCCCCAAGAACCAGTGTTTGCCCTCTTAGGGATGCTGTGACCTCTGTTGAGAATGTATGACTTAAGGAATCCATTTCCTAAAGCCTAGACGATGCACGTCCACTAGAGGGCTCCACCCGCCAGGTGGGCCAGATCCTGGAATCCACTGACTTGTCCTGACGCCTTCTCTTCTAGACACCCCTGTTTTCCTCAGAGACTGGCCTCTTTCTGTGCTTCCAGAATTAACATCTTCACCACCCACTCACGTCCTTCCTTTCTTGGACGTATCTTTTCTTTAGATGTTTTAGTTCAGCCAACAGATCACAGTCAGATATGGCAAGAATTGCACTCTCTTTCAGGTGATGAAACATGTGTCTGCATCCTTTTCAGATTAACTCTGATGGGACAGTTTTGGGTTCAGATTCTTCACGTCTGTCCCAGGTATTATTTGCGTGGGTTTACTGAAAGGACGTCAGGTATATGTCAAAGCGTAACCCCGCTGTTAAGGATAACATCTTACAAAGAATTACGAAGCTTTCTCCCCAAATATCAAAGGCAGGAAAGTGGAGTGGACTGGTCCAAGGCCAAAAACGATATTTAAACTGAAGCTCCAAGAGGACAAGGATTTTTGTCCTTTTTGTTTGCTTAAAATTATGGTCCCTGCACCATGAACAGTTTCTGTCACATAGTGGGCCCTCAGTAATATTTGTTGAATGAGAAAAAAAAAATTTTTTTCAGTATGTGAATGAGGATCTTCTGATGCAGTGAATCATGTGGCTATCAGGCATTATATTCATTCATTCAAAGAATACCAAGGATAATAATTTATGATAAACCCTATGTGAATTACCCAATATACACCTAAGGTAATGAAACATATGGGCTCTCTGCCCTCATGGGCCCAAGAGCAAAGCAAGAGGGACTAGCAATACGCAGATGAGTAAACAAAAACTGTTACCTCTGGGGGGCAAGTGATGCTGGAGTGCGGGGCTGGTGGATAGCAGAGGCACTCAGCGTGCTCAGGGAGGACGTGTCGTGGAAGCCAGGCCTAAGACGGTCCCACCCAACAAAAGAAGCAGGAAGGAGCTCCTTGGGCGGAAGGAACTGTGTGTGCAAAGGCCCTGAGCCTGGAGAGATGAGCAAGTTGGAAGACCCCAAAGGAGGGTACAGCACCTTGCAAGGAATTGGGGGGCAGGGCATGAATGGAAGTTGAAGGTGAAGACCAGGGCAAGACGTGTAAAGACTTCAGTGTAGACGTTAAAGTGGAGATGCAGCTCTTCCGAGTCTAGACTGCAGGGGAAGGTCTGGGCTGGAGGTCTACTTCGGGAGTAAGTGCTATTTAGATGACGCTGAAGAAGCCGCTAGCTGTGTGGGTGATGCTGCAGGGGAGAAGTTGGGAGGGCAATAAAGGGAAGGAGATTTAGCAGAGCTCTGAAGAGTGTAATGTTTGAGTCAGGAAAGGTCGGGTCAGCGGAATGGCCAGACCCCAGGGAGTGTGGGGTCAGGGAAGCCGAGAGAGACTGAGATTCTTGGCAGGAGAAAGGGATCAGCTGCTGCTGAGGACAGTGCCCAGGACTCACAGTAAGGGGAGGGCAGAAAGGTGTTGATGGGTCTGACAAAGTTGTAGGTTACCAGTGCCCTTGACAAGGATTGCTTCAGTGGCTTCTGGAGGTTACGACATAGTTCGAAATGGGATATGGAGAGTCAGGGCAGAGGGCAAAGAAGTGGAAAGAGCTTAAGCAGACAAGCCTCTGAGGTTTGGCTTTAAAGGAAAATGAGAAATAAAGGAGAAGGCAGGGCTATGTGTGTTTAGGGAGGGCACTGTTTGGTTGGAAGTGGGCTTGCTTCCTGCCAGGAATGGTTCAGAGGGAGAGATTGATGACAGAAGTGACCAGGAATGAACTGGAGCCTGGAATCCCTGTTGCCTGGAGACAGTTGATGAACAAAAGAATGGTCCAGGTTGTGGGGTTTGCTGATTCATCAGAGTTAAGAAGTGTTTTTCTTGCAAGTGGTAGAATTTGGTTGTCAAATTTCATGGAAACAAAGAAATTTCTAAATGCATATTCTAAAATCAGACTGTTTCCTTCATTCCAATTCGGCTTCCATGTGGTTCTGATGCCGAGCACGGTTTCTTCTCATCAGCATCATCCAGCACAGTGATTGCCTATAGAAATCCTTAAGGTGTGAAAACTATTTCCTGGAGCAAGCGCAGCATTTCAGTTTCTCAGATGAGGGCAGGGACTCCCATCAGGACCACCTGATCACCGGAAGTTCTGCCTGGCCCGTCTCTTCCGAGATCATTACTCAGACTGCTCTCTTTGTCTCTTAAACACATGTCAGTTAACTTCTTTGCTGCTTCTATGTAATTTCATTTTCCAAAGAGCCTTGCAAATTTTTGAAAGGCATTAAACTGTTTCTCAAAATAGTTAAATTGTGAGATAGTGAAGATTGCTCTAATTGGTTAGTGCCTGATTGATATATGGGACAAAATAAAGGGAATTTCATTAATTGTGAAATCAGATTTCTTCTCTTATTACTGGCCTTAAAAATTTAGTACCTCTGGACCGCTCGTCTAATAATTGGCCTCTTGATTTTTATTGGGCAGGTTTATTATGTAATATGTCCACTGGAAGATGGAAGGGAGTATTTTTAACTCTGTACATTCGCTCTGGAGTTTCAGCAGCCTGGGGCGGATTGCTGTTTCCTTCCTGGCTCGCAGCACTGCGTCACGCCATCAGGAAGCACGCTGATCCATCACAGACACGTGCTTAGACTTGGAAGACACTAGAGATTTTTCAAATGTGATCACAATGGCCCCAAATGAGGACTGGGGCTTTAACTCTTATTTTCTTGATCAGCTGAAACAGTGTGTGTGAAGCCCACCCTCTGGAAACCTTTGTAAATTGTCATTTCTTGAAACTTTGCTTCTTTTGCAAATGCCGTCTTTTTTGGGTGAGACCTGGGCTAAAAGTAGACTCACAGGATGTATCTGATGGCTGCTTCTGGTCCCCACGGAAGACGAGTGGACTCGGGGAGGAAACCCCTGCCATCCCGAACGACACACAGGAGACCTTAGCCCAAAAGGTTAAACCCAGCTTCTCTGAGCTGCATCTTCTAAAACCCTGCACAATAGTTCTGCCGGCAAGTCTCATGTATTTTTGGTCTAATCAGGTGTGCCTTCTTAGAATTTGTTAAAGAGAAAAGAGATAGCACTCCTATCAGGATCTGAGTAACACTTTTAATTCTATTTAATTAACTAACGTATTTTTGCTGCTGTTGTTAAACGGTAGGTCATTAGAGATATGGTTCCCAAACCATGTGCTAAGGCACCCCAGGATATTTTAAA
This sequence comes from Camelus bactrianus, assembly GCF_048773025.1. NCBI lineage: Eukaryota > Metazoa > Chordata > Mammalia > Artiodactyla > Camelidae > Camelus > Camelus bactrianus. The sequence goes on from NC_133541.1 coordinate 6,925,720, forward strand.
TTTTCAAGGGGCATTCCTTTTGTTGTCAAGCTGGGTTAGGGGCATTGTTGTGACCAAAAAAAAAAACTGTAGTCTGTGGAAATCAAGAGAGAACGGGAAATGTGAATGGTGGTGTTGAATCAGAATAATCCGGGGTTTGTACAGTTAAGCAGCGCTCAGCAAGCACACTGACCTCTGAAGGCCCAGAGTAAGTCCCAGAGTAAGTGGCTATTTAAGAATGAAATAAAAATATAATATTTTACCATAAATATATATATAATATACAATAACATTTTGTTTTATATTATAAAATGTAAGGTCCAGTGTTGGATTTTTCTTCCAACAACTCCTCGGCTGTTAGGGAGTACTACTCACGTTGTTTAGACCTGTCTGCTTAGCACACAAGACTGTTAGCTATCTCCTCTGGCCTAGGAATGCTGCTAAAATATTACTTAGCCACTGTGGGCATTGTGAAACAGGGAAATATGGGGACCTCTTCAGCAGGTTTCTTTGTTTTTTGCAAGTAAACTTTTACAGTAATGTTGGAGGAAGTGTGCTCAGTTCCTCAACAGTCTTCCTTCACCCACAAGCATCCGTACGTCTGGCTAGCTAGCGGGGCCCCTGATGGCAGGTGCCACGGCCGCCACTGAAGCCTCACCTGTCCCACTCATGAGAAGCCTGCTTTGTATCACCCACGTTTGTCGGCTCGCTCTGTTGACTTTTCTTATTGGTTGGTTTGATTGCATTTATTCCAGTGAAGTTAATTTCTTGGGTGGAGTATAAGAAATTGATTAGAAATAAATGCTCAATGAATATTTGTTGAATGAAGTCATTTAATGAATGTCTTAATCTCAGTTCATCTTAAATCACTATCGGCAGTATGTGGCATGTCTGCGAAAGAACTACGGGCCCCCAATTTATAAGGAATTCAGATTTTAACTTTCAAGTGAATTTTCCGGTAAATTATAAATAATCTGTCTTTAAAACTCAATAGCATGTTGGAGTGTAGGGGTGTGGGGGTGGGGGAAGGCAGTCAAAATGTGCAAACGAACAGTTATAAAATAGATGAATACTGGGAATGTAATGTATACCATGCTAAGTATAACCAACACTGCTCTACACTGTATGTGAAGGCTGTTCAGAGATTAAATCCTAGACGTCTTATCACAAGCAAAACCCTTTTTCCTATTTCTTTAATTTTTTATGCCTATGAGAAAATGGATGTTCACTAAACTTACTGTGGTAATCATCCCACGATGCAGGGAAATCAAATGACTGCTGTACTCCTGAAACTTACACAGCGCTGTATGTCAATTCTATCTCAATACAACTGGAAGAGAAAAAATGAGTGAAATCATGTCCACAAAGTGCCCCCCCCAAAAAAAACCCCTTGCCAGCAGGTTGCTATTTGCTGTTTGTGCCCTCCCAAAATACATATGCTGAAGCCCCAGCCTTGAGTACCTCACAATGTGACTGCGTTTGGAGATCGGGCATTTGGAGAGGTGGCTGAGCTGAAATGAGGCCATGAGGAGGGTGTCCTTATAAGAAAAAGAGACACACAGAGACCCCAGGGGCACACAAGCTTGCGTGAAGAAGAGGCCGTGTGAGGAACTAGCTGGCAGATGGTCGTCTGCAAGCCAGGTGAGCGGTCTCGGGACAGAACAGCCCTGCCCACACCTCGACCTCAGACTCCCAGCCTCCTCAACGATTGGAACAACCAGTTTCTGTCCTTTAAGCCACTGAGTCTGTGGCACTTCGTTACGGCAACCTGAGCAGCTTAACACACAAGGATAGCAAAGCCCATTCCTTTCGTCTGTTCATTTGTTTTGAGGGTTTTTTGTTTGTTTGTTTCTTTCCTTTTTTTTTTAAATTGAAGTACCATTGATTTACAGTGTCATGTTAGTTTCTGGTGTACAGCATAGTGATTCAGTTACATATATATATATATATACACACACACACACACAAACACACACACACACATATGTAAAATTTTTTTCATTTCTTTTTCACTATAGGCTATTACAAGTTACTGAATACAGTTCCCTGTGCTCTACGGTAGGACTTTGTGGTTTCTCTAGTCTGTATATAGTAGGACACAAGTGAACTTATTTGCAAAACTGGAAGAGACTCACAGACTTATGGTTACCGAAGAGGAAAGTTCGGGGAGGGATATGCTGGGAGTTTGGGATTCGCAGATACACAGCTCATTCCTTTTGATGGGAGGCAGGGGTCGTTGAATGCTGCTGACTAGGAAGAGCTGCTCAGCCCTGGGCTTTTGGGAGAGCTGAGATGCCTCTTGGTGATTTGGGCAGACCTCATGTCTGTTCTCTCTGGTTGAAATTGCCCAGAAGTCAGGGTCTGGTGGCCATGGTTAAAACGTGTGCTTGTGTCCCCATAGTACAGATACTACAGGAAGATACACAGTAGTGGGGGAAAGAGGGTGGTTGAGGTAACCCAAGAGCACACTCTGGGGAGGTGCTACCTTTAAAGTACGTTTTGGCCTTTTGTTCTATTTAAAGGAAAGCTTCTGCCAGGCATCCCCTCCCGTGATTAATATTATTAATGGGACATCCAGTTTAGTTTGTAATAGGAAATTTTTTTTTGTTTTCCTGCTCACAAAGGTTTCAGTTATGCCTCCAAGCAGTTATTTATCTTTTTTAATCACAGTGTGACTCTGTGGAACATATTTTGGTCTCACTATAAAGGGCAATCAAAGTAGACCTTGAGAATCGCAGTGTTCATTGTTTTTCTCCCGTGTTTGAAGGCTGTGGCTGCCTGTGCAGGATTTTGCCGTCCATCCCTTCTCTGTGGACGCACCTATGGATGCCATGTTTGAGGTCACGCCTGGATTGGCCGTGCTGTCCCTGTGTTGTTACTGCTCTGCCCTCTGCAAACCTGCCCCTCGGGTACCATGTACCTTTGATACCCGCATTAGTCCATTACCTTCATAGGGTGTCCTCTTACTCAGTCATAATTGGCAGGGTATTTTGTGCTTGTTTTGCTTAATTCTAATTTATCTACTATTATGTCGGTTATAAAGGGGGGTCACAAGTAGGTCATGATGCAAACTGCCAGTGAGGTAACAGTAAACGTACCCCATGTAGCCAGCAAAGGCGAGCATCCCTTCTCGTAGGCTGTTAGTTGAAGAGGTACACTCATCTCACTTGTGTGCAGTGACGTGGCGTATCATCTCGTCTTAAACTGAGCTGCACAGGCTGAGTGTCTGATAGCTTTGGTCATGTTTGTTCACTGAATCTGAGCACTTGTTGGCTCTTACATTTTTAAATGAATGGATCTGGATTAAATGTGTCACCTATAAAGTGATGATAAGTGAAGAGAATTATGTATAGTGTTTAAATGAAACTAAATTTCATTGATTCAGATTAGAGATTATCTGTCCAAATTGATGGGAAATTGAAATTAAAATGCATTCAGATACCTTTTTTTTCCACTTTTGAGTCCACTGAAATCATCGGAATTAGGCAAATTATATATTGCTTGGTGCAGAATCTTAGGTGAGCTGATTCAAGGCTAATAAAATTTGAGTTTTAACTAGTTAATAATCAGATGCTTCTAAAATTTTTGAAAAGCACTGAGACACAGCACTTAAAGTGTGTTCTTCTGTTGCGTATACGTCATTGTATTTAGGAGGGGGGTTAGGAAGACACAGAAACCAGCACTGATTAAGCCTCCTGGACAGTCCTGGACCACCTGGTCCCCTGCGTTTCTGAAGGAGTGGCACTTCTTTGGGACAATTAGCTTTCCATTCAGCCATCTGGACTCACAAAGATGAAGAAGACAAAGGCTTCTGTTGGGTATTAGTGAAGATGTGTGGTTCAGTTAATCATCAATTAGTTGACAAAATATCAGATGTAATCATCCAGACATCACTGGTCCAGCAGGTGGTGGGGCAGGGGACGGTTTGGACCAGACAGAAACTAATTCTAACAGAGGTACTTAGTAATCACAGGTGAATGCTGAATTGGGGTTGAAGTTCTGTGAAACAGAGTGGGGAGAGAAATGTCTGCTCATATTACTTTGCAGAAATGGCCTGCAGAATAAGGCAACGACAGAAGTAAAATGACCAGCCCCATTTTGGGTGCTGGAGAAATGGGCTGAGTTATGAAAATAGCAGCTCTCTCCTTCCCATACAACTTGGTCCCCTCGCTCCTCGTGGTGAAGAGGAACTAGGCCCTGGGAGCTAAGGTTCTCCCGTGTGCTTGAAGCCCGAGATGGCCTGGATGAGAGAGCAAACGTGTGACACACACCCCTCTGCAGAACAGTGAACTGTGGCTCTCGGTGGAGAGAGGCTTGTGTGGTCTTTTTCCGCAGAGTTCTGAATATTGGAAGCCCTATGTCTTGTCTCTTTTTTGTTATTCTAACCTGTTCATCAAGACCGCCTTCTGCCCATCAGTTTCAGATTTGCAGCCTCTAAGCCAAGAAGCATGCGTCTGGGTTTCTGCGTGGTGAATTTAGCTCTCCCTTATTCTAGGGAAGATGTGTTCTCAGTGACTTAATTTGTGGGAGGAACTTTTGATCAAGATCTTGAGTATCTTCTAGACCTGCCTCTTCCAGTTGGTTTGCAGTGAGCTGGTGAGCACTTCCAAGAGGATCAAAGGCTCTCAAACTCCCTCCTCCAATTTTATGTGGCTGTGATACTGGACTTGAACCCTACCTGAGTGTAAGATTCTTAGTTCTTCAGCCCAAATATAGGTGGGAAAATAGCATAATGAATGCTACTCAGAAAGGCTTAATAACAACAGATATAAAAGAGAATATGAAAATAATGCTCACAGCCAACACACTGTCTATTTCTAGTGACCATTTCCGTAAGAAAGCAAATTGCATTTGATTCCCAATTTTCAATTCCAGTCTTCAACCCAAAGCTCTCATGTTGAGGTGGCTGGTCTTTGAATTTTCTTTATAACTTTCTTTCCTCGTCTGCTCAGGCTTCCAAAACACCACAGACTGGGTGGTACAAACAGCACATATTTATTTCTTATGTTTCTGGAGGCTGGGAAGTCCAAGATCAAGGCCCCTGATGATTCAGTCCTGGTGAAGGTTCTCTTCCTGGCAGACACCCTTCTCACGTGGCAGAGAGAGACTCTTCCTTTCCTGATGAGGACGCTAATCCCATCATGGGGGCCCCACCCTCGTGACCTCATCTAAACCTGATTATCTCTCAAAGGCTGTCTCCTAACACCATCGCCTCAGGAGGTAGGGCTTCAGTACATGCACCTGGGAAGGACCGGAAATTCAGTCCATAACAATTTCTGACTCTACCTCTTCTCATCTGGAGGAATTTTAAATTAGAAGAGGATTCCAACACATGACCTAAGGATCATTGGATGTTATTAGGCAAAGTGCAGTGTTTCTGGTCTGCACTGAATAACTGAAAAAAAGCTGAAATCCTGTGGCCAGGGCATAGAGCAAATCTAATTCTTTGGAAGTTGCAGGAAATGTGGGGAAGACGGGGTTGCAGCATGTTTGCGAGCTCAGTTAAGGAACATTCTACCTGATCATTTTCTCTCCCAAGCAAGAGCATTGTTTTATTTAAGCCATATGTGATGCTTATGAGATGCAGTGAGCTTGCTGAATATTCATTTGCAGCTCTGCTCATCAAGTTCTTCTGATCCCTCTTATTTTCCTTTGACTTATAATTGGTGTGTTTGAATATTTATGATCTGCTTTGTGTTAAGCTGAGGGCCTGTTTGAAAGGCTGTCCTGTCCCTGCTCTCCAGCCTTGTGCAGCGGGCTCATAGAGAAGGCGTGGCACTGAGGGATGGGGTCTCAGATGTGTGCTGCCTGCTGACCCCTACGGATGCTGTAGCTTGCAGCTCCTCGCGTGAGATGAAGAATGGGAATACTGAACAATTGAAAAACCCTTTGAAGGAATCACGAAGGACCTGAGTGCTCACCTAACCCACGGGATCATTTCTCAAATGTCTGAAGGCAGTGAAGTGACACCCTTCAGTGTTTCTTTCCCAGATGACATAACCCTGCTCAGGTCATTCACCCTTGGTCACCTAACCCAGTTAGGAACCTCCTGGCTTCCCATTACTTTCCTCTGAATGCACGTAGACGCCTCAGCATCACCAGTTAAGTGCTCCGTGGACACGTGGTCTCCAAAATGCAGCCACTTCAAGAACTTTAAATGACGGAGGTACGTTACAGCAGAAAACACAAACGCTTTATAAAGGGAAATAATGTCAGTTTCTTACAAAGCTTACGCATGTCTGTTTAGAATTTGTTCAGAAGTACCTTCCCCACACCCTCGTAGGGAATCAGATTGCCCTGGATGAACCTGACCTGACTCACGTGACCTGGGGCACTGTGGGACGGAGCAAGGACTGTCCAGCGAGCCTGGCATGGGCCTGCCCTCAAGTGTCTTAATTTTTTAGACCTTTGTTTCTCTGCCTCTAAGGTGAAATAATAAAAACGTCCATCCTCCTAGTTGTTTCACTGTCTGGACTCTTGCGAGGATGAGAAAATACAAGGGATGTTTGGGGGGCGCGTCGGTGAGGGCTCTGAAGGAAGCGACGTCACAGTGTGCTGGTGACGCCGGCCTTCCCAGCAGTGCAGAGCCCGTGAATGCTGCGTCAGACAAGAATGACCCCTCACTTCCGTCCAATGAAGACGGGGATGTGGGGGGAGTGGCGGGGACCACCTGGCCTCCGTGATGACTTCTTGGCAAGGTCCGGTTTGCACAGATTCTGGATCCTGGGTGATGCTCGATTTCAAAGCCTGATTTGGATCTTCAGGGTGAACCCTGACTGCTGTCACTACCTTCAACAATTTATTTTCTCCCAAGACACCTCTTGGGAGGCCAGGTTTCTTCTGTTTTCTGACCGATGTGGGAGGAGCTAAATGAAGCAAAAAGAGAAAAGAAGATATCAAGACAGAGTGATGTTATCAAATAAACCCAGCATTGTGAAAACAGGATTTTTATGGTGTGCTCTGCTTAAGTCTTCTAGACAATAAAGTGCTGTGATGCTATTTTTGGAAAGGAAACCTTAACCACATCATTTTCTTGTGCCCTGGTTTTCATACAAAGGCGTTGTATGAATGTGCCCTTTTGAAAGGAAAATGCTTTAGGACATCAGTCACATTTGTAAATGTGTGTAGTTATTAAAATATCAGGACTAATTCTGTTAACCTTATTGTATAGTATTGCAGGAGGAACCCGGGTATCAGAAAAATGCTTGTAATGGGTTTATTTTTTCCATCAGAAGAGAAATGTCATATTTCACTTGGCCCTAAAACTTGTCATTGTTTCTTTCTTAAGCATTTCCTTTGCATATACTCATAAAAATCCATTATTGCATTCTTTCCAATTATCTGTCGCCTAGAAGGGTTTGAATTACGTGTTGTTCAAAGCAATGCAGCATCTGTTGACCAAATGGATGAATGAATGATCAAAAGAAGGCTTTTCCTTATGCTCCGTGACAATATAAAGCTGCCAGGGCACTGTGTCGGGCAGGCGGCGTTGTCAGAGAGCGGCTGCATCTGGACGTCCCGCTGGGGGGGGCCGGGGCGGGGGTGGTGGGGCGTCGTTCAGTTCCGTTGCTTACATGTGGTTCTTGTTTTGGAGGAATTGACTTCCTGAAATACTCGCATGTTTTGTTTGAAGGCATTTTTAAGGAGAAAAAGAAGAAGCTCTCATAGAGAACGACTGTCATTTTTATCATTATTTCAGCTGCACTTAATAAGCAACAAGATAGTCCTTTCTAACTCTGGGCAGTCTGCTTTGCGTTGGTGCCTCTCACTCCTGCGCTCTTCGGCTCGCTGTTCTTCCGAGCACACCCAGCAACGACAGAGGTTGAGGAACCTTTCACAAAGTCATGGTCATTTTGCAGAAACAGAGGACTGCAGGGTTTCACTAACAGTGCCCCCCGGGCACATCTCTGACATGAACTTCCGTCAGCGAGGGGAGGGCCTGTCCTCAGACAAGAAGCCAGGAGGTCCACCAGCTCTCCCACGTGCTCCCCCAATGGACTTCCACCAGAGGCGATGTGTGAGAGGATGGCTGCGGGAAGGAATGGAGCCTGTGCAGCCAGAAATGTGTGCAAGCAACACTGAAGGCGGGCCCATCGCTCCCAAGCTCGGTGCTGGTGCACACAGACCACATGCACACGTCAGAGCCGCAGATGCACGTACCACACAAACCACATGCATGCCCCCTGTGTAAATTACAGCCTGCACACATGTCACACACGTCGTACAGATAACACATCCCATGTGCACGTACGTACCACATCCAGACATCACACACAAATCACTCAAGACACATATGGCTCTCACGTGTCTACACACAACAAATCACACATGCCATACACATCACACAAATCTTGCATGCATACTGTGTACACACGTATCATGCATCCATCATGCACAACTCTTACCCATCACGCACATGCACGGTTACACCCACCACTGATACTTTAATCAGCAGCAGTCCTGGAGGGGAGAGAAAATTTGGATGAATAAGAGACCATTTCCGGGGTTGCTGTGAGAATGTGGGTGAGTCCAGGAAACTCCACCTCCCACACCCACGGAACCAGCGGGGTAGGTGGGGCCGTGTGGAAGGCCACGCTGTTCTAGTCTCAACAGCTGTCTTCCACTTGTGCCGGGAGGCTGTGCTTGTTCACAGAACAAAGCTCATCCCACTGATCGGCCCATTTCTAACTCTGCCCTACTCTGCCCCTCCATCCCCAAAATGGGTTCCCTGGGCTTTGGGTGGCTAAGAACCAACACCCTTGTTTTCTACCAGTGTGCAGACCTATCGAGTGACAGAGTGTCAGAAGAATAAAATACTGCCTTTATCACTGTTACGAGTGTTTGGAGAAATGGCTTAGGTCTGGACCAGCTGGACTTACTGTTGTCCTGAATGAAGCCATCTCCCCTGGCCCCAGCCCAGGGGCACATGGGTCCTGGGCTCTCCGGTTGGCAGGGATGAGCACTGTGTTCAGGGTCTCAGGACCGCTGAGAGGGCAGAGGAGGGGTAAGCTGTCCAGGGTAACCTTCTCCCCACCTCTCTGATCAGACAAATTTGACCTGCTTTCTTTGGGAGGAGGGACTACACTGTGCAGAGGGCGTGCAGCCCGATTCTCTGTGGAGTCCCATCATGGGGACCTTGGCGGCTTAGGAGTAAAACATCCCGGCAGTGGCTGAGTCCTAGCCACCCATGCTGTCCGCGATAAGCTGATGTGTGTCAGTGGGAGACTCTTAGCAAGGAGCACAAGACGTTGGGAAACGGATGCCCTGCCTTTGTTGCTGAAGGCATTCGTGCCTGTTTGGTGAGAAGTCAGGTCATGTGGAGAGGGGCCAGGGCAGCGGGACATCTGGCCCAGGCGTGGCCATGCGGGCACTGCCGGACCTGCGCAGGCCCAGCCCTGCACACACAATCGTCAGTTGTATGTATCTTCCCCACTTGCTCTGGGTTAATAGTGTGCCTTGAAAAAGAACACTGTCATACACTGCTGGTGAGACTGTCAGTGGAACATTTCCTCAGAATGCAATATATATCAAAATTGTGCAATAGATATCAAGAAATTTAAAATATTCACGGCTTTCAACTCAGTGTATTTTACTAATTGAGCCCAAGGAAATGATCAACTATGAAGCCAAAACTTTAGATGCAAGATTGACCACTCTAACTTTAGGCAAATGCAAAGCATACTGATAAAGTCAGTGCTGGGTAGTATGGACATAAATAAATTATGATGTAGTCACAGGACAGAACATTATCTAAGCACTCAAAGTCCTGTTTCTACAGAATTTTTTGATCTGGAAAAAATCGGATTAGATGTTAAATTTAAAAAGTAAAGCAAAACACTGCATTCAGGATGAACTCAGTTTCTTTGGAACAAGATACTGGTCTTGATGATACAAAATATGGCACCAAGTTTGAGAATATGGGAGGATGTGGAGTGGGTAGGTAAGGCCATATGGATAACAGTGGTCTTCTAGAGCAAGGAAATTCTAGGTTCTTTTTAGTTTTTCTTTATGTGTTTTTCTCCCCCCCCCAATTTTTGTGAACATGAATTGTTTTTATCATCAACAGAATAACCAGTTATATGGTTTGAAAGGCTACCATATTCCTGTATAAACAGTAGATATTGGGGAATATCACTTTTCCAGGCTCAGTGAATACAGTTTCAGTGTGAGGGCAGCCTGTCTCAGTTACCTAGGATCATTGTAATGCTGTGTAACAACCATGAAATCCCAGTGGAACACAATAGTAGACTAGGGGTTGGCTGGGTATCTCTGTTCCATGTCTCTCATCTTCCTGGGACCAGTAGGCTGGCCGGAGCATGTTCTTTTCCTGGTGAGACACAACAGAGTCACCCAAAATGCCAGACCACCTAAGCCAGGCTAGATCTGGCACTGGGTTACTCCCACCCCCATTGCATTAGCTGTAGCAAAGCAAATGGCGGAGCCCAAAGAAAGGGAGGGACTGCAGAGTCACCTGTCGGAGGGCATGGATCCGAGAAGGGGATGGAATCCATAAGGGTGACAGCTGTTTCTGTTACATAGATGCAAATGTTAGTTTTGAAAAAGAAATAAAATTAACCTCCTGCAGAGTCACCTCTTTGCAGACTGTTGCTCATTTGCGTTGTCTTTGTTGGGTTCATGAGGGAGGAACGCTCAGCCTGCTGAGTGGCTCTTTGTGTCTCATCAGATCCTGGCCAATGTGATCATTTTCATCTGTGGAAACCTGGCGGGGGCATACCACAAGCACCTCATGGAGCTTGCTCTGCAGCAGACATATCAGGACACGTGCAACTGCATCAAGTCCCGGATCAAGTTGGAATTTGAAAAACGTCAGCAGGTAAAGTGCATTTTCAATCTTCCATCTGTGTTCCTGGAGGTGTTACTGACATGATGTTGCTGCCGCCCATGTCGAGTGTGCAGCTCATTCACTTGCAGCATCGGGAGGAAACCAGAGTAGCTCTCTGATTGCCCTGCACACCCAGCTTCCGGGGTGCTTGGTGGCACTGTAAACCAACCAGCAGAGATGGCATCTTCAGACTCAACCCCGGTGACCCCAGGATCGCCCACAAGCTGACAGCCACATCAACCACCCTCAACACGTGGCAGGGGAAGTTCAAATAATAATAATGATGATGATGATGATGATGATGATGATAGTAACACTTCATTAAGGCACTCACTTTTGGTTAAAGCACATTTCTCTGTGATAGTATTTGTGGCAAGACTTTGCCCACCTACAGAGTGCCTGTTTTCCACATGGGATGGGGTGGGATGAGATAATGAAATGGGATGGATGATTGAAGTCGTCCTTGAGGGAGGTGATTGGAGTCGGGAGGGGAAGTCTGACGGGGAACTAGTCATGGTGTCAGGGGCTGTCCTACAGTGATTGCTGTGGGTGATGCGAGAAACAGACATCAGAGGAATGAACAGGTTATGACGAAACACTGCAGAGATAGGAACTGGAGGTAAGTGGCAGGCGTGGGAGCAAAGCCATGTGGTGTCATCCAGGATGGTGGCGAGCAGGTGGAGCAGGTGTGCTTTGGAGGGAAGACCAGGAAGGAGTCCTGTATGTGACATGCTTAATTTCAGGTCATGGCGAAATACCCATGTGAATAAACTTGTTTTTCTTGGGTTTGTATGTCCATCACTAGGAACCCAGTCTCCATCTGTAAAGGTGGTGGTTAGCACGACTCTCTGTGAACACCACACTCGCCTCTCTGAGCTCATTCATCAAAATTTGGCACATAGAAGATCTTCATTACTATTTGTTGTATTGAGTTAGTCTGTTGTGTATAATTTCATCAAAATGTATTATGGTGGTGGGAGCCAAAGAAATCCTTTGAATTTTGACACTAGACTTTGATTTGTGTATGGACTTATACATAATAATTGAATTCTTTTTTGAAAACAGGGAGTTCCATTTATTCATTCAACAAATGTTCATGGAGCACTGAGTTCATGGCAGGCATGAGCCTAGGCCCTGGGGTGTGCCTGTAAATATTACTTTCTCACTTGTATTAGCAGATTTCATGGTTTGTTTTTTAAAAAGCATTTTGTGTTACAACATGTATAGCAAAAATATTCCATACTTAATGTTTGATTCCTTAGTCTCTACGTATATCAGACTCTGTATTCAACGTTGAGATATAGACAGCTGTTGACATGAGCCCGTTAGCCAGCATATCTTCGTATATCTGTGTTCAGTAATAGTTCAAATCCAGGTTCTAGAAAATTCCATAGTTTCAACAGACAGCACTTAGCGTTCGTGATTGTCCCCTATACACAGTCCAAATGTTTGGGCTAGATGGTTTCCTTTTTCAAACAGCGGTGACTAGATCAGGTTGGTCCTGCCGGTCTTGTTTACCTTTCTTTTCCATCACCTGCAGAACTGCCTTCAGAATAGCACCAAGGTTAGGGAGACCTGGAATTCCAAGCGGACGGATTATGTAACCTAATATTTATAGCACCGGCTTTGACAGAACAGTAAGTCAGGCTGCTGACCTCCTCTGCACTGCCGACTCCCTGAAGCGACCTTGAGCAACCAGAACTGGGTGTCATCCCTTGTCACAGTGATTTGTGGGGTCCAAGTGGTCAGAAAGGCCACATTTTGACCTTACAGGGCTCCATAACCAGACCAGTGAGGCACACCTCGTGTTGGAGGCTCTGTGAGGCCGTCACGGGAGGTGTTACAAGGGCATGTATTTACTAGCTTTAGGGAAAGGAGCTAATGATCCCTTAAAATAAGGAAAGAGAAAAGGAACACTTTGAAGCAAAATAAGACCTTATACTCAAGATATTTAATAAAACATAATTTGACAGCACGCACGTATTTGGAGACCAAAGCTGGGAGTCAGCTCTTAGGATCTGGAGCCCAGATTGGAGCACTTTTCTTGTTAGGGCTTTGGAAAATATGTTTCTAGAATTAGAATAAATGTTTGTAGTTTTTTCAGACCAGCATGTAATTAAATGGGAGTGAAAAATTTAATGAAATCAGTAAGATGTGATGGGACAGACTTAAGGGAACAAGTAAGACTTGGCCAGTGGCCGCCCGCGTGTCCCTCCTGCCGAAGGGTGGTCTCTGAGACAGCAGGGTCGGCTGCGGCCACAGCCCGGACCAAGGGCTGCACGAGTCACTGCCGGTCCACCCTTTCCCGCAAACCATTTTTGCTCCTTCCTCAGTCACTACGGCAAACAGCAGTGTCCTGCAGAGTGTCTCCTTCAGGTGGAGGGCTGTGTGCTGAGCAGCTACTAAACAATTAACGATTAGTTTCAGCCGCCACTTGGTTAAAACCTATACCACCCATTTTACTGTTACGTCTGCAGGGGCCTCGGAGGGAGCGGACGCTCCCGGAGGCTCAGTGGCCGCCGTCCTGAGAGGTGCCAGGGCCTCGTCTCTCAGCCTCACCCGCTGCTGCCCTCAGTCCTTGGGGAGGAAGGCATGTGTCTGTCCCACGTGAGCCCAGGGAGCTGCCCCTTCAGCGAGCCCGCTGGGGCTGCAAACAGTTGATATTCCTGAGCAGTGCCTAGAGATTCTGAAATCGTTTCAAAATTTGCTCAACTCTGGACTCTCTTTCCTTTAGCTTAGATGGTATTTTTCCTAGATGCAAATGAGATGAATTTCTAGAGATTAACAACCATGTTTGAATAAAGTGGCTATTTGCGCTGTAAGATTTTGGGAGAAAAAGGAATGAAAAATGTTAGCAGAAATTTTTCTCAGAGTTGTATTCTTGCCCTAAAAGTGCCCTCGTGTATAAACAACATATAGATGTATTTTTACTAGGTGGGAAAACAACTACATCCCATGAGCGGGGGGGGGCCGCCTTTGGGGTCTGAAAGTGGTGAGCTTTGACTTTTGTCGTTAAGCTTCCCGCCCCGCAGTAAAAGCTGTTTCTTGTGCTCGGTGTCCGTGAGCAGAAGACCCTTCATCAGACCTGAGGAGGCCGCAGGTGCCTCTCCCTGGGGTGGGCAGGAGCCTCTCAGGGACTGACAGCAGCCAGATTCAGAGCAAAACAAGGACCCTCCCGCTTCACTGAAGTCAGCGTTGCCTCTGTAGGACTGAAAACTGGGTTTTTCTTTTCTATAGAGAGATAATAAACACTCTTCAATTTATATTTGTCTTTGTTTTGAAGTAATGTAATTCAAAGAATCTTTATACAGTCTGCCTTCCTCTGGAACCATCCTGAAGACTGCCCGTGACACAGTGTGCTTTCCAGTGGAGAACGCTAGTCAAGCGAGCCGTGGCCCCCGTGTTATGCCTTGGTCTGTATCCCACTGGGCTGGGGGTGGGGGCTAGCGAACCAGGAGGCTTCCTGGCTCTCCCTGGGGGCAAAATTGTGTTTCCTCTCTGCAGACTTCGTTGGAACAAGTGGACCTTTTGTGCCCATGGTTGGGCAGGTAATAAATGTTCCCGTCTCTGTCCTGATATGATAGTGGGTGCTCTTTGGGCACGCCCGGCTGCGTTGCACGCACCATTCAGGATGCTCGGGGAAGCGCTGCTGAAGCTGTTTTGGGTTTGGGCTGCTAAAGTTTGGTCCCCTTCCATGAGGGGAAAGGAGAAAGGGAAGAATGGGTGTTTCTTTGAGTCCTGATAAGGTGCCGGTGGTCTGTTTAGTTCTTTTTGCTCACACTGTTACATCAGGTTTCTGTTGCTGTTGTGACAGATGACCACGACTGTGGCGGCTTAGGGCGGGTTTAGTGCTGCAGGTTTCTGGAGACCCGAAGTCCGAAGTCGGTCTCATGAGCCAGATCACCGTGTTGGCAGGGCTGGCTCCTTCCGGAGGCTTGAAGGGGCAAGTCTGCGTAGCTGCCTTTTCAAGTTTCTGGGGCCTGCCTGATTCCCTGGGTCCTGGCCCCTTCCTTCAACCTCAAATGCAGCGGCAGAGAATTTTCCAGCCTCTCCCTCTGTCTCCAGCCCCGCTCTCTGGTCTGTGATTCCGCTCTTGCACCGTCTTCCTTCTCGCTGCCTAACCCTCCAGCCTCCCTCAAAGGAGGAGAATCCAGAAGAACCTCCCCATCTTGAGGTGCTTAATTTAATTACATCTGCTAAGTTCTGGGTTTTCTGTGTAAGGTCACATCGTCACAGGTGCTTGGGGTTAGAATGGGGTCATCTTTGCAAGTTCATTATTCAGCCTGCTATCCTGTCTTCTTAATTGATTTATAAACTCTATCGCGTAAGTCCTTTCCCACGCTTAGACCAAGTAAAGTAATTGCCAAGTGACTTGTCTAAGATCACTCGGCTCTGAAGTGTTTTTTCTGCCTCTCATGTTGGTTCTGCCTGGGGTTTTGGAGTGATCTCTGGGGATATAGAGTGTTCTCAGCTGTAAAGGACTTTTTTTCTTTTTTTTAAGCTATGTTGTTTATTATTACTAATTGCATAAGCAAGCATAAGATGATACCAGTCATTGATCTGACTTGTCATTAGCTGATGCGTTACCACCGTAGGCAGCATATCATCCGTGAGAATGCCGGGGACTTGTATGGAAGATCACACTCAGGAAGCCGCCGTCTTCAGTCTGTCTGTGGCTTTATTTCCATTCTGTGGTGAGTGGCTGCGAAGCAGGCGGACCCTGGAGGTGGACATCCTGAGTTGAATCCTGGTTACATTATCTTTTAGTGTGACCTTGGTCAAATTTCCTACCTTCTCTGTGTCTTAGTTCTTGTGATGGAAGTTCTCCTTGAGCTCTTGTCAAATTTAAGAAGCAGTCTCTCCTGCATCCCGAACAGAATCCTGTTAAGAAAGTGATCCGCATCCAGTCTTGCATTGAACTCGTATGACTTTTATGCACTGGCATTAAACAAATCAGAGGCCGCCCTGGCCAAGCCATCGACCGCGCTGGAGCAGGGGGAGTGTTTGGTGCCAGCCATTCCGGCTCCTGAGTCCCCTCCATAATAAGCTCCCTTCTTCCTTGAAGCAGACAGATTGAACAGAGACACGTTCTGCTTTGTCTGCTGGAACATCTGATAGGGAGTTGTTCCAAACACTGCTTTCACCAGCCCCTGCTCACCGCGCTGGGAAGCTTACTTTTCACCAGCAGGATGGACGGTGTAAGGCAGTCCCTGCCGCTCCTACCGCAGGCCTCATCGCTGCACTCGTCGTCTGTGTCTGAGTCGGTCCGTGGAGTCCAGGGTGAGCCAGCCCAGAGTATACGCCTCTTGATAAAACCAAACTGGAAATAGGAGCCCCCGAAGAGTTCAAGCCCTGTGAGACTTTCTCACTGCAGTTCCTGAAGAATTAAAGCAGCAAACTTTGGCATAAATGGTATCCGTGGCCTTTGGGGATGGCGGTGCACGCAGCAGAGACAGCAGAACAGGAGAAATGCAGAACGTGACACAGTCCTTCCAGTTTGGTTCTGACCCCGCTCTGGCTCTTGCGTCTTCAAAGATTATTAAATAAACTGTCCTCCCACCTCCCGCCCCACCCACTTTTTCCTATTTTATTTAGTAATCACTTGTGTAGTTTTTCCTTTGGTAACTCTTCCTCGATGATGTCGTAACTTGCACCATTCTTGGTCACCACTTGTTTCCATCATATTAAGCAGTGAATTGCATCCTGTTTCCTTTGGTCCCTCTCCCTTGGTGGAGAGGACATAGCTTACATGTCACTACCTTTTCTTCATCACCCATTAGCGGAAGATTGAATGATGTAGAAGATAACACTTACGTTTTGCTTGGAATTTTTAAAAAATGAAGAGTTGAGGTTTCATAAAAGAATTCTCTTTACAGTGTCTGCCATTCGAGTTTATGGGAATGAAGTTCAGGACTTGCTTTAACAGCTTGCACCGCCCTGTGTGCTGTTTATTACTTAAATTCTCACGAAGCTCAGATACTATGTCTCATTGAGAAACACAAAAGAGGCTATTTTAGGATGCTGCGATTTATGCCATGATGCTTATAGATACTTTTAAAGGGGAAATGAAAATCAATTCCAGAAAAAAATGTATCAATAACCCTCAAATCATCAAGCCTGAAATATTTTCCAGTGAGTCCTTCAGTTAGAATGGATGAGGCCATTACATATTTTCAAAGACTGCAGTGAAGGCCAGGCGGTGAGTGTGTACCCTGGCTCCTTTAAGGAGAAATCAACAATTATAGATGGAAGATCAAGGGGAAAGAGGAGGAAGACTGTAGGAATCAAGGTCAAATCTTAGTGCCGGAAGTGAACACCACTGCGGGGCACTAGTAATAGGGGCTCAAAACAGCATTAGCGCTCATTCTGTAAGAAGTTAGACATCCTGTTCTAAAGAGAAAAGTAAAATAGTGTTACAATCATTAATCAGATTTTTAAATTAATCCAATATGTGCAAATGCCTATTTCTGTCATGACAATAGAAAAGCTAAAAGGTCAAACAAAGCCTCCAGACGTTTCCCCCATGCACGACACTTGAGCAAAGCCCCATCTCACGTTCACAGTGAGGAAGCCACTCGCCTGTCTCCTTGGAGGAGCACCTGGGGGACATTTATGTTGCACCGGATTATCCCCAGCGAATCCTTGTTGATGATACTAGAGAAAAACACACACAAAACAGAAGTTGCACCCTCAGGAGACACCTGGTTTTGGTATATTTGGCTCCTGAAAGGTTTTCTTTTTCCTTGGAGATTGCCTACTTTTTACACCCTGTGGAGCAGTATTTTGATGCTGGCAAGACTGTTTAGTAGTCAAAGGATAATCTAATGGAAAGACTCAAGTACCCTCAGTATCATTTGTATGAGTTAAATAAGCCCAATAAAGAAAGAGCTCCAGAACCAGTCCTTCTGGTCACAGTGTCCATCCTTTGGGTGTTTGTCCCACACAGGAGAAGATGCGTGCCCACTCCAGAGTCAAAGTCAAATGCCAAGTCTTCCGTGACTGCAATCGTGTTTTTCTTCCTGCAGATGTCAGCACAATCGGGCCCCTACACGTCCTGTGGCATTAGTGCTCTGCTTGCTGAATCAACGCAGCAATGTTTATACCATTTACGGGAAGCCCACCAGGGTTTACAGCAAGTTGAAAAGGATGGCTTAGGAGCTTTAGAATTTTGTTGATTTTGTTCATGCATGTTCAAAAGATGTTAGTCTTTGGAGTTATCCCTTTTTAAGTTGTCTAAGTGACCTCAAAGTTTTGGAAAATTTTGTTCTTTGGCTTCTTTAGAAGAATCCTTTAACCTGTTTATAGATTATTGGCCATTTAATATATGTGCATTACTGGATGTGAAAATTCCTCCCAAAGACCTGGGTTTTCCATAAATGTGAAAGCACGGAGGACCACGCGATACACTCAGCAGTGACACCCGAGGAGCGTTGGAGGCAGTGATGAGCACAGAAACCTGTGCGCGAACTGGTAAATTAAAGTAGGACTTTTACATGTGTTCTTCTGCTAAATGCAGGGTTATGAAGGCTATGGAAGCCCTGATTCTCCTACACATCAAAACTCCCATTTCACATTTTTTTTCCTTCAGTGATCTGTTCTGTGCCGGGGACCGACCCGTGGAGTGTAGCAGCATTCTGGGAGGAGCCTGCAGGTCCCTGTTCTTTTTGGGTTTAAGTCTGAATGGCAAGAGACAGGTCGTAACTGTCTGAAGGCATAATTTTCACGAGAAGATACAGCAAGGTCACGTGACAAAGCTTGGTGGGGTGGGAAGAAGGTGGAATGGCACCCGGGGAGGCCAGTCGGGGAGGCTTCCTGGGGACGTGACAGCTGAGTTGCAGCATGAATTAGGGAAGGCTGAGTCATCTTGTCAGGGTGACCTGATGAGGAGTTCTCCGAGCAGAATGGGTGGGCTGCCAACGTCCAGACTTAAGGCCCAGACTGACCGGTTTGAAGGACACAGGGGTCAGCGGGACAGCTGGGGAAGAGAGGGGAGTTAGGAGGGAGCCGGGAGCCGGACGCCAGACCACACACCGGGCCTTGCAAGGTGTGAGAAGGACTTGGGGTTTTGTTATACCTGGACAGGGCAGTCACTGAAGGGTTTTAAGCAGGGCAGTGACGGGAACAGGCAGACATTCTTAAAGGAGCTCTCTGGCTGCTGGTAGAGAGTGAGTTGGAAGAGGAAGCATTCCAGGCAGGTGCCCCACTACGAGCTGGTCTAGACCTTATCTCGGTAAGAGTAGTTCGGGCCGGAGTGGACAGATTCAGGACATATTTTGAAATGAAACCAGTAGAGGGGTTACTGTTGGATTGGATGGTGGGTGAGAAGAAAATAAACTAACCAAGAAAGATCCGTAAGTTTAAACTCCAGCAACTGGATAATGGTTGGTATGCCACTCCTCAGATGTCAGTGTCTTTGGGAACAATATTTATTATGGGGGATGGAGGTGGAGTAGAAACCAAGAGTTGAGGTTTGACCTATTCTGTGTCCAAGAGGAGATACCAAGCTGGCAGTTGTGAGTAAAATCTGGAGCTGGAAACATAAATGTGGACATCATCAGCATGGAGTTGGAATTTAAAGAACCAAATGAGACCCCCTAGGGAGAGAATAGGAGTAGAAAAGATAAAAACGACCCCGGACCAAGCCCCGGGGCGCACCAGCCTTTGGGAAGAGATGGGGGAGAGGGGTTAGCCCGTCACTGAGAAGGACCACCCACCAGACGAGAGAGAAGCCAGACAGCGCGGCTCAGGAGAAGCCAGAAGAGGACGCGTCGGGGGACAGCGGTCAACTCAGTCAAACGCTGAGGTGTAGAGGGATGCGGGTGAAGTGACCGCCAGTCCCTGCAGCCTGGCAGGCACCTGGGCAGAGGGGTTAAAAAGAACGGGCGGTGATGGAGGACAGGCCGTGACACATGGAACAGGCAGAGGCGCCAAAAATGCGGAGCAGGTTGTTTGCTCAGGACTTTGTCTACCGAGATGGAAAAAGCAGCATCGTGTCCCGTGTCTTCCTGCGGCCTCCCTGGCAGGACACTGTAAGCTGCCTATTAATAGCTTCTCCTGTGTTGTATTACGCAGTTACCCGCCCCGTGTCTTTTTTTATTTTGAATCATTGATTCTCAGGAAGGAAAGGGCAGAAGGATTGATTGATTTTTTTCTAGAAAAGCAACTCAGATCTTGGATTACAGTTAATAAATCATCACGGCTGTTGTGTATGGGGCGTGCTATTTCGTGTTCTGATAATAGCTGCTAGAAAGGTTTTAACCCAAATAGAAACAAGCAAAAAGAGTTACTGAAAAACAGGCAAATAGTAACATCATGGAAGCGGAGTCAAAAACAATTGGAAAGACTATGGGCGAAATCGAGAGAAAGAGTTAAGACAAAAAGTCAGGCCTCAATTTGGGCTAACAGTGTTTCACCAACACATCAAAGGGAAACCATAAGATTAAATGTTAAAGGAAAAATAACTCATCCTCTTTGCAAAAGAAAAAAAATCCCTGTCAATGAATGTGCCGTGATCACTGTGTTCCTCGGGAGGCTTGCTGCCCAGAGCGTGACAGTTTCAGGGTTGGATAGTTTTACTGAAAGCACCATCCTCGCTACAAGAATGGAAGTCGGAAGCTGAGCGTTTCACCTGGAGATAAAAATCAGTCAGCAAGCCATGGGGTTGTTTGAACTTAACAGCACAAACCCAGAGCAGTGGGTGCAGCTTTGGCCACCTCGTTGGGTCCAGCACGGAAAGGCAGCAGCAGAAACAGTGAGATTTCCTTCCTACTGTGCATGGACCCCTGTGCACCTTGCTTGGCCAGATTCCAAGTGACAGGGGTCCAGGGAAAAATGGCCTCAGAGTGGAATTTTCTTTGTAGCTGTGTTTTTTCCCAGTCTTGTCTGAGGCCCCTTTCTGGCCCCTTGTGTGGCAATGACGTCATTCTCTCAAGGAGTTGTGGAGAACAGAAATGGGAATGTTTTATCACTGACCGCAGAATGGGCTCGGACCAACCTACTGGGACGTTAGGCCCCTTGGGCCACGCAGGCATCTCAGCCCCCGAAGGAAATGACCATTCCTCAGACAAGGGGAATCTTTGTCACTGTGGGACAAGATCCAGTGGCTGGAGGAAGAAAGGTGTATTAAAACAAAACACAAAACCTGTTCACATGAGGCCGGGTGCCACGTGTGAAGGTGTCCTCGCCCAGGCCCCTCTCAGTGGCTCTTCCCATCCACGGCTCACTAGGCATCAAAATGTGGCCACCACCTTGGCAGCTGCCCAAGAGTTTACTGGCGGCCAAAGTGACGCTGGGTCCATTTCCCAGTGCGGCATCCGTCCAGCGGGCCTGCCTGGGGCCCCTTCCTGCCATCCTGAAACTCGACTGTGAATTCTTTGGTGGCAAGGGCTGTCTATTATTTTGTTATTTTTCTTTATGTTCTTAGAACCTAGTGCAATTCTGGGCGTGGAGAAGGCAAGGACATGCACACCAGCTGACCACACACACCAGTACATTCTGCCCTGTCTCTCCCCCTTCCCCTCTCCCTCTCTTCCCTTTCTGTGTTCATCCCTTCTAATGCAGTTACTAATTGTATATGTACATGGCAGTAATTCATTCAGCTCCATTATTATCAATGGTCCCAAGCCAGACCCTCTGACACGTTGGACCCCTAATGGATTATAGCCAGTGCCTCAGCTCCAGAGTATCCATACACTGTCTTGATTAACCATTCGTCAGTCTCTCCTCTATCTCTTCTGAATTCTCTGCAGGTTAAATATAATCTCTTACTACATTTGGACATGTTGGCTCTGAACGAACCCAGATACCATCAGATACGTCTTTCCATTATGAGGCTCACTTACACGGTTACTCATGAAAGTAATACTTGGTTGTGTTAAATCTGCAAAGGATAAACGAGGATAAACAGAAAAAAATCTCAGTTCCCTGTTCTCCCAGGCCCGTTTGCCTCTCCCCAAAAGTTTTTCTCATGAATTTCAACTGAAGTGTTTCTCTGAACTTGGGTTATTTTAGCCTCCTTTGTCATGGAAGTGGTCAGTATCCTTCCAATCGGGAGCATCCAGACAGAATCGTGTGTGTGTTACGAACGCTGCAGTTTTTTATGTCAAAGGCAAAATACAAGTGTGAAATCACCCAGCCTGTTGACTTGACCCAGAACAAGCCTGTATTAGAATGCTTGGCTCATGGATACAATCGTGATGACACTTTGCAGCGTAATGGATCTTTAAAACAGTGTTAGATTTTTGAAGTTGGTGAATACGGCAGCACTTAAATAGTTACTAGTTCAGATCTTTCCTGGTGAATTTCACTGTCAAGTTAAGAAAAAAAAATGTTTAGGGGCAGTATTTATGAGTGGGTGTTCTAAAGGATGGGTCGGTACACAGAAACAAATGTCAACCATAGATCCTGCTCTTTAAAAAGGGGCAGAGAGATTGAGGAGCTCTCAAAACTTGGGCTCTGAAGATGTAACACTCAGATGAGTGAGCTCTCGGGAAAGCTAGGAGTGAGATTTTGAATGTTTACTGAAAAACAGGGAAATCCTTTCATTAATGTGCACTGTATTTCATCAGCTGATTCAGATGAACGTACGATGGAACAACTTCTACACAAGGGAGAATTGAAAGATCTCTGAGTTGCTGATGAATAATGGAAACAATGTAAAACTTGCTTTTAAATGAAGTTTGCTTTTTAAATGCTTTCATGAAAAATATTTCTATCGGTTCCCATGTAAATTAGCATTTATAGCAACGGTCTTCTGCCTTTGGTGACATCATGATTTTATGTTATTTCGCTGAGAAATGAACAACATGAGACTGAAAGCTGGAGAGGACAACTCAGGGATATTATTATGCAAAAAAGAGAAATACCAATTTTAAGATATTTTGTGAGTATTTTCTCCAGAGAACGATGAGTTTCACCATCCCGTGCCTCACTGTCTGCCGTCATTGGTGCAACAGAGAGTGATGGGCTGGATCGTTTTCTAAATCTAAGGAAAACATAGCTGGTCCAGTCCTCCAGCTGAGAAGGGATTTGGAAGGTTGCATTTCTGACGCTTCAGAGGAAGTTCCATACTTGCTCCCTGTCCAGCCTTTCTTCACAAGACACCCTTTGAGTAGAGAGATGAGAACTTTGAAAATCAGTTGCTAGCATGTGTCCCCAGTGTCACGCTCTCCAAGGAGGACCCAGGTCTGATGCTCCTGTCACCCCCCCATCTCTCTAGGCAGTGCTCCGGCTCCTGGGAGGCAGGGAACTCACATGCCCCCTTACAGGGGCTCAGGTCGGGGGGTTCGGCACCTGTCACGGATGTGGTTAAAGGGTTTGTACATTGCGAGGGAGCCAAACTGCCCATCCACCTGCCCCAGGATTCTCAGAATCTGTGAGCCTCTGTGAGCCTCTGTGTACAGTGCTTTGCACTCAAGTTGGAGTTGTAAAAAAATGCAGACCAAAAATACAGATATTACCCAACACCCCAAACTTAAAGAATAACAGACAGTCATGGTGTAAAATGCAGATCTGTATTTGCGTCTTCCTTTATCATGCATATTTTTAAACTTTTTATGCCAAATCTATTTTATCCAGGAGTTTGTGTCTGTGCCCTTGTCCCAGGAACTTAACATCGTCATTGCTGTATTTTGCAGTAATTCTTATATCTTGCAAGGTTACCATCACCTATGTATAAAATATATGTGTATGCTTTAATTTGAAATTTCTTTGATTTTTTTTGCCTGTTTATTTTTCTACATAGAGTGGGGGATCATTTTTTCAAGTTCTGAAATATATTCCTTTAACCTTATCACTCAGAAATGTTGAATTTCTCAATTTACAAAATATACCATTAAATCAGTCGACAAAGCTTTTAAGGTTTTCTCTGCAAGATCCCACAGTCTTGATGAGTTCATTCTGAAATTTTTATCGGTCTTTGCCCTCTTGTGAAGACGTTATATTCTTTTCAACGTGACTTCTACCTGATTATAATCAGTGTGCAAGGGGACTCCTGGGGTGTGTGTTTATCTTGTATCCAGACACTCAGGAGGTTCTCTGTTCACTCTAACAGTGCTTTTCTTCCTGAACTCATCTGATGTACAATAATCACTTGCAAACTACATTTTACGTTTTTGTAGCTTTAATGTTTACATTGCCTGGTAGCAAGAGTCTCCAATACTGTGTTGAATGACATCACTCTGCCGGGCAGTTTTCTTGGTGCCTGTGCTTATAAGAAATGACCATCATTTTGTTCTTTACAATTAAATACATAAACCTTTAAAAATATTTTGATGTTTTTTCCTACCTTCCTAAATATTTCTCTTTTAAGCCATGCCATTTTGCTTTTGCTTTTAAATCTAAACACACTTTTGTCTTTAGAGAAAAATTGAGACCATTTGTGTTTGTTACAATCTTTATACCACATCTTATATCCTTCATTCTGGTTCTTGGTCCTGAGTCCTGTTTTCTAATCCTTTTTTATAGATGTGTCATTCTATTTTGTATGTCTTTTCCTTTTTAATATAATTTGTGAGATTTCTATTCTATTTCTAGTATATCTTGTGAGCATTTTAGAATATGCGCCAACATTTCAACATAATTACTTTTTATCTAAATGACCCCAATAACATGTATCTATGTTCTTCTTTGCTAATAGATGTTCCACTTTCTCTTCTTTGACAATTAATAAATAAGCTAAGAGAAAGTTGTATTGTCTTAGATATCTCACAGGTGTCTTCATTCTTGTTTCCTTCCACCCACCACTAAACTTCTTGAAAAGTAGTGACCACTCTCCATTTCGCTTTGCTTCTTACCCACTTCCTAGCTTCACTGTTCAGCTGCCATCAAAACTCACTGTTTAGCTGGAAGCACCTGCTAACCCAAAGGCATTTGCCATCCTAGATTTCTGCAGGGTTGACTTTTGTTACCAACTTTTTTGGCCACTAGGGGAAAAAGATCCTTGGAGGGAAGAACCAAAACCTTCTGTCTTGGTTCCCGTCACCTGGTCCCACTCAGGATCACTGACTGTGTTTTTCTCTGCACGTTTTTTGATGGACACTCCTTCTCTTCCCATCGGCCAAACACACACATGTTCATCAGGGCTCCACCCAGAGGCGTCTTTTCTCCCCGTTCGTGTTGGTCAGCTTTCAGCGCATCACTCATTTTCAGTCATTCTGCCTGGATTGATGGCTCTCAGTGCACTAATTCTGCCTCCATCTTTTCTTGGGCTCTAGACTCAGTTTTCATTACCACCACAAACTCAGAATGTCCAAACCCCATTTTCCACCAGACCACGCTTGTTTGTTGTCCTCTCTGTTTCTGTTGGTGACTCCCCACTTCTCACCCTCAGCCCATATTTAAATCTCCCTTCTTGTGTTTTCTCCTTTGCAACTTTCATAAAACCATTGTGCTGCTGTGTTGTTGGTATTTGCCATTCCCATGGCCACCTCCTTAGTTTAGGGTTTTGCTGCACCCTCCCTTGTCAGATCCACGCCACGCACCAAATCATATTGATCTGTGACAGGCACGGTTAGTGTCAGGGCAAAACTGAGCCTGTAAGCACCCTGACCCGGTTAACAATGCAGCACCCTTTGCAGGTGTTCATTGAGCTGCTTGCTGCAAGGCAGTATTGTGTAATTGTTGTGAGTGTCGCTCTGGCTCGTCATTGTTGGTTTCGAATCCTGTGACACCCCTTGATACCTGCGTGACTCTGGGAAAGGTGTGTAACCTCTCTGGTCTTTTGTTTCCTCGTCTGTAAAATGGGTGTGTCAATCCAATCAAATGATACAACGTGCCATGAACTGAGTGCTTGTAAACAGCAGAAATGTATTGCTTATCATTCTGGAGGCTGGAAGTCCAAGGCCAGGGAGCCAGTGTGATGGGGTTGTGGTGAGGACCCTCTCCAGGCTGCAGACAGCCGACTTCTCCTTGTACCCTCACGTGGAGGAAGGGGGCTCTCTGGAATCTCTTTTATAAGGATCTTCCCTCATCTCAATCATGAGGCTCTGCTTTCATGATGTAATCACCCCCAAGCCCCCACTGCCTAATACCATCACACTGGAGGCTAGGATTTTCATATGAATACCAGGGGGGCACGAACATTCAGACCAAAGCAATGGAGTAATGACATCACCTACCTCAGTAGATAGGTGCGTATCTTATACATTTTATTTTCACTGAGTAGAGGCACATTTTCCATGAATATGTGGATGTGCCCACATTGTGCTCTGTCTCTGTCTCTCTCTGTCTCTTTCTCTCTAAATATATATGTATATAGACAGATACATATAGATATATAGAGAGAGACTATATATTTATATAAATACATTCACATATGTCATCATTAAGTTTATATATTTATAAATATATATATATTTAGAGTACATATATGCATTCTGAGTTCCAGATGGCCTAAAGAGCGTCCACAGAAAGTAGCTGACACTTTATAGCAGGACGGAGGGACAGCTGAGGCTCATTTGACGTGGTACTGGCTTCCCTGGGACATTTTTAAGAGTCATAGTAAAAGCAGAGCCAGCATGTTCATCTTCAGAGTCCTGGGGGGGAAAAAAGAGCCAGCGCAACCCACAGACACCAGGAGATACTTTTTCAGCCGACAGACTGTGAAGAAGGAAATGTGGAAAACCAGGGAGACTAAAGGATGTCCCCACCTTGTTACCAGTGAGAGAGTGTCCAGTTCATGTGAGGGCTTTGGGAAGCAGATGACTCCCTGGGCCACCGGGTCACCAGTGGATACATCTTCATCACACGCAGTGCCTTCTTTCTAGGAACATCTCTGCCCCCTCTTCTTTTATATCATCACTTAAAGACATTTCTTTACCCTGAATAAAGATGAGGGGATGATCAATACTTGAATTAGGAGCCTGATTCTTTGTTTATTCAATACCAGGCCCTCCAGATACCCATTTTGTCCTCATTTCTGTGCTGCTCACATACCCGTACTGCAGAGAAGGAGAGAAGTTCTAACAGCTGCTGGAGGGAGAAAAACTGGGATAACTGCTGTGGGGCGAGAGTCAGATCTGCATTTCTCATCATTGACACCAGGCATTAAAAAACAGTAGAGCAAAATCTTAAGTACTTAAGACTTAAGTATTTTGCACTTTGATTTGTACATCAAGTCAAAGTGCCATTCGTAAATGAGCAGTATGAACCTTTAATGAAAAAAATATGAAAACGAATATATGTATGTATTATGCGTGACTGGGGCATTATGCTGAACACCAGAGACTGACCCGTTGTAACTGATGGTATTTCAGTAAAAATAGATAGATAGGTAGATAGGTAGGTAGATAGGTAGGTAGATAGATAGATAGGTAGATAGATAGGCAGATAGGTAGATAGGTAGGTAGATATATAAATAAGCAGTATGCTTTTCAGGCTCACGTGGACTCAGAAAACGCAACCCCATACATGTATAATGACACGGAAATTTGAAGACTTCCTCCAGTGAAACAAAGAAAAATGAATTCAAACAAAAGAGGGAATAAAGGAAACTTTGTGGGCCCAGAAACTGGTAAAACTTGAGAATTAAGACTAAATACTAAGAATAAATAATTATAGTTGCCTAGTGTAAAAATAGCACTGTTAATTAAAACTGCAAGAAGAACAAAATTCTAACATTTAAAAATCACATGGTTTCTGCTTGGGCGTTTTTAGGTAGATGACTGTCTTATCTTGTCTAGAAAAACTGATTTCTTGTAGAAAGCAACATTTAAAAATAGGGAATGGTTTACCCCATTGCTTTCAGCCCCAGTGAGTATTTTTTATTTCAAACTACGTTAAATGAGAGAATTAGATTTTCATATCCATCAAAGTAGATTATGTGTTAAATTTTAAAACTTCTTTAAGTGGTAATTCTAAATTCATTGCAAAGGAAAAAGACATTGCGTATATAAGGACTAGCCATTCTGAATTATGCAGTTTGGTACACTTACACTTTAATATCTTTCTTCCATCCATGTGCAATAAAATCTCAGTTTAAGGACCAGGTAAATAGTGCTTATTACATTCACGCTGTCAAAGTCAGAATCCCCCGAAGCACGTTATTCACTTTAGCATTATTGGTACCTGCATTTACATAACATCTTTCATCTGAGGGAATCGAGTTCTTTATAAATATCATAAATAGCACATTCCACAGAATTCTCTTATCCTGTGCTGTTATTGCCATAAGTACACAGGGCAGGGAATTTCTGAGGTTTTAGCAAAAGTTTGCACAGGAGGACAATTTCACCCAATTCCTGAAACCAAGACTCAAGAATAAGTTTCATTTGTGAATAATTTGCTCTTGGGAGCATTTTCCTTTACCTCCGCGTGTCCGGGCGTCATCGTCCTGAGGCTCTCCTGCTGGAAAAAGTCACTGTGAGAACGTTCAGTGCCCTCAGGAGAGCTTGAAGACCTTGCCTCTAACCAGAAGCCTTCACTGAGCAAACCCGTCCCCCGCTGGAATGCGTGGCAGTGCCTTTCCTCTTCTAGGGCAAAGCTCTGCCCGATTGTGACCGACCCTGGACAAGGGTTTGCTGTTTTATTTGTTTGGCTGGGTTTGAGCCTGTCTGTGCCTGGGTTTCCCGCTCTGTATCATATGAGTAGTGGGAGTGCCGCCCCCAGGGCTGTCCCAGGAATGGCGCATCTACGCCCGGGTCTGGGGCAGCCCCCAGGCCCAGCGAGCACGCAGCGCACCGGGGCCCGTGGCCAGCAGGTGGGGCTCGTGGGGATATGGAACTGCACGGGCTCCCCGTCTCCATGAGTTGTAAACTGATGGTTTTGCACAGGGTTTCATCTATTGCATGAACACTGAGAAATACTCCTGAATATTCTGGGGAAAAGTAGCCCCGTCTCGACTTTCAGAATTTTGCAACGCTTTTGACACTTCTTAAAAATTAGGGGCGGGGGGGGGGGGGGAACAGATTTAGGAAGGTGAAGAGGGACCGAGAATGAAGGCTGTAAACCATCTAGTGTGTTGGAGGACCTCTGACCTCTTATTTTTGTCTTCTCTTCCCACCATCCCTTGGCAAAATTTTAGAAATACTTGAAGGTCTGCAAAGAATCATCACTTCTCATTTCTGCAGGTCAAAGTGTCCTTGCCTTTTGATGTTACCTGATGTTCTCTTTTTCTCTCCATCGAAATACTTCAGACTAAAAATGCAAAGCAGAGGGACAAATCATCGGCCCCTCTGCCTTCCTCTGGCCTCCCTGTGCAGGCCCCGGGGGAGACACAGGCGGAGTGATCTCCGCGCTCCCTCCGCTTCAGTTTCCTCACGTGTGAAATGAGGGCTCTGAACCTCCATACACCTCCCAGCCTAATAGCCCATGATTCTACATTTTAACTAATATTATTTTCAATATCTCAGAAACCTTCAAAGAAAATTCTGTGACTGGTTTCCTTTTTTCATTTTTACTGCATCTCAAATTCTGGCTATGACTTTGAGGTGTTTCCGTTGAGTTTTCACACCTTCCTATCTGTGGAATCTGTTTCTGTCCTGTGAGTGTAGCATTTGTTTCTCAAGGCACATTACTCCTATTTTATTAGGTAATTATTTTCGAGAATTTTAAGTATTCTTGTATGCTCATTCCCAGAAACTCTTCAGAGCAAAGCATCCAGATAAAACAGCTTCTTAAGTGAACAGCTATGTTTGCACTTACAAGTATGAGCGCTACAATGACATAATGGAAAACAATATTTGTACTAGAAGTGTGTTCTACGGCAAATGTCATCAACTGGTGATCCAAGAGTGTCAGCCTTCTAGTGGTTTCAAGTGACAAGCACTCACCAGGGCAATTTCCTGGAAATAGAAAAAGGCAGAGTTTCCTAATAATTTAATGAAATCTTTATCAAGTAAAATGCCAGGGGACAAAAGGACAGACTTACAGTGGGAACTGAAATATATAAAAATGTATGTACACAATAAACTAGTCTTGAGTCTTAAAATTTAGGAATTTTTAACTGTAGAAAAATGAATTAAAATAATTTTTGTTATTTAATATAATTTCGATGAGCAAGAAGGTATAATTTTAGATTTGTGAAGCGAGCCATTTCTCCCATTATAGGCAAAATAGATATCCGGTCAAGTTCTGAAAAGTAATAGAATTAGATAAATGCCTTTTGCTCATGCTATGGCTTACGTAAACACTAATGGCGCAGAAGTTGAGCTACTAAAACTAATCTAATAAATCACTGGTCTGGCTAAGAAAATGCTTATCTTTATGTCCTCAGGGTCACACAAGTGGGATCCTCGTAATATTTAGAGATATACTCTCAGTGAAGGAACTTCTTTGTTCTTTTCTCAAACAACATGATAACAGTGTGATATTTCCTGCTCTGCTCCTCACGTGGAATAACAATTGAGTAAAATGTTCTTGAACCACAAATATTGTGTTGATATGGAATGGAGCATTGATACAAAAATTATTTTGGTTTGCATTCTGATTTTGTAGGGATTCATCATAGAAATTTGAGTTCTCTGGAGAGCAAGCACAGCTGAAAGCTCAGGGCTCTTCATCAAGCGAGGTAAATGTAACAAATTCTGAGAGCCTGGAGGAGCTCAATGTGACCTTTATTAATCTGCATGCTATTATATGCATTTAAAGACAGTGAGGGACAGAGGAAGGAACTACAGCTGATGGTTGAACAACTGGAGTTTGAACTGTGGGTCCACTTATATGTGGATTTTTTTCAGTAGATACTACAGTACTACATGATCTATGCTTGGTACTCCATGATCTGTCGTTGGTACTCCATGATCTGTGCTTGGTACTCCATGATCTGTGCTTGGTACTACATGACCTGTGGATGCAGAACCATGGATACAGAGGGCCAACTATAGGACTGGAGCATCCGTGGATTTTGGTGTCCATGGCGGGTCCTGGAACCAGTTTCCAGTGGATACTGAGGGACAACTGTGTGTATATGTGTGTTTTCTGCTACTCACTTTATTTCTGTGGAGGAATAAGAGCTGAAGAAGTACAGTGAATGGTACTTCAAAGTGAGGAGGGCTTTGCAGGGAGCCTTGCTTGCAGCACATCTAAATGTTGGTTCATGTCAAGGTCCTGGTCTCCAATCTGTTCTGTGACTCACTCCCTTGAGGTTCTTACCCTTTCTCACAGCTTTAAAACTATCCCCACACTGATTACTCCATAGCTGTGATCTCTTCCTTGAAATCCACACTCAAAGGCCAACTTACCTAGTCTGTGTTTTCATTGGAATATTCAGTGAGCATCTCAAACTTAACATGACCGAGAGGGAAGATTTGATTTCCCCAAAACCTACTTTGCTCCTGTTACCCTCTTAGGAAGTGATACCACATTCACCCAGTTGCTCAGGCCAGAACCATAGGAGAAGTCAAGCTGGTCTCTGCCTTTTCTCTGACTCCTCATATCCAGCAAATCGTGTTGGCTTTGCCTCCCAGGGCACCCAAACCCAAGGACAGCTTATAAGCCATATATAAATGGGTGTGAAACAAGATTTAGCCCATGGGACATAGATTGATGACACCTGGTCTTTATCACTCAGTTCAAAAGTAAACATTATTACAGAAGGAACTTTGAAATTTTGGTTTATCACTATGTCCCTGAAACAAAAAAGACAAAAATTCAAAGCAGCTACAATAAATATGCTCAAAAATTAAAAAAAAAAGAACATGCTAAAAGAAGAAAAGGAATGTGTAATGACAGTGTCTCATCAAATGGAGAATATCAATAGAGTGATAGAAATTTTAAAAGACCAAATGGTAATTATGGAATCAAAAGTAGAATAACTGAAATAAAGATTTCTCTGAAGGGGATTTGAATTGGCAGAATAAAGAATTAGTAAACTTAAAACTAGATCAATGGATATTATGCAAACTGAGCAGAGAGAAATGGAGAAAGATGAACACAGTTTCAGAGAAATGCAGGATTCCGTTAAGTGCACCAGCATAAGCTGAGGGGGAGTTCAGGAGGAGAGGATAGAGAGAAAGCAGGAAAAAAAATTTCAAATAAATAATTGTGAGCATTTCCCCAAATTTAATGAATCCAAGAATCTAAAAAGAATATAAATACAAAGAGATCTACACCCAGATACATCATAGTGAAAATGCTGAAAGCCAATCTCAGGGATAAAATCTTGAAAGCAACAAGAGAAAAATGTCTCATCACTCTCCAGGAAACCCTAATAAGGACAATAGCGGGCTCATGAGAAGCAGTGGAGGCCAGAAAGCAGTGGGATGACATATTCAAAGCACTGAAAGAGAAAAAAAATAACTGTCAACCAAAAAATTCATGTTAAGAAGATAAATATAACAAACTCTATGAATATATGCTTGTTTTTATTTATTCTCTCTTCTTTAAAAGACATAAAATTATATACAGTAACAATTATAACAAGGTGTTACAGATGTTATATGTGTATCACACTATAATGGCAATGATTGTGTGCAATAACTATTGTTGTGTGCAACAGTGATGGCACATGAAGGGGGAGGAATAAATAGAAATTGAGAACATGACCTTAAATTTTATGTAGAAATGCAGGTTACCCAAAATAGCCAAAATAATACTGAAAAAAATAAATTTGAAGAACTCACTCTTCCTGATTTAAGAACACCTACAACTCTATAGTAATCAAGAAAGTGCAATACTGGCACAAATAGAGATCAGTGTAATAGAATTGAAAGTCCACAAATAAACCATCACATTTATACCAATTATTTTTGACAGGAGTGTCAATGTAATTCAGTGGGGAAAGAATACTATTTTCAACAAATGGTGCCGTGATAATTGAATATCCACATGCAAAGGAATGTAGTTGGACCCCTTCCTCACACCATATGCAAAGAGCTAATTCAAAATAGTTCGAAGACCTGAATGTAAAAACTAAAACTATAAAACTCTTAGAAGAAAATACAGCCATAAATCTTGACATAGGATTAAGCAAGGTTTCTTAGATGTGATATTAAGAGCACAAAAATAGAAAAAAAAATCAATAAATTGCACTTCACAAATTTAAAAGTTTTCACTTCAAAGGACACCATCAAGAAAGTGTAAAAACTCACAGAATGGGAGAAAATATTTGCTAATCGTGTATCTGAGAAGGGACTGTGTCTAGAAAATATAGAGAACTCAATAACAAAAAAATCAAAGTACTCTAGCTGGAAAGGGCTGAAGGATCTCAGTATGCATTTCTCCAAAGGAGACACACAGATGGCCAGTATGAGTGTGGAAAGATGCTCATCATGAGCATCTGGGAGATGCAGATCAAACCACTGGGATATCACTTTACACTCCCTAGAACGACTGCCGTCAAAAAGACAGAAAGTAAGACTTGGGGAGAATTTGGGTGAATTGGGATTCTTGTGCATTGGTGATCCAACTGTAAAATGATGTCACTGCTTTGAAAAACAATCTAGCAGTTCCTCAAAGCTAAACAGTGAGTTACCATGTGAACAAACAATTATTCTCCTAGATCCATACCTGAGAGTAATGAAAACCTACGTCCACACAAAAGCTTGTGCATGATTGTTTATAGGACCACTGTGTATTATTCGTAACAGCCGAGACGTGGCAGCAACCCAAATTTCCAAACTCATCCCTTTAGGAATCTACTGTCTGCTTGTTTCATCTCACCGGCAATGGTTTTCCTGTCTGTGACAGGGAAATTATAGCCATCCATCTAGCTGTATGGCATCAGAGAAGTGAGACCTTGTCAAGCACATGGAGGAACTCCTCTTTGTCTAGATTTGTGCCTTATTACTTATTGAAAGATGTCCATAAATATTAACATCATCAATTATCATGATTATCCATCATCACCGTCATCAGCAAACCTCTTCCCTCAGAAACCACCCCTCCATGCCCGGCTCCCTGCGAGACTTGGATGCTGTGGCCTTGTCTTTTTTCTTCTTTTGTCTCCAGCTGAACAGAGGCAGCTTCTGCTTGCCACGAGTGGTGTTTATGTGGCTGGGCCTCTGATATTCCACTAGAGCTGTTCACAAGCAGTGTTTTCACTGTCCCGTGGATAAGGTGTAACTTTCCCCATCTGCATGTGCGCTCAGGGCAGTCCACAGAGAGAAAAGACTTGTCTGCTTGTACACCTGTCAATCATATGTAAGCCAACCAATCCAGGGCCCACACCCCAGCCACCTCCTCTGTCTGGCTCTCACACTCCAAGCCATTGTCCATCGTCCCTAATCCCTCCAAAGCAGGTACCAGACAGGTAGTGACGGCCCTCAAGCCCACTGTAATTATTCAAACTAGCCAATCCAGAGCCTGCTGGCCCTGCTTGCCTGGCCT
Source organism: Camelus bactrianus (assembly GCF_048773025.1). Lineage (NCBI taxonomy): Eukaryota > Metazoa > Chordata > Mammalia > Artiodactyla > Camelidae > Camelus > Camelus bactrianus. Next base: position 6,959,804 of record NC_133541.1, read on the forward strand.
TTCCCATGGAAATGACAGTAAAAACTTGCCCACATTTTCTCCCTCACTCCTTCTGCCCCTGACTGACTCTGCGGTCCTGCGTGGTGCGCCATGCCTCCTGTTTCTGGGCACCTGCGAGTATAGACATCTCTTCCTTTACTACGGTCATTCTTGTGTCTCTGTGTCTTACCATCCCTGATTAAGACCAATCACAGCTACATTTTAAATCAGGTGCCAAGTGAGAAAGAATGAAGTTATACCGATTACTTAAAAAATCAGGGATACTGGAAAAAAATGTTTTGCGGCACAAACTCCGTAAGTGGAAAAATAGATTTGAGGAGCACAAGTGAACCTCCCGAAACACAAAACCCAAAGCTTTTCCCCAATTGTCTGAGCATCTCCTGACCTTTCTCCCCACACTCCTGCATCTTGTACACACTCCAGTATTGCTGCTGATGCTCTGAATGAAATGATGATTAAAGGGTGTGTGAAAGCTGCTTCTCAAAAAAATTCGGTTCTTTAGAGCCTTGTGGAATAAGGATCAATATAAAAAGGAAACAGGGTACAGGGAAGAGATATTTTCCCACATTTTAATAAAGCGGAATTGAGTGGGGTGGCATGGCTCTGGGAACAGAAATCATTCTCTGTTTGTAGGACAGCTGCCCAGAGAGTTTTGTTTGCCTATAAAGATGCTGATGGGACATTTGTGGTTAGTGGACCATTCCTTGGCGACTTGGCAGAGGGGAGGCCCGCAGAGGTCTGCAGACAGGGCATGGGGCTCCCTGCAGCAGCTCGGAAGTGTCCTTTCCACTCTGGATCATGTAACTACCGGGGTGACAGTGGCCGAATTCAGCCCAGTGCCCAGGAGTTCTGATTTGAAGCCCAGCATCAAGGGATTCTTCTTTAAAGCCATTTGTTGGGCAAGAATATAGAAGGAACGATGTAGAAAGTGTACTTTGTTTAATGAGTGCCTCTTCTAGTAAATAAATTGTATGTCCATTAATAACAATATTCTCCCACCTCCATCTCTTAAAAATGATTTCGCCCTGCTGAGGTTTCCAGCCCTGAGCAGGAGATTTACAAACATTTATCACAGACATAAAAACTGATCAATAAAACTATAAAAGGTAAAAGTTTTAAATCACTCTCTGATTATAGCTGTGGGCACTTCCATTACCTTTTCCATTAAGTCGTGACGTATAAAAATATTGAGCCATTTACATTACAGAAACAGAGAGACTGATGGGAAAGACTGACTAAAATTGCTATTTCTCTTGCTGAAGGAAAAGCCGGCTTTCAGATATTAGCCATAAAAAATTTTGTCCTTAATTTTGGTAAAGGATGGAGATATAATAAACATAACAACATCGAAAAGTATTTCTTTTATCTACCCTTGAAAGTAGGATAAGTTTTGGATATGTTTTTAAAAGATTGCCGTTACATTTTTTGTGTCATTGTTATCAGTGTTAGCGATAAAAGGAAACCTTTGTATGTCACTCTGCAAATTTCATCTGTCCTTTGTAAGTCCTTTTCTCAGATTGAGCCCATTGTCCCCGTGAGGACCTCAGAGAGGTCTGTCTGGGTCTCAGTGGCTGATGTGAAGGTGGCTCTTTTGACACTGGTTTTATTTTGTTAAACATGCACATATTAAATCAAGAGGGTGAGGCTTGGATTGTGTTCTTTATGAACATCTTGGAATTACAGCTTCCCTTCGTTTCTAGGAAAAGATCTCTCCCTCAGTGACTTGCTCTGCCCGAGACGTGCTAACCTTCATTGTTACATAAGTTCTGCAGTGAACTTTGTGGGGGGAAAAAAGCAATAAAATATTACCCAGAGGGGAAATAAAAATGTAAAAAAAAACAAAAGGATGGAAAAAAGGGAACGAGATTTTGGAATGGACAGAAAGAGTAACTTCCACGATTCTGGGCTTTTCCCATGTTACTGTGTTGGAACTGATAACGTTTCAATTCCCTTGATTCTATTAAACTGTGAGTGTAGACAGGGGAGGGCTTGCATTTAAATGCAGATTACTGGTAGTTCTGTTACTGGGCTTTATTTGTTACACTGAGTGTAATTGCTAAGAAATTTGGATTCCAGAATATTCTGTTCCTTTCCTTTTCCCACGACAACGCCCATAACCCTGGCCTGGAGTGTGGACAGTGGGGCCGGCCAGGCCGGGTTGGTGTTTGGCGCTTGTGGGATGTCAGGCAAAACGCTCTTTTTGTTCAAGCTTCCAAGTTGTAAAAATGGGATGACAGTCATCCCATCCCGTGTTGCAGCTTTTAGTGAGCGTTTAATGAACAGAAGCTGTGACGAGCTTGCTCTTTTCCTGGTGCGTATAGCTCAGTAAATATCAGGGAGTTTCTTACTCTTTAGATACTCTTCACCCACCGTATCACTTAGAACATTGAAGATGTTCAATACTTGCTTATTGATTCAAGCAAGAATCACCTTAGCCTTCTGCAGTTGAGACCATTTCTTTTCATACGTTTAATGAGGGTAAAATATTATCACGTGTTTTATCCCCTCTCATGAGAAACATAAGGTTTCAAAAATTATAAATTTTTACCATCACTTGGGATGAATAAATCTTGGCTCCTGGGGGAAGAGCCAGTTTGTGGGGCAAGTTAGGAGTTCGGTCTTAGGTACAAGTATGAGAGGTTTGTTAGAAATCCAGGGAGAAACACTGAGAAGGCAGTTGGAGCTGTAAGTCTGGAGTTCGGGGCCACAGGCCAGGCTGGAAATACACATCGGAGAGTAGCCTGCAGGTGAGTTGCATTTGAGGCTCTGAGATTGGACCCAGCCACCCAGGGACCCCGACATCAGAGCTCCACAAGAGAAGGAGGTGTCAGCAAAGGGCCCTGAGAAGAGGTGATTCCTGCAGCAGGTGGGAGGTGGGGCCAGTGTGATGCTCAGAAAGTCAACTAAATCAAGAGTCTCAGGAGGAAAGCAGACAGTGAGCTGCGTCCTCAAGGCGAGCGGTTCTGCAGGGTGCAACGGGCAGCTGGGGAGAGAGCCTCCTTGCTGCAGGCTCAGCAGAGACGGGAGGAGAGGGATCAGAGGAAGGATGCAAAGTCTACTCTTCGGGGAAGTCTGGGAAACAAGATCGCCCATATCCTGACATCAGTTGTCCGGATAAGTAACCTATGATGGCCTGAAACAGTAAAAAGTGAGGCCAGATCTTAAGACCTGAAAACGTTTATTTAGGAGAAAAATATAGCAATGAGTCTTGCTTACTTGCCATTGTCCTTTTCTGAAACACGTGCGTGGGAGCTATTAACAGCTGGACCAGAATGTTTCCATCACGTTTCAGAAGTACTATTTTTTAATTGAAGTATAGTTAGTTACAATGTGTGAATTTCTGGTGTACAGCACAACGTCCCAGTCATGCATATATTTGTTTTCATATTCTTTTGCATTAAAGGTTATTACAGGATATTGAATATAGTCCCTTGTGCTACACAGAAGTTTTTTTTTTTTTACTCTATTTTTATATATCATGGCTAACATTTGCAAATCTCAAACTTCCAGATTTATCCCTTCCCACCACCTTTCCCCCGGTAACCACAAGGTTGTTTACTATGTCTGAGAGTCTGTTCCTATTTTGTAGATGAGTTCATTAGTGTCCTTTTTTTTTCTTTTTAGTTCCACGTATGAGTGAAATCATATGGTATATTTTTTTCTCTTTCTGGCTTACTTCATTTCGAATGATGATCTCTAGTTCCATCATGTTGCTGCAAATGACATTATCTCTTGATGGCTGAGTAGTATTCTGTTGTATAAACATACCACAGCTTCTTTATCCAGTCATCTGTCGATGGACATTTATGTTGCTTTCATGTCTTTGCTGTTGTACACAGTGATGCTCTGACCGTTGGGGTGCACGTACAGAACTTGATCTCTGTTAGGTGTAAGACGGTAAGAGATCTAGAGACACGTGTCTGGGGTTGGCGGTTGGCACCTCCACAGCCCGCCCCTTGGCTGCTGTCACAGCAGAAGTCGGAGCCCTGGTTTCCTCTGCCTCAGGGCTGGAAACAAGTGATCCCACAGTAGCTGCAAATTGACTGTCAGGAAGGAATTCTAGTTCCATGGCATTTTATTGGGTTGTGTTTCTCTGTTGCTTTTATTGTGATTTCTGAAATGTTTTAGGACCAATTAATGGAACTGTAAGAAATCACCCATTTCAGTTCTCAGAAGTAGCTACATACTTTTTATAACCTTGTTTATCACAGCTCAGGAATCGTGGGAAAACGAAGCAAAGCCCTCACCCCCGGTGCCTGCCCACCATGTGGGAGACGCGTCCAGAGCTGCGCAGTCTGGGTTCGGACGCTTCCCCCTTACTTGGGAGCTGCGTCTCTAAGAGAAGGGTGTTTGAGATGTTAACAGAGAAGACACGCAGGACTGACCTGTAGGGGGCTCTCCACAGACGTGAGCTACTGTTTTTTGAAACACTTTCTTAAATGTTTTGCATTAATTATATACCAAGTTCATGCTTTTAAAATTTTCAGAAATGTTTAAAACAAGATGAACCAGTGGATCCAGGGTCATAAGCATGCTGAGGGGACTAATTGGGGAATATCACTAAAGACTGTTGAACAGAAGGATGATACGTGGTGACCAGTATTTTGAGTCTCTCATGTCACTGTGAACCTGGGGTCCTCACTGTCGAGGTAGCCCTGTAGTTGAACATCCTTCCCCAGCTCACAGCGCTGGGAGGCCAGGGTGCTAGCCTCCAGGGGGCAGCGTTTTGTCCCTTCAGGACAAAAGCACAATGGCAAGAGATGGGATGCAGTTCAGCACACTTTGTTGAATGTGCGATGGGAATCCTTCGGGAGCAGGCACGACAGTTCCTCTGGGTTCGAAGGTCTTGGGGTGGGAGAGGAGCACCTGGGCATGCCGCCCGCCGTCTTCTGTGCTGGAGTCCTAAATTCTGCACAGGTGAGAATACATACACCGCCCAGTGAAGGCGCGGGGAGGTGCCAGCCCACAGTGGGCCTGGATGGGCGTGCAAGGGTGGTGGGTAGTTGCAAATGAGTGCAGCTGATGGGGTTCTGCCGCCCTCATCACGGGTACTTTGCTGTGGGTGTAGATTAGGGTGATGTCCCCTGGGAAGATGGGAGGAGCTGTGCTGTGAGGCGCTCTGTCTCCAACCCCAGTGACATGGAGGATTGAGCAGGGTTCCGTCTGTCACAGGATGGTGCCGTGGTTCTCTGTCCCCAGGTTAATGCGGTCCCTGCCTCCATCTCTGTGCTCCGCCCCCACCGCATCTCCCCCACCCCCGACACGCACACACATGTGCTCACAATGGTACCTTTTTGATTCTTATAAGCAAAGTGTTCAACGGAGCTATTCTCTTTTATTCTTTCCTCCTAAGGGTTTAACTTGTGTGGAGGGTTAGTTATCTAAGTTCTTGAATTGAAGGCCAACCAGTGCCCACCCCATGCCTCTGAAATGACCCTTCAGGTCCACGCACCTAGCAGGGGTCACAGTACCCAGTCAGATGTACACAATCCAGACCGTGGCTTTTCTCTCTCCACTGAATATCAGGCGCCAAACTTTCCAGCAAAGAATTCTCCTGCAGAGTCAGGAGACCCTGTAGCAGGGCAGCTGTGAGTGCGGGGAGGTGCAGCTGCCAGGCGTCCAGGCTGATAGGGGAGCCGTGCATGCGAAGTGAGTGTCTGTGGCCTTCGGGGTCCCCACCTACAGGTACAGTGACAGCCCTGCCTCCTGCACACTTTCCTCAGTGTGGGGATTTCTGGTCAAATGCACTGAACCGGGGCATTGCTCAGCACCCCGGGAAGCTAAGTGAGGAATATCACTGCCTTTCCTGGACCCAAGTTCCTGTTTCCATATTGGCCTTCTCTCTGTCCCCAGAGTTTTCTTCTGAACAGACAGACTCCTGTAACCCCTCTTCCTGAGATTTTTCCCCTCTTGGGCTGTACTGTTCTTTGAGATGTTGACTGCATTTTTGTACGGCGAGTTTCTGTTTTCCCTTCTCACCAGTGAAAAAAAATTGTATTCACTACAGAACACAAAGCTAAGGAAACAGAATCATTAGTCTTCAGTAATCCTGAGTCTATTAGTTAGGTTTCTGCAGAGAAACAGACCAATAGAGTGTGTGTGTGAGTGTGTGTGTGTGAGTGTGTGTGTGTAGAGAGAGAGAGAGATTGGTTATAAAGAATTGGCTTACAGGGTTGTGTGTGTGTGTGCTCTGTAGTCCAGAATCTGCAGGGTGGGCAGCTGGAGACCAGAGAACAGTCAGTGCAGCTCAAGTCCAAGGGCCATCTGCAACAGAATTGTCTCCTGCTCTGGGAAGATAGTCTTTTGTTCTATTTAGCCCTTCAACCTATTGGGTGAGGCCCACCACATAATGAAAGGGACTCCCCTGTACTCAGAGTCCACCGATTAAAATGTGAGTTTCTCACCCAAAAGTGCCCCCAGGGAAACATCCAGAATCATGACTGCCCAGGTATCTGAACACCATAGCCCAGCCAAATTGACACCTAAACTTAATCATCATTCTGCGTTTTCTTGGTGCTTCAGTTTAAAGCACTAAGTTGTATTTATTTCATGCAAAGAGTCTTTTGAAAACTAGGTATTTCCACAGTCTCATCGCTCCGATTCTGAGATGAAAGAAACAAATGTCATCGTCCTTAACTTTGCGAGGGCTGGCTTCTCAGTGTAGGTGCAGTTTTTCTTATTCTGCAGCTGTTCCCGCTCTACAATTCAGTTCCAGTTAAATAATATGTAATTATTTAGCTTGCTTCAACGCAGTGCAATTTAAGATGAGATTTGGCGTACACCAAGTGTCTTCTTTGTGTGCGAGAGAGTGTGTGTGTGCCTGTGTGTGTTCTATTCAAGAGCTTTCTAATACCCAGATTACTGGCCTGTGTAGGCTATGGCATTGCTGGCCCCCGGCTTTGGGATGGAAATGAAACTGGAAAATGAAAACAGTCTGATACAGTTGATACCAAAATCATTGTTGTTTCTCTGTGAACGTGCTGAAAACTTCCAGCAGTTGTGTTGAAATCCATAGCTCTGTGGTTTCCAGGCATTATACTTACCAGTTACTCCTCAAATGTCCGCGGCTTGTAACAGGACACTGGTGGGACCAGGATGCTGAGTTACGAAGGGTAAATAACGCCTCTGCAATGAGCCCTCTCTCCCAGAGTGACACCACTTACAGGAAACCGTTTCCTTGTCTAATCAATTTACACGGAAGTGGGACTTTCTAGGAGCACTCGGGAAAGTCGGCTTTATGTCCAGAGCCCCGGCCCAGCCACACAGAACTGTCCAGGGGCTCGGGGAGAGCCTTCACTCCCAGACTACCAGCTTTCCTGACTAGTGTGCCAAATTAATTGGCTATGATGGGAGGCTCGGCCCGGGCTGAGAAAATACGGTACTCAAATGTGGAACTACGCCTATAAGCGTGGACGCTTAACTTCCACGGCTCTTGTCTTGACTGTAATTCTTTGCTTTTGCTCCCAAATCTAGGCTTTCTAACTGAGGCTAAGGGAGCTGTAGCCGGTTACAGGGAGAATGGGGTGGTGTAAGACCCTCTTCAGAAGGTAAACCTGAGCCATTAAGACACCACTTCTGCCTTCGGAGCCCACCGACGTGCAGCCCCCAGACGCACGGAGCCCTGTCTCCCCTCTGTGCCCGTCGTCTCCTTCTCCTTCCCTCTACCTCCCCGACTCCCCATCAGCCTGGCTGACACCGTCAGCCTCAACTGAGCCCAGAGAAGCCACCCCAAGGGCAACAGCAGTCAGGAGCACCACAGAACTGGCAGCCTGTACCCCACATCCACAGTGCTGCCCACAAAAGCTCACGCTGACATCAGTGCCTTACATCCCCCACCTGCTTGTCAGCCGAGCCCAGTGGCCCACGTGCTCCCTGGGCTATCAGGTCCCCACGCCTGAGATCAGGATGCGCTGTGGTGTAAAAGAAGTCAAACAGCCGGAGATGAGGACTCCCCTTCTACTACTGACAGGGCTCTCTTGGCGAGCTTGGCTTGGCTCTGGTCCCAAGCAGCCTCGTCACTTAGCCTCAGCCCCAGGTGGAGCTGAACAGCTGCAGAATCCCCTGCTGGAGACGTAACCCAGGAGAATGCAAGGCATCTAGGAGCAAGTACGGCAACCAGTGTGTTCCCAGAAAGGAAAAGCGGAGAGGGGCTGTCCTTGGATTCTCCTCTAGGAGGAGTGAGAGGCATAGCCAGGATAAGCTGGTGGCCTTTAGCTTCACTCCCTTCCACGTGGCTTAGTCAGGGCTCTCCAGAGAAACAGAACCAACAGGATACACACAGAGAAGTTTGTTTTAAGGAATTATCTCATGAGATTGTGGGGGTTGGCAAATCCAAAATCTGTAGGGTGGGCCAGCAGGCTGCAGGTTCAGGTAAGTGTTGATGTTTCTGTCTTGAATCCAATGGCTGGAAGCTCAGGCAGAGTTTCTGTGTTGCAGTTTGGAGGCAGAATTCCTTCTTTGGCAAACCTATCTTTGTTCTTAAGCCTTCAACTGATTGGATGGGGCCCACCCACGTTATGGAGGGTGATCTACTTTACTTAAAATCGACTGATTGGGAATGTTAACAATGTCTAAAAAAAAAACAACACAACACTTTATAGAGACATCTAGATTTGTTTGGCCAAACAACTGGTGGCCATAGTCTTGCCAAATTGACCCATGAAGTTAACCATCACAGCACAGAAACAAGAGAGAGCAGCAGTGAGGGCAAAGCGGGCAGCATCCTTCCATGTGCTCTTAGAAGCAGAATTCATTCTCCCAACACCAGGCACCATAGACTCTCATTAAATTGGCACTGCATGGATGTCTTTACCCAAGTATTTCTTTATTTCTGCTACTCTGGAGCCAATGAAGAGTGGTTTGGGTGGGGAGGTACAGCTCAAAGGCAGAGGGCATGAAACTGTTTTTTATGGTTCAGACTTAGGGTTAAAAAGTATTAACCATGAACCTTGGTATGTGTATTTGTTTATTCATAAACTATATGCTAATAGTCTATGAACATTATAAAGCAGGTTAGCATTAAAGGTAAACAACAATGAAAATAATCTTATTTACTGTTTAATAATTCAAAAATATGTCAGAACCTTTTATTTAGTATTTTTAATATTTAATATTTTTGATTAGAGCAGTATGATGAAACACATTTCATTGCTTAAGAATTGTTTGGTTGCTGCAAATGGCGTTATGTTGTCGGTTTTTATGGCTGAATAGTATTCCGTTGTATAAATATACCACCTCTTCTTTATCCAGTCATCTGTTGATGGACATTTAGGCTGTTTCCATGTCTTGGCTATTGTAAATAGTGCTGCTGTGAACATTAACACTTTGCAATAGAATGTCTTTAAGTTCTGTCCTTAAGTTCATTTAATTCTGACACTTGGTTTAATGATCCAATAATCTAACTGAGGAGAGACTTGAGGACGGGGTCTTTACATCATGGTACTCATTTTTGAGTCCTGTCCACATTTACACAGAGGTTTTTGATGAAGTTCAGTGGCAAACTCTCCATGTGTTTTCCTGATGTCAGTCAGTTCTTGCAAATAAACCAGAAGGTCTTGCATTTTTATTTTTCAGCAAATTGGTTCAAGATGTGCTGCATCTTCATTTGGGAGATTTTTAACTGAATTTAAAAATCCTGTTTCTAAGGAATACAAATGTAGAAATATGAGAGTTTTTATAGTGTTTTTGGCAAGAGAATCACAAAAAGAGTAGTATTTCTAAGCGCCTGCTTTTCAGATGGCTTCTCCACAACATGTGTTCTTAAAGAAAAAACTCATTTCTCCCTCATGGTTAAAATGACAATTTTAGGAAAGATTAATTGTGTGTATGTGTTTAAAAATACTTCATAGATAGTATGATGCTACCTGGTTTTGTCATGACAAGAAAGGTCAACAATTTGATTGCTATAATCTTGGCCAAAACAAAAAAAGACACACAGAAGACACATAACACCTATTTCAGTTTAATGACTGTGCTGAAGGTAACCAGGAAAGTACTGTGTGGTGTGAGAACCCGTCATGTCAGGAAGTTTTGTACAGATTTTACTGTCTCAAGAATTAACCACACAGAACGTTCTGGAACAGGTGCATCACCATAGGTTGCAGTATGCCAACACACCAGAGAGGGCGCCAGCTCTGGTGCTCCTCCCGAAAGTCCTGCCTTCCTGCTGGTGTCCCCTCTGTTAAAGTGACACCCGTGTGTCTGGCAGTCACCTAGAGAGGATGCCACTGTTAGTCAAGGAACTAAATAGCTGGATAGCTTTCTCACTTTTAACTTAAAAAGATACATGTAAGTGGAAGTCCAGATGTTTGCTTGCACGCTCCGTGAACCCCTGTTCTAGAGAAAGCCCTCTTCCCAACCCAGCCGAGAGGGCACCAGAGGACCCTCATCACAGGGAGCATGGTATGTCTGCCTTTATCTATTTTGGTAAATTTTATTCATTAATTATATTAAGTAAGTGTGAGTAGAGGCAACGTGACAGGAAGATGTCAAGCTAAGAATGCCCCTCAGAAGCTCACCCAGGCCTGAGGTCCACGTCTCAGCGATGGAGCCCCTGACAGAGCGTGGCAGGCTGGAGGTCCCGCCGCGCACTTGCAGCCGCATCGCGAGCTGCACCCCGCCTCTGCCCCCTGGCCTCGCCACCATCCAGACCCACCTCAGGGCCAAGTGCACATCTGCGCCCATCGCTCCCCTTCCCGGGAAGTCCCGGACCCACCAGCAGCGTAGTCACGTCCTGATCCATGTGTAGGGCTTCTTCCTAGTGCTGTTGTGACAAATCACCACAGATCGTGGCTCAGTGCAGCACAGGTGTATTCTCGTCCCATTGTGAAGACCAGAGTCTAAAGTGGGTTGCAGGCCTTGCTCCTTCTGGAAGCTCTAAGGGAGAACTTGTTTCCTTGCCTTTCCTGGTGTTAAAACGGGATAAAAGAATTGGAGGTAATCCAGACAAACTTAACCCTTCGTGAAGCAGTCTCCGTTCAGAGCACTGCACGGTGGAGCAGAAGGCAGGAAGCTGTCGTAGGATAAAAAAATAAAGAATGAGGAAGAGAAAAATAGAAAATGTCTGATTGGCTGGGGCCACGGGCTCAGCTTTGGGGTGAGAAGGAACAAGGGAGGTGGCGTGGCATTTGGGGATTGGCCGACGGGCTGCACTGTGGTTTGGGTCCAGCAGAGTGTCTACAGGGACACAGAAGTTATCCAAGCTTCAGCTTGTGGACGTGGCGCCCTGGGCAGGAATGGCTGCATCTCAGCCTGCAAACCTTGGTTCATGGTTCGTCCTCTGTCTTCAGAGCTGTACGTCCCTCCCTCCTGTCTCTGCCTCTGTGGCCATCAGACCATCACCTTTTCTCCGTCTGTGACCTTCTGACTCCCTCTTAGAGAAGTCCCTGGGATTATGTTGGGTCCAACCAGATAATCGAGAATAATCCAAAACATCCTAAGTCCTATCTTGATCACAACTGCGAAGTCCCTCTTGCCTGGTAAGGCCGCCTGTTCACAGTGTCTGGGATTAGAGGGGGACGTCTGAGGGTGCCGTTCAGTCTAATGCACTCGTCGCTTTTGTGACTAACCGTCAGTCAAGTGGTAATATAGAAGTGGCTGCCAGCACACAGCACAGAAGGGAAAAAACAAAGACTGCAGACTTTAGGGAGAGAATGCTGGGGTCAGAAGGATAATAGAACTGCTTACGTTTGCATATACGTTCCCAATCGAGTGAGTGTTACAAATTAGCCTCAATCAGGATTCCGGGAGCAAGAGGCAAACATGTTTCTCCCGTTTCAAGGGCACAGGCGGAAACACAGCTGAGACTCCTTCGTCCAGCTGTTGCAAGTGCCCATAACAGCTGCTGCCGGCCTCCAAGATGCCCGGGCTCTCCCTTCCCAACGCCCCCCACCCCCGGCCAGTGGACAGACACCCGTGGGCCCCTTGGCACCCAGTGGCCGGCTGGCGGCCCTGCGGCGCAGCTGCAGTGCTTTCTGTCCTGTTTCTGACTTGCAGTGCTGGGATCATGGTTGTTTCAACTAACATCTCCCATGACTTGGAACACATTTTGTTTTAGGTCTAGAAGAGCTTCACCCAAAATGTTCTTCCCTTCTCCCCAAAAGCCATGCGGGTTGGAATTTCTTCCCCAGCCCCCACCAGAAATCGTCCTGACAGACGCTGCTTCCTGGTCCTCACTTCTGAGCAAAGAGCCTCCAGGGAGAGATCTTTACTTAAGGGCTTCTCAGAAGACAACGAGAGCACAGAGAAGTTCTGGGTCCTGCTGTGGCCAGAAACATGCTCCGAGAGGCGGGAAGAGACAGGAAATCAGGAGAGTTTGCCCAAACCTTCCTCTGCTTGAAGAGCAGTCTGAGGCCCTCATCCCCCCGTGAACTTCACTTCTTTGGGTCTGCAGTGACGTTCAGGGCAACATCTCAGCAAATTTCCCTGTTCAGTTTGAGCAAAAGATAATCGAACAGTCTTAGCATATTAATATATTAAACTAGGTTAAGTAGACGTTAGAGGCCTAACCAGTAATCCAGGGGAGGCAGGGTGTCTGAGGATGGCGGTCGGCCAATCCCTTGTTTAGTTATATCACTAGCAGAGTTATTAATACCAATACTAATACTAATAGGCATGTAGTAAATGACTACAGTGGACAGTTAGGTACCTAGCTTCTGGACTGATACCTATTTAGCCACCAAAAAAAAAGAAAAGAAAAAATTAATAAATCCTGTACCAGCAGCATCTCACTGCCCAGGCCTCGCAGCTGGTGGAAAATATAGTTAGCTGGGAAAGTGCTTCCCCAGGCCCCCGGCACTGCCACGGCTCACCCTGATGTGGGAGCTGGCCTGTGTCCAGCAGCCCCTGCGTTGGATGTCCTGTGGTTGTAACACCTCAATTCTGGAGCCTCTAGCCTGGTGCCTCGAACTCCAGGGCTCAGAACTGTGGCTTTTCACTGAAGACATCGTGGCTCCTGCTTTGGTGGGCCGATGGCGCCCCGTGCTGGGGGAACAAATGAAGGGTGTAGCTCTGGGATCCTTAAGGAAAGCTGGAGCCAGGCGCATTGACGTCTGGCCGCCTTGGTGCTCCTGATCCTTGGACACTGGCTCTTCTGGAAGAGCACTGGGAGCCCTCCGTAAGTCAGGGCACTCCCGGGGCCGGGGAGGGGACAGCAGATGCTCTGAGGATTCGGGCACGAGGACTCCAAGGACGCCCGACGTGGAGTTTTGCACGCCCCAGAGCTCTCTTGGAAGGAGAGAGATGCTCTGTGCTGTCTAGGAGTTCTTCCCTCTGAGCTGGGAATTGCAGGGGTCGGGGAGACATCTGAAGGAACTCAGCGACTTGGGCTGGAAGGGGGTTTCCAAAGGATGACTCTTTGGAGTGGCCTCTGTGGCTCTCTAGGGCCTCAGGTAGCCAGGCCTGGCACTGTTGGGTGCAAGCTGGAAGCTTCCAGGCTTTCATGTGCCAAAGCCTTGTCAAGTAGAAACATTTTTTTTTAAAGTAACACGGGCAATTTCTGTTTATAGAAACCATCCATATAGAGGTTATATGAACATTTCAAAAGAATCTCTCCATAAAGCGTCTAATAAAAAACATTTAATGGCAAAAGATGGGGCAAAATAGCCTAAGGAACACAGCCACGAATTGTTCCATCTGAAAAACATGTGAGGGTTTTTTTTTTTTTTTGTCTCACTGCTGAATTGAAAAGTCATTTTAAAAACTGGACTTCAATTGCAAAGAACTGTTTCTGCTCTCCAATAAGACTTCCACGTTCAAAGAGGGACGATAGGAAAGGCGCTCTTTTTAGGCCATCGAAATGAGACACTCATGCTCCGGCGTCCCACCCCGCCGTCTGCCCTCCCCCCTCTTTTGCTGCATTGAAAGGTCCTGTGTGGTCACGGGTGTCCCCTCCCTGTCCTAGGTGCCCATCTGAAGTCCACCCACCGAGCTTCCCACCTGGTGATCGAACCCCTTCCCCAGCTGAGGTTGGCATTTCACTATGGAGGCTCAGCACCCCAATTTGTCGACACCCCAAGCGTGTGTTCCACTCTTGGGAGCAGATTCACATGCAAGAACATCATAAGGGAGAGACAGACCATTGATGTATTTACCCTGAGAGATCCTGCTATTGCCTAAACAGGATGCTCACGTTTGCAGATCAGTTCATGTTCCGTGAGTTGGAAGTTCAGTTATATTCGCAGTGATGCCCCAGGGCCAGGAATCAGAATGAGGGGGCCAAGAAGGATTGTCATGGCTGGGTCACCCGTGCTCCCAGTGCCTCCTCTTCCTCTGTAGAGGCCCATGTGGGTCACACTTGGACACACTCTGGACACTGTGGTCCTGAGCCTACCTGGCCTCTCCCTGGACGGCTCACCGAGACCATCGCCACCTGCCTCTCCGACTCCGTTTTCCTTGTGCATTGTTGCTGCCCATTTCTGTGGCTCTCTGCTGGGTCCTGACATGCCTTTCTGCAGCGTACTGCTCTTTAAGACGTTCTGGGTCTATTTTATGTTTGGTTTTTGATATAATTCTTAGGGAAAATTTTTGTATTACTTTTTCCAAGTTCCAGGAGGGAGAGGAACCACCTCCCTGTGTGCCCGTGTTCTGCCCACACGTTAAAGATGTCTTTCTCTCCTCTGCCTGGGAGGTGGGGAACGAGCACTTGCTTAGTTCCCACATCACACCAGAAACGTTTCGTGTTTTTATTAGGAACTTCAATGAGAACATGCAGGGTGGGTGGAACTGTCGATGACAGAGCTAAGATTCCAGCACGTGAAGTCCAGGATCACACAGCAGCGTATAATGTCTGCATGGGGATTTTTGCCCCACTTGTCTGGATCTAAATGCCTTCCCCTTTGCCCCGCCCCACCCCCCATCACAGAGCCAAGAGCTGGGGCTCCCCTGGGCCCTCCCGGCCTCCTGCTCCAGCCTCTCCCGCTGCGGGTCCTGCTCGCTGATTCCTTTCCCCGGACTAGTCTTCCCTCTTGTCTCATCTGTACCTTGAAACAAACATAATTCTGGTGAAGCAGCCAGCGGAGTCCGTTGCTGGACCCTCCTTCACGCTGGGGGCCCTCTGGGGAGACTAAGAACTCCTGAGGGCAGGGTTCGTGTCCTCGGCATCCCAGCACAGTCCTGGCGTTTGATGGGATAATCAGGTATCCGTGAAGAGGTGTGCGGAAGAAGGAAGTAGAGACTGATGCTAGGATAAGTAACAGAGCTGTTCAGCACATGATGGGCAAGTAAACAGTCTCATAAATTGTCAAAAAGGGGAGGGGTTTCCTTTTCCTACTTCTAGGCTTTTGTGTTTTCCAAATGAGGGGGACTGTAAGTGTAAGCACAGGATGGTGCACGGGCAGGGACGCTTCACGTGGCTTCCCCGTCCCACCTTCAGGCTCCCACACGTAGAAGGTGTTTTGGCCGGAACTGTGTGATCCGCTGTCAGACAATCGGGATGTGTAAGTCCTAACGCAACCTCAGAGCAGAAGAACCCGTATTCTTAATAATTGTCCATCTGCCTCCCAATTCCAAAAGATTCCTTTTTTGAGTAACTATTTCTCGATATTCACTATGTGATTTTTCTTTTAACTTTTTCTATTAACTTTTCTTAATACTTTTAACATTGTAATATTCTCTTCTAAAATAAGAAAATGACACGCCGCAGTCTTGTCTGGGAGGGGAGAAGTCATTCCCTTGGTTGGAATGGACACATGCTGTGCTGGTGTGGGCAGAGCAATGAAGTCACCGTCTTAGATGTAGACTAATTTTGTGTATTATTACTTTCTCTAAAGTTAACTAAATTTGTATTGCCTTTAAGTCACCAAACTAATTAAAATGAAAGTATTTCATAGCTGTAAAGGACATTAAAAGTGAAACCACTGCTTACTTAACTTCCTGCCTCCATTGGAAAGAAGATGTTCTAAGTGTTGACCAGGTGGATGTGAGACAAGTCAGCTACAGATGATACCAGGACGCAGGGTGTCTCCCTGGTGACTGGTTTGAGTTCTCTGTGCTGATGCATCCCTCTTTGTGTGTGGCTGCCCATCTGTGCCATTTCTCGACGACTTTGCTACTTCTCTGGAGAAAAAAGACAGAAAAGATTAAACGTATACTCTCCCTAGATTTCTATACGAACAGCTCTAGTGAAAATTTCACGAGGATGAGATTTAATACTTTTTCTATCAGATGTATATTTCATTATTTAAACTGACTGAAACCACAGTGTGATAGTTAACTTTCTGTGTAAGCTTGACTAGGCCATGGGACTCAGACGTTTGGTCAAACACCAGTCCAGGTTGCTGTAAAGGCATTTCTTTTAGATGAGATTTACATCTAAATTAGTAGACTTTGAGTAAAGTAGATTGCCTTCCATAATGTGGGTGAGTTTCATGCGCTCAATTGAAGGTCCTAAGAGAAAAGACTGAGGTTCCCTGAGAAAGAGGGACTTTTGTCAGCAGGTTGTTTTCAGAGTCATGTCTGAAGAACATCAATTCCAGTCTGCTTGCCTGCCCCCCACAATCATGTGATCCAGTCCTTTAAAATAAAGATAGATAGATGGATAGATAGATAGATAGAGATAGATACATAGATATATAGATAAATACATAGATACATAGATACATAGATATGTGGATAGAAATACGCACATTCTCTGGGTTCCGTTTTCTAAGGTGCACTTCGACTAAGACAGGTCTCTGTGTGAGAGGTCACTAGAAATCAGAATACCATGGATAAATTAAACACCAGAAGCACACATTTGGACATAAGGATCTAACAAAGGTACTTTTAATTATAGAAAGAAAAGGCTATGGCATTGTGACGTCAGTGGGGATTTCATGGGAGTCTTTCTTGTCGTCTGAGATCCGCTTGGCACTGGAAGAAGCCAAGGGCTCTGAAATTCTGACCCAAAGATGTGAGCTGTGATGAGAGAGGTGAAGTTTATCAGTGACTTGTTCAGTCTTTACTGATTTTGGAGCAGCCCAGAATCTATCAGGGCTCCACTAATTTCCCAAAACAGATGTTGAAATGTATCTGAATCAAACTGCACCCTGGATTAGGAGGCAAAGTGGCCATCCTGGGCCTGGGGGTAGGAAATAGTGTGACACAATTTTGGTGAGAATCACCTAAACGAGTGGTACTTCCTAAAGGGAGGCGATGGGAAGGAATTAGAGGGAATAAACACAGGAAGAGCAAAGGAGTAAGTGGTGCCGGTGAGTGAAGGCTGAGCAGCGTGGAAGCACTGCCACCTCCAGGCGGTGCGAGCGCCGGGCGTCTTCCACAGTAACGTCCCCAACGCGGGGGCTTCTTGTCAGCGTGAACGGCTCCTGCACAGTGCCCAGCACGGAGTAGCCGCTCAAGACAGATGAGTTGTTACTAGTATTGTCTGTTCACTTACTGGATGTCTAGTTTTTAATGTATTTCTTCTAATTCAGAGCTATGTATATGAAAAACACTGGGCGGGTAACCTAGAGGAAGACCCTGTAAACTACGAGACATGTAATAAAGGAAGGTCACATAGCACTGGCCAGCTGTTGGTTTCCATCCCAGGGATGTAGGCATCTAAGTGATGGATGGAAGGTCTGCCGGTTGTCAAGGATAGTGGTCCTCTGTTCCCCCCTCCCTGTGCACTCTGCTTCTTCCTAATTTGTTCTATGTTTATTCAATTTAAGAGGCTGCTGTAACCCAGGTAGATGGGACTAAGATAGTATCTCAAAACGGTATTCATTCTTACAGCATTTACTGAGTGCATATTATATGTAAAATGTTTGATAATATTTTTAAAGAATAATTGTTATATTTATTTCTGGGACAAAATGTGCACAGATGGAAAGGCTTTATTGAAGACCTATGCTATCATACAGTTATTTAACTGTGTAATAGAGAATGCAAACCTGTTTTACATACCAAGAATGTATTTCTCAATAGTATGTGATATATATATATAAACATACACATTCTAAAATGAGCAGCATAAAAGAACATATATGTATGTATAACTGACTCACTATGCTGTACACCAGAAACTAACACAACATTGTGAATCAAATATACTTCAAGTGAAAAAAAAATAAAATGAACAGCATTTATTCCATGTTCACTATCCCACATCCCACGTAATAACTTCTCTACGATTTGATCTGTGGGTAGTTCTTTATTTCTCCCCAATGAAATCAATCCCTATGTGATTTTAATTATTTAACTTTCAAGTCAGACAGTTGAGAAGCAAGGGTAGAATTTTGCAACTAGAAATGAAATCATTATTAACACTTTGATTCTCAATTGTAATAATAATTGTTCACAGTTATCAACAGCATCCCCAGTCTTATTTTAAATCCAGTCTTCTAGCTCTTTGAATTCCAAATCAAACACCAGAAAATGTTTTGATTCATCTGGTTTTTGATAGAATGATGTTAATTTAAAATGTGCTACACGTTAAGATACAGGTGAAAATGGGAGGGAAAGTTGAGGCATTTGTCGGTGGTGGAGGTGATTTGGCATGTGGTGCGCTGTGTACTTATTCTGGCAATTTCCCAAAGGCAGGCTCCTCTGAGCAGAACTAACTACACGTGAGCCTATTCAGTGATTTTTTTCCTCCTTCATGATCTGCTCCCAGTGGAGCATGCTCCGGTGGCATGGGGTATTCAGAAGGGAAATGGAGGAGGATTTATGTTTAGTATTAATTACACAACTGAGAAATAGCTCTCTCTATCAAAGAGCTGCCTGAAAAACTTTGTATTGTCCGCGGTGCGTGTGGCGGAGACGTCCGTGACAGCATATGAATCAAACTAATTGTAACTCTCACTCGGTTATGGAAAAAAATGACATTTGCGTTCTTCTAAATTAAGTCTTTCTCACACAAATTACCGGTTGCCACCGTAAATCAAGCAACATGTGTTCTGAATTCTGACGGCTGGAGGATCAGCTCTGGAGTGGGGATATGAGATACCTTTGTTTGCAGCTAAACTCAAGTTGACTTTTTTTTCCCTTTATCTAAAAATAAGTGTTACAGAACCATTGCTTCACCAACTTCTACAGTGAGAAGGATTTGGGATTGTTTGGTCCAACTCCTCTGTGTTAGGGCGAGGAAAATGAGGCTCAGGGAGATGAGAGGCTGGCCTGGATTCTCATCCAAAGAAGTGGCCAGTTCAGACTTGAATTCCCAAATTCTGGCTTGTGCAGTGGTCTTGCTGCCCCGCCATCGTCCTCATCATGTGACAAGATGGCCACCTCTTGGACAAACAGCCACTTAAATCCAGGATGTGGATTTAAATCCAGATCCTTGCATAAGACAGTATCATCAAAACACGAGGAGGTGGGGGAGCCGGGATTTGCTTCCAGACTTGAGAACATCCAAGCACGTGCTTGAAACTCCTACCCTTTCTGTCTCAGCCTAGTGCTTGATGAGAACTTGAGTTTTTAAGAAGATCTATAATATGGTGTTTATTGTAAAGCCCAGCATGTTGAGAAACACGAGACGGATTATGGAAATAACATATACCCTTTATTGTCACTACTTCAGTTGTCAGTGACAGTTCTAATGTGTCTGTGGTGCCTTCAAGTGTGATTTCCGAGAGAACTCTCTCTACATCAGGAGACATCAAACCATAATGGAATACTACTCAGCCATAAAAAAGAATAAGATAATGCCATTTGCAGCAATGTGGATGGACCTGGAGATCATTGTTCTAAGTGAAGTAAGCCAGAAAGAGAAAGAAAAATACCATATGATATCATTCATATGTAGAATCTAAAAGAAAAAAGGACACTAATGAACTCATCTACAAAACAGAGACTCACAGACATAGTAAACAATCTCATGGTTACAGGGGAAAGGGGGTGGGAAGGGATAAATCTGGGAGTTTGAGATTTGCAAATGTTAGCCACTATATTAAAAATAGATCTAAAAAAACAAATTTCTTCTGTATAGCACTGGGAACTATATTCAATGTCTTGTAATAACCTTTAATGAAAATATGAAAATGAATATATGTATGTGTATGCATTACTGGGACATTGTGCTGTACACCAGAAATAGGCACATTGTAAAGGACTATACTTAAATTTTTTTAACATTTTTTATTGCGTTATAGTCATTTTACAATGTTGTGTCAAATTCCAATGTAGAGCACAATTTTTCAGTTATACATGAACATGTATATATTCATTGTCACATTTTCCTTTCGCTGTGAGCTACCATAAGATCTTGTATGTATTTCCCTGTGCTGTACAATATAATCTTGTTTATCTATTCTACATTTTGAAATCCCAGTCTGTCCCTTCCCACCCCCCACCCCCTTGGCAACCAGAAATTTGGATTCTAAGTCTATGAGAAATAAATTTAAAAAAATACAGGTAGAAGGTCAGATCTAGTCGCCATCTGCTTCGTCAGGACCTTGTGGGCTGAGAAAGTGTTTTACTTTGTTAGATGGCTCTTTTAAAAGATCAGAAGAACCGTAATATGTCATGACACGCGAACATGACATGAAATGAAGGGTCCCGCCCCCGTAAGGGAAGCGCGGGCTCCCGGCGCGCGTTCCCCCGTTGTCCGTGGCGGCCTCCCTGCTGCGGCGCGGAGCCGGCTGGCTGTGCGGACGCGCTGCGGTACCAGAGCTGAGGTGTTTATGTCCTGGCCCTTCGCAGAAGGAGGTGGCCAGTCCTGCGCGAGGCTGTGAGGGCGGAGACTGCCATCCGCCGTTTTCTCCCAGCGTTAGAGCTCTGCTTCCTACCGGGAGGCGGCAGGATGCTCGCATCCCCACCTCGCCCTAGAGGGACGGCTCGTCGCCGGAGGGCCAGCCTCGGAAGCCGGCCAGCGCCCCTCCTGCTGCTTCGTGGTTTAGGGGCAGCTGGGTGACGGGCATCCCGAGACGGCAGCAGTGGGGGGCAGGCAGACAGAGAAGAGACCAGAGAACGTTTAAGGAGTCTTGAGCAGCAGGTGAGGCACTGGAGATGGAGAGGCAGCGGGGAGCCAGACGGAGCCGGGAATGTCTGTTCCCTCTCGGACCCCAGCAGTCGTGCGCGGCCCTGCGTCCTGACCACCTCGCTCCCTGTGCTCCTGTTGAAGGGCTCTGGCAGGGGCTGAACTGAGTCCCTTCATATGCTTCGTATGCTGAAGCTCTAACCCTCAGCAGCTCAGTGTGACTGCGTTTAGAAATAGGGTCTTTAAAGAGGGCATTACATTTTAATGAGCTCATTAGAGTGGACCCTAATCCAGTCTGGCTGGTGCCTCTGTAAGAAGAGGAGATTAGGACACAACACGCACAGAGGGAAGGCCACGTGAAGACGCAGGTTGAAGATGGCCGTCTGCAAACCAAGGGGAGAGGCCTTGGCAGAAACCAGCCCTGCTGACACCTTGATCCTGGCCTTCCAGCCCCCAGGGCCGTGAGGAAGTATGGTTCTGCTGTTTAAGCTGCCCCGTCTCTGGTACTTCCTTATGGAAGCCCTGGAAAATCAATACGGGGTCATTATGGCCACCTTGGCAGGCACACGACTCAGAGGCAGGCATGTCCCTTGTTTTGATCAGCACACAATAGTCTGCATATGCTTGTAACAAAAACATGGGGTGATTCTCCAAGATTCGTGAGTTCCGATGCTTCCCAGAGGACTGGAATTACGGCTTTTTTTTATTGACCAGATTATTTTGTCCCACTCTTCAGCAAAGCTAAATTCTAAGCACATGCAGTGTACCCGACAGGCAGTGAAGTGGGGTGCCTCACATGGGTGTTCCCAACCTCAGCACTGCTGACGTGTGGAGCCAGATCCTCCTCTGCCGTGGGGCCGCCCTGTGCACTGTAAGGTGCCGAGCAGCGTCCTTGCCTGCAGCCCACTGCGTACCAGTAGCACCCTCCAGATATGACAGCCAGCAGAGTCTCCAGCTCTGCCCAGTGCTCGCTAGGGAGGTGCAGGGTTGTCCCCCGTTACAACTACCAGTATGGACTGAGACCCTTACACTCTTCCCTTCTTCCTTCCAGGATCAGTTGCGGCAGTGATAGGTTTATTTCCTAATTTATTGCTATTTCCTATAGCAGGAGCACCCTTTAAAGTAGCTAGTGCAACACACTGTTTCCACTATCCAGAGATCACCACCCCTCAGGCAGAAACTGAGAATGCCTTTTAGTTTGCCTCTCTCTGGGTTTGTAGGTATTAGTAAGAATTTTTTGGATTTTTGTCTACTCAGTGAGACTGCTTAGAGGGGTGGGTCGGGTTAAGAGCCAAGCCTACCCCACCTCATGCTCAGCTCCGGAATCTTCTCTTTCTCTTTTTGGCCATTGGTTCCCGGAGTTTCTGATACTGGGCCATGGCCTTTCTATATTATTACTGTAGGTGGTGAATTTTCCTGGTCGCTTTTCATAAACATGGGCCCATTATGTTAGGTGTTGTGGGAGGGAAGTTCTGCCTTATAGTTTTTAAATGGCATCTAAATCTGGCCATCTATCTTATTTATATAATTAGAGTCATCAACAAACAGAACCACAATTACTGATTATTTAGTAAGTGCAATAAACATCCAGAATTGCAAAGGCTCCATAAATAAAATGCATTATCTCTGCCCACTTCTCCCTCCCCCCAAAGTAATTTAGACTGTAACCGGGGGGACCAGTGGAAGTGGGAGAGTCAGAGAATAGTTAAACAAGTGGGCACTGCTGACAGTGAAACAAATCCTCGTTCAGAGAACAGAACCAGGCATGTGGGCTTGAACTAGTCTAAGGAGATTTCTGACCAGCGAGGCTGCCGTACAGGACTCCCTACGTGCTGGGCATGTTCTGAGCCCTTTCTGAACATTAAGCCCTTTAACCCCATGGCAGCCTCAGTACAGAGGGCTCTTCTCACCCCCGTTAAGATGAGGGGTAAGAGTGAATCTTAAAGGAGAAGGAAGAATGAAGCGAATGTAACAGGAGAGAGTGTTCTGAGAGAAATTAACAGACCCAACTGTGGAACGTTAATGAGTGAAAACAGTGGGACGTCCAGTAGGTGAGACTGGATCGGGTGATGGATGCTGTGAAATTGCTTAGACTGGAAGTTTTTTTACCTGGAGTGGAAGGGTTGTGAGTTCCCTAGGTAGGTGATGTGGTTAATGTTGTTTTTGATGGTGGGTTGATGTTGTAAGCAGTTAATAGCTGGCAGGTGCACAGTTGTACTGATAAAAGCATTAAGCTATGGTAGAACATTTGTAAATTCAAGTATCTATTATTGTGATTTTTTAAATTATTTCAACAGCTAATAGATAATTCCAGTGCACTCTTTAACCATATGGTACTTTAAAATGGATTTTTTTTTCTGTAGCTTTGCAGTATTGAGTAAAGGATGACTGATGATCAGGAATCTTACTTTATGTGAGTTTCATGATTTTGAATCCAAGTTGCACAAGAAGTTTGAGGTCCATCAGTTGAATTGAAAGTTTTGGATGCTTCTGCTCTATCATAATTGCCTATTTCACATACAAAGAACTTCTTTGGGCAGTGTGGTGTGGTATGCTTTTATCAGCTACCAGAAAAGTAGTTTAGCAAAATCATTAAACAAAGAACAGAACATTCCCAGATATTTCCACAAATCACTTAAGAGTGAATCATCAAACATATCAGAATGCCATTTCATTCATTTTCCCCTTTCCTTTCAAGATTGTTTACTGAAGAAATCTCTTTAATCCTATCCAATTTTTGTTACTTTTATCTTCTCAACAAAAAGTCGGCATTAGTTTAAAAACTCCCAGTTGTTCTGGGCTTATTCATATGAATTTATATCTAAAACAATCTTAAAATAAATTGAAAGTGACTCATTGCATCTGGAGACAGCTGCTTAATTTCCACTGTCTATATTGTTTCCTTTAAGGCATGTCTAAGAATTGTTTACTAAGTGTTAATTTGGAGTACTGAATGAAGGCCAAAATGTGAGTGCCGTGGTAGAGAATGAAGTAGCATTCTCCTCAGTGCCTCACCAAGATCCAGCCCTGCGTCCTGCCCTGCAAAGTCTAAGCTCAGCCTGGAGCGTGTGTTTGGATGAGAATGGGAGGAAGAGAGAGAAGCTATGTGCAGAGCTGGACAGGAGGTAAATTCACAGAAAGTCAAGTTGGAACCAACATAGCTGAGACCTGACTTGATCTAGAGCCACGGGAGTCCTCATGGAGAGGCCCTGCGCTTCCAGGGCATGTAGACATTATTCACGCTTGGCTCCACCATGACTTTGGAACCATGAATGTTGGAAGCATCAGTCATCCTATCTGTGTCTGATGGAAAACACTGCCATTTTTTGCCACTCCTCAAACCTAGGCAAGTGTGTTTCTCGCTTTGACTAATAGAATATGGGGAAATAACGCTCTGTGAATTCCGGAGCCAAGGCCTAATGAGGCCCTGAGATTCCCTCTTGCTTTCTGGGACCACTGCCCTGAGATCACCGTTAGGAAGGCCGTCAGCCTAATGGAGGCTGAGTGGTTACAGGGAGAAGAACCAAGGCCCCGCCGCCAGCCAGCAGCACCTGCCAGAAAAATAAGGCCCCTGCTGGGCCTTCCAGCTAGGCTAGCCCTCAGCTGAGCACAGTCCTGTGGCCGGCCCGCAGCAAACCCAGCAAAGGAGCCACCCAGCTGGTCCACAGACTCATGAGAAAAAAAAAAAGAAGAGGAAGAAGAAGACACGTTATTGTTCTAAATCGCTGGTCTTGGGGTGATTTGTTTTGCAACAACAGGCAACCGAAATCCATTTCTAATCCAAACCAGGCCTGAGGTCAAGTTGGCGTGGACCCGGGAGCTGGCGAGAATAACATGCTCTTTTCCTTGGAAAACACTGCAGAGGATTCAGTGTTGAACCGGATACCAGCCTTTCACACGCCAATTCAGTGTTCCAAAAATACGTTTCCTGGTGGACACATGTTTTTTGTTGGCGTGACAACGTTGAGGATCCCCAAGCTTATGTATGCTGATGTCGTTAATTCAAATTAATCAATAAATACATCGATTTTTAGTGTCATTGAGCGTCTTCTCACTAGCCATGGCTTTCATTCCCCTGCCGATCTCAGTTTTTGTTTCCTGGCAGAAAACATGCCCTCTTTGCACTTGGACTGGACTGCAGTTCGTAAGTTATGCATTCCCTCTTCGGCACCTCCGGGCTGGGCTCGGGGCTGCGTCCTTCCCATCATGCCCAGTGCTGGGGTCAGCGGCGGGAGGAGCCTTCCCGGCGGAATTTGCATCAGCACTTGGACTTGTACCTGCAGAGTGACGACAAGGAGAGTGCTCCTCAGCTCTAGGAAGATCAGACAGGAGAACACCTTTAAGAAAAATACATGAAGAAAACATGTACATGCACGCATGGCAACTAACGTGTACTGTGACAACATTACAGGGTACCTGTCTGTATGTCTCTATCTGTAGGTATGTAAGTGTCTGTAGATACAGACATATGTGCACATATATGATACACATGCATTATATAGACACATGTATTTGTTATTTACATTCTTCCATCATTTCTTCTACTGTAGAAAAGCATAGGTTTTTAAAAATTACCACCACCCCCAAAAATTTCAAAATGTATTTCCTTTCTGCCACTGCTCAAGGATGTCTCCCCATTTCTTCCCGACACCGTGCAGAGAGGATGAAACCTCCAGGTTGAAGGGCCCGCAGAGATGCACTCAGACTCCTCTCAGGATGCTAGGAGGACGCTGGCAGCCAAGGAAGTTACACTCTGGCCACTCCTATAACCCACCGTCCACTTAGTGAGTGACAGAGCTGAGGCCAGAATGCTCTCTTGACTTCCATCATTGAAAAAGCAGACTATTTAACGAGCTTCCCAGCAGAAATCTTGTTTGATGTGTAATGAGGCGTTCGTCACACATCCAGGCATCCCTTCCCGTGTCTGTCCGACAGCTGTTTATTGTCTACTGTGTGCCCGACTCTGTCCCATGCCGAGAACATAATATAGAGGAAGGGCCAGTCTAGGCACAGCGACACCTACAACTTTGGGCAGGAAAGTAAACAGATGATTTCAGTGGAGCTGGGAGGTAAACACTGGGTGCAAAACAGTACACAGCATCTAACCAGCTGGGGGTGATGAGAGACTGTGCAAGACAGCTCTCAGGGAGGGCGTGGTAGAGGAGGGGTGGGTGTGTGATTGGGAGCTTGGCAGAGGAGTTAGCAGGGCTCGCCTTAGTGAAGGGCGGTGCCGTGGGTGGGAGTGCTGTGGTGGAGCCTAGAGTTCAGGTCCCAGGAAAGCATCCTCTCCAGGGAGAGGTGAGCACAGCTCCAGGCTGGGGCTGCATGTGGTTCAGAGGAGCTGGGCCACAGGCTCGAGATGGAGGAGGAAGAAACGAAGCAGGTGGAGTTCTTGGGGGTATAGCATGTCTTTTTAATATACTGGAAATTTTTTTAATAGAATCTTTTTACTTAGAAAAAAACCGAAAAACAGCAAATTTTCTGACCACACACGAGAGGGCTCTGGGTAGGGAGAGGTGTCCCTCCCTTCCAGGCCTGGCCTCCAGCTTATGTGATTTTGACAGCAGTAAGGGGTGTGGACTAATGGCCCCCCAAATTAAAACAGTGTATGTGGGAGGGGAGACAAGGGGTGAAGAAGCAAAGGGGAACGGTGGGGAGAAGGGTCAGTAGATGCATTCAGAGCTGGGACAGATCTGACTTGGCTGCGTCACGTTTTAGAAAGAGTTCTGCTGCAGGAGAGAAAAGGTGAGGTTGAGCAGGGGGCAGGAGGTGGGAAGGCCAGTTAGGAGACCATCTGCTCATCAGGTGGGTGGTGGAGGCAGCCAAGAACTGGGTAGGAGCAGGAGGTCAAGGGAGCGGGGCAAGTTCCCCCGTGTGAAGGACACGACATCCTGCCTCACTGGACGTGGGGCGGTGAGAGGGAAGAGAGATCAAGGCTGAGAGCAGCTTTCTGCTCAGGCGGCTGGAAAGATGGTCAGCCTTCAACTGAACAAAAGGCACAAGGGGATGAACAGCTCCGGGAGGGAAGGTGACGGTTTCCATCTTGGAGATGCAGCATTTGACTTTTCTGCATGTAAGAGACCGCTGTTTTTTCTCCCAAGATCCATTATCTTTTTCTTCTTTACTATGAGGATCTTTTTACCTGGGCATATGCCACCCTGAACCAAGGCATGTCCCAGCATCCCTCAGAGGCGGGGACGGCCCTGTAATGGCCTCTGGCCAATGGTATGTAACCACAAGTTACGGTCTGCTTTGGAGGCATGCCCTCGAGAGCTGCTGTCCTCCGCTCTGGAAGGATGGAGGCAAGAAAGCAATTGAAGTGATGGGCTATGGAGTCCAGGGTGGAAAGGAATGGAGTAAGGAAAGCGGAGGGGCAAGGGGGAACAAGTAGTCAGGTTAACGGTCCAAAGGAGGAGACTCACATTTAGAGCAGTGGTTCTCAGTCAGGGGAGATCTTTGCCACCGGTGTTCCCCCGAAGAGCATTTGGCAGTGCCTAGAGGTGGTTGGGTTGTTACCAGTGGGGATGGGATTTCTACTGGTGCCCGGTGAGTAGGCGCTACTAGCGTCTAGCTCAGGTCTAGGTCTAGGGAATAGATGCAGTTAAACATCCTGAAACGCACAGGACAGTCCCCACAACAAAGAACGCTCCAGCCCCAAATGCCAATAGTGCCAAGGGTGAGAGGTCAGACTTAGAGGACAAGCCGACAAGGTAAATACATGCAATGAAATTACATGCCCTACCTAAAGGCGTTCAGATTCTTCCACCTGCACCCCGACAAAGCCGGACGAGCGCTCTCTGCCAGCCAGTCAGAGCTCATCTGCCTGGGGAGGCTCGGCCGCAGGCTGCCAGTTTGCTTCCTCTGGACTTGAAATTTCAATGAATTCTTAAGACAGTATATGCTGAGAGTAAGAAAATGAGTCAGCAGACACACCAAATCAAGGTTTCCTGCTACGTTCCCTGTATGATTTAAACTTGAGTTATCATCATATGTAACTAACAGTAAACTCTGTTTCAAGATGTTTTGCTTAAATTTTAGGAGCGCCGAGCCATCATTTATTTTTCTTTGTCAGGTAGCCATGTGTTAGGGAAGGAGAAATCCACCCCCACCCCACCCTCTTGACTTCTTTTGGCTGGTCTAATAATTAAGTTGACATAAGACAGGTTAACAGGAGGAAAAAATACAGATTTAGTTCATACCTATGGAAATGTCAGAGAAATAGGCTCCAGTAAGTGGCAAACCAGGCAGTTTTTGTATTTAGACAAAGAAACAATACATTTGTGAGGAATTGACAAGACAGAGAAACTTAGGCGTGGGTGCTTAATTAGTGAAGAACCTAATCAGAGTTTGGGCTTGGGGTGGTCCATTTAGGAAGTAACGAGATTTGTTCACAGGGGGACTTTTGGCCCTGAATTCTCTGTCTCTGGCGATAAAGACGTCTCTCTACTGCGTGGTGCTGGCAGTGCACCTTTCATGTGGGAGATTTATTTGCTGCCTGTAGGCAGACAGAGGAGGGCAGAGTACCTTTTTTGCACTGACTGTTTTTTAAGTAACTTTAATTCAAAATAACCAAGATGCCACTGTGGCATGTCTTGGGGTGGCCTGCTCTGAGCCCCAAGAGTTGCATTTGAGATCCTGAACCAGATTCACCGTTTTTAATTAATATTCGATGTAATTCTAAGGACAGACCTATTCGTGAGACTTAGGTGGGAGAATCCTTGAAAACAAATCTGCAGTCTGATTACAAAGAATGTATTTTTTTAAGACAAAGATAAAACTTTAAAATTATGATGTACGAACAATATTGGTTCACAGATCAGGTGTGTGACAAATTAACAGTCCAGCAAACTGGACCAGGAGAGCACCTTCATTCCTGAGTTTGAAGCAGGATTATTTCATTTCATTCAAGTCAATGAAATCCTAGGAACATGATGGCCCTTCATCCTCCTGCCGTGATGATTTTGCTGTACAATTTGCTGCTTGCCTCTTTCATTTGTATCCGAGGAAGCTTCAGACATTGCTTGATTAGCAGAATGAGAATTAATGCAGCTCTGCTCTGTCTTTTCTCATTTATTATTCTTTCCCTGAAAAGTTGATGTTATGCAGAAATGATGGGCCCATCTCTTGGTATCAGTCGCGTCTGTGCCCAAGGGGACAATTAGTGTCTGAGGGCAGGCACAATATTTACAGGGTATCATCTGCAGGGTTTTGACTTCAGAAGCTTTTCTCTGGAGGCTTCAATTTGCAGGACAAATAAGCAGAAATCTGAACATCTACGTCTGTGCTGGAGAGTCCTGAAGTTCTCTCTCCAAGCCAGCCGCTCAGCGTAGTGGTCACAGCAGAAGTAGTAAATGCCCACCTTAGGGTTCAGTGGTGTGTTCACGAGAGAAGCGTCAAGCAGCTCCTGCCAGGAATCTCTTCAGTTCCCTCCCTGCTCAGAGAAAGCCTTCTGACGTTAGCTGGGATTTGCTCTGTGCCCCAGTGTGGCCAGGGTTTGGACTAGGGGCTGGGAGGGGGCTGAGGGCTGTCAGCACCATCGGAGGCTGTGAGACTCACCCCAGGAGCAATTTTGCTTTGGGTTCACATCTCCAAGTTCAGCACAATTAGGAAAAAGGATTATTCTCCCCACCAAAAAAAAAAAAAAAAAGGATCAATCACGTCTAAGAGATAATGATTACGTATTGCTTAGGACTGGAACTGGTGCGTGGAAAGTAGTCAATAAATATTTGCTGAACGGGGAAAAGAATCTTGAATTAAGAGCAGAGCAACTGCATTCGAATAAAGTGGTTCTGTCATTTCCCCGAAGAACAGGGGAAAGTTCATTTCCGTGTAAAAGCGAGGTCTCCTATTCTTTGATCAACAATTCTGGGTGCCCCAAATGCGAATTTATAGGCCTTTCTTGAAGGAGAACTTAGTCGCAACATCGAAGGGACTGGTCTCCCCTCCAAAGCTCTGGCGCCCACCCTCACCCCCCACCCCAGCTCTCTTAGACGCACGGCTTCACACGTGCAAGCATCCAGGCTTAGACAGAGCAGCCTGCTCCAGACTAGGATCCCAAGTTGCTGAGGGCCTTATCGCTGTCAAGGAGGGAGCCAGGTCTGCCGCCTCCCCAGCACACTCCAGTGCTCTTTTGTGATACCTTTCATAGTTGATGTGATGAACATCTCTGTGTGACACTGCACTGCTGACAGTCTTAAGTCTGGGAGCACATGGCTGGTTGATGAAGGCTCATCGCATCGCATCTGGTGAGAACAAACGCTTCAGTTGGAGGACACAGACAACAACAATTTGCATATAGAATGGCACCTGCAGCCAAGGAGAATGGGTTGAGTCTCATGACTTCAGCCTTTTCTTAGGAAAAAAGCTTCTAGAGAAGTGATCTGTTTTTTTATAGCTGAAGAGATGCGTCTGACACTGGGTGGGGGATTTCCTGCCCTGTGTAATTCCTACACCCCTTGAAGCAACTCCAAGGTGTCTATGTGAATGAGGAAGTGAAATTTCATCAAGTCAGAACAGCTATGACAATCATACACACACAAGGACCGAGCACACAGGTGGGTGTGCACGCCCTCATGGTGTTGCTTCTGCCTGCAGAGCTGGAGTAAAAATCACCCCCAGATCAAAGTGGAAATAACAATGCTGTCTCCCTTGTATTTGTCCAGGATCGGTGGGCTCCCACTTTGCATCATACAGGGGACCCAGGTTCAGAGCAGCCTCTACCTGGGACATTGCTGGTCCCCAAAAGAGAGAGCGACAAAAGCGTGACGAGCCCCAGGCTGGCTCTTAAAGCTTCTGCTCAGAAGAAGCACGCATCATGCCCATCACATCTCATTATTTAGACCAAGCCACGTGGCCAAGCTTATCGTCAGTGGGGCGAGGAAAGAGAGGGTCAACACCTGTTTCAGGACAACAGTTGAGTTACTGCAAGTGTTGTGTGTTTATAACCACATTGTCATCTGGGCATCCAGTGTCACTGAGGGATTGCATTTGAATGTTTAAATATTCCATTTTACTCTTTGTGATATTTAATACAATGGATCCCACATATTAACTTCTTTCTATGTCTTCTTATCATCTCCTCTGTCCATGGTACTGTTAGCATCTTCATTTTTCCTTCTTTTCAGAAGAACTCACCCGGCCACCTATATGTCATGAGGTTGTTTTCCCCCTAAAATCCAGTAGTGTGGTCAGTCTTCGCACATTTCTCTGCCATTTTCTTCAACTGGCTCTGCCTGTTTTGGGCTGGATGGTGTTCCTTGAATATAGGCAGAGGACCTTTGAGAGGCAAGTCATACCAGAATCCACATCACTCTGGAGCACTTGACTTTTTTACTTTACAGCACGTGAGTATGGAGGCCTGTTTGCACAATGAGATCCCCTTTGGGTGATTCAGCAGCACTGGTGTTGAGCTGTGTTGGGTCAGACCTTGTGGGGTCACCAGCCTGAGAGGCACATGTGATGCTCAGGGGCCCTCCCGTCGTCTTGCTCCGGGTGCCATGTGCAGCCGTGTGCACTGCTGCTGGTCAAGGGAACAGAGATGTGCCTCTTATCTTAAGACTTCCATATTCTCCCATCCTTGGAGCGACTACTTTATGAGTGATGTTTTTTCCACTAGAGGCTCTATTTTGAGGAGTTGAATTGACGGTTGATTGTACACCATTCAAGTCTAGAAGTATCAACTTACTGCCACCTGTGACTACAGACATAATTTATAATTTGACTTGATTAGGCTTTTGTTCTCTAACTTCTCCTAACTGGAGAGTAGGCGCATGTAGATGAACATTTATTTCTTTCCACCCTCTCTTAATGCCTTGCTCTCTAAAAGCATCTTGGTCGTCTCCACCCTCGCACTGAACTTACAGATCAGAGTGAATGGAACGAGCAGTCAGTGGTCGTAAAGCTGGAAGATACAAGTTTCATCTGCTCATGACTTCCTAGTGAACACCACCTCTCCGAACCCATTCTGAGCCACACCTGTATCTGTTTTGCCTTTTTTATGGTCAAAAATATTTACGTTTAAGTGAAATTGAAGGTGACCAGGGTTTATAAAGTGAGACAACAATATATGTACGCAATGAAAGGACTTATTGTTTTGTAAAAGGGAACAGCGGTTTGTTGAAATGCACATTGATTTTATTTGTATTGAAGTATGATTGATCTACAATGTTGCGTCACTTTCTGGTGTGCAGCGCAGTGACTTAGTCGTACATATATGTATTCTTTTTTCATGTTCTTTTTCATTAGATGTTATTACAAGCTATCAATATAGTTCCCTGTGCTATATAGTAAGACCTTGTTGCTTATCTATTTTGTATATAGTAGTTTGTATCTGCTAATCCCAAACTCCTAATTTATCCCTGCCGCCTTTCCCCTTTTTAACCGTAACTGTATTTTCTATTTTGTAAATAGGTTTATTTATGTCTTTTTCTAGATCCCACATATAAGTAATATGATATTTGTCTCTCTCTGTCTGACTTACTTCACTTAGCATGATAATCTCTAGGTCCAACCATGTTGCTGCAAATGGCAATATTTCACTCCTTTTTATGGCTGAGTAGTATTCCATTATATATGCATACCACAACATATCCATAGTATATTGATATTACTTTGCACAAAGCATTGCAGTCTTCCTGTGAAATCGACAACCCTCCACACACAAACACTGCCCATTAACCTGGCACACCATAGCTCTTGTTTCTTATTCATCCTCCTCCAGTTCATTGGAGCCACTCTTCAAGAACAGCAAAAACCCAGCTTCCTCCTTGTCTTCTTTGTTAAGACTCCAAGTGTTCTCTCCTTTCTCAAAGTCCTTGCAGTCTTGGCCACTGCCTTGGAGCACTTGGAGTTTTTACTCTATGTCACTAATTGTTGAACTCTTAAACAATGAAGGGTAAATTCTAGAAAGGACCTTTTATGGTTCCATAAAATTCTAGGAACTTACATGGACACAGAGACCTCCAACTCACCGGGTCCAGTAGACATTTTCTCGGCAGCCAAACTGGGACTGAAAGGCTGGAGTGGTGTGGCTGAGGTCTCCTGGACGGTGGCAGAGGGGTGGCAGAGGGGTGGCAGAGGAGTGGCGGGAGCTCATGTCTGCTCTTACGTAGGTGCTGTTTCTGCTCCAAAGTGCTGCTACTTTGTATCATATGTGAATATGATGACTGACTGTTTTTATAAAACTCAAAGAAAGAAAAAGCAAGACCTTTCTAACAGTAAGACTATTCAGTGTTTTCTGATTGATTGATTGATTGAAGCAAGATTTCGAAGGAAGGACCTAAGAGAAACAAACTACATTTTAGAACAGGAGGCAGCAACATGAGCAGTAGTTGCTGGAACTTCACTGTGGAGCTGTGCGGGCGACAGAGGTTGGTGCCAGAGGTTGCTGCTTCTCTGAAACCTGCAAACGTGAGGCTGGCTGCAGGAGGATGCATGAGCTCGGGGAAGACACTGACTTAACAGTCACATCCCTGGCAGGTGTTTCCCAAGCACAGAGTTTTCAACATTTGATTCCAAGTGGACACATGGTCCATTCATAGTGCAAGACAGTACTGAACGGCGTCATCTGTCTCCGCGTCACATGTGATGCAGTGGCTGTTGAGGGATCTGGTGTCTGTATATTCTGGTAGCTATTTTCTGTTGGGAGGAGAACATTTTAAAACAAAATTTCTTCTATTCATTGCATTGGTTTGGCTTCCTGATGTAATTGAATTGCATTTAAAATAAGAACTGAATAGGAATGAGAATCTTGAAGGAGAAAAAATATTTAATTCTTGTGAAAGAGTGTGTCATTGTCAACCTCCCTTTAGAAAGCACAGCAGATTTAACTATTACACGCCTTGGTTTAATGAAGGAATAGGACATAATGTGCATCATTGTATCTCAGCTCAAATTTTAAGTTCAGGTCTTCTTGGCTTAAATTGTATTTTCTTGTCAACCGAAATAATCTCAAAAACAGCATAAAATATAAAGTTAAATATGTACTTTGCTTCATTATGTTAGAAACACTTCAGAGTGCAGAGTGTCCTGAATTTTGATCAATAGCACATTGAAATTTATGACCTCTGTAGCTTTTCTAGGAGGCACAATTTTATAAAACAAGTTCTCGGAAAAATTTATTGCTAATGAATAATAATTAGAGGTTTAATAAAGGGGTGTGTTGAAGTGGAACTCTCAAACTGGGGCCAAGTGGTACATTGGATAACCTTTGAATAGGCCAGAATTAGCCAAATTCTCTGTAGTTAGACAGTCTTTTTCAGTAAGAGAAATAAACAGTAATGGTATATATCCATCAGTTTTGTGACAAGTTGATTTTCCAAAAGACCCCTTAAAGACTGTCTCCAGTGGGCTTGGAGATAATGTAGCTGAGTTATATCTGATATATTAAGCACTTAAGTTTGTGTGTCGCTCTCAGATAATTTGGCGGGCACACAGCTACATTAGCAAAAAGCTGAAATATTAATGGGAATATTAACCTTGTCAGATTATGAACTGAGTTGAAATTTATCGTCTATGCCATAGTACTGGGCTTTGCTTTGAGAGCACAGCATTTTACAAGGGAAGAAAGACATATGTAACAGTGCCCTGACTCACCACATGGGAGTGCAGGCTTTTGTGTAAGGCTTTCCCCATTACCCAGTGCTGTGATCGCCAGGAGGACACATGCAGACCCCAAAGCACAGACCCCGTCCTGAGCTCTGGTCACAGGTCTCACCCTCAACCAGCAGTCCTGGCATCACATGGTAGCAGAGAAGACTTGGGTCTTCTCTGTTTGGCTCTTTGGCTGTTACCAAAATCTTTATTCCAGTCTAACTTCACACAGATTCTTCAACACACACACACACACACACACACACACACACAAAAGAAAATTTGGTTTACACAACATATGAAGTTTATTTCCTGCTTTTTTCAAACTACTTATAAAAAGCCAGTCGTCTGTCAACACTTGGGACTAAAATAAAGATCATCATTTACATTTGGTCATTAAATGAAACCAGGGGCATGAAAGAGGATTACTATATTCGATTCATCTTTTTTGTTCATGGAAACTGTCTTTCAGGAAAGGCTGGCTTTGTGTGCTTTGGGGTTTAGTGTATTCTTATTACAGAATGCAGGAGGAAGAGAGAAGGTGCTTAGAGACGTCTCAGTTAGGGTTACCCCAAGCAGACCCTAAGACAAGGATGTGGGTATTGTCCTTTAGTTGGGAAATGGTTCCAGGTAGCAGAGTGAAGGAGTTGGGCAGGGAGGGAGGTCAGCTATTGAAAGGGGACACTGGTGGCAACATGGGCTCGGTCCATCTGGACACCCTCTGACTGAAGTGTGGAAGATGCTCACATCTGCCCACTGAGGGGTGTGGGTGCAGAAGCTGGGGTGTTTATCCATCCATTACGTCCTCATTGGTTAAGACACAGAGAACTATAGATTTAGAAGGGAACAAGCCGCAGGGAAGGGAGAGGGAACGTGTTCAGGACACCGACAGCCTCAGCTCCAGAAAACATGACTAGAACTGAATATAAACATTGGGAGAGCCTACTGAGAGCTTGAAGTCCATCAGGAGACCACACTGAATTCACGGGAAGACTCAGTAATCCTCATACGACAGCCGTGCAGAGTGATGTAAGCTGAGCCCTGGGACCTGGTGCGTGTTGTTTTCTCTTAGCCCTTGACTCATCCATCACCCGTCAGAAAGAGCACAAAATTGATTTTAATTGACTTAAGCCAATCATCACATCTCTGTAGACACGCAGACTCCACCGAGACTTCTAAACAGACAGCCTAAGCCAGACGCATAGTCTGCTACATCCTGCATGCCAGCATTTCTTGTCACTGTTTTAGAAGTTAGCAAATTTGTATTCAGTGTCTACTTGCTTTGATGATGACAGGGGTTTGATGGCGTCTCTGAGTAACGTGTGTCCTTTTGCTCCCGTCTGGGGCTGCTCTGTTCATGTCTGAGAGTGTGACCAGACGGGTCGCCTGATTTTTGTTGGCAGCAGTGCCGTACCTTCCTCACTACATTTCCTAGGTCTTGAACGTTATGACTCCTTTGTAACATTTGAGCTCACACCCAATCATCCAGTTCAGGGATCATGAACAGAAAGAGGAAGCGGGGACCATCCATTCAGGGTTACTCAACAGCACCAGTGTGATTAACAGCCACTGAAATGGGCTGAAGGAAATGCAGCATTAGCATTAACTCAGTTCCAGGCTTTAAGGGACAAAGTCTGTCATCTCAGGCCTTCCTTGAATATATCATGTGGTTTATGACTCCACACTTCCCAAGTGTCTAACCACTGATTTGTCATGGAAAGTAAACCATTGAAGAATTGAAGATAAGTGGCAAATATATGTATTTGGCAGGCGGATAGCAGAAGATGAGTAGGTAATGGAATAGCTCTTTATATTAAGATTACAAAAGGTGGTAGAGTACCATTTATTTAAAAAATAAATCCCATTGTCTTCATGTGGATCCCAGGGTCAGACAGGGAGCAGACACCTACTCGTGTACACACTAGGTCATCAACCATGGACATTTACCTTATTAAAAATTTTTGATTTCTACATTTCATGTCTTAATTTATAAGGAAACATCAAGGGGAATTTAACAAAAAGTAAAAAGATAATTATTAAATATAAAGTGTTCTCTTACTTTCTTAAGTATCAATAAAATTCCCTTTGGCTTGTGTCAGGTGCTATGACAAGTGTTAGTTCCCCGCCGTTTACCTAACTGCCTCTTCTTGCCTCTGTTACAAGGAGGTTTGGAATAACACCCAGAAGATAGGGCTGTGGTTTTGATGCAGTTGGCTCACACGCAGAGAGCTCCCGGGAGAATGCGGGTCAGAGCCCGTGCTCCTGGCTGCACGTTTCTCTCTGTATTCCTAGGTCCCAGGCTTGTGGCTTCCTCTGAACACCAGCCTGTGCTTCTCGCCTCATCTGACAGCTGTGCCCTGGGGGTGGGCCCCCTACCGGGTCATAAACAGCATGATGTCAGGGACACTGTCTCATTCGTCTTTGCATTTACCACGAGTGCTTATCAAGGGGCCTGGCATTTCCTGGGCAATGATGGATGTTTTCTGACTGGGTGAACAAATCAATGAATGAACAAACAAACGATCAACGCTGTTACACCAGTTCACGGAGAAGACCTCCCTGCCATGTACTGCGGTCCCCCACAGCCAGACTCAGTCTCCTGTTGACTTTGCCCCTGTCTTTCCCTGGAGCAGGATGGGCATGAGCTGTGGTCATTTCATCTTCATCAAGGTGCCCTCCTGGCCTCCTCTGCTCCTTTGGTGAAAGTTCGCAACAGCCCCCAAAGTGATGTGCACTGTGGGTGCGCCCAGGAGACAGACACCTGGGAGTGAAGCCCACCTCCCCCCCACCCCGCCCCATGTTCTCACCACTTTCTCCACAAAAAGAAAAAAACAAATTAAAAAAAAGAGAAAGAAAATGTGGAAGAAAGAGAAAATGTTTCATTCCACAAATGTTTGTTTATACACACTGAATACCAGCTGCTAAATTCACAATACCTGGAGAATAGGATGTTTTCTATAAGAGACTGATGTTGAAAATACTCTAGCATGGATATAAACTTTCAAAGATTGCCCTTCTCTGATACTTTTTCTCAAAAAAAATTGCAGTTTCTTTGAAGAGAATGGAAATGTGCCATTTAACGAAAATAAGCACATATTCAAATATGTGCAATATCGTGTGCTACTATGTGCCAGGTTTACTGAATTTAAAGACTGAAAATACAAGAAAAGCTCACTGTCATCATTTTTTTGGGTCCCACCTGTGGTTCTCATTGACGACAGTTTAGAGAAGCTAATGTTTTTGTCTCTGTCTGTATGTTGGTTTAGAGTCACTAAAGAGGAGTGGGTGGTCACCACAGAGAAAATGAAATATTTGAGAATGTGTGACTATCTTATTTAGGGAATGTGGACTATTGGTTGACTTTCTAAAGTGCAATAAAGCTTATACTTTATCTCTCAAATGAACAAGCAGACGAAAATGAGTGTTTTCTATTTTAGACTGAGCACTGGTTTCTGGGATTTTAATATTATTTCTGCTTCACTACCTTAAGATCAAAATAGAAAAATAATGTCTTTGGGGAAATAAGTATGCCTTCCTTTTTCTCCACACTGAAGAGCACATGCTTAGAACTCAAAAAATGATAAGTAACACACTCTGACCTTAGAAAATCTGATTTGTTTTTCAATACGTGTTTCTAGAGTCTGTATTTTACCTTGTTGGAAAGAGCACTCACATTGGCCCCACTTCAATCAGGGATGATTTCAAGTGGCACTTGAATGTGACCTTGGCTGTGCGACAGCTCTTGGTCTTTGCCCCACACCCTGTTTCAGGAGCGGCTTCTGCTGTCCCTGCTCCCAGCGCACATCGCCATGGAAATGAAAGCGGAGATCATCCAGCGGCTGCAGGGCCCCAAGGCCGGCCAGATGGAGAACACCAACAACTTCCACAACCTGTACGTCAAGCGCCACACCAACGTCAGGTACGCCGGCCGCCGGGCTGGGCGCGTGCGGCGGGAGCCCACGTCTCCCGGTGTCGCGCGTCCTTTGGAACTGTTCACCTTTGCGTGCAGAGGAGCGGGGAGGAGAGGGTACCACGCCACCCACCCGTGCGCTGCCTCTCAGGCCTTCACATTAAGATAAGGAAATGGGTTCCTCTACTTTACTGCATTTTGTGACCTTTAGTCACAAACGGGAGAGAGGGGGACAGTGGGGTCCTTATTCTGGGAACTTCCTGGTCAGATCTCATGGTGTGCCTGGAACCCAGCACTCAGTGCTGCCATGAGATTAAAGAGTCAGTGGGCTCTGGGCACAAGGACTGATTCCTCACGGTGGACTCGGCAGGGGCAGGGCTTGGGGAGCCAGCACTCTCCAGGGAAGCTGGGTGTCCTGCTGTCTATCAGGAAAAATGGCTTTCTGGGCTCTGGCCAACCAGTGCCCGCGTGATAGGGAGCCAGTGTGCACCTTAATGAGACTCTAGTGAAAGTTACTGCTCTTCTAAGAGTGGCACGGTCATGTCTGCTTCCCAGGGAGCCGTTCCTGGGATCCCAGTGACTGGGAAACTGGCGTTGGACTGTGGAAAGGAAGGAGGGTGGCGGAGGGCCTCTTCCCCCCTGAACCCTAGAGAGGGGCCGTGCGGACCCTCACTTCAGCCTGGAGAGGGTGCCCCCCCCACACTCCTCGTCCAACTCTAGCTGCAAGGTGGGCCCCTCCAGATGTGGGTGCCCTGGTCCTCGCCGTTTTCTGTGCCCACCCGTTCCTGATAGCACTTCTCTGGTTGTGGGTGGGGTGTTCTTTCATCTATTCGATGATATTGCAGTGGCGGCTGGGTCATCTCAGTAAGTAACTTGTTGGGGGGAGGTATAGCGCAGTGGTAGGGCACGTGTTTAGCACGCACGAGGTCCTGGGCTCAACCCTCAGTACCTCGATTAAGATAAATGAATAAATAAACCTAATTACCTCCCCCTGCTTCCTCCAAAATAAAGCAAAACCAAAAAAGAGGTTAAAAAATTTAAGTAACTTGGGTGCATCTGGCCTCATCCATTATGTTATTCCTTTAGTTGTCAGAGCTGCTCCCCCCCTATTCAGTAGTTTAGTAACAACCACCACAAACACAACTGAAATGTGCTGAGCATCGTCTAGAATTGGAATCGGGCCCTTTGCCCCCAAGTCCAGACCTTTTCCAAGCACGATGCTGCCTTCCAGTCTGGCAACTTCAGGTCAAGGATTTTTGAATTTTATTCATAAGAAACAGATTTAACTGCAGCTTAAATACATTGCTAAGACAAATCTCAATTTGACATACAATTTTAGAAAAAGCTATCGCCCAAGCACACAGAGAGCTCATATCCAGTAAGAAATGCATATTGAGAAGGAGGTAACAGAATAAAAATTGTGTATCAAGTAGGAACTAAGGAACAATCATTGACCAAACGAGGAATCAGTAGTAAAAAAAAGTTTTTAAAGTCATCACCATTTTTTGGAATCATAGGACAGATCTCTCTCTCTGTGTATGTATATATATATATATACATACACATATATATACATACACAGAGAGAGCGTTTATCCACACATGTTAGGAGTAAAATTACTTAAAACACTGGCCTGCTTTCAGGTTTTTAAGCATTTTACACATATATAATTTTTAAAAATTCAGGTTTTCTGACAAGATGTACTAGAAATTGCTCTTTGCAGCCTTAACTGTCTTAAAATCAGCAATACCCCTTCCATCTCGGGAAATACTTTTAAGTCGCTTATTGGTATTCAAAATATGTAAAGATGAATGCTTCTGTATTGTAACAGGATCACAGACTATCTTTAAGCATCTGTGATACAGTCCGGGATCGACAGACCTATAAAAATGGCCGAAGACACCACCAGTCTCAGGCTGTTGACAAAGGGTCTGCATAATGTCCATATCGCTTGTCAATTTCTGCATAACAATTACCTCAACACTTGGTGGCTTTAAAGAACATTAAACATCCCACAGTTTCTGTGGGTTGGAGTTTGGAAGGAGCTTAGCCAGGTAGTTCTGGCATAGACCTTCCCATGAGGCTGCAGGCCAGATGTTGGCCGGGGCTGCTGGGGGATCTGCTTCCGACGTGGCTTCTCGCGTGGTTGGCAGGTAACTTCCTGTTGGCTGGAAGCCTCACTTCCTCATCATGCAGCTTTTTGTCAGGTTGCTTGAGTGTCCTCCCAATGTGGCCACTTGCTTCCTCACAGGGAGGGATCCAAGAGAGAGCCAGGTGGAAACTGCAGTATCTTTTATGGCCCAGCCTTGGAGGATCATTTCTGGTCATTTCTGCCGTATCCTGTTGGTTATGCAAGTCAGCCCTGTCCACTATAGGAGAAGACAGTACAGGGTGTGAGGACCGCAAGGCGAGGACCCCTGGCGCCATCTTGGAAGCTGACGACCACACTAAGGCAAAGGATGAGTGAGGCAGCTTCAGCTGCCTTCAGAGATTGTCTGGAATATGTCTACAGCGTTGAATTAAATCTAAATTCATAAAATGCATTTCAGATCCTAAAGTAACTTACATACTTAGGAATTACAAAAGCTTAAATGGCATGGAGTACCAATTATTTTTTAAAGAACTATGAAGACATACAGCTTTTTCGTCCTGAAACAGGACAGGTATACTAAGCAGAAAAGCAGGCACGACGCATGGCTAATGCAGATGGTTCGGTCGATACCTGAGGGTTTTTTAATGAGAATTATTAGGTTTATAGACCAAGAAGATCAGTTGATAACTTTTAGTTCTGCTTTGATGATTCATTCAATGAAGCATTCATTCCCTGTTAATAAAATGTACTAGTTCTTTACTGACTGATGACAGCAGCAGTAATAGTAATACGTAGGGTGAGGGGAAAGTGGAGGAGAATCTATAGATGTAAATGTAGCCCCTCCCAGTTGCTCCCTCTGAAGCCCCCCCACTAGTGCGGGAACATTCACAAGCCAATCACGTCTTTGAAAACAAACACGTACCCCTTGCCCCAGTGCCGCCCTCCAACTCTGAAATTACCTCTTTCTCCCAAGAATTCCATGGCCCCAGGTTCTGGAAAGATTTTCCTCACACTCTCTCTGATTAGACTTCCTTATTTTCTCCCCCTCCTCGAATCACCGCTGTCCGGCTTTAACCCCCACCCCGTCACAGCGCTCATTCTTCCTTAATTCACCCTCAGCTGTCTTACGTTCTCAAATCTGAGCATTACTTCCTTCTGCATCCTTATCTCATTAATTGTTCAGGTACCCTTGGGCCTGTTCACCTTGGCCTTGCACTTAAAGCATTCTACAGAGGCCCTTGGCTTCCATGGCATTGCATCCCTTTTTTCTCTCCCTACAGTCTCCTTTGTGTTTTCTCGTCCCTAAATCTAGCCTCTCCTGTAAATGAGAGCACTTCAGGGCTCCCTCCTGACTCCTCTGTTCTCTCTAGCTCTCACCCAGGACTTTAGTGACCGTCACCAAGACGCTAAGGCACAGAACTCAACCACAGCTTTCCGTAAGCACCTGCGTAGTGGGTGGATTCCTCTTGGGTGTTGCGCTGACAACTACCCTCAGACTCAACATAACCAAAGTGGAGCTAGTTCACCTTCCCTTGCAAACTTGATTTGAGTTGTACGAACCCAGTGTGTCTTTATCCTTAATCCTTTTGTCTCCCAGACCCGCCCCGACAACATCTAATTGCTGACAAAGCCTGACTCATTCTCCTCTTTGTGTGTCTCCCACATCTGTTCAGTTCTCTCCATTTCCCCGATTACAGATCTTCCACAGGACTGACAGGGTAGGCTTCTCACTGACCTGCCTGTCTCCAGGTTGCTGCAGCCAGAGTGATCTTTCTAAAGGTGATCTGATCAGAGCCTGTGTGGGGTGTGCTTCCCACGTGCCCCCACAGTGCTCACGCCTCCCCCACCAGAACCCTTTGCACATCGCATCATAGTTTCGTGCATACAGTTGGGATGCCCCTGCTGTCAAATAAGTTCTGGGTCAGCTTAGGACATCTGCATTCAGCCTGTCCGCTTGACGTTTTGACACAGGAAGCATGAGGAGAGGTCGTCAGCAAGAGGTGGAGTCCACCGCCCATTCTCACGTTCTGCTTCTCAGCATCGCCTGGTCAGGCACTCTGTCTCTGAGCGAGCAGAGCAGTGCTTCCTCTTGGACGGTGAGGCCGCATCCGTGATCTCTGCCCCTGCGGGGGACCGTGGGAGAAGTGGGGGTGGTGACATAGCACCATCTGAATGGAGAACCGTTCAGCAGCCCTGGTTCTTCTGGACCAGAGGGCTCCCCCACCCGGCTTCTGTCCGCCATCAGAGGAGCCGATCTTCCCTTCAGAGTGAAGCCGTCAGCCGTATACTCTTGCACAAAGAGCAGAGTGTGCCCCACAGCAGAGACAGAGCTGTATTCTGCATGCTACCAGGCTGATGGGACCACCCTATTTGTTTACTGTGTTGGAATATTCGTAACACAGTTTTAACCATTTTAAATTGTACGGTGCAGTGTCATTACACACATTCACATTGTTCCGCAACCATCACCACCATTCATGTCCAGAACTTTCTTCATTTCAAACTGAAGCTCTGGACCCACTAAGCAACAAGCCCCCACCCCTACCTCTGTTCACCGTGCCGGTCTCTGTCTCCAAGGTGTGACTGCTCCGAGCACTTCACAGCAGTGGAGTCATACAGTATTTGTCCCTTTGTGTCTGGTTTATTTCACTCAATGTGACGTCTTCAGAGTCCACCCTTGTTACGGAGTGCGGCAGAATAGCACTTCTTTTAAAGACTGGGTAACAGTCCAGTGTATGTAGACACGTAGTCTCTTTATCCATCCATCCGCTGTCAGGGGACATTTGGTTCGTTCCTACCTTTTGCCCACTGTGAATAATGCTGCTGTGAACACGGGTGCACAAATGTCTGTTTGAGTCCCTGCTTTCCGTTCTTTGGGGTAGATACCCAGCAATTGCTGAATCACATGGTAATTCTATGTTTCTTTTTTTTTGTGGAAACATGGTACTGTTTTCCAGAGTGGATGCACCATTTTGCTTTCCCACCAAGGTGCCTAATATTTCCAGTGTCTCCACATCCTCAGAAACATGTGTTTCTGTTTTTGTTTTTGTTTTTGTTTTAATAAAGCCTCTCCTCATGAGTGGGAATTGGTAGTTATTTTTGTCTCACGGACCATCTTAAACCATCTTCCAACAAATCATAAACAGCTTATCATGCTAGCAAAGCTGTCACGCACAAACTGGGGCTGTGTTTCTCTGCCCCAACCCCTCAAGGTTAGCTGAGCACGTGCAGAACTCTAGGAACCTCACACCTGCCCCGCCAGCCTGTCCCTCCCACGAAGCGGCACTGTCCTTTCCTAAGTGCCCGTCGGGCCCCTCACCGCCCGCTCTGTTCTGGCTCGTGGCTCTCTGCTGTCTTCTGCTCTGGCACTCATTTTCACTGTCAGCGGACGTCAGTTGGTGTCCTTATTTGTTTAATGCACCCCCCCCCCAACTAAACTCTGAACTTTAGGAAGACGTGCTGTATCTGCCCTCCCAGCAGGGGGTAAGAAACCCAGAATTTTTTCTTCAAATCAATAAAAACAGGATTTGACTCTTATGACTTTACTTCTTTTACTTAAGGGACTCTTATGTAAAATCATGTAATGATTCAAATAGAAGATCCCTATTTGATCTCAGAATTATGACTGTGTAATGCACTGTCGGGATGAAGACCACATAAACCGGGGGGGGGGCCCCTGGGTGGGGAGGGTGGCCCCGACCCCAACCTCGACCCCGAGAGAAGAAAGGTGATCGGTAGGAGTGGACTAGAGTAGAAAAAGTGCACTGCATGACTTTGTCTTCTCCAATTTTAATTAGAAAAATTTAACATAAAAAAAATGTTTAATGGTAGGAAAGTTTAGAAAAATGTTTATGTATTCCCTACCCAGGGAAATGA
The DNA here is from genome assembly GCF_048773025.1 of Camelus bactrianus. Taxonomy (NCBI): domain Eukaryota; kingdom Metazoa; phylum Chordata; class Mammalia; order Artiodactyla; family Camelidae; genus Camelus; species Camelus bactrianus. Next base: position 7,004,165 of record NC_133541.1, read on the forward strand.
CATTTTTCTTACAAAAATATATAGAGAGAGTATAAAGATACTACACTTTTTTAATGGGAAAAACTACCATTACTTGCTTAACAAATATCAACTTGCAAATACTGCACCCATCTGTTCGTTCCCACAGCATCCTCTACGCGGACATTGTTGGGTTCACCCGGCTGGCCAGTGACTGCTCCCCGGGAGAACTAGTCCACATGCTGAATGAACTCTTTGGAAAATTCGATCAAATTGCAAAGGTGAGTATTAGTGATGGCCTTCTATTTTATAGAAAATCTTGGCTTACTTTCTCTGTGGTCCCTTACCAATTTTTTACCTCTTCTTAAAAGCATCCTTTAGGAACGTTGTTTGTAAATTTGTTGGATTTATCTGCCATTGAACCCTGATAAGTCTCAAACCTACCTTGGGAATGAGAAATGCTGCAGCATATTATTAGCATACATTTTCATCTATTTTTAAAACTTCCACTTATGTATAATTCAGCAGACAAATAATAAATACCTTCAACATGACGAGATTTGATTTGCATGTCTGCACTCTGCTGTTCTAAGGTTGTCTTTTTAGGCATTTTGATGTCAAGGAGTTGGAAACATGGTTTCCTCTCCAGTTAGAACCATCACATATTCATAGTGCTAAGCAACATCCTGGGAAAATCTCTAAAATAAGATACATAGCTTCTCCCTAAGCCCTTTATTTACTGTTGTGTCAGTTTTCTCCATTGACCCTTGCACCGCTTACACAGAAATGTAACTTCAGTATCTGCCATTCATATGCTCATTTATGGGCAGTTCGCAGAGAGGGAATGATGGCAACTGACCTAAGACCACACGAGACCTTATTCTGGACATATTTATTGGAACTGTTAGGGTTCTGGTGGGAACGTTGATACTCTTTTTCTTTTTTGCTAGCCCTCTGCTTCTGTCTTAGGAAACATCTCTGGTCAGCTTAATTTTGTTTTTGAATTATTCCCAACAAAAATACAAAAATACTTTATTATGTTTTTATGCTTTTTTTTCTTTTCTTTCTTTCTTTTATTCTTTTCTTTATTTTTTTTTTTAGCAGAGAAAGGTTTATTGCAGGACCAACCAAGCAAGAAGAATAGGCAGCTCATGCTCAAAAACCCCAAGCATCTATTACGCTTATTATTAATATGCATTATTTACACGAGGAAGCGTTAGTTCTAAGTTTAATTCATCATGAGGTTTCACTCACTGTTAAACAATACAGAACATTCCAGCTGAGCCTTTTCAGGATAAATCTGGCTTGCAGGTGTTTGCAGAGTCACTCTTCGGTCAAGCTCCCCGTGAGGTGCATTATGCCCAGATGACCAGGACAGATCTCACTGGGGATTTTTAAAAGACCATTAAGAATACAGCCCTGTTTCCTTCCTTTACCAAACCGAAGGAAGAGGTTGAGTTTTGGGGATACTCATCTTTAGGGAAAAAAACTTAAATAATGTCTTGAAAGTTTGAGTTAATAAAAGGTCATTTTTGTTGGACTGCCTGCTCACGTTAGGAAGAAGCATCCGCTTGGTCCATCCATTGTTGATCTCTGGGAGCAGCATGCTTTGGATATCAGTTCATGGCTCATAATTCAAGACCGTGGAGTTGGAAGGCATCGTAAGCAAACAGATAGCTCAGTCCACCGAATGAATACTACATAAAGCACGACTTTAGGTTAAGGGACTCAGCATCATTACTCATTCACTGTCATTTTTTAACCACTTTAATGAGGTGTAATTGACATAGAAAAAGCTGGACGTATTTAATATATATACAACTTATTGAGCTTAGGGATATACCCATGAAACCATCACTACAATCTACACCATAAGCATATCTATCACCTACAAAAGTTTCCTTTTGCCCTTTTAATTGTAATTATTATCATTATCATTTTGTGATTAAAACACTTAACATATGCTCTACCTTCTTAACCAAGGTTTAGGTCTACAGTGTAGTATTATTAACTACATACACCATGCTGTACATATAGCAGATCTCTAGGACTTATGCATCGTGCATAACTGATACTTCGTACCCTTGACCAACACCTCCCCACTTTCCCTTCCCCAGACCTGGCCCCCACTACTCTACTCTCTGCTTCTGTGTTTGACCAGTTTAGATTCCTCAAAGTGGTACCATATAGTATTTGTCATTCTGTATCTGGATTATTTCACTTAGCAAGTCAAATTCCACAGCCATTAAAAAGATCACACACTTTGACCAAATGAGATTTATCCCTGGGATGCAAGTTGGGTAACATAGCAAATCGATGAATGACGTATACCATATTAACAGAATAAAAGATAAAAATCTTATGATCATCTCAATCAATAGATGCAGAAGGAGCATTTGACAAAGTTAAATGCCCTTTTATGATAAAAACTCTCAACTAATAAGGTATAGAAGGAACTTACATCAACACAATAAAACCATTTATGTAAAGTCCACAGTGAACATTATACTTACTGGGGAAAAACTGAAAACTTTCCCTCTAAAATTGGGAACAAGACAAGGATACCTGCACTCACCACTTCTGTTCAACATAGTACTCGAAGTCCTAGACAGAGCAATTAGGCAAGAAAAAGAAATGAAAACATTCAAATAAGAAGAGAAGGAGTACCATCATCTCTATTTTCAGATGACATGACCTTATACATAGAAAACCCTAAAAAGTCCACAAAAATCTGTTAGAACAAATAATTAAATTCAGTAAAGTTGCAGAATACAAAGCCATCATACAAAAATTAATTGTGTTTCTACGAACACAGTTTCTATGAATGAAATCTCAAAAGGACATCAAGAAGACAATTCCATTTATGTTATCACCAAAAAGAATAAAATACTTAAGAATAAAAACAGAAGAATTACTTATACAGTGAAAACTATAAAACATTGATGAAAGAAATCCAAAAAGACACAAATAAGTAGAAAGACAGTTCAAGTTCATGAGTTGTAAGAATTGATATCAATAAAATGTTCACAATGCCCAAAGCCACCTACAGATTCAATGCAATCCCTAAAAAAAAAACCTGTGCCAATCCTATTTTTTACAGAAATAGAAAAAAATCCTAAAATGTATGCAGAACCCCAAGAGACTTCAAATATCCAAAGCAATTTTGAGCAAGGAGAACAAAGCTAGAGGCATCATGCTTCCTGATTTCAAAATATATTGCAAAGCTACAGCCATCAAAACAGCATGATACTGGTATTAAAAACAGACACATAGACTAATGGGACAGAATAAGGAGACCAGAAATAAACCCATGCGTATGTAGTCAACTGATCTTTGCTAAGAGTGCCAAGAATTCACTATTATTAATCTTCCTGTTTTCTAGACTCAGAATGCATACTTAGGAAAGTGTGGGAGGGAAAGCCTTGTTAGTAAGCAGTCTTTTACCTTTTATAATGTAAACGTTGTTCTCAGGAATTACTACCACATCACCTATAGTGCTGTGGACAAGCGTGAAAATCCAGAAGCTCTCTATGAGATGGAAAGAAGAACGCACAACCTTCAGTAAACCTAACACATACTAAAGAACAGAAAGCTCTTATGTTCATTTTATTATTTCAGATTTGTTCAATTTATGCACAAGCCTGTGTGCATGTTGAGGGAGAAAAGCTGTGTTTAGTACATCTTTGTACTCTTTATTTTTAATGGCAGTGAAGAGTCTACAAGCTGGTTGAAAAGGTTAGAAATGGAAGTAGGATTGATGCACATGAATGAAGTTAACCTCAGGTTATAATATAAATATAATCCAGCCAAAGAAAATAATGAGTTAGCCTAACTTTATATTCAAACGATGATTTAACCTGAGATCAGAATTGAGTTTTCACTTTCTTGGCGATGTTGAATGGCGGCTTATTACATTGTAGGGATGTTTGTCAGAAGCTTCATGTCTGCAGGTAAGAATGTGCTTCAGCTTTAAAAGAAATGAAGAAAACTGCGACTGTGATGGGGAATGACATCAGATTCTAACTCCAGTTGAGTTCTGATGATCATTTCCTATCCTGCATCGAATGTTTGATTTCACTGTCAACATTTGGGGATGTTCGGATGAAAGAGACTGGTCCTATCTTCACGTGCCTCTGCAGTGTTCAGTGTACTCATCCCGGAACACTCTCTCAGCTTTCCTCTTCTGCTCACTTCCCTTGCTCTCCCTGCTGTGGTAACTGGGCAAGCGGGCGAGGGTGGCCCAGTCTGGGTGGGTAATGAAAGGAAACTCAACTAGTTCTCCTTTCTCTCGCCCTACAGACCCTATTCCCTGGGACAGTGCCGGTGACACTGGCACGTGGTGGTATTTGGGAAACGGGGATCATTATGTAAGTGCTTAATGCACCTGGGATTCTGTGATTTCTTCTTCCAGGAGAATGAATGCATGAGAATCAAGATTTTAGGAGACTGCTACTACTGTGTGTCCGGACTCCCTATCTCTCTCCCTAACCACGCCAAGAACTGTGTGAAAATGGGACTGGACATGTGCGAAGCCATAAAGTAAGTGTGTTGCTTAGTTAGACCTTTGTTAACTGTTGAGTAAATTTTAGTTGTAGTTCTCACAACTATTTCTATTTTTCTGTCTACTGGCACTAACTACGCTATTATACATTTAAATATAAATGTGTGGAGACTCACTTACTGCATATGAGAACTCAGTCCAAAGTAAGACTTCTGTAAGTGTTTTATCTTGTTATTATTAGCCTTAGGTCACAGCAAAACTGAGTTAGAAACCTATGGGAAGGTTTCATTTCATTCGTTTGTTTCAGAGGTGATTTTTTTTTTAAATTTAAATGTCTTCTTCCATCTTTAGGAAAAAGGCTGTACTCTTAGCATCTCTCTTGATTTCTGACAAGTAATAGGGCTACACACAAATTGTAAGAGCAAGTTTTTACCATCAGACTATAATTAATATCAAAATCCAGTCCAGAATTACTGCTTCTAGTCAAACACGCTCAGCTCTGTGAATGCAGTTTCAGTCTACATCCATAATAGCTTTCTGCCTTGTATCTACGGTTTCTTTGATTTTAATTCTAGAGAAGATCTTGCTTACAAAGAATAATGTTGTCATTACAGTTGACAAGTAGAGAGGGTAAAAACGTGAGGAACAGTTCATTTTCACTGCTGGTACTATAATGCGTACTTCTTTATGATACCTTCGTAGAAGCCAGGACATGCTTGGATAAAAGCTCATGTTTGTTGGTTGTGTGACTGAAAGATTTCAGCTTGGGGGTGGGGTTAATTGCCTAGTTTTGGTCAAGTGATTTTCCGCTACCCTCACATATTTTTGGTCTAAACAGGATACAAATTATGTGCTTGATCTTATAATTCCTTATCTCAGGGTTAGAATAAATGAGACTTTAAGTGAGAAAGCAACAAATCCAGTTGACACTGTGTTTAGTCCTTGGTGTAAGTTGGTCGTGTGCTGAGATGGACTGAACGGTTGGTCGGTGGGTTTCCCAGTGCTGTCCCAGGAAGAATAACGAAGCCCCCAGCCTCAGGGGGGTCCTCAGACCTAAGCGTTTGTCACAGGCCACTGTGGGACAGATCAGGGAGTGGGAGGCAAATGAATAAAGAGGAATTGAAGAAAGAATCAAGAAGGGAGGGGTGGTCAGGGTGGCCTCAGCTTCTCAAAAGAAGTATTCCTGCTTCTTCCCATAAGTAAATAACTTGTCTTCTCTGAAACATAAAAAAAAGGCTTTTAAACTCTATTTCAGAATGAATTAACTGTTCACGGCACCATAGGTCTGGGTATAAGTGAATTCAATCAGTAGAACTAACAGATTTTCTCAAATTTATAACCCACCCTGGAGGCAGCCTCAGTGTTGGTTTCAACATGAGATGAAGTGGATTCCACGAATGAGTTTGCTGAAAGGCAGGATTCTCTGCATCAGTAGCACTGGGTTAAGCTACCCACCCTTTTACTGAAGCGAAATGTCTGCTTTGGAATCAGCTGTTTTCCGGTTGTGTTGCTTCTGTAAACCCAGCATGTTGAAGCGCCTTTAGGATAAGGACCCCTTACGTTCTGTCCCCTGGCACGTCATCAGGTCGTCCGTGGTATCTCTTGTTGTCGTTACGTTTTTTTTATGGTGGCGAAATATACATACCATAAATACTTCCCTTTGAACCGTTTTCACATGTACAATTTGATGGCATTAAGCACATTCAAAATGTCATACCACCATCAGCAATGTCTGCTCTTCCAGAACCTTCTCATCATCCCAAACAGAAGCTCTACTCATTAAACAGCAAGTGCCCATCCCCTTCCTCTCAGCCCCTGGTAACTTCTGTTTGACTCTCTGCCTCTGCAAATGTGCCTGTTCTGATGGTCCATGTAAGTGGAATCGTACGATATTTGTCCCTTTGTGTCGGGCTTGTTTCACTTGCTATGATGTTTTCGAGGCTCATTCATGCTGTGGTTTGTGTTCATACTTCATTCCTCCAAGTGATGGAATCATACTCCGTTGTATGTATGTACCACCTTCTTTATCCATTTATGTTAGATGCATCGGTGGTGTCTCATGTGTCCAGCATCTCAGTGATGCCAGCAGCGTTGAGCAAACTCCCAGAACTCTTTCTTATACCTGAACTGAAGCTTCAGATGTAATGGCCGTGTGTCCCAATCCTTGACCGGAGGCTTCTGCACCCGTTGTAGTATATCCCCTGTTCGGCTCATGCACAGTTGACAAGGTGATCAATAGTAGGGTGTCTTGCTGCACCTTCATTAAGAGAGAGCATCTCAGCGGATTTCAAACTTCTTTGTTCTCTCTCACATCCAGAGATGAGCAATTCCAGCCCCATTTATTCAGCCACAGATGAGCATGAATACAGGAAGTTTATTTTTTAAGCTGATGCAGAGAAAGCATGCACTTGGCACTTGGAATTTTTCCAGATTATCTCGGGTGTTTTGTAAGAACCAGCAACGTAGGTCCAGGAACCCTTGCCTGTGTTTGTCCCGCCATGTTGGGACCTCCACATTCACCCGCTGCCCCGTTCCCCGTTAGCTGAGTCAGCTCTGCAGAAGCACGTCTGTCTGTCCGTTGCCCTTTGGGAATATTCCCAACGCTTAGCGAGGCTTTTTTTTTTCTCCTGTCATGAAAGTGTAAACTGTCCTTAATCAAGGAAGGAATATTCAGGACTCTGGTTTGTAAGTGATTAAAGCTCCCCTTAAAACTAGGAAGGCTGGCTACTATTGTTGCAAGCTCTTAGCAGTTATTCCAACGTTTTTCTGTAGATCACAGGCTGCCATCTACGTGCGTTAAGTCATTTAATCAGTCAGTTCATCTGAACCTTTGATCAACTCATTTTTCTAAAAAAAGACACGAAGCACAAGGAGATTGTTTTAAAGAGTTGAATCATTAACCAGTCTATTCTGTCCCAACGGCCAGCTGTAGAGGGCTTTGTCGTCCCTTGTTATTCCCTCTTGGCTCTCCAATGATCATGTTTTGATAAAAAGAATGCCATGGGTGGGGAGAGGGTATAGCTCACGGTAGAGCACATGCATAGCATGCACTGAGGTCCTGGGTTTGATCCCCGGTACCTTTGTTAAATAAATAAATAAGCCTAATTACCCCCCCCAAAAAACAAATGCCATGTGGTTGGAACTGTTCTCTCTCAATGACATAAAATCTTAAGAACATAATAATGTTCTGCAACAGTTTTTTCAGGATCGTCATCTCCCAAAGACAGAAACACAGTAAATCCTTCAAAACTGACCTGGGTCAATTAATAAACTTGTATTAAGTGTCTGTGTTGCACCAGGTCCTGAATGAACCTGCTGATGGGTAGCCTGTGTCTGTGTCCTCTCGGGCTGACACTCTGAGAGCAGACGTGGACAGCAGCAGGGAGTGCTGACTGTACTCGGAGGGGTTGGAGCACGTAGGAGGGATGCCCACCTCAACCAGGAGGGAGAGACTGGAAAGCCTTCTTGGATGAGGTCATGCCTCAGTCACGGATGGGAGAACCAGGCAAACTGGCCTGAGGCCCCAGGCCGGTCTGGGAAGGGAGGCTCAGGGGAGTGCGGCGCAGGGAGCGCGCGGTGTGAGCAGAAGCGCAGAGGGGAGGAGCAGGCAGTGCCCAGCAGGGCAGCGCTCACCGCGGGGGTTGGGGGGCAGGTGGGGGGGCAGCCCAGGTCTCCTGTGTTGTGTTGATGCTCCTCTCGTGAGCAAGAATGAAGGGTCTGGACAATTTTCAAAGTGCCTCAACTAGAATCATTGTCTTTTTTATGGAGAAAAAAAAAAACAGAAAAGGAAGATAGGAAGGAAGGGATGCGAAGGGAAACAACCTTCTATGCCCATATTTCAGGAGCCCACTTATTTTTACATCATAGACCCGTTCTTTTTCTCAGTAGAATGCTCAGCTGGTGGCTCTTCATCATTTAGGCATGACTTGCATGCCTGTGTCATTCTGGGAAGTTCCAGGGTCGTTTTACTGCAACCCCGTCTCCTCGTGGGGAGCAGTCAGCATCACAGCTTTCCCCCACGCTTCCTCTGGGGGTGGTTCTCTCCATGTAACTAAGGACACTTTCCTGCACTCTTCTTTTACCATAATATTTTAGTTGATAAATGCATCTATCTGCCAAAAACAAATAAGTGTTGCCAAGCATTGCCATTTTCCCTTAAAGGAAGTCCTTCATTTGTCTCTTTTAATGAATTGGTGACAGGGTCCCAAAGTCGCTTTTAAATGATTTTTAAAAATTAGTTTCTTTTGAATGATACCTTATGCATGATTAAAGCTTTTAAGAGCTTTTTATTCTTCTCTTTTTTTTGTTAAAGAATGTGCACAATTGAAAAGCTTTAATCTCCTGGTTATTTTTTAACATTTTCCATTCAGGCTAAGTCATTATTAAGCTCACAAATAAGCTGTATTGTCCGTCACCAACAGAACGTATTCACTGGGGATGTAGGTCATGCTAAGCACTAGAATTGCAAGTGGCATCTAAGATTGTTTGTTGATGTACAAGGCAAGTAACAAATAAGGTTTCTCACAGTTCAAGACAGTACACACGGGTCCACTAGGAAAATTCCAAGGAGGTGTCAGCACGTGATCAGTGCTTGATATATGCTGGTTGAAAAACTAGAAGTTACGACCAAAATGCTGCGTCATGGCCACGGCCGGCCTGATGCCTTAGCAGGCGGAGCTTGGCACTCATGGTTTAGACGGGTGGTAGCCAGAGAGGAAGGCCCCTCCTCTAGGCTCAGAGCAGGAATCCTCTGCCACGAGGGGAATTCATAACAGTATTTCCGACAGTCTGAGAAATTCTGAATAAGAAAATGCCTGGAAAATTGACCAAGAATTAACGGAAGAAGAGGCTATGCCTAGAGGGTGATGTGATTTCCTTCTCTTTAGGAAAGTGAGGGACGCCACCGGAGTTGACATCAACATGCGTGTGGGCGTGCATTCCGGGAATGTCCTCTGCGGCGTGATCGGTCTGCAGAAGTGGCAGTATGACGTGTGGTCCCACGACGTCACCCTGGCCAATCACATGGAGGCCGGAGGGGTCCCTGGGTAAGGCGGGATGCTGGCTTTCTGGGTTAGGAATAATAGGCGGACAGGTTAGTAACTGCTCAGGGCTTGGAGATCTCCCTTGCCTTGGTCAGCTAGCACCAGGGCACTCTTGCCCAGTGGACTCTTACATTAACCAGAGGAACATGAACTCTCAAGCCCCAGTTCCACCACCCCCATGACCCGTGGCCAGAGAATGTGGATATCAGATCATAATTACAGACTTTCACTTACTTGCATATTTACGAATAGAGACCTCAGTTAAAGATGTTTCATAGTGCAGTGCAGAAATGGCATTTCTCTCTATTGCTGATAACTTCTGAAACCAGTTCTATTAAAATAAGCAGACTGTACCACCTGGATAGATGGAATCTTGATGCAGGTGCTATGATTTACAGAAGCATAAAAATAAGGGAAAAGAAAGAAAGCCCATTCTTTTGTACGGATCTGCACACTTCCTAAAATGACTTTGGCATGCATTTCAAAAAAATACCCTCATACCCCCAAATTTGCTATGATCAGGTTTTATTTGCTGTAACTCGCCATGTGGGTTTCTGCAAGTGCAGAGAAGCTCCCAATATTCGTAGCGAGTGACATCTGGGAGCATATTTCCAACGCAGTGGCTAAGAGACTGTAAGCCTTAATTATAGTCAATTTTACCAAGAACACGTAACCTTTCCTTCACTTGGGGAAGGAGAGATCCTTTCTGAAAACACAAATAAGTAGAAAATCTTCCTGCACGTTCCTTCTTCTCTGTCTTGATTGTGGTTTTAAAATGGAATTTCAGACGTGTTCACATTTCTTCGGTCACCCTGGAACACTTGAATGGGGCTTATAAAGTGGAGGAAGGAGATGGCGACATCAGGGACCCATATTTAAAGCAGCACCTGGTGAAAACCTACTTTGTAATCAACCCCAAGGTCAGTCTTGTTGAATCTGTAATTAGCTTATGACTTCCGTGATTACAAGGGAAAGGGACAAATTACTGGCATGGAAAAGTGTTTTTAGTCAAGAGTAATTCTTTGCTAATCTTTGCCTCTAAAATTGCTTTAAATGCATATAGGTTTTGTAGCTATGAACTCAAATATTTATTAAAGAAACAGTCGGCATGAATTGCTTGTTTATATGACAGGGGTATTTTCTGTGTCACGAGGTTGTGTGTGTTAGTCAGTGTTAATCAATGTGTATGTTGGTCCGTGATGCTTCTGAAAGTCCACGATGGGTCCTGACTGACTGTCGGGAAATTAAAGAAAGGTGAAGATTTTTCTCAGGGCTTCAGATGATAAAAATCGAAAGAGGTGAAGTAGGATGAAAAGATAAGAAAAAGGGAAAGCAGACATTTCTAAAAGATTCACAGCTAAATATCACATACACATTTGTGTGAGTACGTTCTGTGCAGACGTTTAACTTTGATACAGTGAAACCCTCCTGACCCGGAAGACCATCCCACCCGTGCAGACAGTGGCTGTCTCTTACCCTTTTCACGCCACGTGTCGCACCAGAGCAGGGGGCTTAGGGCTCTCATTTTTCACCCTTTTTCAAATTCCTGCCAACTGAGTATTATTGCTATTCACAGATTAAAAAACTGAAGCTCTGAGGGGTTATGTAACTTCCTTGAAATCACGGGCTTGGTAAATAGTGCAGATATCAGCAAGAAACACCCCTGAATTGTCAAAACCAGTGTCACAAAATCCACGAGATCAAGTGTATGGCTGTTTAGTCACAACAGCCTCCCTAAAACCTCAGTTTCATCCTTGGAGACAAACTTCCCACTCACTTGACAGCTGATCTGGAGACAGATGTGTGGCAAGCAGGAAGAATTCTGAGGTGGTGGGGCAGGGGGTGGTGCAGGGAAAGGTATGAAAAAAAATGGTGTACAAAGAACGCTGTGTTCAAGCAAAGAACACCGTGGGTATTGGAGGCCATTTAGCATCCAAAAACAGCCCCTTCTCTACAGCCATCACTTTAGGAAAAAACACAACCATCAAGAAAACATTGAAACAGATCAGCGTATTCTGTTGAAGAATTAACTTTATTAAAATGGCCTTTAAAATGGCTATTATTTGTTCCTAAGTTTCAATTACAGGTAAGTCTTGCTGTCTGAAAAAAAATCACTCAGCTGAAGCAGCTTGTGACACTGAATACCAGTCACGCTGAAGGACTGAGGGCGGAAGCCATGGAGGGTGATGGCACGATGCTTAGCCAGAGGAACTTCTTGGGGGGCGGAGCAGGACGGAGGGCGGGTGTATGTACCAGGTGTAGCACTTCCTTTCTCACCCCAAGGGAGAACGACGGAGTCCCCAGCACCTCTTCAGGCCTCGGCACACCCTCGACGGAGCCAAGATGCGGGCCTCCGTGCGCATGACCCGGTACCTGGAGTCCTGGGGGGCGGCCAAGCCCTTTGCACACCTGCATCACAGAGACAGCATGACCACGGAGAACGGCAAGATCAGCACCACGGTACCCCCCCCACCCCCGTGCTAGGCCACAGCTAGTTCCCCAAAGCAAAAGGCATCTCCTACCGTAATTGCTTTTGCCTGTATTGAGGCCAGCGTACCGTCTTCTCGGAGAGGCCCCTTACCAATAGCTCTCAGACAGACATCCACGAGCGCCAGCCTGGCGTTGCTGAGGGTTTTAACCTAGGATGATTTTGCATTAGAACTTCAAGCCCAAGACAGTGTAGTAACTGAATATAATTGAACTCTTTTGTTTTGACCCAAGTTTGTGTTTTGCTTTTGCTATCATGAGGTAGAAAGCCTGAGCATCTTGATAAAAGACCAGAGGAAGGCGTGGTGTCCTTGGGGTTCGTGCAGCCTCATTAGAACTGTCTCTGCATCACTCGTGTGTCCAGGCTGTGGCAGGGGCAGCGTGCATCATGCTATAGTAGCTCCTCATTTACATCATTCTAGCTTCCAACAGGGAATAAAGTCCCAGTGCTCCTTACAACAGGGACGTTTTCCGTCAGATGGCTGAAATGCAGACGGAAAACAGAAAAACTCACGAGGGAAAAGTAAATACAGTAATCACTTAGAATAACCCCAATGGTATAGTCAGATTTTTTAAAATTCTCTGAGTAAAATTTCATGTAGAATGGCAATAACTGTATGCAGGGTGCCGTTGGGGTGAACTAGAAAATGGGATGTTAGATAATTCTTATTAGCTGATGAGAAAAAAAATGCCAGATAAAAGCGAGTATTTCCCATCTCCCTGTGTCGCGCACCTCCCAGCACGTCGCAGTCACACGCCCAAGCCCAGTAGGCAGGGCTTAGCGTTCTTGTTTTGTCTGAGTTCTCTCAACTTCCTTTGTTCTCAACTTCATCAGCAGTCAGCAAAAGGAGGTCATTAGGGGTGAGAAGCTCTGAGGTAATCATGTCTAATTTGTTCTGATACAGTGGAAAGTTGTTAGAGGGTCTTAAGCAAGGAACAGGCATAGTATAATTAGTGCTCTGGGTGGCGGAGCAGGAGGGCTGGGGTCCAGGTGAGGATGGTCCCCTCTTGTGCTGAGATTTTAGTAGTGGAAACAGAAGCAAGTTCGGTATGTAATCTAAAAGTGGAGCAAATAAGACTTGGTGATGGAGTGGAGGTGTGTGAAAAGGAGGATCAGAGATGAATCCGTACTTTTTTCGGCTGTGCACCTGGAAGGATGATGATACTGTTAACTGAGATGACAGACCCTCGGGAAAGGTCCAGTGATTTGGAATGGAAAAATCCAGACTTTGCTAATGGGCATCTTCCAATCCGTATGCCTTTTAGTCATCTAAGTGCCGCTGGGAAGGTGGCATTCGGATGTGCAAGTCTGGAAGTCGGGGCAGAGGTCCCAGCTGGAACTGTGACTGACAGTCGGCAGGTTCTAGATGATGCTTGAAGCCACAGAGCTGGGTGAGATCGTAAGAAGAGAAAAGGTCCAACGAGTGGGGCCTGGGGCAACTGGGGCCTTCCAGCAGCTAGGCCTGTTAGAGGAAAGCATTCCGAGAGCCTGGAATCTAGGTGTCGGGGCCAATGGGTGCTTCTGTCCCTCCTGTGAAAAAAATTGGATACTTTTGTCTCAACACTGCATTTATTGTTGGCACCAATGGCTAATAACTACGTCTCTCACTGATTTGTTATAAGCCGATGATTGGTTGAGTGGTTGGTGTGCTGTTTGCTTGGTTGGTAGGTTGGTTGGTTTGTAGGTTGGTTTTCAAGAAACAGGAATCATATATAAATATGTGAACATGATTTCCGTGCTGTTTCATACGTGGACCTGTGAAAACAGACCTTGCGTTTCCAGCGTGCTGCTGCTGTCGCTGTGGTTGCTAATTTCTTATCAGGCTTCATTGTCTCAGGACTTCAGAGTGACTGTCTCCCTTACTCTGTCAGCATGGCCCCCAGGGAAAGATTTCCACCTGACTTAAGTCTGTGGCCACGTGGGGGCCAAGGTGCCTCCTTCAGGAGAGAGCTGCCAGTGCTTTGAGCTTCAGGAGGTTGTGTGTAAAAGTCAGCAGACTTCTGGAGCAAGCTCAGTTTCCCTGACCAGTCACGGATACAGAGCCTCGGCGCCGCCTTAGCGGCGAAGGAGGACACCTGGAGGAAATCCTGAGGCTTCGCTTAGCACACGAAGCCCACAGGACCGCGACTTCGCCGCGTCCCTCACTCACTTTCAGAAAGATCCCATTGGCGTTCTTTTTTTTTTTTTTTTTAACATTTTTTATTGATTTATAATCATTTCACAATGTTGTGTCAAATTCCAGTGTAGAGCACAATTTTTCAGTTATATGTGAACGTATATATATTCATTGTCACATTGTTTTCTCTGTGAGCTACCGTAAGATACTACTCAGCCATAAAAACCGACAACATAATGCCATTTGCAGCAACATGGATGCTCATTGGCATTCCTATTAAGACATTCCAGGGTCGAACAACTGTCATTACCAAAGTTATTTCGTCTAATCCCCGATGCAGAACCTCATTGACTCTTGATTTAACATTGATAGAACTGGTGAATAATGCATTATTTCACGTTATGTAATAAAACTTGGAGTTCAGTTATTATTTTTTTAAGCCTTACCTTCCCTCGGGTAAATACATTTCCTGATCCCACCTTGGAGATCAAAGCCACAGAGAAAAGCTTCTTCAGAGCTGCTTTGTTCCAACTTTTAATTTCCACCACAAATGTATGAAAGTGAACCTGGTTTTTTTTAAGTCTATTATTGCACATTTGGCCGTGGGTTCAGTGTCTGCCTCTCACTGGTTCTTTTCAGGACTCTTATGTAGATATCTTCCTTTCATCAATGATTCTTTTATATATATATGTTCAACGATTCTTGATTTCACATACTTAACCCATGGTACCATTTCTAAACAGCTCAGTTCAGTGATAAGAATTGACTACAGATTTTGTGATTATGTTTGTGTTTTAAAGCATTTTTAAAATTTTTGTCTGATGCCAAAACTACATTTCCACATGATTTAAGTTGCCTACAGTAACTTTCATGACAGTCCTTGTAACAGTCTTCTGCAGTGTTTGAAATCATATCTGCACATATCAGGATGTTATTTTTTTTGTTTAATTTCACTGTTACTTATTATTGAGAGGAAGTCAGGTTTCTCACATTCCTGATCAAAATGCAGAGCCCCTTTGTTATTGAAGTCTAGTCAGTGTACAGTGTTGTGTCAAATTCTGGTGTACAGCATAGTGAATCATTTACATATATACATGTGTATATATATATATATATATATATATATATATATATATAGGTTTCTTTTCATATTCTTTTTCATTATTGGCTGTTACAAGGTATTGAATACAGTTCCCTGTGCTATAGAGTAGGACCTTGTTGTCTGTCTATTTTGTATATAGTCGTTAGTATCTCCCAATCCTGAACTCCCGATTTATCCTTCCTCACCCCGTTTCCCCACTGGTAAGTTTGTTTTCTATGTCTGTGAGTGTGTCTCTGTTTTGTAAATAAGTTCATCTGTGTTCAGGATGTAAAGTTTAAAAGTCCAGACAACAATCCTGATTCTTCCAACATTCTAAATATAAACTGACCGTTTAATCTTGTTTCACATTTATAATTAAGTTCTTTTTCTCCACATGGGTAATTATTTGTTACCTAAATTATATTTTCTGTGGTAAAAAAAAAGTATGTTATACATCACTACCATTGCAAGATTCTTAAAGTATGGTTTTGGCAGCTCATAACCTTTTTGTTTTTTTTAACAGGATGTACCAATGGGTCAGCATAATTTTCAAAACCGCACCTTAAGGTATGGTACATTGTTCCACTTTCTGATTTTTTAAATGCTTCATTTTTTTAACTTATTTCTCAAAGTAATTATCAATTACAGTCATTTTGAAGGCTACTTTGGAAAAAAAGAGCAGCTACTTGTGAAAAGCCCTATTAAGTTGCTTTCAGCCTCTAAAAATAGGATTATTGGTGTAGTTTTATTAGCATTGAGAGGGGGAAGGAGAATGCTGCCTAGTAAACACTTGAGAACTTTTGTTTCCTTAGACGCTGCTTCTTAATGTTAGTCTGTAGTCAGTCAAGAATTGAATTTTCTTAAAATGAGTATGTTACTTCATAGGGCATTTTTGTGTCGAATCTTCCAGGTAAAACCCAGATCAGTCCAGCACTTCTGTAGTGAAAAGAAATGTAGCTCACGCTGTTCAGAAATGTAAAAAGCCTTCCCACCGGTGTCCGGGAGCCCTGCTGCCTGTCGTCTTCCACGAGGTCACGGGCACCAGTCCTTTCTCTCGTCTGTGTTCCTCTAGCTTTTGAGGCTCAGGGTTCTTCTTCAGCATTGGTCTGGGACTTAAGTATTTCTTATTGAAGATGTTAGGGTAATGAATGAAAGGCCCAAAACTTAAGTCAGCCTTTCTTGCCCCACAGAGACAGGAGTTTATTCCTGTAGAAAATGCATTACATCAAAGCAAAAGATGAACATAACTAGCTGGATCGTTACCTGCTAAGTCCTCGCAGACAGCGCACGCGAGTCCACGTCCCTCTGTGCGATTTCACTTTCGCTATAATGAGCTCTAACTTGTATTTTGTGTAAAATCTGAAATGTAGCATTGACACATAAAATTATAGGCCTATGTTATAGGGATAATTGGGTCCTTGGCCTTTTGAATTGTTATTTTTTTACGTGGCAAATGCCCTATTAGAGAGAACTTAAGCCACTTTAAGGAGTATTTTGGACCCCGTCACGTGCCTTGAGGAGGCGTGACTCTTCAGGCCAGTGAGATGCGAGCTCACCTGCCAGCAACTGCCCGCAGAAGTGTCACGGACACCCTTTCTCTTTATATTCGCTGTGTCCTGTGATCTCTCTGCTCCTCGCTGCAGGTTTGCTCTAAGAATCTATTTCCTGCAGTTACTGGGGGAAGTGCCTGGTGCAGCGCGGTGTTCTGTGGCAGTGTCTTCTGAGTGAGCATAAGCTCTTATTTTTATCTACACCGGCAGATGGAAAATCTGAATCCATCCCTGCAGGGTCACTCCAATGTAGATGCTGTTGTCCTTGTCATTTTAGGAAGTGGGTACTGACGTTCTAGTTTAGAAGAACGACCAGAGTCATGCGTCTGGGGAGGCAAGGCCATGGTGTGCCCAGGCTCTGTGACTCCAAAGCCCGCGTTCCTAGCGGCTCCCCTGTCCTGCCTGCCCTACGGAGAGCCTCCTCCCTATAGACTCCTTCCTCTGTGGTGGCTGATCTGTGGTGGCCCCAGGCGTCATGGAGAAAGCTCGACTTCCGAGCCAGCCTCACCTGGGCTTCCCCGGCACATCCCGCCTTTGTAACACGGCCGAGGTCAAAAAACCTCTCTGAGCCTCCAGCCTGGCAGTGAGTTGGCATCACAGGGCAGTGGAGCATCATCTGAGATAATGCAGGACCTCTTCAGGAGAAAGAATGGAGAGGAATTGGAAAGAGGGCTTGGGGACAGCGAGTACTGGGGAAGCCAACAGTGGGGCCAGGGGCAGGAAGGTGGGAAACGCTGAGACACTGGAAGCCAGAGAAACAGGGCGCTGGTGGGTGAATTAAGAGCTCCTCGTGGGTGCGTGACCAGCCCCCAGGGTATCCTGTCATTTCTGTAGGAGAGATCACAAACCTGTGGAGACAAGGAAACTATCTACGTGTTAAGAACTGTTATCCAGAAAACGAGTGAATGCAAAGGATGCATAATAATGTGCATTTATCGGGAACTCCGTGTGCCACAGTTACCGCACCGCACAGGCATCATCTTAGCTCATCCTAACAGATTCACAGAGATGGTGCCACTGTTAGCCCTGGGCATATGGCTGGAGGATTTCCTTTTCCTGTGACCTTAAGGCGCTTACACTGTTTCTTCTTAGACTTGGTGAGACTTTTCAAAAAAGAAAGCCACCCAGTGGAAGTCGAGAATCTCAAGTGCAGGCAAGGGGCTGATAAAATTAAAATGAAGAGTCATCAGTTTACTGAAGGTGGCTCCTCAGATGAGAATGAGCCCCACTGGGGGACTGCTAAGATTCCTTGCTTTTTCTAAGAGAGGGATCAAAATTAATTTGCTTCCAAATTTAGCTTGGAATTTGGCATGCTGAAACCTCTTCATTCAGTGGGCTTGGTGTCTCTAGGTGGACCACTTAATAGTATTCTGTTTTTGAACCAAACCTGCCCTTGGCCTGTTTCAAGAAGGCAGGACCTGAAGGTAGGAATCCACAAACAATGATGTAATGTAACTGGATTACCCATCCATCTCATTAATGATAATCCATAAGATTTAATTACAGATAAATATGACATTGCATATTTAATACTACTCTTATCTATATAGGGAGGCAGTTCTAAGGTCAGAAAAGTATTATTTTTGTTCCAGAGTGGAAGGGCTATTTGGTGAGCAGTTTAACCACCCGCAGCACGGAGAAGCCTCGTGCTGACCCCCGGCGGACCGGGGGCTTGTCCACACCTGGACTCAGACGTGGGCGGGCTCGGGCCGGTTTGGGAAGGGCCAGACTGTGCATAAACTCTTTACAGTAGTTGTTCAGCTTTTAAAAACAGGCATTATTTTGATTTTCTCCTTGACATCATTCTCCTGCTAATTGTCAAGTTACCCTTGGAGAACCCAGTGTTGTTTTGGCACAGTTTATTTACAAAGCATTTCATATGACGGCTGAAGAGTATTCGCTTCCGAGGCCAAGTGAGTGGTTTGCACCTGTCAGTAGGGTTTTCTGGGAACAGCGCTTTCAAAAACTGAGGACCGTTTAAATGCATACACTTAAGCTCTGACGTGTCTCAAATAAGGCTGCAGCCTCTGCACATTATTGAAAACTGACCAAGGAAAACACGAAGCAGGAATGATTGTTTCGTCAACCAAACCAAGTTTTTGCAAGACAGGTTCCAAAGCCAGTGTGTTCTGTCACCTGAATAAAGTTTATGAAGGCAACGATTCAAGGGCTAATGCATTTCTTAGGACGGAAGTTTCTTTTATCTTAAACACTAAGTACACGTCTGTCAGTGTTGCTTTTTAATTTTGTTCTAAGTGAGTTGTAAGGCAACGTTTTACTCAGTGCACAGTGGCTCTGTGTTAACAGGGACAAGGCTGCACGTGGACTATTGTTTCCTCTTTTAAAAAATTCAATGAACAGAATCAGAAAAAGCTTTTGGCGTCACAGAGCAACGAGCTTGCTGTTTAGTTTCGTGGTGATATTCTTACCCATAATATTTCCTCCTTCATGTAGAACCAAGTCACAAAAGAAAAGATTTGAAGAGGAATTAAATGAAAGGATGATTCAAGCAATTGATGGAATTAATGCACAAAAGTGAGTACTTTTAAATCTTAAATTATCATCCATCTCTCATTTCAACCCTATTCTTTGAAAATAATGACATATTTTCCAAAAGAATTTCACCACAAACTCGGTAATACTTATCATGACAAAGCCAAGTTCGCTGAGACAGATCATTCATTTCGCCTCAGTCATCCTTAATAATAGCTTTTGTTAACAGTATTTCATCTTCTGAAAAAATTTTAATTCCTGCCTAATAGATCCTCCCCAAGTAGCTTACCGATAAACAACATGATATGTAATCATAGACGGGAAAACGTAACATATTCAGTAAGTATTTTTTAAAGCTCTGTAGAGATTCCACATGAGAGAAACATTATTGTGTGACACTAGAGTGTTAGAAGCTGAATTCATGGAGGCAGTGGGAGGAAGACTGATTCTTTGGAGGGCAAAATATCCTTCAGTCTATGAAGCCAAGAATTGCTGTTGTCATTTTAAGTGGTCCAAGAATAAGGAGGGGGAGGGTATAGCTCAGTGGTAGAGGGTGGTGCTTAGCATGCACGAGGTCCTAGGATCAAACCCCAGTACCCCTATTAAAAAATAAATAAATAAACCTAATTATCTCCCCCACAAAAATACAAATAAAACGTTTTAAAAAAAATTTACTGGTCCAAGAATGCAGGAGAAAAGATTTAAAGAGGGTGGTGGCTTTCATGGCCCGGACAGAATGATTACATGCACCAGCCTTCAGATTCTCCTTAGACGCGCACGTCCTGCTGAATTCAGGGAGGACCCGAGGTCAGCGCCTCAGTAGTGCCTGGTGCTCATCACACGCTCCATAAATGTTTGTTGAGTTCCATTGTCGTGAAACCCTTAGCAGATCCAAATGCAAAGCTTTTATGGAAAAGTTTCCATGCTTATGGAAACATATTTAATTTTTACTGTAAGAGTTGACTCTTGGAAAGTGTAAATGATTTTCACCTAGAACTCTGCCTCCAAAATGAGTGCCTCTTCTAGAGTGTTCCTCATAAGTGTTCATTTCAGCATATTTGCAGGACTTGTGTGAGCATCACAAGAGTGTATGTGTGTGTACGTATGAAATCGCACGTATGCACAATAAAGTGTCTTGTCGGGTCAGAGCCGCAGTTCAGATAAGCCGGCACCTTGGGTGGGCAGCTGCCTGGTCGCTTTGCACGCTCCAGAGGGACAAAGCCTCCCAGTGCCGTCCAGCGCGCAGGGCAGGCCAGCAGCGCCCAGACAGATGCTCTGTGTCCCCTGGTACCCCGACCAGTGTGAAAGACGGTCTCAGCTCCGTCCCACTTGAAGCCTCAGCCCCTCACAAACTGAGAACCATTGATTCCCCCGAATGTACTGGCAGCGGAAACCCAAGTGGGTCTGATGTCGTATAATGTAGGTTCACTCAACCGGAGGAGACGCTTTGTGACCCACCTGGAAGAAATTACATCAGAAGAAAGAAGCAATCTTGTTCCTTGACAAAGTTTAGCCAATCACAATCATAACAGTACTCATTAAAAAAAAAACAAAGAATGTGCAAGATCAGCCTCAGCAGGTCTTTAGGCAGGCCTCCTGCTTTCTGAAGCCACTTCCGTGCCCACCCTCTAGAGCCTTCCTGCTAAAGGGGTCTTAGGAAGCGCGGTTGTTGGCTTCGCTTGATTTCCATGAAGGCGGTTTGTGCGTTGTCTGTTGCGCTGTGGCATTTAGCGTGCACAGAATGCTTGGTTACCGCCTTTCTGTGTGAGGGTAATGTTTAACGTCAGCGTAACGGCTTGTGTTGTAATTTTCCCAACACGTTTCCGAAATCAAATAGGGGAAGTGTCATGCTGTACTCAAAAATCAAAAGAGACACTTTTTTAAATGGAAGCTGTTACGCGTGTATTTTTTAATTAGCTTCCCTCCCATTCTGTTGTGCCCTGCTCATTAACTCCTCTTGTTCTTTGAGAAGATGTTCTGACCTTATCTGATTTTCCACTTGAGGGTTTAACAGGGACTCCAGGATTGATGTGCCATTCGGTTGTTTTCTGCTGTTGACACAAAACAGTGATTTATACGCAAATAGTCCTGTGTTCATTCATTTACTCATTTAGCAAGCATTTGTGAAAGACTGAGCAGGTTTGCTGGCGTCAGACTTACCAAGACCCAGGGCACAGGGTCACCCCTCAAAGCCCTGCAGGAGGGGAGGAGAAATCACTGCACAGACGCCCTGTGGTCTCGACATGTGAAGTGGAGAAGGGCAGCAGAGACAAAAGACATGTTGTGTTGGACAGAAGCATCTCGAGTTTTCTGGAGGAAGTGACACTTGACGCCTGAGCTAAATCTTGGAGGAAACTAAGAGAAGGAGAAGGAAAGCTTCACGATGCGGTAGCAGGGCGCGGGGTCAGAGGTGGACTTAGTTCTCAGCACCGTCAGGACCCCGGCACCCTGCAGGAGGCCTTCAGGGTAAAGAGGCTTGAGTGGAAGGTCAGATTTCCTGAGAGGCAACTTGCAGTGGTGGGGCTAGGCCCCAGCGAAGGGCTGCGAGCAATGGCTGTGGGATCGGATACGTTCTGGTGGTGTGTCGAGGATTCATGGAGACAGGGAGGCCCAACGGTGAATCCTGCAGAGCCAAACCAGAGCTGGCCGTGCCCGGGAAGGACGGAGCTCAGGGCAGAGGTTTTGACTCAGCCTGGGTACGTGGTGTTGACTGAAAACAAATTCACAGGAGAGCTGTGAATTGAGTTTTACTGGGGGCAGAATGAGGACTGCAGCCAGGGAGACAGGCTCTCAGAGAGCTCTGAGGAACTGGCCTGAAGAGGCAGGGGGCGAGCTCAGTATATACATGATATCTGTGAAAGGGGATGAGTGTTGCTGCAGGCCACTGGGAGTGAATGTCACCGTTAGTGGTGTTAGTGCCTTTCTAGATAGGAGAAGATGCAAGAAATGGGGCAAATAAAGTCTCCTCCTGATAGTATCTAGCTCTCTGTTCAGCCAGTTTTCCCAGAGCACAGAGCACCTCCTTCCTGACCTCCGCCCTGAGCACCTCGCGGGGTGTGCTGTGGGTCAGCGACCACAGTGGCTCGTGACCTCATCCTTGCAGAGGCAGATGGCAAGTGCCAGCTTTTAGGTGGCAGTGAGGTGACAGGAGAAAGCACGTACCATGTATTTGCAAGGAGGATTTCCAGAAGCTTCTGTCGGAGGTGCAGAGCAGGCAGGGAGGGGAGCTTTGTGGGTGGAGGGTGCTGGGGCCATTCTCTCCGCAACAGCATTTTTCTCTCCAGGGGCTGGGCGCTCCTGGGAGAGTCATCTCGTTACAGATGTGTGTGCTGGATAGTTAATACTCAGAATGAGATTGCCATGTTGGTTTCTCCCACATTTGTTTAAAAAAAAACAACAGTTAAGAAAAAGATAATGTAAAAAGTTCTAAAGGGGAGAACCACGGGCCCCTTGGTGCAGGAAGGGTGCTGCGGAGGTGATGAAGGATGGGTGATCCCAGCTGAGCTACGTGTGAGTGGAGGGACCTCCGTGCACGACTCGGTGACCGGCAGACGACAGGGCTCCAGCTTCCACTCAGAGAGACCTCCTGTCCAGCATCACTGACGGCAGCTCTGGGCCCAGGGACCCCCTTCCCCGATGCCCCAGGGTCACCCAGGGCCTCGCTGCACAGCCAGGCCAGGCAGGCCTAGGGATGCAGCGCCGCGTAGGGAGGAGTGTCAGTCATCCGGGGCTACCCTGCAAAGTGCCACCCGCTGGACAGGTTAAACAACAAAACTGGTCTTCTCACAGCTCTGAAGTCTAGAAGTCAGAGATCAGGTGCCTGGACGGTGGTGTCTGGTGAAAACTCGCCTTGACTTGCAGAGGGCAGCCTCCATGCCATGTGCTCGTGTGGCCTCTGCTGGGGGCCGCGCAGAGGAAGGGAGGGAGCAAGCTCCCCAGTGTCTCCTCTTTCCTAAGACGCTTGTTGTCTTGGGTCAGGGCCCCACCCTTAGGACTTGATTTAACTTGACGCCCTCAGAGGCCCCATCTCCAGAGACAGCCACACGGAGGGTTAGGCCTCCGACGCGTGAGCTGGGGGGAGTACAAACACTCCACTGTCATTAACAAGAGGAAGGTGGCCTTCTCCCTGCTTTAGCTTCCCCTCTGCTGCCGGAACCTGCATCCTACATTTCAGGATATCTCTGCTCCTCACCTCAAGTCAGGATCTTGTTTAGAATTGTCTTTATTGGCCTCGGCCTAGCCCCAAAACAACTGCACGTAAATTGATAAAGAAACTTATTTACAGCCCAGGGGTGGGGCTGACTTCCTCCAGGCCGGAGACCACATGGGTCAGGACCGATGTCAGGAGACCATGCATGAAACACACACAGATTCTCTCTTCTCTCTGTGGTTCCGGTTCCCCAGAATATTTGATCTTAACAGCCCACCCAGACCTTTCCTGTTCCAGATACCCAAGTCACAGGAGACATCTCTGAGTTTCTTACAAATCGGTAAGAGGACCACAGACACCGCGAGGTCTGCAGGGTCTACTCTCCTTCACTCTGAGGACGAGGGAGGAAGAATTAGGCCCATCAGTCATCGCTCCAAGGAAGAAGCCACAGGCCACACTCCACCTGCTGTGGGAAGAGGCAGGCAAAGGCCACAGCTGTGTGTCCCGTGTTCTCTCCTTAAATATCTTTGCTGCAAGGGGTTTTGCTTCAGGACTAACCGGTATAAGACAGTCTTACCATAAAGGAGCAAGAAAATAAAATGAAGAAAGAGGCATTAAAATGGACATCATGACACATTAATAACAAAATTTTTAAAGGTCTGATTGTGAAAAATAAAAATACCAAAGATATTTGGGTGCCCTTGAAATGTGTGTAGATACAGGGTCGTGGCTGTATTTGAGGGAATCTCAGAGAAAGCGGTGATGCTCTCTTTCTCAAGGTCCATCGCCAAGGATTCGGGACCTAATGTAGAACATGGGTTCTTTAAGATATAAACAACTTCTGCTCCACGTCTCTTCTGATCTCCCTGCGAGTAGAACGAACAGTGGAGGGACGCTGCTGTTTCTTACCAATGTGTGTTAACGTAAATACCTGGTGATGCACAACTCAGCTATACTGACGTGTCCTGTCACGCCCAGTCCCCACAGTTCACCAAGTCATCTGAACCAAATTCTGTGCCAAATACTACAACTCTGTCCACATCATGTCCTTTGCTGTCAAATGGCAAAAAAAATTTTCACCACTTTCGAGAAATTTATACCCATGAGGAATCACGCGGCCATCCCCTCTGGAAGAGTGATGGGGGTTGATTCTTCTATTACCTCCAGCTTCTAACGCTGCACGATGGATCTGGTAGAGAACATGGCAAGAGAACAAGGTGTTGTATCTGAATCAGACAAAGAACCGGTGGTGAATGGTCTTGAAGACGGTTGTGGATGACTAGCCGCCTTTTATACATGTGCCACAGCTTGGTACATTTTTGGGTTTTGACAGATGGAGAGATGAAAAATTTGCAAAAATTGGTATGTTATCATTTTCTAGTGTAATGAATCCAAAACTGAATCAACCATTGATTTCATCTATTGTGGCAAAAACGGCGCGGCCTTATGGCTAATTAGTTGTGTAGCGTGACTGTTTGCAACAAAGATTCTTACTGGCTAATACCTAAAACCAACAACTGAAATTCAGTCATTTCCCCGAGGGATCAAGCCTTAGCACCTGTGCTCGGTGCCAGGGACACCAGGAAGGTCAGGCCTGGTCTTGAGCACCTCCTGTCCATGTGCGGGTCACAGACAGGTAACCACAACCTAGACTGGAAATATGGGGGCCCTGCTAACTAGTGTGGAGCTGGTTTTATTTCCACTTCATAAATTACACCCATATTTTATTTCCAAGTTTATATTATCCAGGAGCATTTTTGGATTAGACTTCTCATTCTCAATAAAGAAGAAAACTGTTTTTAATAAATTACCAGCATACAGTATTCATAGTTTGATATCCAGAACAAGTATGCAGTTCTTAAAATGAGAATCGTGAACATGTACTTTGCATTTCATTTTCTGCTCCTTTGATTCTTCCAACTAGTCCCATATTTCTGCACCTGGTGCAGTCATAAGAAACACCCCCAAAAAAGTTTATTTCACTGATACCTAAAGCTTGTAACCTTGAATCAAGAAGTATTTTTATAGATCTCATTTTGAATGCCAATCATTCTAGAATCCATTCCTGGCTTCTGTGCCTCAGTTGAAATTGCACTGACTGTAGCTTCGTCTCCTGGATTATTTAAGCTCACGCGCGTGAGAGTCTGTGGATCTGCCCAGAGGCCCGGGGCCCGTGGCTGTCCGGGTGGACCTGGAGATGTTCCTCCTCAAACGCGCTGGCCTCCTGGATTAACTTGGTAATCCTAGTGTGAAACGTCAGTGCACGTTCAGACCCGAATCTGTAATCGGGAGGTGACTGTTCCTGTTGATCACAGGGTGATGTGTGACAGCTCACCTGGCCTTTATTCCTGGATCCTCAAAGGTGTTCCCTATTTACCTTTATCTCCCAAATACATCGCAGGTAGTCAGAATCCACAGAAATATGGCCAGTGGATTGGAAAAATACCATATTTGAGAATTCGTGGGAATTGATCATTGTTTGCATACGTACAACATTTTATATACATAAAACATAATTTTCTGTCTAGAAATTATATATATATACCTTTTCTATCTATATATAGATATATGTCTAGATATAGATGTATAGTTACATATACATATATATGCAGGTATCTATACATATATACTACATGCATATACATATGTAATTCAGGTTATTTTTTTTTAATCTTAAAAGTCTTTATTTTTAAAACATCAGAAAGTAGAAATAAAAATTCCTCAGTGTAATGACTTAACCCAGTTGGTTATTTATTTCGTCAACGTTTATTTGCAGATACTTTTCTTGGTGCGTAGATTAGTTTTTTCTTACATTTCTGTACTCATGATTACGAGAATGTGTATCTGTCTGTTTCACTAAGCTTTATTCCATAAAATGCTGTGTTTATTTTATTGCAAAATGTGCAACTGTGTCAGCCACCGTGAGCCCAGCTGGCACGATCACACGCCCGGTGTGGCTGTTTAACTTGTGAGTGTGCGCAACGTTCTAGTGAAGGGTTTCGTCTCCAAAGTCTTTCTCTAGCTCAACTGCTTTCTTGAAATAGATTTCTGAAAGTCAGTCAACATGTAAGAATGCTTACTTTCATATAATTTTTATTTTTCAACATCTGAGGGGGATGCATGTGTTTGTGTGCCTGCAGCAACGTACTATGTTAGTGGTCTGAACTGATTGCTTCTCATGTTAGAATTTTTACCCAGTTTTTTAAAACGATTCAAGCACAGTTTTTTTTTTTTTACTTTATAGAAATGAAAACCATGACAATGAAAGTACCTTTAGTAAGTGTGAAAGGAGTAAAATCTTCCTGCCTAGAGCGTGAAGCCACCCTGAATGTTTTTGATGCTCTGGGGTGTGTTGCTCACCGTAAGCTAAGAAACATACTGCTTCTCTGTGAACCAAATCCTTTAGGGGATGAAACTGCTGTGTGGTTTCAGTAAAACATCCGGTAGTAAATTTATTGACACAGTTGAGTCCTTTTGGTGACTTATCTCCCTAATTATTCAAGTTGAATAACTTGAGTTTCAGTTGGGTATGACAGTTGATTTGTCATATAGAATTTTCAAAGGAGGACAAGGCAGTGTCTGAATAAGAAAAATGTCTTTGCAGATCCTGTTAACAAACCTGGATTCCATATCCAGTTATTTGGCATTATGAAGAAAGAAGAATGCAAGTCATTTTTAAAAAATAGTTCCAGATGTTTGGTTAGAGATTTGGTTTTATGATGTGTCTGTCCTTTTTTGTTTCCAGGCAATGGCTCAAGTCCGAAGACATTCAGAGAATCTCGTTACTTTTCTACAATAAAATACTAGAGAAAGAAGTAAGCTATTTTCCTTCAAAATCAATCATTTTGCCAAAATATTACTTTTAAAAAATTCCACCATGGAATTGTATTCATGTTTTTTTCACTCATGACATTTAAACTGCTTCTAACCGCGTCAGGTTTCTTCCCAGCTTTTCCTGTGGTGCTTCATGCAGATATGTTTTCCCACATTTCTTGTTGCTACATGTCTGTCTTTGTCTTGTCACCACTCTCAACACCCCTGGTAGTAAATGCTGTCTGTGATACGTGGGGTGATGGAGTTAACAAAGGGAAGGAGTTAGTACTTTGCTTTCTCAGTGGAAAGTTTTCTTAGAAAAGGTTTTAAAAGGAAGACAGATGATCGATTTCTTGAACATGTGTAAGCACATTTGTCTGTCCTTTATGACTGGATCACCACATTCTGTTGATTCTTATTTTATGGTTGGCTTTATTCCTTTGATAGCTATGTAAGTAAAAAGCTAAAGCTCTAAATTGTTCTTAGAAGCAATAATCAGTACATATATGTAAACTAAAAAATATGTGCAGTATATTGTATATACGTATTTACATGCAATATAATGTGTATGTGCAGTCAAACTATAATAATTCTACCTAATAAGCTGAAAAATGAAAAAAAAAGGAAAAGGTTTTAAAGGGAGGCAAAATCCTTTCTGATAAGTTTATAATGTCTTTATACAAATTACTTTAAATTTTTGATAAAAGCATGAGATTTACATTCATCCCCTGTTTGGGAGAATTAGAAACCCTAAACTTTTAAGTTTCGTTGCATCTAAATAGTTTCACATTATGACTCGCAAAGTGAGAGCTATTTCAGGCACAGGTAAATAGGTGGACATTTACTTTGTACATGTCAAGCTTAACATGGATTTGCTAAAATAAATTAAGTAATTATAGCAGAAAGGACAATTGTTCCAGGTTGGCCTTTTGTTTTGTGTCGATCTAGAAAAGAAACAGGTTAGAGGTAACATGTCCATCATCCAGCCATATAATTACAGCCTTAATTTGAACAAAAGCTACCATATTAGTGGCAGCAGTCACTGCAATGATAGTAAAACTCTGTTGAGGAAATGTAGTTCATTGTTTTATGGATATTGAAATGGACATACCACATATCAAAAATCCTTCCACAATTCGTTAAGGTTGGATCTTACAGTTACACCAGAACTGTCTTTTATATTAGTTAGTGGCCAAGAAGGTCAGTTGTGTGCTTCTAAGTCAGAGCCTTGACTGCAGTAAGTTTACCAAATTGCTGTTTTATATAATTTATTATTATTATTATTATTATTATTATTATTATTATTATTATTATATTATTATTAATGGCTATTTTATCTTTGAACAACTTATACATTAATGACTACTTATTGTTTAAATGTTAAATTATTTCCTTCCTGATAAAAATCTTTTTCTTTTATTAATACCACTCCTTTCCTTTATTAATACCATGGAGAGATTCCAACTCATGTCTCTATACACAGCGCAGAAGACAAGGGCATAATTGAAAGCATAAAACATGATCACATTTTAGTAATTATGCTAATATAGCTTCTTCATCAGGATGTAAATTATCCTGGCTATTAAGTCACAAAATTCACCCAAAAATATTCTAGTAAACAGAAAGTGATCATCATTCAAACAGGAAGCTTTTGCTGACGTTCCCCATGTGAGCATTTGCAGAGGCCGGCTCTGAGGCAGACATTAGACAGCACTGAGACTCAAGCTCACTTTCTGTCCTCCTATTCCCAGCCTGCTCTTCAGGCTGGCAGGAGGGGTAAAAGACAGCAAGACAGAGGGGAGGAGTCAGACCACCAGAGATCCGCCATCCACACCAAAACCCCAGAGGCTAAACCCAAGAAATACACACCTAACTTCCCAGCACTTGGGAAACTGCAGATGTAGCTAATGCAACCTGTCAGCGTTGTCAGGAGGTTTCTATAGCATTGCCACAAACACTTTATTTCCATTCATTTTTTTAGAGAACCCTCTTTTGAGAGGCAGTAGAGACTCACGGTTGGAAGCCTGGGTTTGGAGCCAGTCTACCTGGGTGAAGATCCTGGTTTTGCCATGTGCTGTGTATTTCTGAATGTTAATCAGTCATTCTGGTCCAAAGTTCCTTTATCCAAAACTTGGGACAATAATAGTTCCTGTCTTGGGCAGTTGTTGTGAGGATTAAGTGAGTTAGTCCATGGAAGCGTGGAGAGTACCCAGCACACCATCACCATCATAAAGGTGATATGTGACAGACCACTATCACATCATGATTGCAGCACTGGCCAGCTTGTCCTGCTAACTCAAGCAGGGACAGTCCCAACCAGGCAGCCACATTGATCCATTTATGATCCTCGATGTTATGGAAAGTTGCTTGAACCTGCCAATTATGCTGGATGAGTAGCTAGGGTGTCCAGCAGCCAGCCCCAGACAGGCAAACAGAACGATCGGAGACCTAGAACAGAGCCTGCTGGTCTTCTGTCTTGTAAATTCACTCACTATAATAAAATAAAATACTAAAACGATTAAATCAAATGAGGAAATTGCATTTCCTCAATAGTGTTCAAAAGTAAAATATTATTACGTGAAGTGATTTGCTTTCCCCAAGTAATCGGGGACCTCAGACCCACAAGGGAACTGGGACACCTGCAGGTGACGTCCCTGCAGTCCCCTCACTCATCTTCCTGGCCAGGTGCCCACTCTCCTTGATGGAGTGATCTGAGTGCCTTTAAATGGGTTTCTGAACAGTTGGACTCATAAAACTCATGGCCGTCAGAGTCCCTCCTTCACTGCTCATTTGGAGGGAGGAAGCTCACACTGCTGGAGATGAGCAGCCCTTGTCCTTAGCTCATGTTTTGCCACAATCTACAAGTGACGAGTGTGATGCGTGAACTAGATACGGTCAGGCTGCCGGATGATCGTTTCAGCCCTTCTCTTAGAAAGCCCCTCATTCCTGGTTTCTTTCCTCCCGTCAGTACCGAGCCACGGCACTGCCAGCGTTCAAGTATTATGTGACCTGCGCCTGCCTCATCTTCTTCTGCATCTTCATCGTGCAGATCCTGGTGTTACCCAAGTAAGTGCGCACGGCTCTCCTCTGCGGTTCTCACTGGGCGTGCCTCTCTGCTGGGGCCCGGGCGTACTGAAGGGTATGAGAGGATGGATAGTTTCCACCAGAGCGCTTATGTAACATGGTGGAGGGGGGAGCAGGGAGGGGACGCAGGGCGGGGCAGGTTAATTCAGGATCCACGAAGCTGAGCGCCCCCCACTACCCGCGTGTCACACTTAGTTACAGTAATTCTGGATTTTCAAGGTGGACATGTTGATTCACCTTATCGGGATGTTTTTAAATAAATTTAGCCATTTTACTTTGATTTCCATACTATGCTGATACTTATGTGTAAGAAACATAATCCAATCAACTTTACCCAGAAAGGGCAACATCACCAGATGTTGTTTCTAGTAAACAAGTAACCCTGTTGTATATTGAAAGGACAAAGCCTGCAGTGGGCTCACTTGCCCACCCACCCGTCCTGACCTCATGTTCCCCTCCCTCAAGTCCACCCTCTCCGCCGTCTCCGATGGTTGCGAGTCCCTGTCCAGCTCGCCCCTCCCCAGAGAGACCTGGAACAGACAGGAGAACTGAGTAACCAGATTGCACATCTTCACATTTGTCCACCTACTGGGAAAATCCAGGAATCACTCTGATTCCTATGTCGTCTTTCCCTCGTACCTTCTTAGTGAGTGCGATTTAAGTCAGCTGACTTCCTTTAAAGAAACGGATTCTTTCTCATTGTACAGTCTAAAGGAAAAGAAGACTCTTGTCCCTCTTCCAACAGTTGGGGATCAGAAGGAACTTTTAAGACACGTTTCCTTTCCCCTGATCATTGCGTGTTTTGCAAAGGCCGCAGTGACCGTCTCCAGTCT
This sequence comes from Camelus bactrianus, assembly GCF_048773025.1. Classification (NCBI taxonomy): domain Eukaryota; kingdom Metazoa; phylum Chordata; class Mammalia; order Artiodactyla; family Camelidae; genus Camelus; species Camelus bactrianus. The sequence goes on from NC_133541.1 coordinate 7,035,274, forward strand.
AGCTGGCATTCCTTGTGTGGTTGCGTTTAACTTCAGCAGGACCGCCCGCATTTGTGGGCAACTTGAGTTGCTGAGGCTGGGTTACAGTTGGTCTTATGAAGATGTGAGCAAACTAGAAGGAAATGGTCTGCCTTCCCCTCTGTACTCCAAACAACACCAAACAGTGTTCTGGGCACTGAGCCAATACCAGGTATTTGTAGATTAATGACAAATCAAAGTGTTCCTCATACATGTATGGTTCCAAAGCTCTCCACCCACTTTTAGAAGAAGTTCCACTGGGCGTCCCCTCCCTCCCCCATAAATTAGCATTGAAATACGTTCGCCAGATGAGTTCTTCCTGTCGACCTACACAGCCTTGACTGAAATCTGTCAGCCTATCAGTGTTCCATCAGCAAAAATGTTAACAAATTGAGCTGCTTTTAAGTTCAGCTGTTGTTGCACAGACAAGGCTCACTGAATAGGAGAGGGGCATTTAGAAAGTGATGTAGGTGAAGCAGGTGTCACCCAGGGATGCAGGCCCTTGTTGATACTCTGAAGTAGATAAGTTCTTGCCTTTTTCTACATCTTCCTATTGGAGGAGTATTTTTATATTTTCTATGTCACGGTGAAGATAGGGTTTCTCTCCTGCTGTTGGGAGGGGAGACCGTGACTAGGGCATTATAAACGACCAGACCAAAGAAGACAGAAAGACTTCTGGGGACTAGGAAAAACCTGTCATGAAATGACAGTGTTTTTAAAAAAAAAATCAAGTTGACGTCATCTCTGTCTTTGCTTTTATTTTCTTGTCTCTTTTCTGTTGCATTGCTTATGGGAACCCGTGGAAGTTCATTTTCTCGGGCATCATTACCAATTATTGTGTTTCTCTTGAACAACAAGTTGGACTTTGAGCATGAACACTGTGAAATAGGTGCTGGGTCCTTCTTCCTCTTTGTGTTGGCAGTTAGAAAGCTCAGAGTAAGGTCTGTGGACGCCTCTAAGAGCGCTAAGACCTGCACTTCTGTACCAGCCTCGTAGTGTGGTATATCATATTATATTAGTCTTTTTCCTTCACTTTTCTTTTATTCTAATGTCCTAATTTTTCTTTTTTTCCTTTTAAATATTCTTGCTGTGCAATATTTCAAAGATACAGAAAAAGTACAGCGCTTAATGTAATAAATGTGCATTTGTACACAATCCAGGCTTCACAAACGATAATCCTGTCGTATTTACTGTATGTGCATTTCCATGCTCTTGGGACCATTATTGGTTGAGTGTATTTCCTGTAAACAATATCCGTTTTTATTTTTCATTTATTCAAAAAGATCTCATATCTTTTTGTATATTAATACGACTTTATTCCATTTGTGTTTTAATTCGTTTATTGCTGTGTGTGGACCTACTTCTACTCTCTTATTTCATGTTTCATTTACTTTGCTTTTCTTTGGTTTTCCCCACACCCGTGTCCCCCATCCTCCTAACCTCCGAAAGACGGATCCAGTTTTCTCTATTCTTAATTTTCCTTGACTGGTTAGGAAATACATACAGATATATATAATGGGGAATATTTTATATACGGCAGATGGGGGGGCTCCTATATATTCTTCTTTCAATGATTGGCATTGAAATCTTAACATATATTTTTAATTTAATAAAGCCTAAAGTTAATCCTTATGTCTCTTCTGTGTAACTGTTTCTTAGGATTGTAATTCCAGATGGTAATTATAGTCAGTATTTATTTAGAGTTACCCACATTCTTTACCATTCTATTGGCTCATCGGTGCTTTTTAAAAGTTATTTCATCAAGTTTGTTCTTGCTGACGTCTGTCATGTATTAGTTCTCTTCTTTATGATCTGTGAGTAGTAATAGCTCCTATTTTTTGTTTGTATTGAAGTATCTTTATCTGCTTTATGTCGCATTGGCGCTTGAATAATAGTTTGGGTATAAAATTCTAGATTAACTCTTATTTCCCCTTAGGATTGCAATGCTATTATTGCACTGAATCTCACTTCTGTTGTTGCTAAGGAAATGTCTTCTGTCAGCACCATTACATGCCTTTTCAGGCAACCTGTCTTTCTCTATGTGTGCTTTGGAGGGGGGGGTTGGGGGGGTGTGGCTGGATTTTTTAGTACATGGCTTCTAGATACGTATTTGTCCTTATTTCCCTAAGTGACAAGGTGTGATTATTTTTCAATCTGAGGATTCATATCCTTGCTTAGTTCTCAGTGATTCTTTGCCTGTATCACCTTATGTATTGCTTCTCCTCTCTTTTCTGTGTTCTTTCCTTCTGAAACTCTTAATAATTGTATATTGTGCTGTTCATTCTGTGCTCCAGGTCCTGTCATTTTTCCTCAAAGTTCCCACCTCTTTACTTCTTTGTGTTGCCTTCTGGTGGCTTCCTCACCCACTTTTTCATATCTAAGAAGCCTTTTATTTGAATTTTTCCTGTAATTCTATATTGTACCTGTGAATTTGCTTTTTCCCTTTTATTTTCAGATTTGAAACATATTATCTGAAGGTGTGACCTGTTTTATTATGTTATTTGTGTTCATAAATGTGTGAATCCTGTTATTTAGTCTGCCTGTTGTCTGTTTCATGGGCATGTGTGTCTTTGGTGTCATCTGTCACTTCTACTGTGAGTTCATCAAAGCAAGGGTCTTGGTCCATGGTAACCTCCGATGTTCTGAGTCATTAAGGCATCACTGTGATGTGGTTTTCACTGTGTCTCTGCCAGGTACCTCTGTGGTTCACCAGTGCAACTCACAATATATTTTTAAAATCCTTAGGTCAAGACTCCTTTACTAAACAGGTCACGTGAATTTCATTAGCCCCATAATATGGGTCAGGGTTGGGGGTCTTAGTTTTCCAAGGTTACTCTTTTTCCACTTATGACCCTACACGTACAGTCGGCTTCCCTGAAAATTACTCGACTATTGGGCGTAGTTTTTATGTTTCCTGTTTCCTGGCTGGACAGCGCTTAATGGCTTCTGACTGTATTCAAGAGCTCAGTTCTAATTTTCGATTAAAATATCTGTGACCATCACCTACCTTGTAGACATTACACGTCACACCCTAAGGCCTGTATCAGCCCCTGGTCCCCCGGGCCATTTAGCATCAACGCCTCGCAGCTTCCTGCTCTGAATACCCTCTGTATGTCTGGTGTGTGCTCTTCCTTGCTATGAGTGCATCTGTTTAAAAATAATAATTTTGTTGTATTCTATGAAGCATTTTCATTGAGATAACGGTGCTTCCCACTTTTTCTGATACACCCTCACTTGTTTTTAAATATACTGAATTATGGTTTGGTTTGGTTTGGTCTCCTTTTGGTAAACTGCCTTGTGTTTTTGGGGGGGAGAAAGGAGAGGAATGATTAAATGAGTGAGGAAGTGAATAAATAAAGGAACAAGTGAATGAATAACTAGTAATAGAGGAATTTGTGACCTTGAAAAGACCAGTAAGAGGAAGTATCTCCCTGAAAGAGGGCCTTACATCATCCCTTTTTGGCCCATAATTTTTGAATCTGGTCTCAGATTTTGAACAGATGTAATTAAATTATTAGTTGGCTTCTTTTTTTGGAATTTTTTTTCACTTCTGTCTGCGTTGTACTATAAATTTATCAGAAATGTAAGCAACCTTCAAAGGCCAGAAATGATCAAGCATGAATTTTTTGCATTTTATTAGTAGTCTCCCTCATATTGTCTGCCAAACTAAGTAGATTATGTTAAATCAGGCATGACAATTACTAAAATAAAGATGACTTTTTTCCAATAAAGTTCAGTTAAATATCATGTGTTTCATTAGCCCAAGTAAAATTAAGAATAATTATTCCTTAAGGAAAATTACTAGCAAATTACAGTCTTAAATATCTTAGAACTACTTCGTCTACTTAGATTCTTTAATATGCATTCAATTACTCATGTCAATAATCAATGCTTATTAATTCTTTAATACTCATTTCAAAAGAGTCACTCAATTTGTTTTCATCTTCAGAAAGGAAAAAAAAAATAGGAGAAAGTTTAATGGTAAAATTGTTCGTGTCCATTGAAAGCAGACTTGGATTTCTATACACAAATGATAGTGAATAACTATCGTGAAGGCAGTTTGCTTTGGTGGGCAGCCATATTGGTGGGGCCAAAGTTTGGGTACCATGAGAGTAAATGACTCCCTGCATACTTTGATGCAGTGAGTGTGAATCTTAGAGCAAAGCAAAAGGAAGGAAGGAAGGAAGGAAGGAAGGAAGGAAGGAAGGAAGGAAGGAAGGAAAGAAGGAAGAAAGAAAAGAGAAGCAAATAAAAAGAAGATAATTTTCACTGTCTGAGATAAATGAACCATGTAGCTTTTACTGAGATGAACAATATTCAACTTTGGATTCAGGTCATCTGAAAGTAAGAAAAAGCCTCAAAATTAGTAGCCTGGTCATTAGCAGTTTAGCACCTTCCCCATGATCAAAGACAGAGGTAGGGTGATTCTCTGTCCCTTAGATTCCTTGGGCTCCTCAGTCCCTCCAGCACACAGCTCTACTTTCTGTAGACTTTTGTCCTCACCCTCATTCTCAAAATGATAGCATCCACATTCTGAGCAACAGGATCAATGAACAGACCCAGAAGCAGAGGTTCAAAAGCATTTATACCTGCCATCTCTGAGGATGCCTTCCAGAAACTGCCTCATGACACTTTGGTTTATAACTCAAAACTGAGATCTTAGTCACATGCACAAACCTAGCTGCAAGGGAGGCTGGAATATGTAGCCTTTAGTCTGTGTGACAGGGTGCCTCTCTGAAAATTCTGATATCAGGAAAAAATGGAATTCATGAAAACCAGTACTGTCTCCAGGCATAAAAAGTGATTTTTGTTGTAGTTTCCTGGCACAGTGGTCTCGTCCCTGGTGTAGTAAGATTTGAGGAACAACAGCAATCAAAAGGGAGCTGAACATTTTTACTCAATGAAACAGGACAGTGTACTTTTATGTTGCATCTAGAGGTATATTCTGAGAATTTGCAATAGAAGTAAAAATAAATAAGAGAAATTTATACATGCATTCAGCCAATCATTTGTGGAATCGCTCAAAATCTATTTATTGAGTAGTAGTATTTCTATACCAAGCATAGCTAGAGATGCTGGAAAAGCAGCAGTAACCCCCAAAAGTCCTTTCTCTCATTTAACTTACACTCTATTGGGGGCACAACAATGATGTAATAAACAAATTCATATCAGTTATTTAGTGGTGATAAGTTTTGAGAAAAATTAAAACAGTGGGGAACTGTAGAGTTGAGGAGAGGTGGTATTTCAGATGAGGGCTGTTGGAGACACATCACTGACTCAGTGATATTGAAACAGAAATCTGAGTAAATTGAAATGGGAATGATGTGGATATCTGGCAGAAGAACATTCTAGATGATGGGAGCCACAGGTGTGTTCAAGGACCAGGAAGGAGTGGTGGTGGGAGCAGAGTGAGTTCAGGGAGGGCAGTGGAGATGGGGGCATAGGAACCTGCAGGAGGTGGGGCGTGTTGGCCCTCACAGCTACTGGAGGAACTTTGGACTTGATGCTGAGCGTGATGGGGAGCCCTGGACTACTCCCGGCTGAGGACATGATCTAGTGGTGCTTCAAAGTATTGCTCTTGCTGCTCCAGAAGAGGGTGGGAGGAAATAGGAAGACCGTGTAAGATGATGGTTTGCACTAGAGTGGCAGTGGAGGTGTAAAACGTGGTCAAATTCTGGGATACATTATTAAGAACTGTAAGAAAAGTCTTGCTACTGGATGGGAAATGAAGAATGAGAAAGAGAAGTTCTGTGGGGGTTTTTTTGTTAATTTTGGCTTTTGATTTTGGCCTGAGCAACTGGAAAAATTGGGCAGTCATTTACAGAGGGGGAGAATCCTGGGGAAGGAACAGGTTGGAGAGGGGCATGAAATGAGGGGCACAGCTCCAGGCATCAGACGTGTGTGTGCGTATTAGACATCCAGGCCATGGGGCTTCGCAGAGGCAAGAAGCACATGTGTGACCCCGTGGTTCATGGGGGAGTGAGGGGTGGGGCCGTAATTCAGAAAAATCATCACACAGCTAGGATACCTGTGGGAGGAGATGAGCTCACCTAAGGAGTGAGTGTAGAAAGAGAAGACTGTGGACCTCCTGAAAATTCAAGTCTTCTGTCCTTATGCTGCTATGAAATGGAAGCTCTTTGCTCTGCCGGATGGAACCCTTTTTCCCTTTCCCACATCACAGGACCTTCAAGTGGCCAGAACATCACAAAGCTGCTAAGTCTGAGTGTCAGGGAAAGGCTGCTGTAATCTGTCCTGGTGATGGATATTTAAATGCCTTTTCACCTTTTGATTCTTTTTTTCTTTTGCCAAATTCTCCTTCATTTTGAAGTTCTATCACTTGTCACTTAAAAGGGGGGTGGGTATTATTTCTTGCTGACTATAAGGAAGAGTTTTCATCCCTCAGTTCTCATTGTCCTTGTTAAACACTGTGTAACAGATGTGAACAGAGCATTGATCTGTGTCATTCCTGGGGGAGGAAGCTGAGGATACAGAGGGAGGTGGCACATGAAAGTCATCACATTAAATAGAACTCCAGAGAAAAACACCATTATTTACCCAGAGAAATGGTTTATAATTAATATAACTTTTAGACTTTTGGAGAGAGGATGCATATCTCTGCTGGATTTTTCTGTCAGCAAATGTGCTTCGTCGTCTCCATTGGGACCACTTGTAAGCAACAAACTGGCTGGAAAAAGAGAGAGGAGAAAGCACCTTGTCTCAAATCAGCCTTTGCCATATAATGTAACAATACACTTGATTAAAGTGCCAAAGTCAGAAATTACCAGTAAAAAGTGTAATTTTTCTTGCCTCCTGACAAGGGAGAGTCAAGTTTGTTTTTCAGAGTATATAAATCAAATTATGCCTATATGTTAAAAAAAAAAAAGCTTTGCAACCAGAATGTTAATTAAAATTGATTGTATTACACAAACAACTTGGTGTGCTTAATGAGCCTGAACGTGCTTTTGACAGAACGGGAAGGGTAAATGGTTATAATTAAGAGCTTTAGACCAACCATTACTTCGCCTCGTGGTAGTTCTTGTTCCCTGGGGTGAAAGTTACATCCAACAGACGTGAGTGTCAACGTGTCATGGACTGGAGCACTGGATAGCCCCTGGTGGCACCCAGCAGGGAGAGTGAGCCACTCTGGGTCTGGATCTCAAGTTATGACATCATATTCTACATATGAGATCATACTATCTACTTGAAGAGACCAATTTACTTCTTCCTGTCCCATTTAATGCCTTTTATTTCATTTTCCCTGGCTGGAACCTGCAGTGTAACATTCAATAGAAGTTGCCACAGCACACGAGTATTCTTGTTCATGCTCTTAGGAGGAAAGCATCCAGTCTGTCATCATTAAGTGTGATGTTACCTGTCGGTTTTTCATAGATGCCCTTTATCAGGATAAAGGAAATCCCTTTTAATCATCTGCTGAAGGTTTTTATAATGAAAGGGGGTTGGACTTTTTCCTATTGAGCTTTTGAGATGACCATGTGGGGTTTTTTCCCCTTATCGTATTAATACATTGTATCACATAAATTGATTTTCAGATATTAAACCAACCTTGCATTTCTCAGATAAATCCCACTTGGTCATAGTATATAATCCTTTTTATATGGACTAGATTTGGTTTGCTAATATTTCATCAAAGGTGTTTGTATCTATATTTGTAAGACACATTGGTGTCCAGTTTTGTTTTCTTATGATGTTCTTGTCTGATATTGGTATCAGGGTGATACTGGACTCATGGAATCAGTTGGTAACTGTTCCATCCCATTTATTTTCTGGAGCAGTTTTGAAAAAGTGGCATTAATTCTTCTTTAAGTGTTATGTAGAATTCACCACTGAAGCCATCTGAGAATGTGCTTTTTCTTTGTGAATAGTTTTAATTTTTGCTTTGTTTTTTAATTCCTAATTCAATCTCTTTACTTTTATAGGTCTGTTTGGGTTTTCTGTTTCTTATTGAGTCACATCTGATAGTTGTGGCATAACATACTTTTAAGATAATGCGCATTCCTGCTTTAAAGGGCACATGTCATCCATTCCACCAAAACAAAAAACAATGGTATTAGTATCACTGTTTTCCTTTACCAATTCCTTGTCCCCCTTTAATGGATTCTGACATTTGAGAAAAAGCAAAGTAGGGAACATGAGATGCATCCAGAAAAAAGATCACCAGGTGCTCTTCACTGTATCCAGTGGAGCATTATAAAATGTGGGAGTCAAATTTTAACACCCTTATTTTTCTCTCGGACTCTCATATAGCTGTTTGATCCAACTCTAGAATGTCCAGAGACTATATCCACCATCTTCATGGTGGAATGATTATTCCTAAAAACAAAAATTAAAATGCATTCCAGAAAACAAGAGCCTGTGAAACTCACTGTATTACAAGGATCTTTTTTTTAAACTCAGCTTCACAAAATAAGTCACGTGACTTGAAAGGAGATTGACCCATGCTAATTCTCATTACATCTCTTGAGATTTGTGTAGTTAAAGGCCAGTATAATCCATAATCACCCATTCATAAGGAAATTCAGATACGGCATAACCTATGGAATATGTAGGTATTTTCTCAAAACTTCTAATGAAAACTGAATGGTTTGCTCTTTATCAAAGGAAAAAGGAAGAAAGTTGGAAAAGTATCTGATTCTAATTATTCCTAGAATTCCATCTAACCACTCATGGTATCATACTACATAGAAAAAATGTGAGTTGATGGATTAGAGTCCTATAAAGAAAGCAGAAATGTCCTCAGGCATTTCAACAAGCAAATTTGATAAAGGAAAGTGTTTATCGAATGAGAGGAAAGCTGAGAAACAGAACAGGGGATGGGAAAGCAACCAAGAGGAACAGGAGAACTTGCTACCACCCTAAGTTTGAAATGACACAGGGTGGATGTGGTGTCACCGGAAACTCAGGCTCCTGCACCTTCCTGCAGACACGGGACCATGAGCAGGCAGAACGCGTGCCAGACATGGACCTGGAACCTCAGGGACAGCAGGAGTGGCAGCCCATTCAGAAAACGACTGCTGAATAGAGAGCAAGGAAAAGTGCCCAGGCTTCTTCCTTCCCGCCCTTCCAGTCTTCCTCCGCTACGTCTCTTGGGGAACCAGTTGGCAACCTTCTTAGAACCAGTTGGCAAAGAGTCTGGAAAACGGAGTTTGTAGGAGATGGGATGGAAATGTGTTTGAAAACAAACAGGAAATTACCAGCACGCTTAGTGACAGATTTTCCCAAACTTGTGGAAAGACATCAGCCTCCAAAGGCAAGAACCTCTGTGAACAACAGCAAGAAGAATAAATGTCAGTAACACATGTGGTGTTATTATATTCAAACTGCTGAAGCCAAAGGGGAAAAGAAGAAAAAATTAACCTTAAATGCAGCCAGAGGGAAAAGACCTTGCATAAAAGTGAGGACTGACTTCTCATCAGAACCACTGATATAAATATGGTTCATCCTGAATGACATATTCAGTAAAAAGATTCATCTTTTTACGAGGTGAAAGGTATTTTGTAAATGAAAGAAAGCTAGAGGAATTCATCACCAGCAAACCTCTAGTTTTGCCGAGAAAAGAGATGCTAATGGAAGTTCTTCAATTTGAACTGAAATTATACCAGAAGCAAATTATACCAGAATCCTCACAAGAGAATGAAGAGCAGGATATGCTTAATATGTGAGAGTGTGCACTTACATGGTATTAATTTTTCTGAAGGACAGCAGATTATTTAACACAAAAATAATAACTACAGTAAGAATTCTGATGGGGAGGAGAGTGGGGTTAAATTGTTGTCAGGATCTTTTGTATTTTTAAAGTGGTGCAATGTTAATGCTAAGTGACTTCTGATAAATTAATAATGTTTATTTTATTTCTTGAACAATCACTAAAAAGCACAAAGAGGTATAGCTTAAAAAATCAATGGAAGAAATAAAAAATACTATGGAAATATTAGATTAATGGAAAATGGCAGTAAAGGAGGAAGACAGAACCAAAAAGGCATGAGACAAACAGAAAACAAATGGAAAATGGTTTAAAACCAGACATATTATTATATGTATAAGGATTAAACACTTCAAATAAAAGCATGACAAAGCCACGTACTGTCTACAACAGATGTGCTTTCAATACAGAAGGAAGTTAGGTTGGAGTTAAGAGGATGGAAAATAGATTATATAAACAGTAAGCATAAGGAAGCTATGGTACATATATTAATATCAGACAAAGTAGATATGAAAGCATGAAGTATTAACAGAGATAGAGTGACATTGAAAAATAATGAAAGGTTCAATTCATCAGAAAATGCAAAATTTTTAAATGAAACATACTTAAAACACAGCTATAAAATACTTGAAAGGAAAAATCTTGAAAAAACAAAGAAAGAATTAGACTAATCAATAATCAGATTAGATCTTTTATATCCCTTACTATATATAAGGATATTGAAAATCTGAGCAAGATTATCAGCTTCCTGTGAATTGGCATTCATAGAACACTAAATCCAATAGTAAAATACATGTTATGTTAAACTGCACATGGAATATTGACCAAGATATAATATATATTATATATAGACATGATATAATACATTAATATATAAAATCATCTCAAGGGCGAGAGTAAGGTCATAGGTAGTGTGCTCAATCCCCAGAACCTCCATTAAAAAAAAAGAATAAATAAATAAATAAATCTAGTTACCCCCCCAAAAAGTTATTTTTAAAAAGTATTAAATATAAATAAATAAAAGTATCTCCACAAATTTGAAAAGATTGAAATAAATATGAAAAGATGAAAGTCTTACAGTCTGATACCAAACTACACTGACGTCAAATTAGAAATTGAAAACAATAGAATATCTAAAAATAACTCCCAACTATCTCAATGTTAAACTGTGTATGTCTGAATAACCTACAAGTCAAATTTAAAAAATCGCAAGACAAATTGAAAAATGTTTTGTGTCTCACAATACAATGTGTGGAATATAACTAAAACAGTAGTTTAGAGAGGAATTTATAGCTTTAAAATGCTTGTATTTGAAAAGGAGAATGGATTAAAAATCAGTTCTTTATGTTTCTAACTTAGGAAACCAGAAAAAAGATAAGCAAATCCAGTAAGTAGAGGGGGATTAATATTAAAGAAGAAAGAAGAAGTCAATAAAATAGAAAGCAACCAATACTGAAAAATACAAAGCTAAAAAGTTGGTTCTTTGAAAAAGTTGAAAAATGCCTAAACCAGTAGCAAGACTGATCAAGAAAGAAAAAACAGTAATAATCACTAACCACCCAAACTAATAATACAAGGAATAAACGGGGATTTACTACCGAACCTACAGATTTTAGCAAGATAAATATGGAATGTTATAAATTACTCAGGGCCAAAAAGATTTACAATTTAGATAAAATGGGAAAATTCATTGAAAAAAGCAACTTACCAAAACTGACACACAGTGGAATAGAAAATGTAAATGGGTATTTACCTATCTTAGAAATTAAATAATAATTTTAATTTTAAATAATTTTAAATGTATAAATTTAAATAATTTAAATTTAAATATAAATTTAAAATTAAATAATAAATTAAAAAAAATTTTTTTTTACTCAAGTGATTTCTGTGTGAATTTTACCAGACATTTTAAGAAAATAAGATGGAAAGAACTGGTCAAATATGAACAGATTTTATAATTGTGAATGGATAAAAATGCCCTGTTCTTGGAAAGAGGCTCACAGATTGAGGCTGCAAACCAAACGCCACTTCTGTACCACTTTTACAAGATCTAGCTAAACATAAAAGACAGAGAAAGGTTGGAAATAAAGGATGAAAAATAGTTATTTCAGGGAACAGAAAAAAAAGGAAACCACAGTAAAACAGATTTCTCACAATACAGAGTTCAAATGAAAGGCACTTAGCATGAATAAAAAGACATATTACAGTACAGTCACCAAGAAAAGTTAACAATCACAAATCTTTATGCACTTCAGCATCTCTTTGAAATAAATAGACACTGTTAAAATGTTCAGATGTATTGACAGACCCACAGTCTTAGTTGGAAATGTTAATACATTCAATAAAACTGACAGACCAAATTGAACCAATAAATCAGCCCACTGAGGATCTGACTAACTCATCAGGCTCTGACAATAGATGTATTTAAAGAACATGCTTTGTTTCCAGCAAAAAGAAAATATATATCATTTTCAGAAATCCATGAGACATAATAGAAATAGAACATATTTAATTACACCCCAGAAGAAAAATAAATTGTGAAAGTACAAATAATGGAGACCACCATCTCTGATCAAACCTAATGAAATGAGAAATGACAAGGACAGACCAAAAATAATCTCCTTGTGAAATTACTCTCATGTTAAAAGGAAATGGAAGTTGAAATTACAGGCTTTTTAGAAAAGAATGGCAATGAGTAGCTATAAATCAAAAGCTGCAGGAATAGGCTAAAGCAGTAATTATGGGAATATTTATGGCCTTAAATGCATTTATTAGAAAACACAAAAGATTGACAATAAATGACAATCAGAAAAAGAACAATTAAAGTTTAAATAAAGAGGGAGGAAGAGATTTTTAAAAGTTAAATCAGAAACCAATAATATAGAAAACAATCAGAAAGCATAGACCTTAATAAGCCAAAAGCTCATTCTTTGAGAAGATCAACAAAACATGCCAAGCTTCAAAAGTCCAAAGCAGAGAAAATGGGAAAAATAACATTGAGGGTAAGAAGGAATTGCTTCAAATATGGAGACTTTTAAAGTAACAAGGGAATATTATGTAGAATATTTCACATTCAAAAATCTAAACAAAATGAATAATTTTATGGGAAAATAGAGTCAGTAAAACATGACAGAAATGTGACGTATCTACTCCTAAAAATACTAAAAATAGGACCTGGGTTAGGAACACAGTTGTGTGGACTTAAATCCTAACCGCACCACTTGATAGGGGTCTAACTTTGGGCAAGTTTCTCAACTTCTCTGGGCTTCAGTTTCTCTTTGGGAAAATGAATAAGAATCAGTGCTGTCCAGGATTACATAATCATATAAAGTCTTCACAACAGTGCTCGACACAGTAAATATTCTATCATCAGATTATCATATTGTCACCATCATCACCATCACCCTCGTTATCACCGGCTGGTTTTATAGCTGAGATTTACCAAATCTTCAATAAGAGATCATTCGTTAAACAGTTTCAGACCTAAGAAAAAGATGCCATGTTTCTGAAGTCAGCCTTATGCAGGTGGAATTACCTTGACACCAGCAAGGAACCAGGAGAGCACAGAGTCAAAGAAAACACATCAGAACTCTCTTATAAAGATGCGGGAGAAAGATGGCAAACGAAATGAGTCACTCAGATGAGTCACTGAGACTCTCCTCGGTCACCGGAGTAACCCAAGCCCACCACACCTCTGAGCTGTAGCCTGTCCTACACTCCCCTCCCGCCACATTGCCTGGCAAGCGGGAGGCTCTGAGAGTATGTGTTGGAGAAATGGTTAGACTGGGGCTTCTGACCGGGGACTGAGGACCAGAGGGATATCTGAAAGAAAGGAGGGTATTCGGGATAGGGGAGGCGAGGAGGCATACGGTCCTCACCTCTGCGAGACTGTAAGCAGCTCAAAACAGGGATAACGTCTTACTGGTCTTCCTGCCATTACAGCCTAGCATGGGCCTGGCACAGGAGATCAGTCCACAATCCAGGCGTCTTTGGTATATAAACACCCTCCAAGCAGAGAGGTGTCTCATAAAATGTGAACAAATGTCATTATCAGGCCTGGTATTTGAAAGCGTCGTCTGTCGTGTCTGGAGATCACTCAGTACCCACTAAGTACATCATTGGGTCAGGCTCAAGTATACAGCGGTTTGAAGTCAAGGTTTTGTAGATCTTGCCCGACGTGTAATCATCCCTCAAGATAGGGTAGGTGCCTGAGTGTGAGCCGAGTGGACCGTTCCCCTCCTGATGGGATTAGGAGGTTTACTCAGTTCGCTGAGGTTACCTCGTTTCCCTCCCCGCGGGACTCGCAGCTGTGCACCCGCTGGTTATTTCAGCTTGTTGCTGGTGGCATCTGAGTCGTCCATTCGCTGTATCGACGAGTCATCTCAGTGCCAGTCCTTCTGTCTCTTGTATCGCTAGCCAGCCCCACTGGACCAGGTTCCACTGTGGTCTCAGATACCACACGATCTCTTTGGATGTTTCATTTGAATTTCATCTCTGTTTATTCATTGTGGTTCACCATTTTTAATACCCCTGAACACATCTTCCTTTGGATTAAATGACAGTTTAAGAGGCCTTGAATTTTTTAACTAGTTAAATGGCCTCTCAGAAATGCATACAGTTCTTACAATTCTTACAAACACTTTTATCTACCTGTAACCTGCCAGGGGCAGAGTCTGTAACTTAGGGGGCACGTTTTCCACATGATCATCCACATGGATATTCATTGGTTGGTGCAGGTATGTAAAGGTCATGGCCGGGAAATCTTTGGGGAGCCTCAGTAAACATTTAGCTGCATCAGTCTTGAAGGAAGTTGAATCTGGTTGGATTGTCCTGGGGAGAGCGAAGGCTCTGTCTCTAAGTGAGCAGGAGTGAAAACGGCATGAGGGCTTCGAGGGCATCGGTGTCAGGGACGAGGGCACCACGGTGGACATAGTCAAATGCGGTCATGAGAGTGCTGGTTGCTGGTTGCCGAGACAAGCCATAAGAAGATAGTTTTTATTTCATGAAGAACTGATGTTTGCAGGACAGTTTTAATGAGTTGTAACAAGTGGGCCAGACACAACTGTAGACCCATTTTTCTATGCACGTACCTTGGGTTTGTTTTTAACTCCGTTTTCGTTTCTCAACAAAATGAGTGAGGATCGAAGTCCTCATTTAGTAAAGTCCTAATTAAGCCAAAAATATGAATGATGGCTTTCCAGAAGAATGGGAAGTATCCCCACACTAACCTCTTCTTTTTGTTTCCTGGTAGAACGTCCATTCTTGGGATCTCCTTCGGAGCTGCGTTCCTCTCGCTTGCCTTTATCCTTTTCGTCTGCTTTGCGGGACAGCTTTTGGTAGGTACTTCAAACATGGAACTTCCTTGAAAAGTGTGTTCGTTGAATTAAAACTGATTTCTTGCTTAAAACAAGGAGCTTGTTGACTTACCATTTCAACAGATACACATCCCAGTAGAGAAACATGTACCCTTTATGTCACCAGCCCAGAGTACATGCACATCCAAGACACTAACTTGAAGGTTACTTGAAATGTGGGATGTCACACTCTAAAATCGTGTTTATGTTTATTTGTTTCTGTCAACCTTTTCTATTAGATCCTCTTAAGTTTTCGGACTATTTATAGTAGCACATACTAGTATAATAGGAAGTTTTTAGTGTACGAGGGAATTAAAATTGAAACCAAATGTGTCTTCGATGTCGGCTTTCAAGGTATAAAACTTTGGAAAATATGAAAATAGCAAATGTAGAAATATCTCTTATTAGTGTTTTAATTTAAACCAATTATGGTAAGTGCTTATGGTTTAAATGCTAGTTCAGGATGTAAGAATTAAATTGGTAAGTGTATTCTTGAGTCTAAAGCAAGTGTTGTGGGGTGGCCCCAGCTCCCTGAGAGCATCCTGAGAAAGCCAACAGTGAGACAGAAGCCCCGAAAGGTAGTCAATGTTTTGTTTTGATCATTGGAGATGACTTGAAACAGGAGAGGATACCCTGAACCAGATTCCAAGCTCTGGGTGCATCTGACCTGATACGTGAAATCATTTCGCCGAAAGGGGTTAAGATGCCAAAATATGTCTCTGCCTCTCAGCAGTGGACATTCTGCCTCCTCTGCCTTGTCCTTTGCAAACTTGTGTGGGTTTTGTTTGCTATGTCATAGTTTGGGTGCTTCAAATTGGATTGAAAACACTTCCAAAAGTGAGACTGTGGTTCTGATTTCCGCAAGTACACACATGGCATCTCAAGTCTCTTAACAATCCCCTGAAGACCTTGTGGGTTGTAGAGAAGACTGAGGAACCACTGACCCATGAGAATCCTGGCCAAGTTCTAAGATACAAGGAGTTCTGAATAGGCAAGGAAGCCTGATAGATTTCTATGTTCAGATTTTCCTTGGGTGGAAAAGCACACAGACTCCACTCTCTGTCTTCCTGGCCCCCCAAAGGCTCCTGCAGCCCGTTTTTCAGGTTTGCAGGTAGGAGCTATCATTTGTGGTTCCACTGGAAATCCAAACCTTGTTCTGATTAAAGCAGCATACGTCATTGTGTCTAAGTAGCCATACATCTCATTTTCTATTGCAAGGAATCCAGTCTTGGGGGTGGCAGGAGTCTAGCTTGTACTCAGGGTTTCAAACTGGCTTTTCCTTCCACTGTCTGAGTTGCTATGGAAAAGACACACAGGGCTGGAGGCTCGGGAGAGTCTCCAGAGCATCTTTGCTGCCTTGGTGGGATGCTTTGCTCTTCTGTACTGTCTCCCCTCCCCGCCCCAGTAGAATCTGACCTGACTGTTGAATTTTCTGTGGCTCTTGGTCCCTCCTGGACCTGCTGAGGGTGCGTCAGGGTGATCAGGATCCAACATTTCTCAGCTCCTGGTCCCTCCCATTCCCCGGGGGCTTCCCAAGACTCTGACACCCACACACCAGATGCTAGGAAGTCTTTTTAACTCTGTGATGTCTCAAGGAGAATATTTCAAGGCTGCAAATGACCTGGTGTTTGCCTCCTCCTTTCAAGAAGCCTGTACTTGGCCAGAGAGGTCAGGAAGACTAGACTTGAAGACATCTGGTCTTTCTAAACTTCAATCAGTAGGACCCGTGACTGTGTCTCCCCCCAGTGACCAGCTGACATCTGGTCCAGCTGAAATCCTGGTAAAATTCAAGAAGGAATTCTTCTTAGTCCAGTAAGAGGTTCTTTTCACTCTTTAAAACACACTGTAAGGATTTTTTTTTTTTAATTTCTACATCAAGCATAACAATAGCAGCCAATGCAAGAAGGCTTTAAGTGTGCTTTCTATGCTGCCCTCCAAATTCAGTCGAAAACTACATGGATCACCTTTGAGACTTTGGTTAAGCCTTCTCCAAGCCACAGTTTCTTCACATGGAAATTAGAGATCAACCATCTTCAGAGCCTCTCAGGAGGACTGGAAATACTCAGTGTTACAGACCAGGCAGGGTTCTAACAGATTCTCAGCAAACTGCAGCTCTATTATTTTCCAGTGCTCCGCATTTTAGAGTGCCTATTCTTAGAAAGTTTCAGACAAACCCCTTTTTTTTAGACAAGAGACAACAGTACTAGCTTTATTTTTTTAATATGAGTTCTCACGGTGTTTAGAACAAAGATCACAATGATAAATGCTTGCTTCTGTGTCTAAAAAATATTACCGTTCTTACATGTGACATTTAATGTGAACTTGTTTCACTCTACAAAGAGTAAATTTAAATTGAAGAAAAAGAAAAGCTACACATATCACAAACATCCCAGAGTGCTCATGGAGAAGTATGAGGTTTTATTATGATTTGATTTATGGATTAAATACTGAGTTTATGAAAGAACACGTAATATCCTAGACTCATCTTGTACTAACATATGTTGACCTTCTAGAAACTTAAATGCCAAAGGCAGTATCAACGCTAATATCCGTCTTAAATTCTCTGAGAGGAGAACGAAATTAAAATACTTCTGTCAAGGATGTTAAGAAAAAGTAAACCTGACAGACAGCTTTCCGCTAAGATACTTACCTTTATTATCCCCCATTGCACAAAAGTGCAGCACAGGGAAATAAAGTTGACTGGTCGTTATACAACTGTGTTTGATAAAAAGGTAGAGAAACATCAAAAATGGGCGAAAACTAAGACTGATGATGAAATGGAATTTTTCCCTGTTGATTAAAAAACACACACAGCTCGCTCTTTGGTGACACGTTCTGGAAAAAGTGTCGGAATCTATTTGTTACTATGATGGCGTGAGAAGCCCAGCCTCTCCTCTCCCTCGGGCACCCGCAGCCCACCCCCATCCCCCGGTGCCTCTCCCCGTAGCGCTCGCCCCCTGCCCCAGGCCGCCCGCTTGTCAGGTCTTCCCCCGGCACCGCGCTGGCCCCTGTGACGGGGCTTCTCCGGCGCCCTGGGACTTGGGATCCGCCGGGTAACTCAGCACTTGATTGCATAGCGTCTCATTGGCCCCCTCTTTTTTCTTTTGGTGAACGTGACTGCTGGTTCCCCTTGCAGAGCAGGTTCCTTAAGGCCAGGATTGCTTCCTACACTTGCTTCCTGTCTCCCAGCGCGTCCAGCAGGATGCTGCCGCATAACTGTGTTTACAGTAAGCATCGCTAAGCAGAAGCACTGCTGGATTCCCGTCATTTCCATCAGGTGCCTTTTTCTTCCGCCACTCACCGGGCTCCACATAACACCTCCACTGTCTCCCCAGCACCCTGTTCATCCTCAGGCAGGGTTAGGCGTCCCCTGGGAGCACGAGTGAATCCTTCTTTCTCCAGATGCCCTGGCGTGGGGACGGGCTCTGTGTGCAACTGAGTGTGTGAAGGAGTGAATGGCGGTTCACGGCCGCCTTCTTGCCGCGCTGAAATCCCTTCTCACGCACGTCACGGGTCCTTGACGCTGGCATGCTTCGGGCTGGATCCTCAGTTGGAAATGATCTTCCAACCTTCATAAACCGACTCTGAAGAGCCCGCCTTTTCCACCACCAGCATCCCCAGTGCCTGCTGGTCAGCCTTCCTTTTTCCTATTCTGAGCTCTGTTCTTTTAGACAAAAAAAAATCATCAGCCCTGTTTTGTTCATTGTAGCCCTTCGGGCACTTGAAACACGAGCTGAATATTAATATCATTCGCTGGAAGGCAGGTTGGGTTGCAAATGCAACCTGCTGGCACCACTGCTCAGAGACTCTCCCACCCAGACTTGATTTCTCCCAAGCTCGCAGCTCTGAATTCAGCTCACAGTCACTGCATGCCTGCTCCAAATTCTGGCAAGTTCCTGGCATCCTGCCCCAGCATCCTGTGTCCTCACTTGTCAGACTGCTTTAGCCGCCTCCACATCGGTGCCTTCATGAGGTCCTTAGCTTTCTCCAGATGCTGGTTAGCATTTCAGAACTGCAAACCTGAGAAGCGAAAGGAAGCTAAGAGATAACGTTTTCTGGCCCCGCATTTTGTGAACGAGGGACCCAGGACTCTGGAGATGCCATGCACTTCGGTGAGTTTCCGTTTCTACTTATTGAGAAGAAAGGTCTCCCTCCGTGAAAAACGATGCAGGAGGTGTCAGCATCCTCTCTTGAGGACGGAGATGGAACCTGCAGCTCAGGAACATGAATGTGATGACCATAAGGCCTGCAGAGGCTTCCTGTCCTTGGATAAGAACCTTCAGAATCAGCATAAATGGCTTATGATGGGCAAAATCCCATGACTAGTTCTGTATCTGACCTCATCGCAGTTTACAGGTAATAAATGTTCTGTTACGTTAAGAATGACACTTGCTCTGCCAGGCATTTTCTATACACTGGCTCGTTTATCCACACGAGTCCTTGGAGGGGATGCTCATTCTACAGGCAACAAAACAGAAGCTCTCAGAGGCTACAGAACTTGCCTGTGGTATATAGCAAGTAAGGTTTTGAGCCATTGGAAACAAGCTTTAGAACCCTAGTAGTTAAAGGGAGGCAGGTTCCAGAGGGTGCCAGGCTGTGTGTGGAGGGTCACTGGCAGATACGTGCTCGGAACGAGGCAGGGATTCCACATGCGAGGTTACGGGCCATCATGGCACTGAGGTTGTCTGGGGGTGGGGGTGACTGCTAAGCACCAGTTGGTCAAAATCACATAAATAAGTGAAGATAATCTAACGTAAAACCTAATTCATAGTCTCCTCTTCTCTCGTTTTCTAATATATTCAGCTGGTGGCCCAGTTTATGTAAAATTGGAATCTGGGCAAGGTATAATTCCATCTTCAAAGACATTCAGTAAAAATGGGGGGAAAAGTTAACTTATAAGTGGATTTAGGCCCTAAAATATTCTAGAAGGTATTCTTAACAGAAACACTTCACAAAATGTTTTCACATATATGAGAGCCCTACAAAGTGTTTTCATGATATATTTTTTATTTGATAATCAAAACAGTCCATTTTTTCTAAGTAGAAACTAAGATGTAGAATAAGAGATTCAAGTTAACGTTTTCATTACCATCAGCAAGAAAAGGTGAGAATAGCTGTCGTCAGCATAGGAGTAATAAATGCATTTTCGCTGCCAAATGTAACTTTCTAAACCGCCCAAAGTAAAGTTCCCTCTCTGTGACAAATACAAGAGATGTAACCATAAATAACATAAATAACACACACACAGAAACCTCCTTGATAAGATGTCTTTTAGATGACGTGTGCCCGATTCTGCAAATGAAAATGTTAGAGAATGTCAGGGGAAATTTTTCTCTCTGTGGTTTTCTTGTGCTTTGTGTAGCAGAGCTAATATGCTGTCAGCCCACCAGCCTTGTTCCAGGCAGAGCTGAGAGCACAAATACACAGACAGTCCTGGGGAAGGGAAGTAGGTCACACACCAGCTGATAGAAAAGCGTTCTGCCCACAGGAGTGTTTTTCCCTTGAAGTCTGTGTTCTCTAATATCAATATAACTCTGCCAGGTTGTTATATTCCCAGTGTCCCTTTTCCCATCTTGTTCAGTTTTCCCTTGCTGTACAGGTGTGTCTCTTGTAAACAGCATCTAGCTGTATGTTACGTTCTCTGATCCGAGAGTCTCTCTCTTTTACCTGGCGGGTATAATACATTTACGTGTATTATAATTATTGCTAGTCTTATCTTGCTTTTTTCAGTCTGTCATATGTGTTCTTTGCTTCTACTTATTTTTCCTCCTTTCCTACCTTCTCTTGGACTAATGGAGTGTATTTATTCTCCTTTTTTCCTGCTAGTGACTTGACAGTTATATATTCTAGTCTTGTCTTTTAGCAATTAACGTAAAATGTGTAACATGCACATGACTAACAGGGCCTATTGTTAACTCCATCTTTCTGTTGAAGAATACAGCGGCCATGCTCTAAATCTCTAAATCTGATCATCCTTTTTCATTCTCCTTATTAGTGTTATTTAGATATTCCTAAATTTAATCAATACATTGTTATTATTCATTATTATCACTCTTCTTGCTTAACAATCTGTCTGTTCACCATTCTTCTGAATATCATTTTTGCCTCCAGGACTCAGTGTTCATATTTCCATAAGATTATTCCTTTGTAATCCTTTCCGTGAGAGCTTTGCATAATCTACCCAATCCACTTTTGTATTAAAAATAACCTTCTTTCCTCATTGACTAATAATTTATGATAACTTTTCTAACATTTTTAAAACTTGAGTCCATATTTTCCTGGATTTTAATATACTGAGGGGAGATCTACAGTCTCATTGTTGTTCCTTGATAGATAATGTCTTTCTTCTGATTGTTTTTGTAGGACTCGCTCTTTGTCTGTCCTGGGTAATAGATTCCTTGTCTTAAGGATAGGTTTACTTTCATTTTTCCTGTTTGCAACTCAATGCATCATCTCAACCACAGAGCTCATCTTCTGCTCCAGGTTCACCAACTTGTTGCCCCATGTTTCCTTGTATTTTGCCTCTTTCCAAGTCTTTCTGTTCTGTTTCCTCAAACTTTCATTACAAGTATGTTGAATCTTTTTATTTTACACTCTGTGCCTCAACAACTCTTTTATACTTTTTATCTCTATGCTTCTGTTTTTCCCTCAGAGCTGAGTGTTTTAAGTTCAGTATCTACATGTTGATCGCTGGAGAGTCTATGGGGCTCATTTTTAAAATATACCTGTTACTTTCTCTTAACTGGTCATTCATTATGAACTCTAATCTGTCTTTTATTAATTTAATCTTATTTTATAGACTATTTCAGATTGATATAATATTTGCAGATCTTATAATACTGATTCTAATGTCTGTTATTTCTGTTGATTCCTCCTTGTATGGTCCATTGCCTTATGTAGTTCATAACTTTTGTTTATTGTGGGGTCATCACCCAACTGGGACACACCCTGCACCCTGTGATATAAAGTATCATTTGCAAGCAGTGTTGTTCTTGATTCTACCAGAGCCTCAAGGACTGTCTCTGGTTTTTGGTCTGACTGAAAACCATCTAACTTGAGATTCTCATTATGAAGCAAATAACGTGGTTTCAAAACCAATGCCCATGTTTAGAGTTTCAATTATCACTGGAAGCTTATTGATACTTCCCTCACCTAGTGTACAGAGTTCTTCTAGACTTTCCCACATGAAGAGAACAACCTTCTGAAGCTTCTGGTCTTATTCATGGGTCTTGGTCGCAGCTGCCATTTTTTTCCAAGCCCAAGGCAACACCTTTCCCCTGTGGGTATTAAAATCCTAAGTCCTAGGTGATGTCCAGTTCCTGGACATTCCTGGACCAATCCCATAGCTTCAGCCCCTCTAGCAGTGACCTACTTCTTTGTTTCGGCCCCCTGGGAATTCCTCTTCGGGTCCTTCGTTAAGAAAGTGAACTTATCGAGCAAGCATCTGTTGAGTTCTGACTATTTGTTGGACACTGTGCTGCCTCTGGGAACACAGAGATGGGTGTGAGGTGGTCATTGTCCTCAACCACCTCTCCATGTGGCCAGAGACAAGCATGTCAGCAAAAATAACACAACGTGGACAATGCTGTGAGTGCCATGCAGTGGGTGAATAACCAAGGAATATGGCTCACCCAAGGCGGGCAAAAGAAACAGGTTGATTTTGTAACACATGACTGATTGGAGTAAAAGTCTGCAGGAAATCCAAGTACAAATAAATAATTAAAGTACACACATCAGTGTCTGTGACATTGTGTCAAGCAATTATTGCTGCAGCTTGTTGCTGCCATTCAAAAAGACAGCCCTTGCCCAATTAAAATGCCAAAGTAGATGTTCCTTTAGACAAATACACAAAAGTGCATGTTTATATGATAAACTTCACCATACTTTTCAGGCAAGATTTTTAAGATGAGGTCTGTTTTTCTAATATTAAAAGTTTGTCCCTCAGCCACTATGACATGCTTACAACTCTCTGAGATGTTTTCCATTTAATTACACTTCACTTTATATAAGCATCTACTTCTTTTTCAGGTACCTCATTTTATTACCATTCAAAGGAACACTAATGA
The DNA here is from genome assembly GCF_048773025.1 of Camelus bactrianus. Lineage (NCBI taxonomy): Eukaryota > Metazoa > Chordata > Mammalia > Artiodactyla > Camelidae > Camelus > Camelus bactrianus. Next base: position 7,058,433 of record NC_133541.1, read on the forward strand.
GATTGCAAACACAATCTGCTTTTATAATTGTTACATTAAATTATGAGGAATTTTAGAATGAGCGACCACCAGTTGTTTCCATTGCAAAAGGTGAAAAAAAAAAAGGAAGGAAGGGAAAATATTTTTGATGGGGATATTTTTTCTTTTTTTTCTTTTTTTTCTTTTTTTTAATCCAAAATGCAGTGTCTGAAAGACTTATTTTTGCTTGGAGAACTTTCTGCCTGTACTGAATGAAGGGCATTAGCATTCATCCCACACCCTTTCTAGCCACCCACACTGCTCATCGTCCCCAGTGCCAACCCCATGATAGGGTTTCACATAAATTTATATTCTTTCTCCTTTTACATCTCCCACCACAGTTAGTACCAACTCCGCATACATCACTGGATGGATGTGGTATTAACAGCCAAGAGCATTTCCAGAAGGTGCACAGTGAGCTCGCCGTAAGTAATAAGAAGCAATCATAGGATACAGTGAGCCTCACTGATGATCAGGACAGGGAGAAATTGGATTTGGCTGGAATGATGCCAGTGATTACACCAAAGATCAAGCAGAATGAATACACTGAGCTCCGAGCAGGCATGCTCTCATTTTCATATGAATAGCATCTCCTGAATAAATGCCAAAATGGCCTTTGAGATGTTATTTAAAATGTTTCATTAGGATGGTATAAATTCTGATAAACTTATTTTTCCATCAGGGACTTTATTACAATACTGAACCCAAAAGAGAATAAACTGAAGAAAATGATCATGTCAAGACCCAAGTTGTAACTTGTATTCAGAGCTGCAAATGGAATCAATGCCCCCATTTTTCCCCCAGTTTCCTTCTGTTTTAAGGTCTTAGGCTTTTTTCTCCTTTTCTCCCACCATTGGTTTCTTCTCTTCCCTCTGACTTCTTTGTCTCCCTCCTCTTCCTCCCTCAAGGTCGTTATAGTTCAGGGTCACATCTCCATCATCTTCTTCTGTTTCCTTGTCACTGGCAGTGTTACCAACTTTCATATTTCAGAAGTTTTATTTCCTTTGCCTCTCCTCAGTGATGAGATGGAAAGATGGGGGAGGCTGCCTGCCTCTGTGACCTGGCGAATGATGAGTATTTGGCATAATAGGTTTAAAAACGATTGCATGGTTGGGGGCGGGGGGTGGGGAGGGCTGGGAGGCACATATGAAGACAAAGCAGGAGAAAGAATTGTACTTACTGCATCCTGAGTCTGTTGTCCTGAACCCAGCAGGTGCCAAACCCACGTCTTTAGTGACTAGTTCCAGCTGTTGCTCTTTGCGGGGCTGAAGAGGATCACGACAGTTTTCCAGGACAGCCTCCACGTGTATGGGAAGCAGGAAGAGGCAGTAGTTTTTAAGGCCACCAGTTTGTAATTTTACCCAGTGTGTCACAGGAGCAGAAAAAAATCATGTGTGTCTGCCCACAAGAGCCTATGAGCAGAGTAGGCCATATTCCTATTAGATGGTGTATTTGACAATATTGTCACCATGCTGTATTCTAAAAACACAAACAGTAATTTCTTAGATTTCATAATCTCAATACTGTGCCTGTGTAATAACTAGATACTATTTTACCTAATTGACTGTGATGTGGAATCTGAGCTGGATTTGAATATTCTCCTAAAGTAGTAGTATTGTGGTTTCTGCTCTTAAAATTGCTATTATCATCTTTATGGACAGTTTCTGTATACAGACACAAAAGCATCGATCTTAACAATTTTCTTTTAAATAAGAACACCAGCCCTACTCAATGAGGGTGCAAATACATAAATGTGGTCTGCAGCTGCCAGGATCCAGGCAGAGGCCTCACCTCCTAATGGGACGTGAGCTAGGCGGCTGCGACCTTCTGTTTGGATCTCCACTCCTTACACTCGCTGTGGCTTCTCCTCCGCAGATCTGCCTGCGGGCTGTGCTATCAGTGTTATTCAAAGCATTCCATTCTAGGTAGAGACCACATACTGTTTATCCACTCATCTGTTGATGGGCACTTGTGTTGCTTGCAACTGTTGGCTATGGTGAATAACCATGCAGTGCGCTAAACAATAATGCTAAACACTTTTCCTCCAGCTGGAGGACCCTGCAAGATATTGCATATTCAGAGCATTAAACGGCACTTTGTTGGATGATAGAGTTAAGGCCACCACCAACCCCCATCTGAGCCCTGCTCTGGGGAAGAAGCTTGAGGCATAAATCTGGCTCCTTCAGAGCTATTGGTGGGAAGATGCTCTGCAGAGCCCGGCTGAGGGCGCCCCCTGCTGCCAGCCATCCCTTCAGCTCCTGGCCGCCTCTGGAACCCAGGGCGGCACTGGTCCATTCTCCCGGACAAGAACGGAGGAGAAACCAGAGAAGGACCCGGGAGAATCCACCCAAGCCGTGAGCCCTAAACACCGTCCCGGGATCCTGCGCTAGTGGGGGCTGTGCTGTAGACAGCTACTCTGTATCTCTTTATATCAGGAACTGGAGTAAGAACAACTGCAGCAGAAGGAAGGGGGAAAATGGTCCTTTGTTCATCCAGATACAAAGCAAATAGATGTTTAGTCCTTAGGCTTCTGAGAAGTAGTATGTTTTCCTCACAAATAGAAGAAGCAGCGCTAACTCCTGTGTCCTGTTCCGGGCACCTTGTATAGCTCACTGAAGTCTCCTAAAAGACCCAAAAGGTATTATGGTACTCATTTCAGAGATGAAGAAACTGAGGCCAGAGAGGGTAATTAACTTGCAGAAAGTTTCACAGCCGTCGGGGTGTGACCCTCAGCCACAGGGATCCTTACCTTTCTAAGCCCCTCTCATCCAGAGTTACACAATCTCAGTTCATTGTTATATCAGCGGTTAACTTACTGCCATGCTTGTGTCAGTGATATTTTTTTAATTTTATTTTTTAATTGAAATGTAGTTGATTGACAGTGTTAGCACCAGGTATGTAACAAAGTGTTTCAGTTATACATATACATACATATATACATAATTTTTTTCAGATTCTTTTCCATTCCAGCTTATTAAAGAAATTGAATATAGTTCCCTGTGCTACCCAGTAGGTCCTTGAGAATATTTTTAAGAATAAAGCAGAAAGCAAATGTGAAATAAGTAGAGAAATAAAGGGCTATCTATGAGTGCTCTTCAGGGGTGTTCTCTATTTGAATTTTATTGATGCCACAGCAGTTTTATCTTTCTGTTAATAGTGCAAGTCAAAAGTGTATAATATATTTATTCTTCCTTCTGATTCTTTTTTTGGAATTACACCTTTATTCTAATGGTTCCAGGAAACAGCCTCCGGTGCCCAGTTTCTTTGGGATGAAGGTTAAAATTTGGATCCCTGCAGAACCCTTAGGGGCTGCCTGTCGTATCAGATAACGTATGTAACACGCGGAAATACCCGCAGGCGTGCCTGACGCAGGCCGCACTTGCGTCACCCACCCCTCAGGACTCTCCCGGCTTCTGCCCTCCCACCCCCTGGGTGAAGGGAGCATCACAGTGGCTCCTACCCGGGAAGGTGGCCTTGAGGAGGAGGTTAGCCCCTAATGAGTTCCCACCAAGCAGAGTCTGGCCCACAGAAAATGGTGAGGGGATGCTGGCTGCCTTTCTGTGAAGACCTCAGTTCGTCCTGTATCAAAAGGAAGGGCTTCTCCAGCACCGTGATGCTGTTCCTTGCAGCCTTATTCACAGCAGCCAATGGTTGGCAGCAACACAAGTGTCCGTCAGCAGATGAACGCATAAACAAAATGTGGTCTCTACACAGGATGGAATGTTCTCCAGCCTTAGAAAAAGAAAGGAGTCCTGCCGCAGGCTGCCCCCGTGGACGGCCCTGGAGGCCATCGTTACACTAAGTGAAACAAGCCCATCACAAAACAAACGCCCCGCGATTCCGCTTGCACGCGGGCCTGGAGTGGTCAGACTCTTAGAGACAGAAAGCAGAATGGTGGTGGCCACGGACGAGGAGACGTGTTGAGTGGGCGTGGAGTTTCAGTTGTGCGAGATGGAAAGTTATAGAGATCTGCTACCCAGCACTGTGCGTATAGTTGACACTGCTGAGCTGCTCACTTAAAAAATGGGTAAGAGGGTACATTTGCTATTATGTGTTTTTTTTAACACAGTTAAAAATCAAAAATTTTATAGTAAAAAGTAGAGCTTCTCCACATGGGGGGAGCCCTCTCAGGCCAGGGTGCGGTAAAGCCGTCACGCCGGGCACAGCGGGGACCTCCGGGCGCCGTCTGCGCAGGTGCAGGCCCCAGACGGTTTTGTCGTCCGGTTGTGTTCTTGGGATTAGCTGCACGTTGATCTGTTTTCTACATAAATCATTGAAATGTATGAAAATGGCTTCGTCACAGCTGTGACCTGAGAGCCAGCACACTCCCCAGAGTGGTTTAGTTAACAGACATATTTTCCCTTTACCAGATTTTTTTAGACATCATTCCAGGTCTGTCTTAAAGGACACACAAGCGTATCCTAATTTGTCATAGAAATTGAATTAATTTGTTCCTAATTGTTGCAGTGTCGTCCTCATGTTGAGTCTGTGGAGGATATGGACGCATCTGGTGGCTTTAAGCATCACTGAGAAACTTGGGAGAATGCACAAAATACTAGCGCCTTTCTTTGTCTTTCCCCCGCCTCCTAGCAATGCAGCAAGAAAGCCTCTGCCTCCCTCCTGTGGCTGCTGAAGTCGTCCAGCATCATCGCCAGCCGCCCCTGGCCGCGGATCTCCCTGACGGTCATCACCACGGCCATCATCCTGACCATGGCTGTGTTCAACATGGTGAGTCGGGCCCTGCCGGACGGTGCTGTCCAGCGGGATTTCGAAGCCTTGCCCGCAGCTCCTTTGACAACACCAGTTGCTGCCTGTTACACTCAGCCTCCACCCGCCGCAGCAAGGGCTTTCCTGGGAGGGGGGAGGGGGGCTCCTGCCACCACCGGCTTCCCACCTCCTGGCTCCTGCGGGTCCCAGCTAAAGAGATGCCACCAAGTGTCAGCAGGGTGGTCACCCGGGGACGACAGAACCAGCAGATGAAGGAGAGCGCAGTGGGAAATGTGTCCCACTCTGGGGTCTCAAATGCCTGATTTCAGACATGCTGTGCAATTTTGAAGATTCTTCATTAAATTTACCCGGACTCCACTTCACTTCTTGAAAATGAGAGCTGGCACCTCTCTGCCAAGGTGGATTTCAGGGCAAACGAACTGGTGCTCTTAACACACTCAGCATGGCATCAAGCATTTGGTAACCAGTGGTCGCTCTTAACGATATCAGCATTATTACTGGTGTCTCCTTAAAAGTAAGACGCTTAGGTGATCGGTACACACTGAGACACGTCCTTATTGTTATTCTGACATCCTTATTGTTATTCTGACATCGTCACTGTCAACCATAAGGTTATGAAACTTTAGACGTTGGATGCTTTACTCGAGTTGGGACTCAGGAGTGTCGTGAGTACATCCCTTGCCTTCTGGAAGCACCAAACGAGGTAGAGGAGAGGAGGCACACATGTTAAATAATAAATTCATGGTTCTCCTGGATGAAACTGTGAGCGTTCATTCAGGAAAAAATCACCGAGCACAAGTACGTGCCTGGTATGCTGCTAGAGACGCAGAACCCAAGCCAGTCTTCCTCCAGGGGTTCACGGTGGGGCTCGGGGGGCAGACAGCTGGGGGAACTGTTAGGAGGGCATCCGAGGGCCCACACGGAGGCGTAGAGAGGCAGCGAGGACGAGGGGCGAGGGGCCTGCCGGGCAGAACTCTGAAGGCTGAGCAGGAGGAGTTTCACCATATGGTGGGTGGAAGATGAGAAGGGGGAAGACATTTGGTGTCGAGGATGAGAAGAGAGAGAAATCTGTATTGAGAAGGATGTTGAATGTTCACTTGGGACCAGTCCTTCACATTAGACTCTAGATGGAGCAGTTTCTCCGGACACACCTGGGGGTTCAGGTGAGGGCGATGCCAGAGGAAGCAGGTGGGCAGGGCCCCAGCTGTGAGGGTGGGCTGGCCCCTTCATCCACGTCACTCTGCCCAGAGTAGAGAAAGGAGAAAATTTCCCCTATTTTTGAGCTTTCTTGTAATTTCTTATGAATCACTGGAGGGGAAGGACGTGTCCATCAGGGTGTCATTTTTTGTTCACATCTGATGGTTTACAGAACAGTGCCCTCCAGCTCGTCAGGTCCCCAACCTCTTGAGTTTTGACTGCATGAGGCAGACACCAGGTCCTGTGTCCCCAGCCAGACTGCATGATGCTGTGAGCTCCCTTGGGTCACACACACACCACCAAGGGTACTGATACAGCGCTCAGACCCAGGCAGGTAGGAGTGAGCATCCGTGGGGAGCCAGGCGCGGGAGGTGGGCTCCGGGTCACTCACTCACACCGGGGGCAGAGCGCACCTCCCCCGCTGGGGATGCAGGTGCGGTCCAGGAGTGACCTGCCTGCAGCTAAGTGCCTCCCGCCGTATTTCTGGGCCTGTTTTCCCAGCTGCACTTGAACCTCTCCATTGTGGAGAGGTTTCTATTTAATGCAGCATAGCTTTTAAAACTTGCCTCGGTACTTCTTTTGAGAACACAGTTCCTAGACTAACTGAGTCCTGCTCTCAAGTGGTGGTTTTGCTATTTCTAAGCAGTTATTGACCCAGTGAGGCTAATCCAGGCACTGGACTCACTCTCCAAAGGGCCTAGCAGCTCTTTTGTGGGTGGGTTTGGGGAGGGGCTGCCTTCATGAGCAAGCTTTGCTTCAGTCCCTGGGAAGAAAATTTAACTTTTTTGTCAGGAAACTTCATGTTTTTAAAGTCACAGCCTCATTCAGATCCTCTAATTCAGCTCCTGTGATTTATAAGCGTTCTCTTAGGGACAAAGCAAAAATGCTTTCCTTTTCTTCCTTTTTTTTCTGTTTTCAATATGATTTTTCCTGTGGGTAAAATCTGTACAACATACAGTTTATGGGTTTCACCATTTTTAAGCGTACGGTTTAGGGGCATTCGGTACGTGTGCAGTGTCGTGCAATCATCACCACTATCTGTGTCCAGAACTGTTTCATCACCGCAGACACAGACTCTGTACCTGCGAGCAGTAACTCCCCACTGCCCTGGCCCTGGTAACCGCTACTCTGCTTTCTGTTTCCATGAACTTGCCTGTTGCAGATAACCTCACGTGCGTGGGATTACACGGTGTTTGTCCTTTTGTGTCTGGCTGGTTTCGCTTGGAATAGTGTTCCCAAGTTTCTCATTTTCTCTTTGATGTGCAGCCCCCCACAGCAGCGGACCCTCTCAGTCTGCACTGGGCTTTCTAGCCAGTGGCAAACAGCCCTTACTGGCTGTTTCTGTCATCACCTGCCATCATCCAGGAGCGTGAGGCACGCTGTGGGGGCCAAGGCCGCCCACGATCTCCCCTGCCGCTGTCTGTGTGGTGGACCATTCCACACCGAGCCTCCACGTGGCGTGTGTCACTGATGTGTAGCCCGAGGCTGAATGGTCACAGCCCCGACAAGAGCAGGGGCCAATAGGGATGCTGCGCTCAGAGAACCGGCTCCTTTCACTCTCATGCACACTAATGCAAATGCCAGAATGGCCAAGTGAGTTTATTTAAAATGAACCATGGGGTTTTGCCAGGACATCTTAAACACCTAACACTCACCCCTGTGACACCAAACACCCCAATAAAAAATAGAGAAAAACAAATCAGTTATCCAAAATTTTTTCTTCAAATATGGGGTTTGGGGCACCAAACTGAGAACAGCCTGTGGGTCTTGTTCCGTTTGACTTCTCAGCTGACTGTTTAGAACCACGTATGAGACGCTCAAATCCTCTGCCATTTTTTTCTGACATTTTGACCATGTCATCGTGTGATTCTTCCCATCATTTTGCAATCTTTTCTGAGACACCTCTCAGAGAATGTTATAAATAGCCCGGCTTTGTGAGCCACTCAGACAAGGAGTTAGCCGTAGTGAACTAGTAGTTAACGAGGACGCTCTCCGGACTTCTCACTCCAGCCAAATGACAAGCAACGGTGTTACCAGGCACAGAACACGGCATTAAATCCCATGTTCACAACTGAATAGTATCTGAAAAACATAATTCTGAGATGTTTTACATTGCCTGGGAAATGTAAAATTGGGAAGTCGGGCTAAAAATTGTAATTAATTAGGACCTCTTGTCCAGAAAGAGGATATCATTTCCCCGTGATGACAGAGGCTGTGGAATATTAAAGCAGATCCAGAGAGACGTCCCTCAAATAATGATGATACGAGAAATTCATTCTGTGCAGAAAATGATGGCACTTTAACCCGGAGGAGAGAGGGACCTGGGACAGATAAAGCTCCGGTTTCAACAGCTATAATTAGGAGTTTGTTATTTTAAAGTAACGAAGAAGACAGAAGAGGAAAATTGATTCCAGACTGCAGTGTGGTGCCGCGTAGACAGGATGAAGGGGTTCTTGATTTTAGGGGTAGTTAATGTAAAAAGTAGAAAAAAGTAGCAGGAGGGAGTTAACGAAGCATTACTGGATGTGACGACTGAAGTTCTCCACTGCAGTTCAAGTTCACGCCATCGTATTACCGCATAGCCTAGGTGGTCCTCACAGGACATACTTCTGCTGGTTGTACAGCAAGAATTTAGTTTCTTCTTTATATGCTGATAGAGCAAATAGGGTATTTTTAAACTGTTTTAAGATCTCAGTTGCCTGAGACTAGTAACCTGTTAAATTGAATGGTGTCCTTCTATTTGTTTCTTGATTCTTTATTTAAATCAGTTTCATTTTCGATCTGTCAGATCTAAATTTGTAACATGTTGAAGCCTGATGTTTGCCAAGCAGTTACTACATTTTTCTCCTGATGCTATTTTTCTCAAATAATTAGCACATTTATGTTTCAGCCGGGGGTTGTGACATTTTTGATAAATTCTTTACTAGTAAATAAAGAAATCTATACAGTTATTTGGTTTTTAAATCAGCATTTTGCAGTGTTTTATGAATGGTAAAATGGGTATCTGGTATCATTCCTGGCATCTGAGAGGAAACGTTCTCAAGAACATACAAAATAAATGGCTTTTTCTTTACCTAAGTAAAGTACTGTAGGTATTTGACAAGAACTCTTGTCAAAGGAAACAAACAGAAGGGAGGAGGCTAACAAAAGCAATCACGGAAACGATACAGGGACGTTTCCCTTTTTAGACCTTGAGTTTGGATGGTTAGCCCCGTGCAGAAAAGCCAGCCTAGTTTCACAGATGAGATGAATTTCTTTTGTAAAGGGAACCTGGGCCCAGTGGTTTCTCCGGTTTACCTGTACTGAACACTTTTCTGACCCTCAGCCACGATACAGAAAGTGACTGCTCCTCAGTCACCTGAACAGTTTGTGCTGACGCTTCTCCAGGAAAGAGAGAGACAGAGAGAAACGGAAACAGACAGACAGACAGAGGAGGAGAGCGAGGGAGAGAGAGAAACAGAAAAAGAGAGGCTGAGTTTTTCCCACCTTGCGGACTGGCCGCACTTTCCTTCTGGCTGCTGATATTGGTGGCCATTATATGAGAACGAATCACCTTTATTTTCTCAGGATTACTCCTTTTTAAAGAAAAACATCAGGACCCCCTTTCTAAGAGTCCTGAGAGCATCCATCCCCTCCAAACGTGATCCCTCGAGGTCCTGGGCTGCCAAGCACTCACGTGCAACAGACACAGATGTTGGTGTCTGTTAGTGCACTTTGCCCACAGAATGAACTTATTTTCTTAAAATGAAAACCTCATACAACTGCACTGACTCATTCCACGTCTGAGCCTAGTTGGTGAAGATGCTGCAGAGACGCCACGTGAAGACTCCGATGTCACAGTGGAGGGTCGAGGGTCTGAGTGCGGTGACGTCAGCCTCACACGTAATTCTAACCGAAGCTCCCTGCCCTGTGCTGTGTGCATTTTAAAACTGATGTTTGACAGAGGTGCTTCTGTTTTCTTCCGCATCCATCCTGTAGGTCTGGAATTCACTATGACGTGCAGAGCATAGCAGTGTGATTTACTTACTCAACAGAGACTCTCAAAGCCTCCGAGAGGAGCTGGGAGGGGAGGGCTTAGCTCAGGGGTAGCGTGCGTGCTTAGCTTCGTGGTTTCAAGCCCCAGCCCCTCCATTAAATAAGTAGATAAATAGATACCTCCCCTCCAAAGGAAAAAAGAAAAGAAAAAAGAAGAGATGAAGGGGTCAGCACCGCTAACAGAGACGCTGGGTTGCCCACACAACCCTGTTTACTGCGCCGAAGGAACGCCTGGTCGTTAGTGAACGTAACACCCATCTCCTGTCTCTTTAGTCTCTTTTGCACGAATTCATTGAGAAAAACACTTTCTTTGCAGTTTTTCCTGAGTGATTCGGAGTCAGAGGAAACGACTCTTCCAATGGCCAACGCGTCAAACACAAGTCTTTCTGCTTTAAATAATCAGGCAGCGACTCTGCGTGCACAAAATTTGTTTTTCCTGCCGGTAAGAACGCTTCGCTCATTGCTGCTCTTGTTGTCTCCTGTGTGCTGTTCCCTGCGGGGTGGCATGGCTCCACCTCCTCGTCTGGGACAGACTTTACTTTTCGTCTTTGGTTTCAATACCTGAGTTTGTCCTGACCAGGGGAAAACTGCCAGTGTTCAGCAGAGAAGTCCCAGCCACGGGCACCCATCAGGTCTCATGTGCAAACCGGCAGTGGCACTTTGAGGCCCTCATGGGTGACTCGTGTTTCTCCCCTGAATGCTGCATTTTATAGCCTGTGTCCCAGCACGTAGCATTCGACTGTACGTCACTGACTTTCGGGGTCTGTCACTTACAGGTTGTGCTAATTATCCTGGTGAATTAGAGTCAGCTTCCTGGCTCTGTGGTGACGAGGCCCACGGCTCACATTTCTCTCTTTCCTTTGGTTGCAGATGTGTCAAGTGATTATATCCTCAAATAATCCTTGCTAACTGGCCCGTTTTAACTGATGTCCAAGAAAAGGGCCTCGACTGAAATTTCAAAACTTACTAACACATTAGTCATTTAAGTGAAAAGAGTTAAATCAGTTATTTGCTGCTTAATAACTTCTTTCTTCCCATGAATTTTCATGTGCAAAAAAAAATAACTTTGTGGGGGAGGATATAGCTCACTGGTAGAGTGTGTGCTTAGCGTGCACGAGGTCCTGGGTTCAATCCCCAGCACTTCCATTAGAAAAATAAAAACAAAAATTTGATACCTTCCTTTTCATTTTCTGAATAATCATCTAAAGTAGCATAAATTCTTCCCACTTGGCTTGTCTCACATAATCAGTTTCAAGAGTGCTAAATGAGCTCTTCTGGGCACTGAAATTGATCATTCAATATGTGTATTTTTTCATCTTTCTCCCAATTTTTTAAACTCCATGAGCTATGATGATTAAGGAGATCTCCTTTCTTCATTCTTCTTTCGTTGGTTTGTCCCTTTGATATTAGGCTTTGATCCTAAGCCAGGCTTGTTTCTGAGGCCAGAGAGCAGCGTCCACATGGTGTCCCCAGAGGCTCAGGATGAGAGGACAGCATCAGTTTTGTGCCTTGTCCACGGGGTCCTGGCCTTCGTTTGGGGCAGGACTGTGAACCCCAGTGAGCACTGGGGATTGCCTTCTCTGTGTCAGTTATGTGAACAGTGAGAGATGGGATTCCTGGGGAGGGTTTACTGGCTGTGATCTCAGTGTGGGCAGTTCGGAGCCCCTTTCTCTAGGGGATGATGTAAACTGCCTGGCTTTTCCTCCTTGGATGGAGGCCCCAGCACACAGTCCATCGGCAGTGGAGGGGCCGTGCCTGCGAGCCATCCCCACGCCGCATCCCCCCGACTCTTGGACGGTTTACAGTGAAGATGCTTTTTCACAGGAAAGAAAAGCATAGCTGGCAAATCATTTTTCTGTAATCTCTCCATCCAGAGTTTGAGTTGAACGGCTCACCATCCTTGGCACCCCGAAAGGCAGGAAAGTCATCATCATGAATTTCATTTAAGAAAGTCTGTGTGATATCTTATTTTCAAAGAAACAAATCATTAGAAACCCAAGATAGTGAAAGGGCACCTTTCGTCAACCAGAACAGATTCCGAAAAAAACACACAGTAGACTGTAAAATCTAGGTCAGACTTAGTCAGCAGGGCTACTGTTGTTCCAATAATAAATCCTCAGAAAGAGGATTATGGTGAGCTTTGCCAAGGAGGCCCTGCGTCCTCACATACTGTCTGTGCAGAAATGGCATTATTAACTTGCAAGGTTAGGGATCCCCGAGGAGCTTCGAAACAGCCTGGCTTCCGTCTAAATGGATGGAAAGGAACGCCGGGAAAGCCGTTTTGCGGATACGCATGATGCCTCAGTTACTCCTCCCAAAGCCCGCCTTCCGTGATGTCCGAGGTTGATTGACAGCGGGTGGAAGGCGTGTCCACATTCACTGCGGCAGGAGATGAGAAGTGGTGCCGCTCTTCCTGGTGGTCATTTGTGATAGTCAAAAAGCGTAGAAACAGGCATACTTTTTACCCTGCAACACAACTCTTAGAAATTAATTTTAAAGGTGCGAAGATTTAGCTACAGGAGTGTTCATCAGAGTGTTTATATAACAACAAAAACAATGGAAGGAAGCAAACAACCTAAAAGTTAGAATAAATTTAATTGTTTAAATTTTGTTATGAACATACGATTTAATTATATCCCGCCACTATAGAAGATGCTGTAGAAAAGTATTTAAGGACATGGAAATATATACCTGTAAGTTATTAATTGAAAAGTGTCATTGAAAATCATTCCAAACAACACATTCCTAATTTCCTAAAATAATAATACCAATAATAAGTAGCAATGACACCCGAAAAGCTGGAAGGACAGACAAAAAAATTAATCATAGCTCAGGTTGGATGTTCGTGATTGCAGGAGACCCTTACTTTTTATATCGGTCCTTTGTACATTAATATTTAACATCAGATACTTCTGTAGCAGAAGAAAAAGTCACTTAAAAATGTCAGAAAACAGAATCAGCCAGAAAGAATCTTTGCCATGTTGTCAGTTCACACTATATAAGGCATTTATATCGTTTCATCCACAGATCTATACTGTAAGTTAGATATTGGGAGTTCCGGTTTTTCCAGGCGAGGAAACGGAGGCCAAAAGATGCTTTAGTAAATTACAAAGATGACAGTGGCTGTTCCCTTGGTATGAAAATGCAGGCTGATTTCACTGAATGTGTGAAAAGTGTTCATGACAATAGGAACCAATTTTAACTTAATAGTAACTAATGTTAATAGTAAATAGTAACTAAGACAAAATTAACTCATAATTATATTAACTGTAACAAACCTATATAAAAATAAGAGTACAAATGATTATGTCCTAGCAGAAGTCAGTTCAGGCGCCTACAGCCAGAATCTTGACAACCAGTGATCTCCGCGCTGGGCTGCCTTGAGTGGTAGAGAGGTGTTCTTTGGGGCTCCCTCTGAAGATACCAGCAGGGTCCTAACCTACCTTTAATGAATTCCCGCAGTACCTTGTGCGTGGCCCCCAAGTGTCCTAGAAAGGGTATTTAATAGGAAAGGTCCAGGAGGGGCTTCAGGATGATGGTACAGAGGGTGCCGAGCTCACTCCCTCCCACAGATACATCAATACAAGATGCGCTGAAAGGCTGTTTCCTGTCGACGCATGTTTCTGGGTAGATGTCCCTGAAATGTGAAAGCGTTTTAAAAGCCTGAGAATGAAGGTGAACTCCTAGGCATATATTACAGGTGTTGGCGCATATTTAAACCTAGAGCTGTTACCGAAAACCTTTACAACCCTACCGCCCTCAGTCCCCCAAATGCACACGCTGCTACACACACTTGTGTAAGGGGCTCCTCAGTCTGCTCACTCAGTTAGGCTGAACTGTTGGAAACTTTCATCATCAGAAAGGTTTTCAGCATAATTTTAGCAGCAGAATCCTTTTTAAAACCAACTCTTACAAAGAGCCCCAGTTTCAGAATGTATACAGCTTCCCAGGGGCCAGATGCTGTTCTGTGCTCTGTATTATCTCATTTAATCCTCACAAGAATTCTTCAAAGTGGGTATTCGCCTCATCCCACAGACATGCCTTTCATTATTTGTGCAAATAAGCTGCTTTGTCGTTGAAGGGGAGACGCTGAGTCGGAGCTTCCTTCGCTGCCTGTTCCCAAGGCGATTTCACGGCTTTTCAAGAGCTGTTTGTAATCCGCCGCCTGCTGCCTCATAGAGCAGGTTACAAACCCAGGCTTGGCAAACTCTCGGTGGGGACTGATACTTTGAAAAATATGATGGTGGATTAGCCCAAAAATGAGCTAAAGAAAGAAGGCATACAAAGCTGCAGCCCGTGTTTTATTAGATTCACCAGAAAGGAGCCCACCGCATCAGGCTGTAAGGCTCCGCAGACCCTGGGCGGAGGGCCCCTGGGGGGGCGCGCGGGGCTCCCTGGGCTGCTCTCAGAGGCCGCCCCAGCCCTGGTGCCCCGTGGGTCACTGAGCCTCACACCTGCCCTCAGAAGGTGATCCTCGGTCATTAAGTATTTCCGTGATTGAGGAATTAACATAGTAGTGGCAGAAGTCCCCCGTAAATGAGGGCTGGTCTCCAAGCACAGGCTGCCTCTCTCCCACCTTCTGCGTTAGTGAGACTGAGTTAGTGGTGCCCCTCCAGTGTCTCCCAGGCCACCCGTTCTGGCATTCCTCTCTGTCAGCCTAACAGCCCCAGCAGGACACACTTCCTCTCTTCCTCTCCCTGTTCTCTGTTGTGGGGGGTTGGTGGTCTGAATAGTGGAGAACTGACGTCAGGTAATTGTGGCCGAAGAGGTTGCGCTTACAAACCCTTGGCATCCCCTAAAATGCCACCACCTGTCAGGCTCCCCGGCCGAGGCACGCCTCACTTCTCAAAGACTGCCCCAGCTGCTGTGGGACCCAGGGGAACTGCTGGTCCTCCTTCTGAAGGTGAAGTGCCAGCTCGGAGTCCTCACTGGCAAGCTCTGGTTAATTCTTGCCTGGGTGCCTCCCGCAGGGAAGGAAGGGCACTGTGGGACCACTGCAGCTCGTTTTCTGACTTTTTCTTCCCCAAGAACAGGACTGATGAACTGATACCAGTAGCCTTTCCCAGGGCTGACTGTGGATGACCCTAGCTGGGGAAATAAAATTAAGAGATAGAATGACAAAAATAAGCAGTTTTTACAAAGCTTATTGCATATAATGAAACTAAAATGGAGTAGTTTACACACTGGGCTATTTTTAAAAGGCAAGATACTAACTATTATACATAAAATAGATAAACAACAAGGTCCTACTGCAGAGCACAGGCAGCTGTAGTCAGTATCTTGTAATAGCCTATAATGAAGAAAAATATGAAAAGGAATATATATATATATGTATATGTATAACTGAATCACCGTGCTGCATACCAGAAATTAATACACTGTAAAACTGACTATACTTCAATTTTAAAAAAAGAAAAAAATCAGTCAGATCTATGTTTTATTAAAGTGATGAAACTTTACTGAGTGCTAATCCTGCTGCGGCAGTGCTAAGATAGTAGCCAACCCTTGTTATTAAAAACACCAGGATAAAAAAAATAAAATATTTTTTTAATTAAAAAAATTAAATTAAAAAGAAACCAGCACAGAACAAGCAAAGGCTTTGTGAGAATGATACCTCTTTCCACTCAGCGAGCCCCTCCGGGCCCGCGGGGCGGTGGGCTCCCAGCCTCACTTGCTCAGTGAGCAATAGGAGGACGTTACTGGGATTTTACAGATGACGACATTGTGGCTCCCCTGGTAAGCGACTGGAGCAGGACTGAATCCAGGGCTGTCCTGTCTTGACTATGTTCTTTGTAGTAAATAGACAGAAAAGCGCTGATACGGGGCGGGCCTGCGGGCTGCTTCCAATGGCCCATAAAAGGCGGCCCGCGCCGGCTTCTTCGTCACACTTGGTCCTGGGATTTCACTGAGTGCCTGTTCACTTCCAGGGCGGTCAAGACTGACCCTGGCCAAAGCTTTTAGCTTTTAAAATCCTTTCTGTTCTGGATAGTCCCTCTGACACACAATTTCCCTTTTAACCAAGTGCCTAGGATTTCTTACACTTTTAACAGAACTACCTATAATAATTTGTATCCTCCTAATGAATTAGATAATTGAAAGGTCACAGAATATTCTGTCTTGTAATTTTGTTTTAATCTGTAAATGTGCATGGTTTTCATCTCCACAAAGCAAGTTGTTTTCATCTTTGTTGACATTTGCCTTTAACATGTCTTCAATACAGATTTCTAAAAACTATTTCTGAAAAGTATTTGACAATACGCATGATAATTTGTATTAAACGTGCTGTGGTGGGTGAGACACCATGTAATGAGTAATTCTTGTCTCAATCAAATGGGTTTAGTCATTTATCACTGGATCCAAAAGCAGAAAAAGGCATCTGCTTTCACAGTCAGTTTACGAGTTGAGCAGGAGAGCTTGGAGGTGGTCCCCATGTTTACTTCGCATGCATTCCCAGGAAGGAGAGATCCTAAGTTCTCATGCGACCTTGTCCCTGTCCCAGTACTTTATATACAGCTGCATCCTGGGGTTGATCTCCTGTTCGGTTTTCCTGCGCGTGAACTACGAGCTGAAGATGCTGATCATGATGGTGGCGCTGGTGGGCTACAACACCATCTTCCTGCACACTCACGCCCACCTCCTGGACGACTACAGCCAGGTCCTGTTTGAGAGGTAACCTGCTTCCTCTTGCCTTCTCTTTCCTTTGTTCTTTCATGGGATGTTGATAACGTGAGTGTGTGTGGAGTAAATGCAAATTAGCACAGCCCTCGGGAATCGTTGTGTGAGTTCTGAATGATGATTCAGGAAGATGATGTGTGTTTTTATGATAGATTACGTAGATAGGTATTATAGTCTATAACTAGAAGATATGAAATAGTTTAGAGAGACGATGTTAATAATCCGTACTGTGTTGATAAGAAGAATCTTTTTGCTCACCTTCAGCATTATTCATATTTTGGACTGAATAATTTCCAGGGGATTGGGGGTGCAGGTTTGTCCTGTGCATTGAAGGTTATATAGCAGCCTCCCTGGCCTCTGAGCAGAAGATGCCAGACACAGTCCCCCCACCCCTAGTCATGACAACCAAAAATGCCTCCAGACTTTGAAGAATATGCCCTGTCAGGCAGTGTGGCCCCCTCGTTCAGAAAAGCTGAATCCATAGACACAAAAATACAGGGAAAATGAGTGGTTCCATTCACAAGTTATAGTGCAAATTTCTTACTGAAGATTTCCTAGAACATCCTTGTGTGGAGGGAGTTCTGTCAACTGTGGCAATTCTCTGTTCTATGAAGAAACTGACTTTCAGGAAAGGATGTGACTGTGTTTACTCTGCCAGCCTTAGGACTGGGTGTTTCAAGAGTGAGAGTCTACTTACTCGGGTTTATGAAAAGTTTCCTGTGATCAAATTGCATCTCTAAGCTTATTGTGAATATTTGTTCCCTGCCTGAAAAAAAAAAATGTTTTAATCAGAATATTCTCCATTTCACATCTTAACAGCAAAACCACATTTTGTATCAAATGTTAGGTTTATTTCTGGACCCACCAGGCTTCAGACTTTTTTATACTTTATTATACTTTGCATAATCCTCCATAATACTTCTATATTTCTTTTAACATAAAGTAAATGCCTTAAATATTTGCATAGATCTGTTGCTCCGAAAAGATTGTTTGTGCTGACAACGCATGGCCACTTCTCCACTGGAGGGGGCCAGTATCAGGAAGGTGTGCGCCTTACCATGTAAACATTTCTTACCAATAAAAATACTTTTAGAAACACAATTGCAATGCATTCTCTTCACCTAATTTAATTTTCATCGTTCGCCACACCATGAAACCCTCCTAATCTGTAGTCAAGCTCGGGGTAGTGGAGTTGCAAAAATACATAATTGCATTAAGGAAACTTTATGATTCCTTAGCCAAGATGAGAATGCAATCAGAAGTTAATTTTCCAATAAATTCTCAAAATCGCCAGCCAAACATGCTTTAATATTTCTCGACTGTATCCAGAAAGCCTGGATCGAATCCCTAAGTAAATGCAGCATTATCGATCGTTATGCACAGCTGAGGACACTACTAAATTTCCCTTTATTAAATTTAAAGCTGCTGAGTATGGTACTCATCCAAAGCTGAATAAGAAACTAGATTAGCAAGTTCCTGATGGGGAGGGAATTACTCTGGGGATCCGAGAGAGACGCACCACCTCTGATTAGCACCGCGGCAGCGGTAAGGTAAGGATTTGGTTGAAGAAAAGGAGTCTGATTGTCAAGCCCTTTTGTTTCGTTCAAGATCTTTTTGTGTTTGCTCTCTTGGTTTTATCTTTATAATAACCTGAAAGCTAGGGAGGGCTGACATGAGAAGCCTCAGGGACCTGCCGTCACTTAGTAAGCCAGCATCCTCTCTAGGATGGGTGTTCCTGTCTGTCTAATCTTGGCCGGAAGGTTCTGGCACTTTCTGATTCCTGTATGAGCTGCCACAATATTCCCAGAAGCACTCCTCTGCCAAAAGATGAAATTACTGACATAATAGCATAATACCTCAAAATTAACGGTCTTTCTGTAATATGCGTGTAAAACCCACCCCTAAAAGAGAGACCTCGAGAGCCAGAGCTTGGAATTCCAATTCCTCCAACCTCAGTGTGTGTTTGGCGCAGCCCTGTGACTCATTATCAATGTCATGCTTTCTTTCTCTTTTCTGAGATTCAGGAGACCCTACCCCTCATCAAAGAACTGATGGAGGATTTTTCATCCTTTATCTGCTTTGTTGATGCAGTTCTTTCAGATACGAAACTAGGATCCTGAATCAATCAGTCAGTCAGTCAAGCTGGTCTGAGATGGTGCTTTGAGACTGGGCATCCTTCAGTCCCAAGGCCAGGGGTGCCCCTCACGGAGGGAGAGAGCCGGCTTAATGCAGTGCGGGCAGCACTTCCTGTTCTGATCGAGCTGGTCCTGTGTCACTGAAGTCACGTTCTTGGTCCCATCCCTTTTCTGACCTATTTCTGCTCACTGTGTCCTTGCCTCCTTTTCACTCCTGGTTTCCTATCCTTGCTCTGGTCCTCCTTCTGGGATCATGCGTGGCTGTGGCAGTCAGTGTCCTTGCTGCCCACCTCGGCCTCTGGACTGACCCCACATGGCCACCGAGCTGTCATCTCTGGGTGTGTATGAGGACTGAGCAGCCCTCCCTGCCGGAAAAGTGGAGAGCGCCCCTCTGGATGAATTGTCTCAGGTGTCTGCGGTCTGCTCGCCTCTTTCTTGTGGTCCACACACTGAGGAGCTTATTAGACACTCTCAAATCAAGGCAAGATCAGGTCTGAACCAAGCACCACCCGGCACCCGCAGCGCCCACAGCTGTGCCTGGCATCCGGTGAGCAGGCTGAAAAAGCATCTGTTGAATGAATGAATAAGAGGCGGGCGTGTGGTCCTGAATTACCATTAGAGCCTAAATGCCGGACAGAAAAATGTCTCGCCTCGCCTGCTTCCCCGAAGCCAGAGGCTCCTTGAAGATGTGACTTTTCAGAATCGACATCAGTTTTGCTTAAACCTTTAAACTTCAAGAGGAAGCTTGGAGAGGGCATGCCTGTTTATAGGGTGGTGCTGGGCCATCTTATGAACACACAGTTTGGACAGTGATGTTGTCCTGTGAGTTCACCATGTTTCGGGGGCCTTTTCTGAGCCAGATTTGACATCAAAAATGGAGAACCCAACAGGGAATTTGTTGCTGACTCTGTACAGAAAACAGGAGGAGAAGGCACTAGAGAAACTCCAAACCAGTGAGTAATTCAGAACATAATATCAAAGATATTCTTAGAGATTCACGAATGAAGAAAGCCAATTTTTCAGGAGAACGAAAGACTACCTTGAGGGAGTGTGTCATTAAAATATCCATTAGAATGGAGGCCAGTGATGTCCTGGTCCTTCACTTCACCTGCCATCATGTGATTCTGATCAGTACCTCATGGTGAAGGAAGCTCAGAAGTGTCTGGTATTTAGAAAGTCCGAAAAAATATATTTCTTAATTCTTTGGCATTTACAAGAGTCCTCCATCTTGTCTGTGGTACAAGATGTTTTGCTGAATCAGTCAACAGCAATTCTGGCGCTTTTCCATGACATGGTCTCCCAAAGCCCTCAGCCGGCACCGCTGAGGTTGCCAAATGTCCTACTCGGTGATGGTGATGGTGATGACCACTGATATTGCTGGAAGCTGTTTTCGTTTTGAAGACACTTTTCCCTTCCCATGACAAAAGCTTGCTCTGGAGTCTGTGAGGCATTGTCAGATTTTTCCTGTGAGTTTTTTTTTTTTTTCTTGCAGAACTGAAAAGTCTCAATGGATGAGAATTATCATTCCCCATTATGTTAATCCCTGAGTGCTAGAAATATGTCTTCTGTTCTGAAGAGGTGTGGGGGATGGAGATTGGGGGCAGAGGGGCAACAAGGAGTCCAGCCTATTAGCCAGCTCTGTGTGGACACTTAGCCTAATGAAATGAATACTTTGTGGGCAAAATATAAATAAGATGCATAAGTAAGCAGCAGTGATATCCAGGACCCAGCGTCATCCAGAAGCTCTGGATTGTCGCTGGTAGAAATGTCTGCATACGTTTAACTTCCTGAACTTAGCAACAGCTCCAAATCAAGGATAATGGTGGAAATGCTCAAAAGAACAAGTGTCACTGGGAGCCACGAGTTAAGCTGCTTCAGTGTGGAATTGTTCTGCCTTCTCTGTTTTTCCGGTGTCTCATGGAAAACCCCCAGGCTAGACTTCGACATGTTGTAATATTTTGACAGTGTCCCAGTTAGAGATCAGCTGGCGCTGAGCTCACCAGAAAGCCTGGAGGAAGATCTGCAGCAGTGATTATGCTCCGCGGAGAGGCAGGAGCAGTGCACGTCCACCCTGGGGCAGGTGGTCCCAAGGTGTTCCAAAACACCTGACATTTCTTTAAAGTCTCCTCTTTTAAATGAAAAAGAAATTTATTCCAGATTTGAATTCAAGCCCATCATCTATCCAAAATAATACTGAAAAGATTGGAAATTACTTTCAAATGTAATATCCCAGTTTCTCTTCGTCTTCCTCATGCCCCCACCCAGTGCCAGCCCCAGCAAGTAAGGAACACACGTGTCTGCTTCTCTGTGGCTGACACCACTCGCAGGGAGCTGGGAGGCAGAGGAAGGAGGCGGGTGGTCTGAGCCACCTAATTTAACAAAAACTCAAGTTGCCTTAGGGCTACTCAAATTCTACCAAGCTTTCTTTTCTTCCTTTAAAAGCAACTGAGATGGGGTATAGCTCAATACTATTTATTAGATAGATACATACATACATACATACATACATACATACATAGCAACCATTAGTGACCTACTTTTTAATCTAACCTAAAAAAGAAAATGCCCTGTGGTTTGAACTCATCGCAGGAAGATACTCAATTTTTAGGCTGTTTTGTTTGTCTTGAGAATAAGGGAAGGAAAGAGATTTCACAGAGCCTGGGCCCATAGACTGGAAAGGATATTTACTTTTTATCATCTACTCTTCAATCTATGAGGCCAAAGCCCAGAGCACAGCCCCACAGTATCTGATTGCATGGAAGGACCAGTTCTTCCCACTTAAAACCTCTCTTCTCTACAGAGTGAAACCCTGACTGCGTTAATCAGGGCACATCGTTATCTTCATAGCAAAAGGCCATCACTACCTCTCCGGCCCCACTTTTATTATCTCTCCTGACCTGAAGCTGCCTCCAGGGCTCTTTTCTAAGCAAGAGCCTATCCTTTATTACATTAGTCATTTGCAGCCCCAGAATGTTTTGCTTGGCATTTGTGAATAACACTCTGAAAAGGCATGAGGTTTAGAGCCGTCTGTCCTTGGATGACATCGGTCCTCCTTCTCTGGAAGATTGCATAGGGTTCCGGTGCATCTGTGTCCAGCCAAGGGAGGAAAGAGTCCCTAGAAATGAAATCCCTTAGGTCTTAAACCAACACAGTGATTGGCGCATTCATCCATTTGTTTTTACAACGCACTTTCATTGAACACCCTGTGTATCCCAGGCCTGACTGCTGGAGTCGAAGCACGTAGAGATGAATAAAATATAGTTTCTGCTCTCAAGAACTTACAGAATCTCTCTGTTAGACAGTTGTGTCTCACCAGAGGCCAAAAGGAGACTTGGAGGTTGACTTCCTACAGTGCACCTAGGAACCTGTTGTCTGGGAGCTAGTGACCCAGGGTTGACTCCTGTGTTAGAAACACCTTGAAGAACTGTGGAGACCCCAAAGGGTGGGGGAGGAGTGATGTCACACCATGGCACAATAAGACATCACTCATTTTTGCCCCCAACAATAATTTGTAATCTCTCCATGGACAAAAGTGCCTTTGTAGGAGCTGTGGGACCCAGCCCCGTGCTGGATCCAGAAGGAGTCCTGCCCACCCTTGTGTTGGGTAGCAGCATACAGACCTTGACCCTGGCTATGGACCCTGAAGGAGCATGTGATTCACTCCAGCCTCTCTCAGCCATGGAGCCCCTGGAAAAGTGACCCATGGACGAAAGAGCCTTTGTAGAAGCCCAGGTTTCCAGAGGAGGAGGCCCAGCACACCACTGGGGCAGAAGAGGCTGGACTCGCTGAAGTGGGTAAGAGAAACGGTATGACTCTGTCCACATCACCCCTCTCCCAAGATGGCACAGCTTAAGACCAAGAGAGACGTTCTGAGTCCTTGACTTCTCCTGCAAGGGAAAACGGGAGCATGTGGGTGAGCCCCTGGCTTCCCTGGCTCTTTCCCAGCAAGAGGCCCATGTCTCTCTTGCCCCATCCAGAGTGAGTCCCAAGCTGCATGACTGGGGTTAGGAAGAAGCTGGGGGAGTGGCCGATAGGACTCTCAGGGCACTAAGGGGACACCCTGCTAACTACACTGGAGCCTTTATCAAGAAGCCCATCCACAAGCCTCTGGGAACACCTCACCCACAGATTCCCCCAGCTGGCCCAGAGGCACCTACATCGCTCCACGTGCCTCACCCACACCCCTGCCCCACAGTCAGCTCCCTGCACGTATCCCCTCCTGATGGCAGCGTCGAGAGCGAGTTTTGGCACACAGCGACTGAGCACGCACAGAAGGCTGGCCCAAATATGAGGGCCATGGAGAGACCACAGACTTGAACTTTAGTAAATTCTGCTTGGAAGAGAAATGGGAGACTGTCTTCAGTTGGACTGGTGCATTGCGAGATGGAGAGAAGGCATACAAGCTTAAAGCTCCTCCACGAGAGGGAGCAAGAAAGGTGGAGTGATGTACCCAGAGAAGGTACAGAAAGCCTCAAAGCACTAGCAGGGTGGAAGGAAGGTATTTAAGCCCTGAGACAGTTAGTAAAGGCTGCAGGAAGTGACTGCTGCTTCAAGTGTGAAGATAACAGTGCAAAACTTGAAGGAACATAAAATCAAGGAAGAAAGGAACTAAAACACAGCTAGAAAACAATTCATAAGATGGCGTTAGTAAGTCCTTACCTGTCAGTTTTACTCTTAAGTGTAAACGGATTGAATTCTTCCTTTAAAAGATGTAAAGTAGCTAGATGGATTTAAGAAACAAAAAACAAAAAAACAAAAACAAGAGCCAACTATATGCTGTCTATAAGGATTCACTTCAGCTTTAAGGACATACGTAGACTCAAAGGAATGGAAAAAGATATTTCATGCAAGTAGAAACCAAAGGAGAGCAGAGCTAGCTATACTTACATAGATAAAATAGACTTTAATCCAGAAATGGTAATAAGGGACAAAAAAGGTCATTATGTAATGACAATGGGGTCAATCCATCTAGAAGATATAAAAATCATAAATGTATACACATCCAACATCAGAGCACTGAAATATATTAAGCAAGTACTAACAGATTTGAAAAGAGAAGTGGATAGCAATGCAGTAATGGTAGGGGGCATCAGCACACCATTCTCAGCAATGATTAGAACATCCAAACAGAAAGTCAAATAGGAAACATTGGACTTGAACTATATACGTTAGACCAAATGGTCCTGATAGACATGTATGGAACATTCCATCTAACAGTAACAGAATACACATTCTTCACAAGCACACACGAAACATTCTCCAGGATACATCACATGTTAGGTCATAAAACATGCCTTAGCAACATTGATTGAAATTATACCCTGTATCTTTTCCAATCACAAGGTATGAAACGAGAAGTCAATAACAAGAGGAAAACTAGAAATTTCACAAATACGTTGAAGTTAAAACACACACTCCTGAACAGTCAATAGGTCAAGAAGAAATCAAAAGGAAAAATAATGTAACTTGAAACAAATGAAAATGGAAAACAATGCACCAGAACTTATAGTGTGCTGCAAAAGCAGCTTCAAAAGGGAAATTTTAATTACAAATGCGTACATTAAGAAAAAAGAAAGATCTCAAATTGAAAACCTAACATTACACCTCAAGGAAATAAAGAAGAACCAACTAAGCCCAAAGTTCAGAAGGAAGAAAATAACTAAGATCAGACCAGAAATAAATAAAATAGAAACTAAACAAACCAATAGAAAAGATCAATGAAGCTAAGAACTGGTTTTGGGAAAGATAAACAAAATAAACAAACCTTTAGCTAGACTAAGGGGGAAAAAAGAGAGTAGCCATGAATAAAATTAGAAATGAAAGAAGAGACATTATAATTGATGCTACTCAAATACAAAGGGTCATAAGAGACTGCTGTGAATAATTATGCACCAACAAATTGGACAACCTAAGAGAAATGGATAAATTCTTAGGAACATACCACCTACCCAGGCTGACTCATGAAGAAATAGAAAATCTAAACAGACCAGTAATGAGAAATGAGATTGAATCAGTAACCAAAATTTCCAACAAAGAAAAGCTCAGGACCAGATGATTTCACTAGTGAATTCTACCAAACATTTAAAGAAGAATTAACACCAATCTTCCTTAAATTTATCAAAAA
The DNA here is from genome assembly GCF_048773025.1 of Camelus bactrianus. NCBI lineage: Eukaryota > Metazoa > Chordata > Mammalia > Artiodactyla > Camelidae > Camelus > Camelus bactrianus. Next base: position 7,083,345 of record NC_133541.1, read on the forward strand.
CAATGAGGAGGAGGAAACACACCCAAACTCATTTTATGAGGCCAGCATTACCATGGTATCAAAGCCAGATAAGGACACTACAAGGAAAGGAAAAAAAAAAAGATTAGTATTCCCAATGAATATAGATGCAAAAATTCTTAACAAAATGTTAGCAAACCAAATTGAACAGCATATTAGAAGGATCACGCACCATGATTAAGTGGGATTTATCCCTGAGATACAAGGATGGTTCAACACATGCAAATTAGTAAATGTGATACACCACGTTAATAGAATGAAAGATAAAAATTATACGATCATCTATCTCAGTAGATACAGGAGAAGCATTTGGTGAAATACAACATCTTCTCATGATAAAAACTCTCAACAGATTGGGTATAGAAGGAACATATCTCAACATGATAAAAGTGGCATATAACAAGCACATAGCTAATGTTGTACTCAATGGGGAAAGGTTGAAAGCTTTTCGTCTAAAATCAGGAACAAGAAAAGGGTGCTTCTCTTGCCATTTTTATTCTACATAGTACTGGAAGTCCTACCCAGAGCTATCAGGCAAGAAAAGAAATAAAAGATATCCAATCAGATAGGGAGATGTAAAATTGTCTTTGTTCACAGATGATATGATCTTATACATAGAAAACCCTATAGATGCCACCAAAAATACTCCTAGAACTAATAAAAAAAAATTCAACTCAGTTGCAAGATACAAAAAGAACATATAATCAGTTGTGTCTCTATGCACTAACAGTGAAATATCTGATAAGGAAATAAAACAATCCCATTCACAATGGCATCAAAAACAAGAAAATATTTAGGAATAAATTTAACCAAGGAGGTGAAAGATCTGTACATTGAAAACCATAAGACTTTGATGAAAGAAATTGAAGAAGACACAAACAAATGCAAAGATATCCCATGTTCATGGATCAGAAGATGTTGAACAAAAGGCACAAACTTTCAGTTAAAAAATGAGTAAGTTCTGGGGATCTAATATACAGTACAGTGATTCTAGTTAACAGTACTGTATTGTGTACTTGAAAGTTGCTGAAAGAATAGATCTTAAATATTCTCACCACAAAAAGGAAATGGTAATTATGTGAGGTGATGAGGGTGTTCGCTAATGCTACAGTGATCATCTTTTCACTACATGTGTATCAGATCAAAACATTGTACCCCATAAACTTACACAGTGTTGTATGTTAATAATATCTCAATAAAACCAGAAAGAAAATAACTTTGGAGTATGTCAAAAAACCACAACCTGTCCACACAGATCACTCCCACCCCTGACTTGGGGGTGACTTAGTTGGTCAAGAAAACATACTAATGTGCATTCTTAATCATTAAAGACGCATTTCCAGTCATTGGAAAGGACTGGTGTATTTTTAAATGACTGAGCTGTTTTAGAACTCTCCCTTCTGCTCATAGCTCAGGCAGTCATTGGAAACAAGCAGACCACCCATCAGAAAATAGGTTTGCTGCTGAATCTGAGCAGTAGGTACGGGAATTCTGGCTGAGCTGTCATCCCCGTGTTCATCGCCAGCCAGCATCACCTGGCTGGGTCCCACCCACTGTCTTGGCAACTCAGACAGAAGGAGAGTTTGGAAGCAGAGACCCGCAGGCTCCTCTATGTAGGGGAAGATACATTGACCGGGCAATCAGCTGTCTTTATTTCACCTTGTGCATTTTAACCCCTGCGTTTCCTTTCTGGAGCATTTTTGTTTGTTCTATTTTGGCCAGTGTCATCTTCTGACGTTGTAATTGAAGTCTCAGTCCTGGGCTGAGCAAAGTTCAGCGGATTCATCCTTACGGCATCATCACATTGGTCAAAACTTTAGCTTTTTGCATCACTTGACATGGAAGATGCTTGAGGATTCAGAGGACTCTTGTCAGCAAAGCCAGGCGTTCCCTAACTTACCAGTAGAACATGGCGAAGCCAGAAGTGAAAGGATCCATCAGCTGCAGAGCATGACGGTCTCGTGGGAGGGAGGTAGCCGTAGCCCTGGTCTCTTTGTGGGACTTTTCTTTATGACCCTTGGACCTCAGAGGGTCAGGTGCCCAGAGGTCAGCCTACTTTTGATCCCAGTGAGGGACCTGGGAGGATCTGACTTTCCCTCAGTTTGTGAATTGTTACCAACACAACAGAAACTAGATTTCTTACCGTACTTTTCTTAATAAATAGAGGTGTCTTATCACCTAGAAAACACGTTTTGAAACGTAATTATGTTTGTGTCTACACACCTGGGCTGCATTCTCTCCCGAGAGTAATGAATAATATGTCACACTTAGCTCACGGAGCTGTTTGCTTTAGATTAAAGACTGGCTCACCAAGAAATCCCGCATCTCTAACCCGATTTGTTTGGTTTCTTTGTTCCCTTGGACTCTCGAAACTTGAGGGCCAGAATGATTGCTCCGTTACAGCCTCGGGGTGAGGGCCAGCTGTAAGTTAGTGTGTGGCTACAGGCACATTTGGGTGTCTGTCTCCAGAGCCCAATTTTTAAGTATGAAAAGTAGAATATCAAGTCACATTTTGGCTCAAACTGTCAAGAATCCTAGCGTTAGAACCCTCCTCAGTTACATTACCTCTGTCTTCCGTACTTTGTAGCAGAGTGAGGCACAGCTCTGAGATGTGCAAGGCCAAAAAGGGTTTCACCCTTAACACTTGAGGGGGGCTCACACCAGCTCGCTGATGTTTTTATATAAATGGCCGATACAACCGATGCATGCATTGCATTGCCTAAAAGGAGACAGTTGACGTCCTAACCCCCAGTACCTGAGAATGTGACCTTATTTGGAAATAGGGTCACTGCACAGGTAATTAGTTAAGATGAGACCCTGCTGGAGTCAAGTGGGCCCCCTCCCAACACAACCAGCATCCTTATAAGAAGATGGCCATGTGGAGACAGTGACACCCGTGGAGAAGGCCACGTGATGATGAAGACAGACATTGAGTGATGCAGTGGCCAGCCAACCACCGAGGGCAGGACGAGGCTCAGAATGATTTTTCTGCAAGTTTCAGAGGGAGTGTAGCTCTACTGGAAACTGAGTCCAAACTTCCGGCCTCCAGAACTGGTAGATTTCTGTTGTTTTAGGCCACCCAGTTTGTGGCCCTTTGTTTCAGCAACTCTCGGAAACTCATACAATCAACACAATGGACCCAACTGTGCCAGGAAGACATCCTGGAGTTTTATTCTACCTGTTCCGATGGTCCCTCCACGCTGCACACTCCTCTTCCTCCCGTCCTCTCCTGCACTCACCCAAAGAGCAAGGCACCCAGGCATGGATCTGTAGATAGTGAAATGCACCCTTCAAACTCCAGGAGCCCAACCGCCCTGGCCCGTGAGTGGCCCACAGGAGAGATGGACTCGCACTGGAGTCGGCAGTTCTTTGGGGCGAGATAAATAAAAGCGGCTTTTGAGAAATCTGAATGAAATCCAAGACAGCAGGATACAGTTCTTCCCGGTTGACAGAGAACGTCAGAAGGAAGAAGGGCACCCATGGAATGGTGCACAAGTCTGTCCAACAGGCTGGGTCGTGCCTTGTCATTTGCTAGGTCCATTTAGTTCTGGACTTCCGAATGCACTGTCCAGTCCACAGTGGGAGCCTTCCCTCGTGTCGCTTCCTTCAAGTCCCCATCTCCACCCACTATTCCCAAGAAGGTTCAAGGTCTGGCAGGTAGACAGCATTTCTACCCCTAAACCAATGTTCAAATGCGTCAGTGTGATGAGTCCCAGAAAAGGATTTTTCCCACTAAGTTGCCTGTGTATGTTTTCTATGTGATTAACTGAAAACCCAGCCAGCCCCTCAACTGCGTAAACAGGGTCTTACCTCTCACTCTCCATCAGTGAGAGGGACCTGAGATGGCTCGGTGTGTTTGGGGCATCTGGGCCCTTACCTGGGAACGTAGAGGGGCCTGGGTTCTGACTGGTTACACTGATGAAGCTACTGTAAGATCCTGACCTGGGAGCTCCCATTTTACTCCCAGTTTAGATGTACTGGGGTAGCAGGGAAAACGGGGAGACGTCATAGTGGTTTTCTGAGACCCCTGAAATTGTAAAGTAATAAGATGTTCACGAAGCAATGTGAAAATTAAAAACACCCTGCACCAGCCTCTTAGGCTGTTGGCCGTGTCGCACCACGTTTAGTAACTGGTCAGTATCCTGTCAGTATTGTCAATAGGCCATGGCGGGGAATGGGTTTAAAATTCACGGAAGCCTGCCTTGCTTATACACATCCGCTCCCCTAAGCCACTTCAGTGGTGCTGCCATGGGCTCCAAAAGGAATTTCATTTCTTAAACTGAGTCCTAGTGAGACAGAAAAGTGACGCATCTCAGCTCATGTCAGTCCCAGAGGGAAACTGGTGACCTCCTTATGGCTGACGGGCTCAGATTTCCCCAGCACCGCTGGCTTGCTAGGAGGAAAGAGCCCCAGGTACAAGCACCTCCTGTCTAGAGGGTTCTCTGAGGTCCTGAGCCCTTCAGCCACTGGGACTGGCCATGCTGGCTCCTCGCCTTTCCTTTGCACAGGGATCTGTCATTCTGTTAATGATATTCACCAGCCCACGTTTTCTTATCTTCTTCTCTGGCTTCCTCGCTCCATCCCCTTTCTTATCACCGTGTAGTTCATGCTAAGAATTGTGAGTGCCATTTATGAAGTGTTTCCTGTGTGTAAGGCTCTGCACCAGGTACATGAATCTTTGACCAGGTGACCAAGAGAGCCTGTAAGGTGGGTACTGGTGCCCCCGGGGGCGGATGAGGAAAGTGAGGTCTGGAGGGGTGCAAGCTCACTAGGCTGGAGGGAGCCAGGATTCCAATGTGGGTGACGGACTTCAAAGCCCACCCGAGCACTTTAGGACTTTATCAGTTCCTCTTATTAATTAGCCCATGAACCTTCTCTGGGGAAGCGGGAAAATCTCAAAGCAAGTTCAACTGACAAGCAGAAGCTGATTACCTGATATTTATGCTTGATTAAATAGGAGCTAGGCTGCTTATGTGGTATGGTGTTCATGTGTAGTCAACTTTTCTATTTCAAGTCTCAGTACAGTTACATGTGGGAAATAATCATTGGTCCGCGTATGCAGGATTTCCCTGGGGACGGCATTAGGTTTCTCCTTGGATGCTGTATTAGGTAGGGTTCTCCAGAAGAACAGAACCTTAAAGTTAACACATAAAATGGACCACCACACATGGCAGCTAAGATAGGTGGGTGGCTGTTGCCTAGAAGGTTGTGGTGAGGATGGAGGGCCCCAGCCAGCACTGTGAGAACTTGGGCAGGGATGGGTTCCTGATGTCTGCCTGGACTTAACGGGAGATGGGGCACTTGACCGAGGGTTTCCATCTGTGTTACGACTTTGTGATACAAAATTCTATGAAAGGAGGGATAAAAAATAGATGCCTTCCAGAAAGCTATATGAACGTGTATTATTATTCATATACCAGAGTAGCTTGTAAAAATTAAGTTCCCTGCTTCATTTTTGTCTCCCATGATTATTAATCTCTAGCATACTGTCTCTTTCTGTGAATAATTTCTAAAAAAAAATAGAAGTCATATATCAGATTATCCATGTTGACCCCAGAAATACAAAGAAAATATTATTACTATTCAGCTATTCTTTTCTGCTTGCTAAAGCTTAGTATAAAATAAGAACTCTCTATTAATTTGGAAGACTTTCTTTTACTGAACTCTCAGATAAGGATTATTTTGTCATCTTTTGATGCAATCTGGATTTGCAGGTATATCTGAAATGTGTGTGCATTTGGCTGGAGCAGAATGTATCCATGCAGTAGAGGTTCTGAAATTTGCTAAGACACGAATTCTAAGTCCTGTGTGTATGTTGTTTTGTCGTATTGTTTTCGTCTGTTTGTTTTTCTTAATAGACCAGGCATTTGGAAAGACCTTAAGACCATGGGATCAGTGTCTCTCTTTATATTTTTCATCACACTGCTTGTTCTGGGTAGACAGGTAAGAAGTCTGTTTTTTCTCATATAACGTCTCTAAAGTGCTGTATTAATAACACTTTGCTGATGGGCATTGTCGCCCTTATTTACATGCAAACAAGTGTTGAGATATCGGCATCACCCTATCACCTAAGGGACGAGTGGGGAGTGCAAGGTGTGTGCTTGGATCTGGATAAAGAGGAGAGGTCTCTTATTTTTTTCCCTAAGAGGCAAACTTTGTGAACAGTAGAAATGCGAATCAGGGAACTTCTGTTAAGTCTCAAAATAAACATGTAGGTTTTGTAAGCCTACGAAAGAATTCCCTCAGATGCTAATTGGAAAAATGTCCCCTTGCCTAGGGTTTTCATCTGCATTTCAGAAAGCATGGCTGCTGCTTATCTGAAGTGGGTATTAAATACCTTTGCTGTCACTTGTAATTTTCCCTAGAAATATGGTCCCCTGTGCAGAAATTGTATTTTGTGATGCAAATGAAACTTCCTCCTCGGGCTCTGCACCTGCTTCTGGCCTCCCAATGGAGCCCGTGGGTGCAGGACTTCCAAGGACAATGTTCTTTCTCTGCCCGCAAACAAGGACAGTCACCCCAAGACTGAAGACCCATCCCATCCCAGGTGGCTGTGCTTCAACTAAAGTTTGTTTTCAGTTCTCTGATGGACAGTGTGAAACAACGAAGTGATTTATTTGGAAATAACCAAGGAGGAGGCAGTGCCAACTGAATTATGTGCACATCACTCAACAGTTACATTATCTGAGAGGCAATCCATCAACTTGGGAGTTTGGGGCTGGCTTCCATTTCTCCCCAGTAGGAATCTGTTAATAATTGAACAGTCAAGGCAGAGTCCAGATCTGTGACAGTCAGTCCAGCACCTGGGAACGCCGTCCCCTTCCATCTTGCTGGGTAGGGCAAGGGTCTTCCTTCCCTGAAGCCCACCATGCAGACTTTACCAATCTCAAGCCCACAGTGCAGCTCTTAACAATCTCCCTAGAGCAGTGCTAAGGTCCCGCTGCAGAGCTTAGAGGACCCCAGTCTCCCCCCGCCCTCCCCATCTCGGCCCCTGTCATGATGTCCCAGATGTTTGGTTCTGCGCTCCTTGGCTTGAGTTCTGACAGCCTGCATCTTTCAATTAACCCCTTAGACCATGTCCTGTTCTTTTTTCTTGGTTTCCTTTGTCGCTCTGGCTACCTGGCTTTCTCTACTGTTGGTCAGCTTTCTGCATTCACTCGTAGAGAAAGGGCACATCCTCCCTCTGGAAACCCGACAATGTGATGTGAAGGAACTGGGCTTCCTTGCAGGATGTCACCTAGAGGATCATTCCTCGGGACAGCATGGCCGTCCCTCTGCGGGGTCTACTGCTTTACGCTGTGGTCTCTCCTGCCAGCATCATCACTAGGATGCTTCACAGTAATACACTGTAATTACCTAGAATCAAACTGAATTCTCCCAACTTTGTTATTGATCACGAGGTAACACACAGGGCATGCCACTACACAAATGTTGAATCCCATGGCTGCTCACTGATCAGTTGCTCTCTCATTGATTTAAGGTAAATAATCAAAAGCATGCAATATTATGATGCAATATTACGATCGGGCATCAGTTTAACACAATAGTGTTGATTCCAGCCTTACGGGGAGCCATTCCTTTTTCATCACTAATGTGATGATAAGTAATATGTCCATCTTGAGACCTAGAGTTATGACTCCCTGCAGGAGTAATCATGTTCACAGTCCTTTAACCAGCACCCACCGAGGACATACTGAGAGGAGCCAGGAGGCTGACCATCGGTCCAGAATCATTAAGTGAACGGTTCTAAGGTCCCAAGTCTTCTGGGACAACAAGAACTGTGAAGTCTGTGATTTAGTGCTTCTGGACACCCTTCTGGAAACATGACTGTATTACAGACAAACAGCTGATACTTGAAGTAAGGTTTTCAAGTTTCAAAAGAATTCATGGCCTTAGAGTTATTTTATTTTCTGAATCTGTTTTAAAGGGGGTGGGTACAGCTCAGTGGTAGAGTGCATGCCTAGCATACACAAGGTCCTGGGTTCAATCCCCAGTACCTCCATTAAGAAAAAAAAAATTAAAACTAAATAAGTAAACCTAATTACCACCCCCCTAAGGGGAAAAAAACAATTTAAAGAATTGCACAGACATTTTGCAACTGATTTTCATTATCATTTGCCCTAAAGGCTCCCCTGCCCCATGAGTGTCCTTTCTGAAATGATGGCAGTGTCCTTGCTGTTGGAGAAAATTTCTGTGCTAAATATTGCTCTAAATATTTAAGAAGCCTTAATGAAAATGTAACACATATCCTAGACTACCACGCTCTGCAGTGAAATCTAGTTTCTGTAGAAATGCCAACTCAAGGGCCTCTTGAAAAAGAAAGATCCCCTACATTTCACCCAAGTTCAAAGGGCAGCACACGGCTGTCGAGGGTCTGTGTCCCAGGAGGGCTCACTCAGGATACGGAACCAGGCAGTCGAGTGGCCTGAGAGTGAAGCCAAGGTCGTTGTGTGCAAGAGTTGAGAATCCAAGAGAAAGCAGAATCACATGCCGCCTGCACCCTGGCCCGGGGACCACTTCTGTCCACGCAGAAAGATGTAAGCTCAGTTCCTCAGAACTAGACAGGGCTGTGCTGGGATGTGAAACACAGCAGTGAGGGTCGTCAGGGTCCCAGATGTGGTCTGGATGCCTCTTCCAGACTCTTCTTACTCTTTACCCATCAAGCCACAGCTGATGAAGAGCAAATTCAGCATCCCTGAGTGGGACATGGGCCCCTGGGAATTGGGGGAGCAGCGGCACACAGAATCTGAGAGATGGGGGAGATTTGAGGTCCAGGGGTCACGAAGCAGGGTGGCTGTTTGAGTAGAAGTGGCACAGAGTCCTTGAAGCTCTCAGGGGAGAGGGCATAGCTCAAGTGGTAGAGCACATGCTTAGCATACACAGGGTCCTGGGTTCAATCCCTGGTACCTCCTCTAAAAATAAATAAAACAAGTAAACCTAACTACTTCCCCCCCTAAAAAAAAACAGCAACAACAAAAAATAACAAAAAGAAAGTCCTTAAAGCTCTCCTCTTGAGCTCTTTCTTGCTCTGAGTCACGGTCACAGAGGCAGCGCCTTTCCCTGGATCTCTTCACACAGCCTCCCCTGGGTCTGGGTCAGACCCTCCTCTCCTTTCTCTTACAAGGACACCGTCGTCAGAATTACAGCCCACCCTAGATCCAGGATGATCCCATCCTGAGATCCTTGAGTTAATTACATCTGCTACTGGGGGTTGGAACTTCAAACTATCTTTTGGGGACATGATTAAATCCACTACAGCTGGTTTGGGATAAACATTTGTCTTCCTTCGGGGGACTCCACGTGAGTTTCTGAGGTAGCTGTACATCAAGGAGAGGGCTCTACAGCAGACTGCACTGGCTGGAGAGATAAGAGGTGAAGATCTGGCGGAGTGTCCCATTCAGTCCAATGTGGCTGGTCCCAAAGTGCTCTGATTCCTTCGGTAGGAGACTTGCAGGACGCTTGCAGGGGATGGTGCACTTGGGAGACCTCAGCCACTCAGCATGGCTTATGGAAAGCTTTCAGACTTACACTACACGAATTCGGCTTGTTGCCTGCCTTAGCGGGCTCCTTGGTTTCATCACATGTTTCATTTTTGTCTGATCTTCAGTGCATACCTGTGTCTTCTCAGTGCCTCACCATAGATTGCTTCTGTCATTTTAGTTTAACCAGCCACACCACTTTGATTTATCCAAAAAAAAAATCCAGATAAATAATCTATTATCCAAGTGAGAGGCCTTTTCTAGTAAGAGCACAGCATGATTTCCATAAATACAGAATGTGGAAAATGTGGCATTAATGTAAAATTTTAATATAGGCAGACTTTAAAAATAACTCTTTTGTAATTTTTTTTAAAAATGTCTTGTTATATGAGCTAAAAATAAATGCCTTTCAGAGTAACAGGAGTAATTTTTGAGTATATCATACGTAGTTTGAATCAAACCTAATCAGGGAATGATAATTGTTTTTTCAGGTTTCGCAATGTGAATTTTTTTTAATGGCCATCAGTGCATGCAAAGCCATTTATGTGTGTTTTGCTTTGTTTTGCGCTGTCATTGGTATAACTCATCAAACCAATCAAACAAACTCCCTGCATTTAGTTCTTCTTTGCATTTATTTGTCAATAACTTACTATCTGTTCTGAAATACACCCTCTCTATTCACCCCTTCTGTTACAGGAAGATTCATTCAAGGCAATTTCATTATATTAAATTACATACATCATAGCAGGCACAGAATGATGCCAAACCAAAGAGACCCTGTGATGGTAAATGGGCCTTTCTATTTTTCCAATGTTAATAACAGCTAGTTTTTTTAAACACTGAATTTTAATACATCATAAAGCTTGAACACATACATTTTTACTAGCAGGCACCATCTTAATTAAATGATACCAAAATGAACTGTTGTCTAAATATAATGTCATTCTCTCAGTATAATGCAATCCCAAATGAAAAAACATACTTTTCAATGAAGACGTAATTATATAATTTGTGGTAGTGGAAAACTGATTTTCAGATATTAAAGGCAAAGTGCCACAAATGACACTATTATTTTTAAATGCAAATCATGAAACAATGCACTCTCTCTGCTAATGTGCTTTCTATTTTTCATTTATTCATTATTTATATTCTATCACGCCTCTTTTCAAAAATTAATTCAAGCCACCACTTATTAACATAACTATGTAAGAAGTTTTCCTGTTGTTTTTGCTTTCAAGCTTCCAGGATAGCTATTTTCTCTGTTTCTGAGGCTGGTTCTTTCTCTAATTTGCATTTTGCAAATCCATGTTACAGGGTGAATGAGAGAGATCTGGGGGGAACAGAGGGCTTGGCAGGGAGGGTGACAATTCTGTTTGGGGGGGGGGTTCTTTTTTAGGTTTTATTTCATTCTTTTTATTTACTCTTTAAAACCTCCACTCTCTGGCAGGACACGATGCCTATTGTTTCTTTACCTCTGTGTCCTCTTGTAACAGAATGAATATTACTGTAGGTTAGACTTCTTATGGAAGAACAAGTTCAAAAAAGAGCGGGAGGAGATAGAAACCATGGAGAACTTGAACCGCGTGCTGCTGGAGAATGTGCTCCCTGCGCACGTGGCTGAGCACTTCCTGGCCCGGAGCCTGAAGAATGAGGTCAGAGAGGCGCAGTGGGTGGGGAGGGGCGGGGCCGACAAGGGGGGCGGGGCCAGTGGAAGGGAGAGGCGGGGCTGGTAGAGGGGCGGGGCAAGTGGAGAGGCGGGGCCGAGGAGGGCCTGGGGTCGGTGGGGAGGGGCTGTGACCAGGGAAGGGCGTGGGCTGGGTGGGGCGGAGGCTGAGGGCAGTGACCCAGAGGCCTGTGGCACTTTAAACACCTCGATGTTAAAAATGTCCGACATCGGCCTGAATGGGTCCGTCTGCAGGAGGACATTGATTGGCCGCATAGACATCAGAAGAAAATGCGAGTTAGAAGGGCCTCTGAACCTCTAACCATGAAGCTGATTCACTCTTCCTAGTTTTTCTTCCCCATCATGTAAAGTTCCGAATGCAGCATTTGAGGCACTGGGGTTCCAGATATGTTCCCAAATTGGCCACCGCCCTCTACCTGGTGTGAGAAGACGGCTCCTTAGCAGCAGGCCATCGAAGCCAAAGAGGCAGAATGACACCATGCATCCCCACCCCCACCGTTTCACTGCTCACCACCTCCCTGAGAGCCTTTTAAGGGTCTTAGAAATTCAGAGATAGGAGAGGGACAGAATTTAGGAGCTAGCCACACGAGAGCATATCAAATGAATGGATGGAAATGGGAATTTCACAGAGCATCTGAAAGAATGGATATTTAACTAGAGTTGGAAAGTTTAGCATGTCGATTCGATGTTGAAATGGCTTATGAAATGTCAAGAGTTTTCTTTAATGTTACTAAATTACAAGAGTCAGCAGATGTATCTACAGTGCGACTGTGTTCATTTAAGAAACGCGTCTTTGAACATCCCTTGAGTGAAAGACCTGTGTTTGGTACTGTGGAGTTTCAGAGGTGGGTGAGGTGCAGCCTGTGTTCTCAGGAAATGTTCACTGAGGATGGCAAGTGCATGAGGGACCCAGAACTCATTAATAGATACGCTTAACCTTGATTACTCTGATGTACAAAGCAGCCTCGAGCGAGAAGGCTTGCAACAGTATTTTTCTGTAGCAGTTGGCATTAGGCATTTTTCTGTAAAGTTGGCATTAGTAGAAAGTGCCAGGTGAACTGTGAGGGGCTGGACATTATCACTCTGGTCTCCCTGGGAGCCAGTCCAGGGGCCCCAGCCGGTCTGTCTGTGGCCTGTTCACTTCCCTGTTTCTTTTCCTGGGGTTTTCTGCGTTCTGTACCTTATTCAGCAACTTACCTGCTGGTCCCAGATGAAGAAGTCACTGCATCTATTAGGAAGGAGCCATCTGTTTTCATTAGCAAAATAAGAGCTTCTCTGTGTCTATATGTCTAGCTGTCAGTTCGGTTTGTAAGTTCACCAGGTGCCTAATGCTGCCCCTGCCCTGTGGTCAGGCTGGTGTGGACCTGGATACGAGATGAACAGGACAAGAAGGCCACATCCCCAGGAGAGGGCAGGAATCCTGTCTTCTCCAAAGGCTCTGGCTGTGTACGTGCAGGAGTCCAGAAGGGCCCCCACCGTAAGCAGGTGACTTCCGAACCTGAAAAGAAGGTGCTGGAAACTAGGGAGATTGGGGAGGAGGAGGAAAAGACCATTCCAGGCTGCAAGGGGCTGCTTCTGTCCAGATGCCGAGAAAGCATCTTGTTCGAGACCTTGAAAGGCCCCGCATTCAGCCATTCAGGACTTGCCAGCCTCCCCTGCCCACTCCTGACATCTCCCTTCGCCAGACCAGGGAAATCTCTGTTTCTCTCTGTTCTTTCCTTTTTGCTTGACTTACTCTAAGCAGGCATCTGAACACTGTTGCCCCCTGGGAAATCATACGGAAAGGCAGGTAGGATGGAAAGTAAAACCTAGAGGTGGACAGCATGGGTGCGAATCCTCATCCCAGCATTTTCTGCCGTGGAAACTGGGGCCGCTGCGTCCCGGCATGAGCCCCACCTCCACCTCCGTCAGAGGAGAACTGTGCCTTTCTTTGTGCAATTCTTAGGTGGAGTGTGGGACATTGACATGGTGCTGTCACACCAAGTGTCGCTCCAGCAGAGGCAGGCATTTGACAGGGCGGGACCCAGAGTCTTAGGTCCACGTGGGTGGGACACACTTGGCAGGGAGCTTAGCCCCAAAGCACCCAGGACTCATCCGCTTACTGAGTGGCCCTACTGTGCACCAGGCCAGTGACCTTTATGCCACTAACACAACTCTTGGGTGCCCCAAGGCGGAGGTGACCATTCCTTCCAAGTTCCCTCATCAGTGATGCTATTTTAATAATTAAAACACAAGCACAGCATCTCCTACAGCCTCCACCACCCAGTGGGCTCCCGCCACCACCCAGATGGCTACAGAGTGGGGGCAGGGCTGCGCAGCGGGTTTGCAGCCTGGACCAGGCTCCACCTCGCTGCTCGCTCGGGCAGTTGGGGAACTTTTCTGGGACAGAGTAGGAATCAGCACATTTTGATGAAACCAGCTCTGTACTCTGTTGCCTCATTTGTCAGATAAAAGAGGCGAATTCCTTGGGGGCCTGGTGCATGACCACATCACGCCTGTGTGTGCACGTGACCCTGACTTTAGGCACTAAACTGACTCCCGCCGCAGACATCAGCACCATTCACCGGGCTCCCAGCTGTGGCTCGTGAAGATGGCTTGTTCCTTCATTCAGGAAACACACCCCTGACCCAGGCAGCCTGCTGCTCTGCAGAAAAATGGACAGGGGCTCAGTTTCAAAGCTTTTCATACTCTTATTGCCTCAAACAGCTCCAGGTTCCCTAACAGCACACTAGGGGTCTCCGGTCTTGCTCAGGGTCCCTCGACTCCCTGGGCAGCGTTAGGTTTGCATTCTCTAGCTGCTGCCCTGACATCGCTCGGGAGGGGAGAGCAACACACGCTGATCCTTCCACTGGAGGCATCAGACCCGTGAGACCCTCCTTCAAGTGATGTCTTCATTCTGCACAGCCGTGGGCTGCAGACGACACAGAGCTCCCCTGAGCTGTGACTTGCCATATTTTACTGCCAGTTTTTGTTGGTCGGGTGAAATATTTGGGAGTTGGGAAGTGGGGAGCTACTCAAGCAGCCACTGCAAATGTTGGGGATTGAAAAATGATGGGGCAGCACCGCTGTCTGCCCCAAGGCCCTGCGTGCTCAGCAGGGCAGCGTTGCCCTCCAGGTGCTGAAGAGCACGCAGGTCCTGAAGGAGATGCTGTCGCTCCGATCCTCGTGGGGAAGTCCTGGCTGCAGCAGAGAGCCCATCACAGAGGGCCTAGGGGGAGAGTCACTAGCCCCCTGCCTCAAGGGTCTGAGAGCTCCCACCGTGAGTCTCAGAAGGGAGGGTTTTATTTCTGCTTTGGTTTTTATTTTCCCCAAAATACTTATGACAAGGTTATTATAAAGAGACTCCTTTGAGTGCATAGCAAACTCCTGTCCCATCCCTCTGGCTTCCCGACGGGCTGGCTGCCTAATTTCTGTCTCGGTCGCCCCTTCCTGTCCACGGTGGGCTTGGTCCCTGGGCAGAAGAACCCTCTTCCCTGACCCAGTGATCCCAGGCCAGGCAGGCTGAAGGTTTTGCCTCCTGAAGCTAAAAGGTGCTGAGGTCTCTCCCGCAGCGTCAGAGCCAAATAGATGTGCCCAACTCTCTCTCCTCCCCCTACCCCACCCCCCTAAGGCTTCCTGGAGGGGAAGTTCTACTTACTGTTGAACGTGCAGTCCCTGGAGTGGGACCATTCCTGGAGGAGTCCAGACCCAAACTGGGTGTGGCAGAGTACAACCGATGCTGGGGACAACAGAGGTCCTTACACCTAGGGGTGGGGCTTCGCCAATAAAGGGATGCCTGAGGCACCCATGAAAGTGCCCTTCCTGGGCCCTCGCCGGCCTTCCTCACCTGCTGGGCCCCTCTTGGCAGCTGAGAGCAAAGCTCTTGTCCCAGGCCCAGCACTTCCTAGCGGTGGGACCTCAGGCCCCATCCTCACAAAGGCTGTAACAATTTTAAAAGCAGTAATTCACTCAAAAGTCTTAAGAGCAGTGAGTTCCTGGCATGCGGTAAACACTCAGTTTTAGTTATCGTTTGAACAAGTGTCCCAGACTTCCGCAAAACTTGAGAATCACTGCGCCCTGGAATTTGTCAGTAGCTGTCAAGGAAGACATCTTCCCACCAGATTTCAGGGCCTGAGCAGAGTGGACAGCCAAGGACATAATCATTTTGCCCCGTATCTGCACCCGCCAGCACCCACCGCCTCAGCTCCTTGTCCGTGGGGCAGGCTGAGTTCTCACCACTTCTGAATGTAGAGACCAGACCAGGGTTATTTTTAGAGCATGTGGTAGACAGGGTCTCAGCTTTCAGTCCCCCAGTAAAGGTGAACGTTCTGTGGTTTTCTGGAACACTCCTTGGAAACGTGACACATGACCTCAGGCAGGACCCACCTTTAACAAAGAGCCTTCTGGTGTGTCCTCTTGATTCCCCTGCCCTCTGCAGGCACATACAGAGGAAACTCGTTTCCCTTCAGAAGTAGGAAGGGAAGAATGATTTGATCACAATAATTCCAGAAAGATATTTATTTTGATTTAAAGGTGTTCACTACGCCTGTGTTCCGGGCCTGTGGGCAGAGAGCTGCTGCTGTTTGCAGGTGCCTTTCTTCCTGCCCCAGGGCATTTGTTTTACTCAAAACTTTCTCAAGCTTCTCCATCAGCGGCTGAGCATCCTGGCCAGGTCCAGGCCCACAGGCCATTCCCGCCCCGGGGCCAGAGCTCTGTGCGCCCAGATGGCGCCTGCTGGTTTACAAAGCCTGCTCCCAGGACTGCTGTGTCCTGGCAGAAATGTGTCTGAGAGGCCCCTTGAGCATACATCCAAGCTAGCTCTCATCACTTGTTGAAAAGACTGTGTTGTGTCACCACTGGTCCTTTGGCTGAGTCCCCAGGGGAAAGGATTGTGTGTGATTTGGAGCCAGGCAGCCTCATTCCGGGAGAGCTGAGGCTTGATCAGAACAAGACGCAGATGTCACTGGGGTCCGGGGGAAGTCCAAAACAGTTCCCCTTCCCAGCGAACCCTCCCACCCCCAGCACCCAGGTGGGTCCCTTAACCCATTCCTTATAGAGCCAGGCTAGAGCACCATGGGTCTTAAGAGATGCTTTAATGCTTTCTAATTATCTGACTCCCCTGAATAAACTAGGCATTGGCTGACAACTGGGGATGGGGTGCCCAGCAGTTAGCACCCAGGCCACCTGGGGGCAGTATGACAGGTGGGAACGCCTCCTCACTATGGCCTGAGTCAGCAAGAGAAAGCGCTGGCCCTGGAGTTTGGAGCCCTGAGCACTGGCGGTGGTTCTGGCAGTTTCCTAGGGCACACAGAGCAGACATCTCCACGGCTGGAGTCAGCAGCGCTCATCACACTTTGTTCTCCTGTTCTCTTATCTGCTCTCTCTCTCCAGCTAAAGTGTAAGCTCTTTAAGGCAGGGCTTGAATTGTCCTCTGTGTCCCTGACACCTGGTGTGAAGCCTGGCACGCGGCAGTTGCTCGTGGTGGGGGGTGGGGCTTTGTGGGTCAGCCTGTGACCCCAAGAGACAGTAGGTCTCATATTCCCAAGGTGGCGCACAACAGCGTGCAGAATTTACAGATGCAAGCACTGTGCAAGTCTCAGCCCTTCGCTCTCAGAGACACGAGAGCCAGGAGGGTAGAGGCTGGAAGGTGGATTTTGGACAGAATGTAGTGAGAGGTAGCCTGCATCTAGCAGGACTGTGGGGAGTCACCCCTTCACCTCTGACCTCGTAAATGGACCAGACCTGCTTAGCTTGGGATGTGTACCTTGCACCTTGGATCCCTGTGTAGTCCTAGGGAATCAGCTCCATCTGGGGGACACAGATGACAGGCAGCTCCTGACAGGTGGGAGATGCAGGGGGCGGGGGCTGATTGAAGGTCCAGGACAAGAGAGTTGGGGGCTGCAGGAGGGGATGTAATGGGACTGTGAGGGTTTTAGAGGGCAAAGCACACCGAATGTTCCCAGGGATTGAGCAAGAGAGAGAGAGTTGGCATGGGGTCATTTTAAATACTGTGTTGCAAAGCTGCTTGGAGAGGTGAATGGGCCACAGCAGAGAAGCTACAAGACTAACCAGAGAGCTGGGGGCAGAGAGAGAGGTCACGAGTAGGCGGGGAGTGCATCGTCCACATCAGGGGAACCTCAGCCAGAAATCCTGGGATGGGGGGAATGACAAGGAGTCTTCAGTCACCCAGGAAATTGTTCACCAGAGTTAGGTTCCCAGGGAACATGATGCAGTTAATGGGACACTTCCCTCCTCCAACAGACACTTCCTTCTTCCTCTGTTCTCCACCCCTGGGTGCTTTGGAAAACCTGGCCAATGAGCTGGGGAGGGTCAGGGTGGAAGCATGAGGAGGAGAGAGAGTAGAAGCCAACCCTGCCCCTCCCACCCTGCAGACACCCCCCCCCCACCGCAGGCCCACGCTGGGGAGGTCGAGGGCCAGACATTCAGTCGGGATCTGATTTTTGACTTCTTGTTGGACTAGACACTTAAATTATTGACGAGGGGACTCATATTACCCATGAAGAACAAGAAGTGTCATGACGGTGTTCCAAGTTTTCATCCAGAGTTGGGGAAAAACTAGTCCCACTCAATAAACTGAAAAGGACAGTGGGCACAGAAATGCAGTTGCTTAGTGATTGTTCTTCCATTACTTGAGCTCTTTGGGCAGAATGGTTACATGTGAGTGAATGTTGAATGCCGTCTAAGCTTCCTTCCAGTTCCAAAGCTCATCAATGCTTCCTGGCAGCTGTGTGCTGGATGAGAGTCACCTGTGCACTGGATGAAGGTCACCTGTGCTAGACCCTGAATTCCAAACTCTCCTCAAAGGCTTCCCACCTGCCCTGCCCCCACCCTCAGATCCTCTAGAAGTAGAAAAGAAGCTCAGGTCATCAACCAATCAGCTTGTGGTCCTCTCTGGCCCCAAGCCCAACCCGAAGACCTGAGGGAACCTCACATGAGTTTATTTAGGGTAGGGCTCTAAGCCCTGCAGGTTTCATTGGCTCTAATGAATTTGTAAAGCTTCCTATTTGTGAGGTTCCCCTGATTCTCAAGTGCAGTCTTGTGGAATACCAGAGCCAGGGACCAGGGGCTCAGAGATCCCCACTCACCCTTGGTGTTTCTCTGAGGGTTTGCAGCCTGCAGTCCGAGCCCCCAGCAGCGCTTGGAGCCTGCAGAGTGCCAGACCAGGACTCCAGAGGTTAGTCCTGGCCCCTCAGCCAACAGGAGACTTGGTGTGTCTTCTAACTCCCCTGAACTTCCATTTCCTCGTTTGTCCTGTGGTTCTTAATGAAGGCTGCACAGCAGGATAACCCATGGAGCATCTCAAAAAGCTGCCCAGGCTTGGAGCCCACACCAGGGGCAGGGTTCAGCTGGTCACTGGGGAGGCCTGGGTCGCATTTCCTTGAAAGCCCCACTGGTGACTCTCCCAGGCATTCTTATTTGAAGATCATGGAAAGAGATGATGCATCAGACCCCTTTCAGTGTCAACAACCTAGGTGTTCTGGGGCAGGAGTTCAGAGGACAATGCGAGAGTGTCAACCTGAAGATGTTTGACTGGACTTGAACCCCAGGTGGTTAAAACCAGCCCGCATGTCCAAACTGCCAGTTCAGTCTTGCGTTTCATTATCTCCTCTCCAGACATTCTTGACGACCCCAGGGGAAAGGAGAAGGGCAAAGTGACATGACCTGCAAGTGAATCTAGGCCCCCGTTGCCCTAAATCCAGGCAGCACATCTCTGCTCATCTAGGAGACGCAGGGTGCTCTGTCAAGTGCAGCATCTGTGAAAGTGAACTCTGCAGTCAGATGGGATAACTGCGACCTTGGGCGAGTAACGCGACTGCTCTGTGCCTAGTTTCCCTGTCTGCAGATTGAGAATAAAAGGAAAGGCTTGCCGTCAGGGGCAAGTTAGTGCTTGGAGAGTGCTGGGAAGCGTGCATGTCCTGCCATGCAGCGGGCACTCACGCAGGGCTGGTGATTTTCGTGTGTGTTCTGGACATCATCACCGTTCCCCAGAGGGTCCCTCCGGCTGACGTCAGCAGACACTGGGGAAATGCAGGGAACAGCATATATATATCCTTGCCTTCTTTTCATTAAGAATAGGGAAGTCACTGGCATTCATGCTACTCCTGTGAAACTGGCATTTTTAACTAGAACAGGCTTCTAGGATTTTCTGTCTCCCCTGTTGCGCTGCCACCCTGGCTTAGCCAGTGTCACTGGAACCTAAACTTGGCAATGACACGTGCCACCAGCTGTTTTCACAGGAGATGAGCATTCACAAAGACAATGTTTCAGAGAGAGGAAGTGCAGGTCTGCACAGAGAGCCAGCTCACCCACGCTGACAGCAGCGTAGAAAAGGAAGACCTTGATTGTATTGCTCATGTGTCTTATACCGACAATGAGGCAGAGGCAGAGGCAGAAGGCGTCACAGGCTGGCTGGCCCTGAGAACAGGAGGAAGATGAGTCTAGCTTTTCCAGGAAGTAGTCGTGACCTGCCATGGGTCGCTGTGTGTTGAGACCTCGGTGGAGGAAGGATGGTTCTTCTGAGAGGGCATCACACCTCGGAGTGTGGTGCTTGGAGTGCAGTGCAGTGCTCGCTCCCTGCCAAGGGATTCTTCTCAGTGCCCTGGAGAGCAGAGCACACGGGTCACATTCACGCAGGGTGGATGCCCTCACTCTGCCCAGCACACAGGAAGCGCCAGTCACTAGCGTTCTTTCGTCCACTCAGAGGTCGCCATCCTGTTTAGCAGAACTGTCCCCCCTTTCCTGGTAGGGGGGGCCTTTCCCAGGTGTCTGGCACCCACATTGGCACCTGGCCACTCCGCCCATGTCAGACCATGCGAGGGCCCCAAGGAGCCAGCACCCATGGGAGAGCAGACCCCCACGCCCACATGGCCACCCTTCCTTTCTGAAATCTCCACTGAACTTGAAGGTTTCACTGTATGTTGGGAAAATCATGGAAACACCATTTCAGTTATGGACACTGTAATTTTACTCATGCCTATGGACGAAGAGCCGTGTGCCTCTTTCTTTTTAAAAACAAAAGGATATCCTGAGCATTATTATTGGTGTCTAATACGATGTGGGTAAGTAGTCTGAGGAATTTCACTAGGTCTTACATCCAGAGGAAGCTCTGATTCAGAAGGATACTTGCACCCCAGTGCTCATGGCAGCGGTGTTTACAACAGCCAAGACATGGAAACAGCCTAAGTGTCCATCGACAGATGGCTGCATAAGGAAGTAGTGGTGTATTTACAATGGAATACTACTCAGCCATGCAAAAGTAAAAGAATGCCATGTGCAGCCAGAAATTTCTGTAAGCCAGAAAGAGAAAGAAAAGTGCTATGTACCACTTATATGTGGAATCAAAAAAGAAAAAAGAGGACACAAATGAACTTATTTACAAAACAGAGACAGACTCACAGATGTAGAAAACAGACTTTTGGTTACCAGGAAAGTGGGAAGGGATACCTTGGGAGTTTAGGATTTGTAGATACTAACTACTAGATATAAAGTGGAGAAACAAGGTTCTACCGTACAGCACAGGGAACTATATTCAATGCCTTGTAATGGCCTATAATGGGAAAGAATATGAAAAGGAATATATATATATATACACATGTATATAAATAATCAGTGTGATCTACACCAGAAATTAACACCACATTGTTAAATCAACTATACTTCAATTTTTAAAAAAAGAAATAACTTGGTGGGTTTTAGCCGCTCCTTTCAGCAGACACTAAAAAGGAAAATTCATGAAGCCTTCACTCCAAAAGCTGTAGCCATAAAGAGTCACTTCAGTACAGTAGTTGGGGTGTCATTTGCTGAAGCCAGGAGCCTTTGGTCTCCTGTGATTGTCTGAGGGAAGGAAGAAGAGAGGTTTACGTGCAGGGGCGCCTCCTACTAACAGGTGGAAACGGGAAGTGCAGGGTGCGGGTTCTGAGCCCGCACCCCGCTCGCTGGAAGCCTTGACCTGTGATCAGTGGCTGGTGTCTAGAATGGCCTGGGACTGCGGTGGGGCCGGGGGACTGGGCCCTGGCTGACTCCTTTACCAGCCCTAAGTTAAGGAAACTCTTGGATGAAGAGCCTGTGTGTTGAAAAGTTTCCTGGTGCTCAGCTCTCCTCTCCCCCCGGCAGGAGTTATACCACCAGTCCTACGACTGCGTCTGCGTCATGTTCGCCTCTATTCCGGATTTCAAAGAGTTCTATACGGAGTCAGACGTGAACAAGGAGGGCTTGGAATGTCTCCGGCTCCTCAACGAGATCATCGCTGACTTTGATGATGTAGGTACTTCAGAGTTACCCTTGATGGGCGGGGGGAAGCCCCAGGCCCACATGCTGGCATTCCTGTGGGCTGGCAAGCCTGAAGTTAGCCCAGTATCCTGGAATATCTTAAACTTGCCTTTTGGCCTAATCTCTGGTGTTGGGCATTAAAGCTTTTTGCTGTGTTCAGGTCACTGAGTCGTTGGGGTGAGGCAAACACATACTATTTTTAAAGCTAGCATGAGTGCTAGGAACAACTACCAACATCCGGTCAATAAATATCTACCCAGTGTGCACATGGATTTTCTTGAAAGGCTTGAAGTCCAAGGAAAATACTCGCTCATCTCTTTATATGTAAAAAGATAATGAATATATTTATCACAGTAGATTATTGGCATGTCTGTCAGATATCAACCTAAAGGGGGCGTGGGTGGCATCCTTTATTATTGAAAACCAATAGGCATGGGGTGAAATGTATTTTAGAAGGGACAAAATGAATGTTTTAGATTCTGAAATAGATGTCATTTCTCAGTGTTCAATTTTCTGCCTACAAAGGCAACAGCGCATTTCGTGTTCTAGTAAGAACAAACAGACCTCTCTCTGGTTTTGAGGATGTTGCTACCACACCATTCTTAACAATATTGTGCAAATATAGGAAAATTGACATCCGTGAACATAGCTTCATCGTGATTCGTGGAACTTTGAAATACAGTGATGAAACTGCGTCATATGATGGTTTCAGGCCAACCTTCTAAATGTCTTGTGGGACCTGTGCATTTCTCACTGCTGCTGTCGCCATGAGGTTAACTCAAGGCTCTTGGTGAAGTAATGACACTAGACATTTCCACTCGTATGCCCCGTTCATAGTGGAAAACGGTGGCACGTTTGCTCCAGCTGCCGCTCAGTAGAATAAATGTTCTCCAGTACCAGGGGGTGAGTGACAGTGTTTGTTCAGGTTGGCCTGGCTCAGGGACGTGTGACAGTGGGCTTTATCACCTATCTTAGATTCTCTAACGTGTGATCTGGAAAGAATCTCCTCTGAGAGCCAGGTACCAAGGAAGGGTCAGGAAGATGCTCCCAGCCTTCTGTTAATGCCATTCTTCTCCTGAGCAGACACAGAATCTTTCAGAGTTTCCCTCATGTGTTCTCCCACCCAGTCTTTCTCTTCCCTACGGCTTCTATTTTGACCTTTTCTCCGTCCCCTAACGAAGTGGATGGGGAGGAGCCCAGTAGGAAGCTGGTTACTGATGCCAGAAACTGGGACAAAGGTTATTAGGGTGAGGGCTGGTGGGGGAAGCCACTCTAGATCTCTGTTCCTTCCACTCCCAGTTTCCAGAGAGCGAAAGCCAGTCCTCAGCACTGCAGTTGGGCGTACATTACCGTCACCATGCAAGGAAGACCCCACTCACTGAATCCTGCTTTTATATTTAGGCCTTTCAGACACAGAGGGGGAGATTTATTTGTGGTCATTATCACCCACATCATCATTTATCCTATTTCCTTCAGTAGCAAATTCTGAAAGGTAATTCATGTGAATTAGAAGCAAATCATTGTACCGCAGTTCCTTCCAAGGACACGCTCTTTGTGAAGTGCGTGAAGTGCTCTTTCCCAGTGAAGCCCAAGGTCGAAGGGTGAATAGGCGTGTCAGGTTCACACTACTGTGAAACTGGAATTTGGGAACGCCTCTAGAACGTGCGTGGCCTTGGGTCGGCACCCGGTGGAGTAACCAGATGATTGTCATTGCTTCCCAGCTGCTGTCCAAGCCGAAGTTCAGCGGAGTTGAGAAGATCAAGACCATCGGCAGCACGTACATGGCAGCGACGGGTCTGAGCGCCGTGCCCAGCCAGGAGCACGCCCAGGTACAGACAGCGGCCCGCGCCTGAGCCCCGGCCCCGCACACAGGGCGCCTGAGCCACAGCCAGAACCGTCAGGCAGGCAGCGAGTGACCCACCAACTGTGTCGCAGGCACGAGCTCAGCCTCAGGGATTAAGGGCTCATGAGAAAAGATGAGAATCCGGGAGGCTTCCGAGGGTCTGTTCGCAGAGCTCCTTTCTCTGGCGGACAAGGTGGCAAAAACCAGCCAATCCCATAGCTGCTCGACACCAGATAAATACACAGGAAAGTCGCTTAGAGCTGTTTACATAAAGGTGACTCGTTACAGGGGGGCTCCTTGTCTTCTGATTTAAAGCAGTGTGGTCGGAAAACAAGCTGACCACCTCGAAATTTGGTTGAAAAGGAAATTTGGAGAAAATTGAGCATCACCTAGGGCTTTTGAGGATTTTGTGTCAGGTTGTGTTCTGTTTCTGAGTGTGTGGGTGGGTGTATGCTTGGGAACTCGTGGGTCAACAAACAAGACGTGCCTTTCCCCTCAGGACGGTGGGCTCCCTGCCCGGCACCCGCTCGCCTCCCGTGGGGCTGAGGCGGTGGGCGCCGCACAGAGGAACAGAACTTTCCAGAGCACAGCTTGCTGTAGGCAGGTGGAGTCCCCCAAAGGGAGGACGAGCTCAGCCCCCACGTGCCCAGCTTGCCCCCCACCCCCACCGCCCACGGCGGGGCAGCAGCTTGCTCCAACAGGGCCGCCCCTCCACGAAGGTCAGGAGACCGTCCTCTTCCCTCTTAATATTCTGGGCCAGAGGCTGGGCCGGGAGACATCCGCGTCACAGTTAACACAGGTATTTTCCCAAGTGAACAGGGTAATATGTATTCCATGTCCTCTCCTCAGGCGTTCGCTCCCAGATTATTATTTTTTCTTTTTTTTTAATTTTATTTTTTATTGAAGTGTAGTTGATGTACAGTGTTAGTTTCAGGTGTACAGCAAAGCGATTCAGCTGAACATACACATACATTTATACATACATATATTTTCAGATTCTTTACTATTATAGTTTATTTCGAGACATTGAATATAGTTCCCTGTGCTCTACAGCAGGTCCTCGTTATCTGTTTTATATATAGTAGTGTGTATCTGTTTATCCCAGACTCAATGATTATTTTTCAATGCACTACTTCAGGGATAAAGAGAAGAAACAGGCAGTAAGGTAAACCTGGGAAGAACCCATCTCAGGCCCTAAGCAGCTCCCTTAAGCGGGCGCCCCTGTTTACGTGGGGTTGTGTATCTTTAAGGGTTGGGTTTTTATTGCCAGAATGTTAAAGTGTTGAAAAACTGCTGGGAATTTGTAAAATAAAGATATTAAAATGCACAACATTATTTTAATTTCAAATATCTTATTTAGACTCCAAGCAGAACTAATTCTGTTTTTACTTTCCTGGCTTTAGTAGAGGAAAACATACTTTTCAACACCTTAAATAATCTGGAAAAAATTATCCGTTAAAAGAGTAACATAAAATTATGTGTACAGGGAGGGACGTATCTTCTGTTGCCTCGGGCTCTCAGATGCTCAGCACAGCCCTGTCAGAACCCGGTTCAAGAGTCGGCCCAGGGCCGTACTAAACCCCGCAGGCTGGACAGCTTAAACAACAGAGATTGGTTTTGTCAGAGCTCCGGAGCTGGAGGTCCCGGATCGGATCGAGGCCCTGCGGGCAGGGCTCCTGGTGAGGGCACTCTTCCTGGCTTGAGAGAGAGGGAGGGAGGGAGGGAGACCTTGTGGGTAGGACTTCAAGATAGGAATTCGAGGGGGGCACAGTTCAGTTCACAGCCTTGTCTTTGGTGAAATTTCAGTATTTTAGTTCATTCTGGAATCTTCTGCATTAACGTTGATTTTCTAACCATGCGGTAGGGTACTCTTTCTCATGATTTTGAGCTTTTGGGTGTCCCCTTAAATTCTGCACCTGAGGCGAGTGCCTCACTCTCTTTGCCCTCATCCCAGCCCTGACCCAGAGGCCTCTCCAGCTCATCTCCCCTCCTGTGGGCCACCTGGGGCACCTGACCCAGTCACCCCACCTCCAGACCTTAGCTCCCGACAGCCTTGGTGAGGATCCGCAGAGGCACCAGCACATGAGACCCACCCAGCACTCGGGGTCTGTGGGGGTCCATCCTCCATCATCCCTTCAGTCTACCGTGTCCGCCTGTCTCCCTGATCCTGACTCTGCCTCCACAAGACTCTGGTCTCCTAGATCCTCACCCAGTGTCTCCTGGCCTGTTCTCACCCTTCCCTAATTTTTTGCACAGTTTTTGGATGGATAGCCCTCATCCCTGACCCTCACCAATGCTGATGTCAGACATTCCACTCTTAAAGGTCAGGAAGCACTTCCAAATTCCAAAATCCAAGTCGGATTGCATTCCATCTGTTGCCTCTCATAGAGCCGGTGGCTGCCTCCTCTGGGAAGTCCTCTCCCGCTCAGCTTCCAGGCCCTTCACTTTCATGCATCCCCCTGCAGTCCTCCTCTGCTGACATGTCCCTGTTCTCTTCCCAATCCCTCCTCTCCATCAGGGATCTCAAGTAAGACTTGGTCTACCCACCTGTGTATTCACCCCTGCCCAAACCATCATCCACCTTCCTCGCCATCGGGCCACACTGGGGTCTCACATTTCCAGCTTTCCAGGGACACCCAGCTCTCTGACACCACCCACACCTTCTTGTCCTCTCCACTCCCAGGGCAGGGGCCCCCTGACCCACGTCCTCCCTCTCCCTCCAGTGTCCTCACCAGCCCTCAAACGTGCACTGTGCTTTTGTGCCGAGCAACACCAAGGTCTACTCAGATGGCCTTCAGGCCGGGTGCACCCACCACCTGTATCAGAGCCACCTGTGCTGGTTGCTGGGCGTGGTCTCCAGACACCTAGGAGTGGGGGTGGGAGCTGGAAAGCCCATTTCTGCAGTTTCCCCAGGCGATTCTGATGTGAGGGGGAGACACCCTGTTTTCAGATCTCACCCAGCAGCAGCGCCACGGCTCCCTCTTTCATAGGAGCCTCTCCTGCACCCTGACCAGGGGAGCCTTGCCTCACCCGACTTCCTGTGTCTAGACCCTGTTTCCTTTCCTCCCACGTGCTTTCCTGCTTACCTGTCGATGTGCGTTGCTTATCCAACATCCAGGTTGTAGCAGGTGCCGGGTCTTATGCGGTGTTCCCAGAGTCCCCAGCAGGGGGCTCTGTGCAGAGAGATTGGACGTGCGGTTCCATGAATGATCAAGTGCGTGCCGCCCTACTCCCCGGAACAGCATCTCACATCCCTCACTCCGTTGTACAGACCTGCTCCTCCAGTGCAAACCTTCTCCTTTTTCTCCTGCCGTCTTTGAACACTTACTAAGTGCCTCTGGAGTCTTTACCTTAAACAAGCGTAGGAGATGCCCCACCCCGGCCCTTTCTGCAGAAGGAGAAACTGAGGCACAGCAATGCAGTAGCTTGCCCAAGATTGTAGAGAGAACAGGCCGCTGCAGAGCAGGGCTGCAGACCCGCGCACTGCGGGCGCAGAGTCACCTCTGTCCGTCAGCAGCTCTCGGGCTGCTTCACCCCCTCCTCTTCTTCATCAGCCCCCACCAGGCTGGCGTCTGCACCCACGAGTTTGTATCTACACCACTCACCCACTGCTGCTCCCAGCCCTGCCTTAACACGGCACTCCTTTTACAGGCGCCCTCATCACCCGCACCCACAAAACCTGGCTTCTCAGCTACCCTGGGGCTGCATCCTGACTCCTTCCCCGTCACCAGTGTTAGTAAATGAGTGTTTGCCTTCATGGTAGGGCGGGAAGAGCATGACTTTCAAGTGAGACTGCGCATTCCTTACCATCAGAGCTGAGCTTTCTGCACTTCAGTGCCCTTTATATACAATGGCGATCATACTCATTTCACAAGGCTGTTGGGAAGATGAAATCAGTATGCAGACCGCGCCGTGGCCAGAGCAGGTGACACAGATGCCAATGGAAATAATAATACAGCTGTGGTCTGGACAGTTTCTATACTGACACCACTGCCTCCTCCAGCAGGGGAGATAAAAGGGTTTGGGGGCATAAATGAAACACGATACGTCCTCACATCCATGCAGGGAGTTTTCACTCCATAGGAGCTATTTTTATTTAGACCATTTCTTTAGAATCTTGGTAAGATCATCCTAGAAATATTTTGAAGTGCATTGAAGATCTTCTGCAAGTTTATTATGTTTGATTGGGGGGATAACATGCTTGATAAATATTAATATGGGTATTAGTTATTTTTATGAGAAATGAACATCCCTTTTGCCTTTTGTAGCCTACCTGTTTCTCTAGTTATAAACAAAAAACTTTCTACATATTGTTTATAAACCAAAATTTTCTATTTATTGTTTAGCCAAATATTTAGTTTGGCAACGAGATACGTTCAATTTGCCAAATACATTGGGTTTTCAAGGATTCATGTATTTTTTCTTAAATACAAAAAAGAGGCAAAGTTATCTAGATAAAAGCCTTTAGAAATTCAGCTTTTGTTCGTAGTCACCTCCGCATTTCCTGCTCGCAGGCGGAGCATAAACGCACAGGAGCTTGTAGGCACCTAGTCAGAGCGGGGCTTTAAGTCTGCCTTGTTGCTTCATTTGTGTTGTTTAAGTGAAACAGTACTTTCTCATTTTAAGCTTAAAGGCAACGTGACTAAATGGTTGGTTGTGTTACGTGTAACAACTGATTGTGGTTTTTAAAAGAAGCAGGCATTTGTAAAAAATAAAATGTTCCATCGAGAGGAGACTTGCATTCCAACCCCACTCTCCTAGTCCCGCGAGCTTGCACCAGAGAGGCAGATGTTCCACGATGACCGTCGGTGTCAGCAGAACCGGGGGCTTGCCCACCTTGGTGGCCCTTCATCTTCCCATCAGGACCTCATTCCTTTCCAAGCCCCACAGCAGCCCCCTGCTTGTTCCTGGCAATAGCCTTTAGACTTCAAGCCCTGATAGCAAACTTGTGGTTGCAAGTATGTTTTTCTTGACTTATGTAGACTTTTTTTTTAAAGGACATCTCAATTAAAAAAAATTATCATTGCCTGCTTCTCCTGAAAATTGTTAGGTCCCCTAATGGTCATTCCTGGTGACAACAGTCATCGGCTGGAGCAGAGAAGCAGCTGCTCCATTTGGACTTGGCGCCTTCTCCAGTTTACCACACTCCACACCATTCCCTATTGCCCCGTTTCCTCGGCTGCACTCTGGAGCCTCACCGACTCACCCCCTGAAGGGACTTTGCCCACCCTATCGTAAAGGAAGTCCATCTTTCGTGCCCAAATCAATGAATGGGGTTAACTCTGGTCTTAGCAATTACGTAAATTGGTTTTGATCTTCTAAAAACAAATTTTACTAAGACCTTAAATAAGTCAAAAGCAAAGTACAGAGATGAGAGCTTTCCTTTAAACCCATGCTTGATTGTATTTTTGCTGTGATAAGCCAAACCTCTAGCTTTTATTCAGTTTCAAACAGAGTGATGCCCATGGCCAGCGACACTTTGGAAGGAAATAACTTGTGGTGTCAGAATAATGGGGAACGGAAGAGGCAGAGAAGCAAGAGGTAACAGGGAGCTTTTATTCCTATCCAGGTGTGAGTGCTGGTGCTTATTAAAAATTTGTAAGCATTTGGGTTATTGCTCTTTTTTATTATTTTATTTAAAACTTTATTTTAAATTCTCTATTTGGAAAAGGTTTCAAATGAGTTTCAAAGTTTATTTATTTATTATATGCAAACAAATTTGACAGCAGGCCAGGGGTGTGGGTGGAGGGTGGTTGCTGATTTGCAAGCACAACTTCCCACTCTGTCTCTTTCTTGCTGAGTTCGCCCCGTAGACATACCACTGCGGCTAGCGCTAGCATTGCTCTGTTATTCTGCTCCCTCCATCTGGCAAATCAGATCCCAGGCTCCAAGTGAGCCACTCGTGAGATTCCTGAACTTGCTTGCTCAGTCTGTTAGCCAAACCAAGCTGACCGACAAAGCACTGAGCAATGAACTCTGCTCATCCACATGCACTGGGTCTGGTTTTCAGCTCCCTCTCTGCCTGAATTAAGAGCTGCTTGGCTGTTGGAGATTTTGTTTAGCTAGTAGGTCATCCAGCAGACATTTTCTTTACCCGCTATGGCAAGTGCCAGCTCCTTGTTAGTGACAGCCCCTCTGGAACTGCCCTCCAGAGTTGACAGTCTGGGAAAAGTCATGTATGCAAACAGCAACTCCAACGCTGGGTGAGCATGGATGGTGTCTGGGAATGTTAGAGTGTCTCAGCTGGGCTGCTGTGAAAAAATGCCATAGACTGGGTCACAAATAAGAAACATTTATTTCTCATGGCTCTGAAGGCTGGGGAGGGCCCTCTTCCTGGGTTGCAGATGACCGTCTTCTCTGTGTCCTCATGCAGTGCAGATGGAGGGCAGAGAGGGGAGGCAGCTCTCTCCAGTCTCTTCTTATAAGGGCACTAATCCCATTCATGAGGGCTCCACCCACCTGACCTAATCACCTTCCAAAGGCCCCACCCCCTAATACCATCCCATTGGGAATTAGGCCCCCACATGTGAATTTTGGGGGAACTCAGACATTAGGACACTCCACCAAGTTGACCAGGGAGAAGTCACGAATCATTCTCTGCTCTTCTGCTGCCGGTTTCTTAGTAACTAAAGCGTGTGTTGAAACTCATAACCATAGTTCCCTTTACTGGAAAAAGTAGAAGATAGTTTTGGTCCCTGCTGAGATGAAAAGCAATATTCCAATGCTGCCTATTTTTGCACAAACACCAAAGCTGTCGTGGTGCCTGGGAAGCAGAGAGAAATGCCCTTCTGCTACTAACAGGGAACAAAAACTGAAAGAAGAACCATCACTCTTTGCTGTACAGACCGCAAAGCTAAAGGGTACTTAACACGCCAGACACTTAGGTCGTTGTCAAAGCCATAAGTCTGTGCAGGGTGCTCCGTGTGTGGAGGCAGGGGGTGGGGGGTGGTCCTAAACTGGGGCGTAAAGCAGTTCTTGCTGCCGTTTTCCTCTGTGATGCAAAGTGATGTGCTTCTCTAACCCACCATGAAGGAAACCAAGTAAGTCCTGGGCCCCACGGGTGCAGACTGAACACGTTGTCCACATGAATTCATCTAATCTTAGCCACAACCCTATGAGACTGGTAGTTATTGCTTCAATTCACAGATGAGAAAACTGAGGCCCAGAGCAGTTAAGTGACTCAGCCAAGGCCACACAGCTGATGATTGTAGAACCTGGAGCTGAACCCAACATTGTCTGACTTAAGAGCGCTAGCAATTATTTAGTGAACTTCTTGGTTTTAGCAAGTAGTGATCAGAGAATAACCAATGATCCTAAGAAATTAAAGAAAGGGGTGAATGAGAGAAGCATGGCTGAGGGAGATGGGCTTGGGAGCTGAGGAATCAGGATGGAGGGGGCTGTCTGAATCTCAGGTTTCCAATTTAGGGATTTGAAACTGATGACACCATTAACAAAAGTACAGGAGTCAAGAATAAGAGCTGTTTATGGGAGATTCAAAGATCATATTAGTTTTAGACTTCCAAGTTTGAGTTTTCACTAAGACATCCAAGTAGAATTCCAGTCATCCACATGGGTGGCGGCTAGTTCCAGAGCCATGAATGAGCAATTCTTGGTTATAGTTCTCCATCAACGGAATCTCTCTAAGGCTCATCATCCAACCCATCTGTCTCCATTTGAGTGACAAGACGATCAAGGAAAACTGCTTACCTATTTGTCTACATGTCTGTGCGTATTTTATTTAGATCTCTCCCTGAAGAAGCTTACAAAAATGAGCACAGCGCAAAAATACTTTTAAATTAATAGACTAAAGTGCAAGGAACCTGAAGGATAAGATAGAAACAAAAATGAGGTGATGCCATAAAATGCAAATCAAATAGCAGAGCCCCGACCACAATCTAGCTGTGAACAGGGGAGGAGGCGAGATGGCAGAGGCTAACTGTCTAACATAAGTGTAGCCACCCCAGCTTTCTTTTCACTTCCATTTGCACTGAACACCTTTTTCCATGCCCTCACTTTCAGTCTGAATGTGTCTTTAGATTTGAAGTGAGTCTCTTGTAGGCAGCATATATATGGATTTGTTTTTAATCTTATCAGTTGCTCTGTGTCTTTTGACTGGAGTATTTAGTCCATTTACATTTAAAGTAAGTGAAGACTGAGGACCCTGCAGTCAGACTGCCTGGCAGCAAAGCCTGGTTGCACCACTTACACAAGGTATTACCCTCTGTGTGTTTCCCACTCCCATCTGCGTAATGAGGATAAAGACACACATGCCTTCATGGGCGTCACTGTGAGGATTAAGTACATGCATACACGCACTGTTCCTATTAATTGTTCTGAAATTTCCAGCAGCCAACACAAGTGCAATGTTTTTGTGTTCGTAAGGTGCGATCAGATCACTCATTCCTTAGTATGTTTGGAAACCAGGTGAAGCCAAGTTGAAGTCAGATGCTCCACTGGGCACCTGACCCATGCTCTAGCAAATAGGCCCTCGAGACCATAGGGACGGGTCTGTAGTGAGCAGTGTGCTGGGTGACTTCCTCACGGAAGATGGTTTAGCACATTGAATGGGGAGGGATATTTGCTGGAATGTCCCGTAATGCATATTTTAGTCAAATACATTCTCTGGTAGAGTGAGATCAGGTGGAGAACACTGTGTCCAGCTTATTCCAAGTTGACTGTAGAGCAATCCATGGATGACCCAGGAATCAGGCCATTTTTCATAAACATTACTTCATGCCTCTGAGTTTTGGTAAACACCGGGAAGCTGTGCATTCCAGTCCTGTTCTCCAAAAGGTGCCTGAAACGCGGGTGTTCTGAGCGCCGAGGGGAGAGCTGACCTTCATGGTGACAGTCAGCTCACCGGATCGGGCTGACTTCCTTCGGAGGGCTGTGAGGTCCGAGCCATTCTCCCGGGAGCCCCAGGCAGAAGAACCGAGTGCTCCGTAGACAGCGGTTCTAAACCTTCAGAATCAGACAAACACCAACATAGTAGGTCCTCCGTGAATGTTTGCTGGATGGAGTGGGGGCAGAGAGGGAGGAGAGGAGAGGCCAGGAGAGGGGCCTGTGGGCATTTCCCCTCAGTTGTTACCAGTCACTTGGGTTATAAAATAACCTCAGTAAACATGCATTGACTTTAAAAAGCTGTGTTCCTTGCATGTTGAGCTTCCAAAACAAACAGCTTGTAAAATGTGTTCCAGGAAACTGAATTAGTGGTCTCACTGTGTAGCTGGAAGTCAGTTAAATATTTGGAAACGGGAGAAATTATTTGGATCACGGGAGAAAAAGCTGATTCTGATACTGTCACCAAACATCTCTCAAAAGCTCAGTTATGAAGCCTTTTTGAGCTGAATTTGAACTGGGCTCTTCTGGAGACTGAGCAAGACTGTCCCTAGGTTTCCTAAGCCCAAGTGAGTCACTGACGCTGGATTTAAACCCCGTTCCCAGAGCTCAGCCTCTCACGTACCACTGAGGTCACGTGACACCTGCCAGTTAAGCCTGCCGCGTGGGAACAGGTTGGGCAGCCGTTTATCAGGGAGTGAAGTTTGCTCACTGCACCTTGGTTCCATATAAAAAGCAAACCGTTTCTCCCGCGGCCCATCTGCCCTCCTCGCCGGGACAGTTGTCATTCTTACCGCCTGTTGATTTAACAGTTCGTGCTTCCCATTAAGGTGCGATGTATTCTAACAAGCTGCATAAACCTCCAAACGTGTCTCTCCCCTAAGCCGTGAGGTGGGAAATATTAGCAAGCTCTGATGGAAAGCATAACTCTTCTAAGAAGTGACTCCTTGCCCGCCCACCGAAGGCGGCCGACCGTCTGCTTCGCACTTAGAATTGTCTAAATGCTGTGGTTCTTCTCCCATGACATTTAAGTTGTGGGTTTACGGCGACAGCAGTATTTGGTTTGTCTTTTTTCTAGAATGACGTGTTTCACCTGAGGGTAGGAGGGGCTCTCTGAGTTTCTCTTCCCGTTCATACGTACACTGTTCAGTGCAGTGGTGCTCGGCTGGGAGCGGCTTTGTCCCCCAGGGGACATAGGGCCGTGTCCGGAGACAGTTCGGTTGTCGCACTGGAAGGGGAGGTGCTACTCGGCACCAGTGGGTGGCGGCCAGGGATGCTGCCCCACATCCTGTGGTGCACAGGACCCCCCCAGAGGAATAGCCCCCCAAACGTCTGCAGTGCCCAGGCTGAGAGACCTTGCCTTAGCGCTGCCGCTCCTCTCGGGCGTCATTGAAATGTTGTGTGGGTCCATGGGATAACCCTCCTGTGGCGGCCCTCATTCTCTCAGCAGTCACCTTGGTTTCTCCATCTCCTGTCATCCTTCTCACTCTGCTCCTGAAGCCCTCACAGTTGGTGTTTCTCTTCACCCTCCACAGAGAAGGCCCCCGCCCCCGCCCGCGCCCGCGCCCGCGGTCACCAGGCGCCGCCTCTTCAGCGTCCCCGAGAGCTTTCTCCAGCTCTGATTCAGCAACCCCGGGGCCCGATGAGCGTAGACACTTGGCCCAGAAGCCACGGCGCGAGACGCACAGCGTGTGTTCTATCCTCTCAAGTCCGCCCAGTGTCCTTTGCTGACACCCCGACCCCGCCCTGTGGAGAGCCTCCCCCAGGCCACCCCTCTCACACTCTGTTCCCTTTTCCTCCCTCGGGGCCCCCACCCACTGCAGTGGAATGGCTCCTCCGGGGCACCTGCTCCCCACGTGCGCCTCGCTCGGCTTTGACCTCCCCCCACAGCTGACGGTGCCCTCCCTGTTCCTCCTTCAGGACATGTAAATTCATACATTTTATAGATTATGCACACATACTGAGAAATAATCTATTTTTTAAAATACAACTAAAACTAGAAATCTCAAAAGGATGAACTTCAGACTAAGTACAGAAATCACAGGTGTGCCAAATGAGTGGTAAATGCGAGTCAGCAACAGGAGTAATAAATACAAATTAACAGTAAACAGAAATAGAAATTTTGGGCTTATCTTCGTTGGAAACCGTGGGCTTTCCTTCTCCTTCAGCTCTGTGTGTGTGATAACGCTCTGTTCCTCAAGGGGCGATACGCCACCCAGGAGCCAGTAAAGGCAGGGAATTGCCCCCGTGTTCATTTGCTCAGGCGCCCTAACAAAGTAACACAGGGTGAGCGGCTTAAATGACACACATTTATCTTCTCCCAGCTCTGGGGACCGGAGGTCGGAGATCGGCGTGTGGGCAGAGCTGGTTTCTTCTGAGGCGTCTCTCCTGAGCCTGGAGATGGCCACCTTCTCCCGTGTCTTCACACGGTCCCCTCTGCATGTGTCTCTGTCCTAATGTCCTCTTCTTCTAAGGACACCAGTCACCCAGGATTCGTCGGACTGATGATCTAATTTAATCTTAATTCCCTCTTCAAAGACCCTGTCTTCAAGTACAGTCATATTCTGAGGTCCTGGGGGTGAGGGCTTCAATATATGAATTTGGGAGGGGGCACAATTCAGCCACATCCCCTCCCCAAAGAAGCCAGAGGAAGGACTGGTGTTCCCAGAGCCAGGGAGCGCTGTCGCGGGTGAGGAGTGAGTCCCGGCCCTCTCTCCCCTCAGCCCTCACACTGGTCAGTCCAACAGGAACCCAGAGGGCCGCCTCCCCAAGGCGGGGCCCAGCGCAGTGGGCGCAGGGCAGGCAGCCAGCCCCTCCTGAGGGTGTCAACGGTGTAGGCCCTACTCGGCGTCTTCACGCTCCACGTCTCCCCAGGGCCAGCGAGATGCATCCAGGCTCCAGGCCGCCTGGAGGCTTCATTCTCACACAGCCTCTGACGGGAGCCTGTCTGGGACGGGAGGGGGCGCCCCCCGGCCTGCTGAGTCCTAACCCCGTGGGCTGTCTGCTTTCTTGCAGGAGCCAGAGAGGCAGTACGTGCACATCGGCACCATGGTGGAGTTCGCCTTTGCCCTGGTGGCCAAACTGGACGCCATCAACAAGCACTCCTTCAACGACTTCAAGTTGCGAGTGGGTATGTCTTGCGGGTCTGGGGGCCACTGTCGGGAAGGAACAAATTCACAGGAACGCTGATGATCCTTGCGGTGTGGGAGCTGCACAGGCACAGATGTGTCATTACAGTGGCAGGACTGGAGGGCAGTGCAAGGGCCCAGGGCAGCTAGGAGCCCCAGAGGCACTTCTGTGCAAATTAGAAAAGAAGTACCCCCTTTGGTTGCATCAGGCCGTGAGCATTTGGTTTCACAAGTGGCCCATGAGCTGGGTTTCAGTCCCTCCAACCAGGGTCCCTTCTGCAAGTCATGGGGGCCACAGCCTTCAGCCATCCCCAGGGGCTGAGGAAGCCACTGACTGTAAACTGCTCCACCGTTTATGAAACTAGAACCTGCTATGAGCTGCAGGATGCATCCAGACTTCAGAGATGTCAAAATGCAAAGAAGAAAGGAGGGAGGGAAAGAAAAGAGAAGGAAGGAAGGAAGGGGAGAGAAGAAGGAAGGAAGGAAGAAGAGAGAGAGAAAGAAAGGAAAGAAAGGAAAGGAAAGAAAGAAAGAAAGAAAGAAAGAAAGAAAGAAAGAAAGAAAGAAAGAAAGAAAGAAAGAAAGAAAGAAAGAAAGAAAGAAAGAAAGAAAGAAAAGGAAAGGAAGGAAGGAAGAAAAGGAAAGGAAGGAAGGAAGAAAGGAAGGAACAGATGCACCTTAGAAACTGTTGGGACAGTCACTCTGGGGTCACAGCCTACAAGAACACCAACTGTGTTCTAAAGTCTTAACATACCTAGAGGTTTTCACATTGAATATTCAAATTTGAGAGAAAAAGCCAACTTTCTTCCAAAAAAAAAAAATTCAAACAGTGGGAGAGTATAGCTCAGTGGTAGAGCACGTGCTTAGCATGCACGAGGTCCTGGGTTCAATCCCCAGTCTTTCCATTTAAATAAATAAATAAATACCTCCCCCCCAAAATTAAATGAATAGAAAATAAATGAAGATGGTTTTTAATTCAAATAAGTTCTTCCTTTACTTTAAGTTGATTCTTGACCATGTTTCATGCCTCGACTTTTACAAATGTCTATCCAAAAACACAGTGTGTTTTAAACCCTCAGGTCTGCTTCTGACATCCCAAATAATGTATTCCAGCTGCTGGCCAGTGACCACAGCCCCTGCTGCCCTAGGCTTTTCCTCTGGCTGCTCAGAGGAAGTGACATTTGCACGGTCACTTACAGGCACTCATGATTTGTAAGAGCTTCTTTGACCATTTTATGCTGTTCTTGGCCACATATTTTGCTCCTTCTGAAAGCAAGTCCACATAAGAGTAGTTCTGTTAACAAATTCGATCTGAATGGCTTTTCACTTCTCTTGCATACAGATCTCAACTTTCAAAAAATCCCAATATGTAGAGCTGTGTTCTTCCTTAGCTGTGCGTATGTTCTGAATTTTTTTTAAAACCCAGAAATAGCTTACATCTCTTGAGCGAGTGGGATTCTCTTCACTGCACGTATGTCCTATTGATTGTCAGCCTCTGAACACACTTTTACTTATGCCTCCTCACCTGTGTGCACAGCGGACCTTTCCCCGGGCTGCACGGCGTACAAAGGTGGGAAGGGCCAGGCGGGCAGGACACCGCCCCGTTAGCCTGCTGTCCCCGTCAGGCACGGAGGTGTCCTTTCCACCCTGGAGCTTCTTATTTTAACAACTTGGAAAATGGGCTCCTTAAACTTTCATAGTACCCTCCTTAAATAAAAAAAAAAAAATCTATTGCATGGCAGAATCACCCCGCTTTTGTCACATATGTGTGGATTAAGATAACATTGGCCTTCATGGCAAGGGAGGGGGAACAGGACAATTCTTTGCTCGTCACATGTGTCTCATCAGAAGCACAGTGTTTGAGGGGAGGGTATAGCTCAAGCAGTAGAGTGCCTGCTTAGCAAGCATGAGGTCCCAAGTTCAGTCCCCAGTACCTCCTCTTAAATAAATAAGTGAATTTTAAAAAACCTAATTACCTTCCCCCACTCCCCCTCAAAAAAGACGCAAAAAAGATATAACAATTTAAAAAAAATTTTTTTAAAAAGGAGTGTAGTGTTCTTGGCCTGGACCATAACAATATTTTCCAAAGTAACATGAGGAATTCAGTGAACTTCCTTCAGTTTTTGTTTGTTTTTTTTTTAACTGGGTGCTAACTTTACACTGATTATTGTGTAACTGTTAATATCTACCACTCACCCCACAAACCAGCTCTGTTAGATTTCTGAGGAATCCTGAGTTCAGGGTCCCCGTGGGCTTTGAGCCTGCCTTTCCCCAAACCCTCAGCCTCTCCCGGGGGCAGCATCCCTGCTCCACCTCCGTGCACAGCGCCATCCAGTGTCAGTCCGTAGTAGGAACTGAGAAGAGTAACAGGGGCCCCTGCAAAACCATGATACAAATAGCTAGAGCCGAATTCACTCCTAATGTCCTTTTCTGCATGTCAAGATGCAGACTCAGTCAGTTAGGGGGAACCACAAATCAAGCACACTCCTGCACTTAAGTAGAGATCACTGCTTGCCAGCAATATCGTCCCAGGCTCTCTCCCCCAGTCCCAAGCCGCTGACCGAGCGGGACTCAGAGCAGCCACCGGGAAAGCCTAGGGCAGCAGGGGCCGCGGTCACTGGCCAGCAGCTGGAATACATTATTCTGGATGTGAGAAGCAGAGATGGCAGATGTATTGAGTGCGCCACAAAAGCAAAGGTGAACCGCTTTCTCCCGCCCTGGGTACCTTCAGGGATTTTGTGGAACAGTGTTGGGACTATGTCTCCTGCCTCCCTTTCCATCACAAAGAGGAAGCTTTGCCTCCTATCTGTAACAGTGGGGAGTGATGCTAACAGATTGTACCCCAGGGCTGCTGGGAGAATTAGAAGTAAAGCCCCTGGAAGAATGCGTGGCAAGTAGACAGGGCAGCACTGGTGCCAACAGGGCCAATTCCAGCGAAATGTTGGAGAGAGTCCAGAAGTCCAGCCGTGGCAGGATGGCCAATAAATGTAGAGAGTGTACTCGGT
This sequence comes from Camelus bactrianus, assembly GCF_048773025.1. Lineage (NCBI taxonomy): Eukaryota > Metazoa > Chordata > Mammalia > Artiodactyla > Camelidae > Camelus > Camelus bactrianus. Next base: position 7,121,609 of record NC_133541.1, read on the forward strand.
GTAGCCGTTTACATTAACACCTGGGAGGGGAGGGGAGAGCTCAGTGGTGCTCACGCGCTCAGCATGCAGGAGGTCCTGGGTTCAGTCCCCAGTACCTCCATTAAAAAAATTTAAATAAATACATAAATAAACCTAATTACCTCCCCCCAAAAGATTAAATTAAATTAAAATATGTGCATTTCAATATCAATTAACTGCAATATTGGAAAAGAATACAGTGATCATCTCTTGTCTGAGATTATGTGGCAACATAGAAAAAAATGTATTATAACGTTCATTTTTAAAGTATACCAATTTTATTCTCTTATGGAATAATGATAAATAGTCATAGAAGCATGAATCAAGGTGGAAAAGGGAAAAAAAGACATATTTTCATGTTTTTGAGATGATGATAAAGTTAGAGGAATTATTTTTCCTTGTTTCAGAGTTCCGCGAGCTGAGCTAACGTGTGCTTGGTAATAATGGTTCAGGAATGGTCTCATAAAACTATCCTGTTTGAGATAGTTGCTCAAACTGTTAAATTCATGATCTGCACTTGTCCACCTGGCTCTGCTGTGTCACAGGTATTAACCATGGACCTGTAATAGCTGGTGTCATTGGCGCTCAGAAGCCGCAATATGACATCTGGGGCAACACCGTAAACGTGGCCAGCAGGATGGACAGCACCGGCGTCCTGGACAAAATACAGGTAATTCCGTCCGCTCAGTCATCATCGGCCATGTCTGTGCTCTTGGGAACCAGGAGTAAGTATACAGTGAGGATAACGATTTATTATAACAAAGGAAAGAAAGTAGACCTTGAAATTGACTTTAACGTTGTATTGGGGAAAATATTAATTAGTTTCCGCATTAACTGTTAACAAGAAACATTGTGTAATAGTATGAAGGTTATTGCATTTGTGACAGTAAATGGTCACGTGACTTGCGAGGCAGCCTGCGGGGGGGTGTGGTGCTGAAGCCCTTCTGTCCTCTTCCTTCTCCCAGCCCCAGCCCCTTGGTGTAACCAGAGCCAGGCGTGACCTGCCTTCCTCTCTCCCGGGGTGGGGGCTGGAGCAGGAGGGTGAGTAGAGGGACCAGCCGGGGGAGGGAGAGACAAAATGGAGTGATGTGAATGGTGCAACTAGATCGGACTAGCACAGGGTTTGTATATCCAGAAAGCTCTGGAATCCACCCAAGGGAGAGAAAGCCAAGATCTGACAAATTAAATCAGCAGTGACGGCATACACCTGCTTGGGGGCACGGTGCCAGTCACCTAGGACAAGACCCTCACTCTCCAAATGAGAAGGATGTATTTGTGCGTGTGTGTGTGTGTGTATGTGTGTGTGTGTGTCTGTCTACGCTGAACTTCCTATTTGCCTCGCCTTCAAAAATGACTGGTTCCATATTTCACCCCAGCTATGCTGAATTCTGGAAGATAAATTCCTGCCAAGTGGCAAATTTGTAAGAAAATCACTGGACACAGGTAATAGGCTCTCAGTTTCTTGTCCTCTTCAGAGAACTTGAGTCCCTGTCCTGGGCCTCAGCTTGGCCGGTTGTCCTCAGATAACCTTGCCTCCTGAAATTACGCGGACGCCAGAGCCAACTGTTAGCTTCCGCGGAACCCGTCAGTCTCAGTGCCACCGCGAATGGGCTCTTCGTTAAGCCTCTGCTTAACCCGCTTGCTCTTCACGGGGCTCCGTTCATCCCTCCAAGAGGATTCTCTCTCTGGGGCCTTCTTGCCTTGTTTTAATTCTCTATGGAAGGTGACCAACGTGACTTCCGGGTGTTCGCCTTCCAGCCGGAGTATTAGTCAACAGCTGCTGAAAAGTCAGCAACCGCCCAACAAAGAGAAGGGAGAGAGAGAAGGAGGAGTCACGGGGGGAGGAGGAGAAGTGCCCTGGCTGGGAAGGCACCGCCAAGAAACAGAGAGCTAACGCTGCGCACCCCAGACCAAGCTCTCCGCGGAAACGGGGCTCCTCTGAGGGGGCTTTCTGCACGGACACCCCCAGCCCTCCTGGGACCCAGGGACGCTCCAGCAACCTCGGCCCACCCGGGCCTGACATTTGGTGGGGAGAGTGGCTGCTCCCACTGAGAACACACCCTCCCACCTGCGGGCCAGCCTGGGCCCCCGCCACACACCGGGAGCGTTCAGAAGACGGATGAACGTTCGCACCTGCTTCACAACCTCCAGGCAGTTGTCCAGCACTTGGGATTCGTACCCACAGCGATTGAAGAGAGGCTGGCCGGGGGAGCGCTCCCTCCTGGAGATCGTAAATCTGCGACAGGTCAATGTTGAAGCTGAGCTGGAGCCCAGTGCATCCCTAAGGGGATACTGGGCGTCACATGGCTCCGTGTGATTTAGTGCGGTGGGTGCGGCCACCGGACCGTCTCGGTGCGCTCCGAGCCCCCGGTGGACAGACAGCTTTTTACTGGTCCAGGGCAAGGGGTGCCGCAGGCCTGTGCTCACTCAGCTCAGAGCCAGAGGGCCTGCATCCCGGTCGGTTTTTTCCCTCCTGAGGGTGTAGCTCCCTCTCGCTCCAGTAGCCTCTCATGTCTATTTATGTGCAAAAAAAAGGGGGTGAGATGCCAGGAGAAATAAAAAACGATGCTGAGGATATTAAAAGTGTCTCCTGAGCCTGTGGAACAGGGTCTTTTTATTAGAGAACGTTACACTCCCACCAGGCTTTCTGTGCCCAAAATACAGCCTAGAAAGCCCCTCGCCACCCTGCCAGGCCCCCCCGGACTTGGAGGAATGATCACTGGTGATTAGCGGGGAGGTGGCTCCCGCCTCCCCGCGTCACGGTAACTCTGTGGTCAGAGCTACCAGTTCCAATGGCTCCAAAATGCCAAGGGCCGTGCTCCGCACCCACCTCACTGCAGAATTAACCTCCAGACACTGTGAGTGCTCCGCCTGGAAGGCCGGGAGGCAACTGCCTGTAGACGTCTCTAGCTCTGATTGCCGCCTAAGAGCTCTAACCTCGAGAACATGTTTGTCTTCCAAGTTTCTTGACTCTCCATGTTTTTTCAGCTCTTACCTAAGGTTCCCGAGCCACCTGTCCTCCCCCGGGACCTGCGCCCAGCCAGGGAAGGGCAGGACGTGAGCACCTGGCATCTGTGTCCCCCGTTTCCTTCCTGCTCAGAAAGACCCACGCTTGGGCCCCCTTGCTAGGGGCTAGCCGCTGGGTCACACTGCGGAAGACGTAGATTTTTCTAGCTCTTTCCCCGAGCCTGCCCTTGAGATCCTCACAGCGCACACTTCAGCCTTCCTTCCGGGGGCCCCGGGATGCTGTCCTGGGTTCTGGTAAGCCCAGCCCTGCTCTGACTTGGATGTGCTTGGGCCTCTGCCCCGTGACAGTGTCTGTCCTCCGGGCCTCTCTCAGCCTCCGAGGGGCTGGCTCACCACTGCTGCCGCTATCCCACCACTGCCTGGCCCCCGAGAGTGTCCACACCAAAACCAAAATCGTGGCGTAGCCTGCCCAGCGCATGTGTGTCACCTGCGTGTCCAAGGTGGCCGGGCCCCACGGGTGCCATGTCTGTTTCCTCTGATGAAGTGGGAGGAAGTCTCTCCCCTCTCTACTTTTTCACATGCTTCCAAAGCAGCATTACCAGGATTTCTGGGAAACAGCTCCGTCCTTCTCTGCTCAAGACCCAGACACCTCCTGGAAGGCCTGGAAAGGAACCACGTTCCCACAGGTGGACCCTCTCCTCCGAAGCTGAGGTCTTATTTGTAGCCGAGTCTGTACACCGCGTGTGTTCTCTGCTTAGATGATGTCTTTTTTGGGAGGCTCCTGTGACACGCAGACAGACAGACCCCAGGCAGGCCTGCTCTTGGTCCCCAGATGTGGTCTCCCAAGGAGAACACAGCGCATGCCCAAGCTGAAGGCAGTGAAAGGGTGGGGACCACCCATCCCCCCACCCCCGGGAGAGGAGCCGCCCCCCAGCAAGGCTCACTGCCCACCGACCCAGCGGGACCGGGACGTCACGCAGCAGCGCGGTCCTTGCCTCGTGGCGCAGGGGCAGGGGATCAGGAGTCTCGTCACGCTGACAGGCTGCACGGGAGGGACTCTGCTTTCGGCGTCCCAGCATCCTGAGTCAGTCCAGTGAGATGAGGGAACTTTCCAGACCTGACACAGCATCCCGCCCACACTAAGGCTGATGCAAAGTCCCAGCATTCTTCCAGTTTTAGCTCATTTCATTCAAGTACGTTAAGCCCGAAACACGTGGCCGTGTGCAGAGTTGATGGTGCTATCTCTCGTGTGTTTCATCTGTATTAAAATCCATTATGAATATTTATTATTTCACGAAATGATGTTCATAACAATTTGTGAGCATCATCCAAAACCCCACCGCTTTAACATAGCTTGATTTACTCTTTTTATTCCAGGTCTCTTATGTGTAAGTGCATCATCTTCACGTGGTTAAAATCATAGCTTGGTGGACCCTGGCTTAGTTCTTTTGGGGGGTGAAATAATTCGATACAATTTCAGCATCAGATCCGGGACATTGATCATGATAGCATCGTAGTTCACTTGGCCTGGAGATGACTGGGGGGTTGGCTGCGCCCAGCCTTTCTCTTTCACAGCACTGAGTTAAACATCGCCTCAGAAAGCTTTCCTTCTCCTCGACTGTTACCTCTTCTCCTAATTTCTCAGGAGTAGAATGAACGGGTCAAAGAACGTGAACACTTCGGGGCTCCTTGTCCTTGTGGTCAGACTACCTTGGGAAGGGTCGTGACCACACCGGCACTGAGCACGTCTTCGTTTGTCCCTGCGCCTCTAGGTCACCGAGGAGACCAGCCTCGTCCTGCAGACCCTGGGGTACACGTGCACGTGCCGAGGAATCATCAACGTGAAAGGAAAGGGGGAGCTGAAGACGTACTTTGTGAACACAGAGATGTCAAGGTCCCTTTCCCAGAGCAACCTGGCATCCTGAAGCGTCGCCTTCACTTCGGCAAGAAGACTGTATTTTCAGGAAGCTACAATGCACTTTCTGACTGCGAGTCTGTCCCTCGTTTGTGATGTGCGTGCTCTGTTCTGTCCTCTGGAGCCTTTGCAGACTGCTCCCTGTCACCCGGTGGCGTACCGTTCGGTGTCTGATGTGTGCCAAGGTCTCTCTGCCACTTGCACTGTGCTTATTCCTAAGCAAGAGGGAAAGGAGTGTGCTTTCGGGGAGAAAAGCATTCAGAGAACTGAGACGAGAGGTGAAGCAAACACAAATTCTTAAGGCAATAAAACTAGGGGGTGTATATTATCTTCCGGTGCATGTTCTTTTCTGGAAAATACGGTAGCTCGCCAACTGCATCTGCTAGTCTGATACTGAAACACACAGTATTTGTGAATAAGTTGATTCTGTCGCCCCACCTGGAATCCGTGTTCAGCCACGTGTCTCACTGCAGGGGCTGTCCACGGGCCCCGCTGGGATCCATGGCCCCGTCTCCTTGCCCTGTCCTGTCTCCTGCCAACAGCACGTCGCCATCCATCACCAGAATTAGTTCTTACAACCTAGGACTAGTTTTGTACCAAACGTGTCTGATGTTTTGATGCCATTGTCTTTTGTAAGGTTAATTCATTAAAAGTTTTATGTACTTTGCTGGATAGTCTGTATCTCCCCCCACCCCCGCCCCGTTCTGCTTTCTCCTGCAGTTTGCTCCAGAATTGAGTCGGTTTTCTGTTTACTCTTCTGTGTGGCCATTTCTCGCAGAAGGACCCCTCCAGAAGCAAAGACTGAGAAATCCTTGAGTAATTCAGATCAGGACGAAGTTTGTGATGCCGGTAACTGATCAGGCAGCTCCCTGGAAAGAAAGACGGCGTGTTTCAACGTGTCACGTGGTCTGTTTTCATTTCGGCGTCTCTAGGGAACATTTTCAGGGGAGAATATATTAATATAAAGAGATTCTCCACTAGCAACAGCACTCTCTCTGCCCACGTAGTCTGGTCTGTTGCGGTGATTAGATTCTTGTCTCATCGCAGAAAGAATTCAGAGGTGAAACACGGAGGTTAAGAAAGTAAAGTGAGGATTTATTAAGGGATGGACAGTACACTCTCAAGGCCCGAGCGGGCAGGCGCAGGTGAGCAGCTGCGCTGGGTTTCTTTGGCAAGTTGGTTACATAGGGTGTGAAAATGAATGGGTGGAATATTCACTGGGGAAGGGAGGGGATTGGGGTCGTCTTCCATGATTTTCATCCCAACTCCAGCTTCCCCAGGGAAGGAGAGAGTTTTGTCCTTAGTCTGGATGGGAAGCGTCCTGGCGTCGGTGCACGATGGGTGCTTCTGACCTGCAAGGCTAAGCTTACTGAAGTGAGGGCACAACGAGCAAGAGGTCACATTCAGACACCAGAGATCCCTGCCCTTTCCCACCTTCGTCTGCCTCCAGGGCACTTGTCACCCCAAAATGTGTGATTTCTTATCAGCCCAGAGGTTCCTGCTTTGCTCTGTCTGCCCAGGGACCCCTGTTGTATACATGACGGATGGTTTCCTACATCTGGCCCGTGCCCCCCTTTCTCTGCTCACGCCTAGCTCTCTGCCTGCTCTAACAGGTCTACTGTATACTTCGGTAGAGCTGGGGAACCAGGGGTAATTTGGAACTGAGTGTACATCAGCCACCACGATAGGGTGAACTAATGAGAGAAGCTGCCAAAGGCCCACGAGCGGCCTGCTGTGTCTGAGGATAGGAAGGCACAGAGCCAGTCTGTGCATTTTTGAAAAGAGAAAACCTGGAAAATGGTGTTCTTATAAATCCAGCACTGCAGGTTTGGTTTCTTTCTTCACATAAAGAAATCATACTTTGCTGAAGACTGTAAACTAGAGCAGTCATGCATAAGCAGATGTTGAGAAGCAAGACTGCAAATGCCAGCCTGGTTGGGCAAACCGTTGCACAGGGCAGGCGTCCGTGAGTGGCAGAGGAGCCCACTGACCCCTTAGGGAGCAGCTGCAAACTTGAACTTGAGGTGGGATTCCTGACTCCGGTGTTTTACCAGCTGTGAGACTTTGAGCACATTTTTCAGTTTCTCTTAGGAGTATTTTCCTCATGGGTAGCTCACGGCATCAGGTCTGATTAAAAGAGCTGATGACTGTGAGACAGCCTGGCAGGTCCCCAGGGCTAGCTCCTGCCAGCGCATCGCGGGACCAACCCGGCCACCCCGCCAGCACTTTGGCTCATGCTCGGTCCGAAGTGCTTTATCCAAACTAACAATCAGCCTTCATTACCAAAGTGAGAATCCAGCGTGGCTTGTCCAATTCTCTGCCTCAGTTAGGAATTTCTGGATCTTATAATTGCAACTCAGCATTGGCTTTAACACATCTTAATTCTCTAAAAAGGTGACTGAGAGAAGAAAAACAGTGTAAGGATATTTCTTTTCACTGGAACCAAAATCTGGACTAGGATACCCTGAGTTTCAGTGACTTCAGTCTGCGCCATGTGGTTCTTCCTTCTTAGAGCCTACAGCACCCACCCCAGGGCTCTTTATCGGCACCTGCCCTTACAGGTAGACACCCGCAGATGGGTGATTCGCCAAGCGAATAATTCAGAGTCCACCTCGCAAAGGTCTGTGCGTACCCAGGTCTCTCAAAGTGAGGACCCTGACTGGCAGCAGCAGCATCACCAGGAAGCTTGTTAGAAATGAGCACTTTCAGGTGTGGTCAAACCCAGACCTGCCAAGTTGGGAATCCTGGTGGGGGCAGGGGCCCAGCACGCTGGCTGTGCTTTACAGCACGAGTTCCTCAGGTGCTTGTAATTGCAGATCGAGCCTGAGACCCCCTGCATTTTGCAAAAAAAGAAACAGGTGCAGGGAAGTCCAGGTTTCCCAGTTGATCAGTGACCGAGATGAGACTAGAGAACTGCCTGTTCCCTGAAATCTGGAAGTGTGACTCCTGGTTAAGGCTTCCCAAGTTTTGGCAAATACAGACATTCCTATAAGCAAGTCATGCAAATGTGAGGACTCGCCTATCCCGTCCATCAGCCCACTGTGCCGGGATGACACTGATAACAGGTAAGGATCTCTCCTCAAAACCTTCCTGAACCTCTGAGTCTTGCAGGAAGCATCCCCTCATAAAAAACGCGGCGAGTCCACTTCCTTTAACACTGCAGTTTAGAAAAGTCTGGGTTGTCAGGAACCTTCCGTGTTGTTCTTTTTCCCAGTTTAGTGAGCCTTCCCAAAGGCAACACTCTGCTTACAAAACAAAAAACAAAAAAAAACCACTGGCTGGTGGTGGAAATGTGAGAAATTAATGTGATAAATTAAAACAAATTATTTTAATATGTTTCTCTTTGATATGATGCCTAACAGGCATTCAGCAATTTGGCTTTAACTCTCTTTAACATCTCATTTTCCCTTGCTGCCTAACAACTGTGAGAGCTTTGGAAACCTTGCCCAATTCAAGCCCTGCTTTTTAAAAGTAGTAGACGGTTAAGGGAGAAGGATCGGACTTAAAGTAACTGAAAATAAGTTAGTCTGACATCAGTTTATTGCAGCTACTTTCACATGAAGGCGTTTCTTAAAGATGCTTTGTCTTTCTTGGTAATCTAGAGCGAAGAAAGCAGTTTATAAAAATTTGCATAACCCAAACTTTATATATTTTCTATGATGTTATTATAGATATGGTTTAATGCACCTGAAGGCATTCCAAATAAACTGTTATTTGTTTGAAAAAAAATAAAACAAGATATCTACAGTGAAAAAAAATTTTTTTAAGTATAAAAAAACATTTAGGAGTCACTCAGCCTTGAAAGTGCCAGGAACTCGGTGTCCTAAGTGCTTGGCGAATCAAAACAATAAAACGACCAATGGAGGAATCTGCATTGAAATTAATTAGGTCACCTGCTCATTAACCTCTGAGCTATGGGAAATTTAATCATGACAGATGAGGGATAATTGCTTCCTAGAGATCCATTCATTAAAAAATATAACCAATATCTTAATACTTGAAAAAGTTTCAGATCATCTGAAAAGTAAACATTTCCAACTTTGGTTGAAAGCAGCAGCTGCTTCCTAAAAGAAAACTGTTCAAAGTAATGGTCACAACCCCTACTGTGCCTGCTCCGACCACACCCCAGGGGCGCCCTGATTCCCACACGGACTCTTGAAGGTTTGGAACGCCCGTGTTAAGTAAGACGAGGAAATGTGGGCTCAAGCTGGTGAAACCGTCTCCCTCCACCACGCGGCTAGAAAATGCAGGAGCCAGACTGTGACCCAAGTGTGTTCAGCACCAAAGCCTACTCTCTTCCCATGACTGCTTCTCCACTGACAGAAGTGACAGTGGCATTGCTGGCCACCGAGGCCACCCGTCCTTCTAGGGCTCTTGTCCTCAGTTGTGCAGAACTGTTACCCGTGGCTCAGACCCCCGGCAGGGGAGGAAGGGTGAGGGGTGTTGTGGTGTCTAGAGCTCTGCTTTGCCAAAGGCACTTCCGTCATCTCTCCTCTTGAGTATTGTCTGTGTGATCAGACGGTGCCTGATGTACCTAGGGGTACATAACCCTTAAGGGAAAACTGCACACCTTTCCCATGAGAGCCTCTGCCAAGAAGACGCACGAACAAAGTGGAGAGGAGTGAACAAAAATCACCCCAACCACTGTCAAGGGGGAACAAAGGTTTCATTTTATTCAGATGCTCACAGTGGGTCAGTCTCCAGCATCATTTCATCTGAAATCTTTTCACAGGAAAACCGTCATCCTAGACGTTCATCCTAAGTATGGCAGGGCTTTGGGCAGGTTCGTCGCCAAGGAAACGGGAGGGAACGTGGTACTGCGCAGTCCCTGCCGCCGCCGTGGCGCATCAGGGGCGCCGGGCAGGCTCCGGGAGGTCCAGGAAGGCGACGCCTCGCCCCTCCGGTGCCACCTCTCATGTCCGCGCGCCCTTCAGGCCACGGGAGGGTGTCAGGCTGGAGAAATGTGCCCGAAGCCGGGAGCCTTGATGCTGGGGATGTCATTCTTCCTGTAGAAGTCGGCCTTCACGTGGCTGGCGCGGCGGTGGTCCCGGTTCAGAGGCTCCACGGGCTGGTGGATGCGCTTCCCGTAGTCGGAAGACGTCAGCACCCCCACCGGCCTCTCGCGCTCCTGTCCGGGGGGAGCAGGGCACGCGGGTCAGGCTCACCTGCCCACGGGCGTTCCTGTGCGCCTGCGCCCTGCCTCTGCTCCGGGGCGCTCCATTCTGACCCCAGGGGACCTCTGCAGCCTCCTCCCACCCGCTCCCCTCTGCTCAGAGCCCTCCAGTGACCTCCCGTTGATCAGAGGAAAGGCTGAGATCTTGCACGGGGGCGCCAGGTACCCACTGACTTCAGGGTCATGTTCCTCCTCCCTCTCCTCCCTTCTCCCTGCACTTTGCCTGCCTGTCTTGTCCCACCTTCTTCCTTTTCCCAAATACACATCTTCCCAGCCCCCCACACCCCTTTCACCATTTCCCATCCTCTTAAAGGGCTGTAATTCTCCGCATACCGCTTTTCACTACCTGGCATTTGGTTCATTATTTATTTGGCTTTTCTTTCTCTGTCTCCTCGTGGGAATGTCAGCTCTAGGAGCACAGACACTGTCTCACTCCCTTTACACTCCCTGGCACATGGGAGGTGCTCAAAAACTGTGACTGGACAGAAGGAATGCCAGGCATGCGCTTATAAGGCAAAAGCACTGACTTCGCTACCAACTGGGAATGAATGAGCATAAACCAGAACAACAGAAAAAACTGTTAATGGCTATGACTTAAGTGGTGACCCCTCCTCGTGCCTCCACCACTTGCTTTCACATCAAGGTGAAAAGTGTCACTGGAAGTGACATGACGGCATTTTTAAACACTGAGCCACAGGCAAAACTCCTCTGAGCCAGAAAGAAATCCCAGCAGAAGCTTTTTCATTCTGATTTCAGTGTATCGTATAAAGATGTAATTCAGCACCCGAATTTTAATAAACATACTGTCCTCGGATCAGATTTTATGGAGACGATGTCCTTGTGTATAAAGGCAGCAGGCAGGTCTAACCCAGCAGGCAGACGGACCTGACCGCCCCAAGGGGATGCCAACCTCCATCCCTCCAGCCCCCACCTGTGTGCCTGCTGTGAGCCTCACCTCCTCACCCTGTGAGTTTGGTTCCTTCCGTGGGTCACCACTCGCCCTGTGCAGCCGCCTACAAGCAGTGCCCTTCCTTCCAGAGGACCTGCACATAGGTGGTGGGTACAGGGACCTGGGAACTCGACTTGGGAGATAAACGCTGGCGTGCGTGGTTTCATCCCTGGAAGGCCAGTGTCCCTAGAACCATGATCGCCAGGTCTCAGAGGGTAAGCAAAGACCTGTTTTATCTGCTGAAAAGAACTTCTGAGTTTTTTGCTCTCATGAAATTGCTAAATTCTCTAGGATGAAACCACAGAGTCACAAACATTAAAACCCAGTAACGTGGCGGGAGGGAGGGAGCTGTAGCAGCGCCTTAGTCTCCCTTCCCGGCAGCACAGGAGAGAGGAGAACCGCGCAGGGGAGGCACGTGCAGCCGACTGAACAGTAAACAACCACACACAGCTAAGCCCCTAATATCCCTCGCTCCGTCTTCATGTTACCTCCTCGTTTACGTGAAGTCCCAGGCTTTTTGCGTGTTCTCTGTCATCTCGGTGCAATTTCTGATTATAACCTGGGTTCCTCTTAAAAACACAGTCATAGAGGGAAATGATTCCAGCCTGGGAATAAGAAGAGAAAGAAAGCCATGCGTTTATTCAGGGGCTGAGCCACGGAGACTTCATGGGGTTTGAAAGCCCTAACTCCCTGATGGCAGCGGAGGGACCCGGGGTTCCCGGCTGCGCGGAGTGTGCACGGGCAGGTCACCCCGCGGGCAGACGCAGAGCGGGGAGGCCAGGCCCCAGCTTACTCAGCGGCGCCCACGGGGTGGGGGCGTGCCCACGGCACTTCTCCTCCACTTGTTACAGCCCCTCCTTCACGACTGGGCCCTCCCACTCCCCCGGACTCCATCCCAGGGCTCAGACCTGAAAATAATCATTATCCGCTCGACAGGTGTGCCTTCGCCCTCATTTCTCCTTTTCTTGAATTTCTCAGAATTTCCTACACTAAGCGTGTCCTGCTCTGAAAAACTAACACTACCTGCAGACGAGGACAACGCAACCAAACAGATGTTCTTCCTCTCTAGAGAGACGGAAATGTTTCCTTTGCTCAGTTATAACAAGTGTAATTCATGCATGTAAAGCATGTCTGTGCTGTGTGTGTACACACATACACGCGCGTGTGATATACACACAGGTATAAGGTACACACGCACTGACGCAGCAGAAGATGACCCCGCTCACAGGGCTGCCGTCTGGAACACCTCCATTTTCTCACCGCCACGCTTCCTTACCACAGACATAAAGCGGCCTTACTCGCCGTCGAGTCAAAGGAAAAGCAGTCCCTGCGTCCGCTGATCTTTCGTCCTCCCCTCGGAAGTCAGGCCTGTTTACGTTCCTCCAGCGGCAAAGGCAGACGTGCCCTCCCACTGGGATGTGGGGTCCCGGGGCCTCTAACCTGTGCTTGCTTGGTTTTCTCCTCCTGAGTAGTAACAGTAATGCCAGAATGAGCCCCTCCAACCGCAGGCTGTGGAGGGCGAAGGTAAACGTGGAAAGGACGCAGGACCGGCGCGTAGTCTGTTGGAAAACACACCCACCCTTTGTCAGTGCGGGAACTCAGAGCTGCAGGCGGCAGGGGGGTGGCTGGCGGGTGACGCAGCCTCAGCCCGGACTTGGGAGATCACTCCCAGGTCATCTGTCCTGTGCAGGTCGCGCTGCTCCTGCTCAGAAGGTCTCAGGATAACTCAGACATGGCTGCTGTCCCGGTGACATTAACCATCTAGTCAGGGAAACGAGGCAGCTTTCAGAAACATTACTTGCAGGTTTCTAAGCAGTCCGGGGCACCACGCTCAAGGCACTTTACTCAGTGACGCTGGAATCCTGGTTTGCCTACGTTCCGAGTCACTCCAAGCAGCTTGGAGGCAGGAGCTGTGGCTTCCGAATCTGTGACCCTTGGCCATTTAATGAGTCACCTTGCAGGAGCTGCTTCTTGGCATCTCTTCTCTCCCAACCACTGTGCTCCTAGGTCTGTGCACACGTTGGCTTGGCCAGCGCTGACCTCTGCCCCTCCGGGTGGCAGCCTGCAGCGTAGCCCATGTACTCATAGGGTTAAAAAGCAAAGGCCCAAGTAAATGGAGAGGTGGTACATTATTCTGCTTTTGCAATCGTGAACATTGGCTAGCGGGGGAGGGGGGGATAAAAAAAAACAGTTGTGTCTTCACGTCATACCATGGACAAAAGTAAAATCTGGATGGATGGATTAGAAAAACTGAAAACCCATAAGGGATGCCCTAAACATAAAACTAACAGAGGAAACACCATAAAGAGAGTATGTAAAACTCAGCCCTTTGCTTATCAAATAAAGTTCAAACTTCGAAAAAACTTTAGGAAATGATCGAGAAATCTCTGTATCTTTAACATACAGTGTGCAGGGCAACGACAGAAGCAGGAGCTGGGGGGTACTGGCTGGGTGCTTGCACCTAGCAGAGACAGATTAAGCAAACCTTGCAGGAAGTCTGGGTCAGCCCAGGCCAGCGGGCCCTGCCGAGACACAACAGGAGCTCAAGGACACCAGCCACCCTGCCAGGACTGTGGGAGACATTCTTCAAAGGAGCATGCCTGCCTCCTGCAAGGGAGGTGCCCCAGTTCACACCTTCCCTTTGGGGTTCAGAGCCCCTGGCCACGCCCGGCCGAGGCCCGCAGGCAGACACGAAGAGTACCTTGATAGCCCCTCACCCCCACACCACCCCCACGTACACAGTAACTTAAGCTGGACTTTTGGTTGTCATCTAGACGTCACACTGGCATCCCCGCGGGCCGGGCTGCCCTGTGAAATGGGTGTGTTTCGGGGGAACAGGTGTAGTGGCAACAGAAGGACCTGGTTCCCTGGGACTGAGCACCTGGCTGGGAGCTGCCCTTGGGGCCAGCGGTACCCTCTCCTGCACCCTGAGAACCTCGGGCCAGAGAGGAGGGGAACTGCAGCCAGAGAGGTGGTGGAGGCGCCAGAAGGGGGCAGCACTGAGAGCCGGGGAAACGGGTCCTCCGGGAACTGCCTGGCTGGTGCTGCCTTCCTGTGCAGGTGTCCCATTCGTGCCTGGCCCTTCCGGACTGAGTAAGCCCCCTGGGATCCTTGGGCTTGTCTGGGGAGAAAAGACTAACGAGGGAGGAATGGACTCGAGAACAGAACGCGGACGCAACCACTGCTATCTGAGCGAGAAAGGAAGTCTTGCTTCGTTTTGCTCCCAGTGCTGGAGAAACCCACGGCGATGTGGAGCTTTACAGAATAATGTGGGGATTTTGCATATTCAGAAATTTTCAGAGGAAAAATGAATTTTTCTATCACTGAAAAACAAAAAAAAGAAAAAGAAAAACCCATCACCAGGCAGGCAGCCTCCCTTAGTAACGTGACCGTCCATTTCCAATACCTAATCAAGCCGAAAATCTGTTTTTTTCCCTGGATTTTAATGATTAATTTTCCTTCTTTCTTGCTTTTTTATTCCTTTGCGGTTTGAAGCAAAGTGATATTAATAAAAGTCAATCTGGATGTGGAGGCTACCGCGACACAGGGCTTCCGGATTTGCTGGTATTTCGTTATTAAAATCTCTCAAGGGATCATGCTGTTTCCCAGGTGTCGCTGTTTTTTTAAAAAAAACAAAGCAAATCAGAGCCCCTTTATTTTTCCCTTGTGATCCTCCTTTATCCCCTATGTGTTGTTACAATGTGATATGGTCTCATTCTGGTTGTGGCCCGGTCTGATCACCTACCATCAGTTTCCCCGGGGGCAGCCTCCACTCCTAACACTGAAAAATCCCTCCAGTCTGCAGCCGTGGGCTGACATGGCGTGAGGCCCTCCGTTTTCAGCCTCCAAAGCATGTTGGGTATACGAGCCACTCTTTTAGGCTCTGGGACAGAAATAGGGAGCCCATACCTTATGGGGACCACTTAAAGGCTGAGAGTGGAAATAAACCCACTGAGTAAAACATTTCAACATAATGCCCAGGGAGTAACAGGTGTGCACAAAGCACAGTGGCACCAAGGGAGGGAGGTCAGCTCCTGGCTAGGCTGGGGTAGGAAGTGGACATGACCCATGTGCCCAGGAGGGACCACACCAGTGAAACCAGAGGCCCCAGGGAGGATGCTCCCTGCGTGTTACGGGTGGAACTGCATCTTCCAAAAATTCGTATGTTGAAGTCCTAACCCCTCATACCTCAGAACATGACCTTATCTGGAAATCAGACTACTGGAGATGTAATTAGTTGAGGTCAGACTGGGGTAGGGTGGACCCCAGATCCAATAAGACTAGTGTCCTTTAAAAAAAATTCGACACAAACACAAATAGGCAGAAAGGGAAGGTGCCATGAAGAGACACAGGGAGGAGACGGCCATCTGCAAGGCAGGGAACGGATGCTCCCTCTAGCCCTAGGAAACAAGCAGCCCACCTGCACCTTGATTTCAGATGTTTAGCCCCCAGAAACTGAGATGATAAACTTCTGCTGTTTAATCTGCCAGGTTTGTGGTACTGTGTTACAGCTCTAACAGATGCACGTGGTAAGGAGAAGGAGCCACCTCTTGAACTGTGGAAAATAAAAGTGGAAATAAAACAAAGGTCACTGCAGGGGCGCCAGAGACCCAACCACGGCACACGCTGCTCCAGGTAAACCCAGCTGGTAGACCAGCTGGTCTGGTCAAGGTCACCAGTGTTTGGTCTCCTCTGCTGACTACATAAGAGGATTAATCTCGCCTCCTATTTGGATAGTGAAGCCATGTATCAGTTCTAACCAATGAACTGTGAGTGGAGGTGACAGGTGACTTTTTGGTCTGAAGCATTTAAGAGCTGGTGCCAGGGACTCCCAGAGCTTCAAACTGAGATGCCAGCAGCTTCTATGAGGGACTGTCCTGGCTGAGGGCCATTCTGATCCCTGTTGGACACTCACTCAGCATGAGAAACAAGCCTTGTTTTAGGCCACTGAGACTTTGGGGATTGTTTGTTACTGCAGAATAACCTAGCTTATCAAGACTGATGCAAGTGGATAAACAAGGAAGAAATACTGGCTACCATGTCCAGTCCACGGCGGGCCAGGGCGAGCATCTCTGGGGCTGTGGGCTTTAATATACCCAGAGCCTCTTCCCAGCTTTGGAAATGCTCCTCCTCCCAGAAGTTACACAAACTCTCACACAAATAGTTGGGGTAAGATGTTGTACAAACTGAGATCCAAGTCCTTTATTTTTTCCTCCCTTTCAAACCATTTTGAATATAAATACACTGTTGTAAGTTTGAAGCAGACAAACGCTGCAAGGAAGAAATAAGAGAAAAGAAATGTATGCGCTTTTCCATGGTGATTGCAGAGAGGGTTATACTAAGTGCTCACCAAACACATTTCCTCTTCCAAAACAAATAGTTTCCATCACAGTTAAGCTGGGGCCAGGTGCCAGCTCTGGCCAGGGAATGTGGGTAAAACCAGTGGATACCACCTTCTAGGCCTGGTTCATAAGAAACTCTCCCATTGGCCTCCATATTCTTTCCCTTGCTCGTTTGCCAGCAAATTAAAGGAGCCAGGGAAGGACCGCCAAGTCCCAAAGATTCTCAGGCCCTGGCAATAATGGAGCCAGTTTCCCAAGTGACTGCATTGAGAGGTGCTGCCCAAGAGAGACCCACATGTTGGGCTATATTTCATGACAGTATGTTTGTGTGCATAAGGCCAGCGGTGCACTTATGTTAACAACCTGTGCTCTGGATAAAGAAGACCTGATCTGTAGTGTTGGCTAATTTCTGTGGTGTAAATACTCCCGCCACGGCCAGTTTCAGGCTTCCCACTGAAGCCAGAGCTCAGAGAGATGCTAAAAATCCCCTTTGTTGGTATGATCAGGCTCTGACACACCATCAGTGAAGGACTCTCAGGGTTTAGGGTCCATTTGTTTGCTCAGCACATCCTAGCCCACCCTGACTAATAAGGTGGTGGCTATTGTCCTCTCCCCTCTTCATTGACCCCAGTCCTGCTCCCTCCCACCTTGAGGCTTCCAGGTACTGCGTGCCTACCCAGAGCTGTGTGATCTACTTTTAAAACTGAAGATGCCCGAGGGGACCGAAAGTGGTCGTCTTTGATTCATAAGGGCCTCATTGTCCTGCTGAAAAATTCAGCGGCTTCTCCTTGGGAGCCTAGAGGTATATGAAGCCTAAGGAGGGCGTTTCCATTAATTTTAACATTGTTCAAAATTCTGTATCTCAGAAGGACTGTAGCTTGTCAAGGACATAATGTTAACTCTTTTTAATATGACAAAACTCAACTATTCTCTTTGGTTTGCGGCAAAGACTGTTTCCTCTCTGGTATGTTGAGATCACAAGTCTGGGGAAATTTTCATAACATTCCAAATAACCTGAATATTTTAGCAATGTAATAGGAATGGAGCCAGCTACCATCTAGAGAGTTACCAGATCCACCGAGACCAGCTCCCCATCTGCCCTCCTGTCCCCTAGAAATTCACATCAAGAAAGGGGCATTTCCAGGGGCTGAAACTCGAATCTAATCCTACAAGTGCCTCTTGGTCAAATATATTGGGGAAAATGCTGTTTGTTTTCACGTATCATTAGCTGCTTGTGCTTCTTAAAAGGGGGTGATTTTGAAGAAAACAGAAAAAAGACCAAGATATACTGCAGATATAAAAGCAAGCTGCAAATATATATATACATGGTTGTGTGATCGTGTGTGAACGTGTTATTTTTCAAAGTTCAACACACATCACATTCTTAAACACACGTGGAAGGGCAGACACCACGTGCTCACGGGAGGTCATGGTAGGAACACGTTCCCCACCCCTGTGTTTCCTTCCAAGAGGAGGGACCTCTGCTAGAAGAGCACGCCCACCTGCTCCCCTCCCTCCCTCCCCCCTCCCTGGTGACCTGCCCCCTCCTCCCTCCCTGCCCTAGAGGAAGATGTTCAGCCCCACCCCCCAGGCCATACATTCCCCAGGGCAGGTCACTGACCAGTGAACTAGCCCAGAGAGGAGAGAGGCAACCACAGTCCCCCCAAGAGGGGAGCAAGGTCAAGGGTAACCTAAACAGCAGATAATCCAAAAGAAAACCTCTGTTTAGTCTAAGAGGCTGGGCTTGTGCACTGGTGACGCGGCTTCTCGTTTAGTAAGTCCACACCACTTTATCCCTTCCTCGCCAGTCCATCAGCAGGTACGCACGGCGCACCAACTATGAGACCTGCGGGAACTCTCGATTGCTGAGGACAGAGCAGTGATAAAAATAAATCTCTGTCCTCATGGAGCTCATGTTTTAAAGGGAGAGGGGAAAAGAACCCAAAATAACTCAGGAAAATATTTAGTAGGTTAGGTACTAATAGATGTGATGGAGAAGCTCAGTAGGAGGGAGGCAGGAAGTTGGGGGGGGTGGCACAATCGCATTCAGGTAGCACACACTGTGACTGCAAGGCACATGGGTGCCAGAGTCTGCCGGACAACAGAGAGACACTCTTAACAGGTGGGTCAGCAGCAGAACCGGAGCTTACCCGTCCTCCACGGACCTAGGAGTGGCCAAGACAGGGTGGCAGAGGTGCTTGGTGCCCAAAGGTGCGGAGGCTCCACCCAGAAGGGGCTCTGGGAGCTGGAATTGAATACCTCCTGGTCCTTGACATCGACATCGACCCTTCAGAGACCCCCTCCACCCTGTGCACATCTGTACAGTCAACACCCATCATCATGTTTACCAAGTGCTTGGCTGCACTTGGCAAAGGGAAATTCAGTATCAGAAGCGTAAAGAAAGAGCCCTTTGCCTCCACGTCTCCACCACACACCAAGAAAAGCCCGCTAATCCCACCCAAACTCAGGTGGGGTGTCCTGAGCACAGCCCCCCTCAGCACAGAGCCACCCACGCCGCAAATGAGCATGAGGGAAAGCGTCTTCTAAAACTGCCTAGGAATTTTTTTTTTAATGTAGCTCTTAGACTTTGAGAAATTTAATCAAAATCTTCAGAAAAGGGCATTCTCCTTTGATTTAGCTTTTCCATTTCTGTAGCAGAAATGGTGCACTAGGCAGAAGAAGAAAAAAGTAATTTAAAAACTGCAGAAGTAATTGAACTGCATCTGTGCAACACTATTTTATAGTATAGCAGCCCACACTGCAAGAGGCCCCCGGGGAGCAGGGCAGGAGCTGAGAGCATTTTTGCTGGCAGCTTTAGAGGACAAATTTGTCAAGATCTGGGACATTACTGGGGTTTTAAATAAGTGTGCTGCGGTGAGGGATGTCACTTAGGGCTCACGCAGGGGAGAGGCCTTAGAAGATTAGGAACCACCAGAGTGACACTCAGACAACCGCCTCACCTGTGTTAATTTCCAACAGTGAACAAGGGTGGAGGATAAAAGACTGGCCCCTGGGACCCAACCATCAGTGAAAGTATTACCACTGATTAGATTCCTGTCTCGTTGCAGAAATAATTCAGAGACAAGACACAGAGGTCAAGAAACTAAAGTGGGGGTTTATTAAGGGATGGACAGTATGCTCTCAAGGGGAGGGCAGGCAGGCTCAGGCAGCTGCCATGCTGAGTTTCTTTGGCAAGCTGGTTACGCAGAGTGTAAAAATGAATGGTAGAATATTCATTGCTCAAAGCCAAGCAGAGACTGCCAACAGATACAGGAGATTCTCCTGGCTGAGGTTTGTCTGACAATTTGCTGGGGCTGCCAAAATGAAGTACCCAGCCCGGGTAAACAACAGAAATTTACTGTTTCACAATTCTGGTGGCCAAAGTCTGAGACAAGGTGTCAACAGGGTTGCTTCCTTCTGAGGGCCATGAGCGAAGGGTCTGTTCCCAGCCTCTCTCCTTGGCTTGTAGATGGCTGTCTTCTCCCTGTCTATTCACAGCATGTCCCCTCTCTGCATGCCTATCTTTGTGCCCAAATTTCCTCCTTTGATAGATACCTGTCATTTTGGACTAGAGCCCCTCACTAATGACCTCACTTTAATTTGATTACCTCTGTAAAGACCCTGTCACCAAATAAAGTCACATTCAGAGGCGCTGGGGATGAGGACTCTAACATAAGAAGGTTAGGGGGACATAATTCAACCCACAACAGTGGTCTAAACTAGGAACTAGTGCTTCTGTGTGTACGGCTCGGCTCCACAGCATTCTTTCCCATTCCCACGTGGCAAGCACTCAGATGTGTGCTGATCTGGTCTAAACGGGGATTCATTTGGGCTCTGTGGATGGTGGGTGGGGAGAAGGAAAGGAAGGCTGTGTTTTGTGGGAATACCTTACACATCAGGAGGGAAAGACCTCTTTCCTCCCAGGCTGCTTAATCTCTATCCTTGTTCAGGTACTCATCACCCCTGCAGGCTGAGCATCTCCCATCAATGGTCCTTTTAATAAGGAAGCCCCTGCATCCCCGGCTGCAGGACACGCTGCGGCAGGAGGCAGTGCAAGGCAGTGGATGGAGACTTTCAGAAAAACATGGAGAAGAAAGGATTAGACCACCCCCACAAGCTCTGAACTTGCTTCTTTTCCTTTGCCTTTTCTTCCTGCTTTGGCTGCAGGCGGGCCTTCGCAGCCCGGCGGGCTCTTCCAGGGGGCGCTGTGTGCAGATGGGGCCAGACCACAATCTTACTTGGGTCCCGGTCGCTCTCTCCCTGCAAGCGGCTGTTCAGATCTGCCTGTGGTTTCCTTCGGTTTGCAGGGGAGGTTTTAGGAGGCTTTCCGTGCCCTGGGCGGTCCAGGCAGTCACTGCTGCGAAAGCTTTCAGGCAGTGACTTGTTTCCGGGCTACCCCAGGCCTGCAGAAGACGGACCCCAGAGGGAGCAGTGACCCTGCCGGCTGGGCAGCCCCGGCGCTCCCGAGACCCTCCTCCAGGTCCTCGGCACAAGGGTCACACTTGCTGCTCCAGGTAGAAGTAGTTGAAGCCCAGCGCTCTCCTTCACTTCCCTGACACACCCTCAAATGGCTCCGAATACCGGTCGAATATTCCCGTGCCCACCCGACCCTGCACGCCCGGCCCCCCAGCCCCTCAGCCCCTCCTCCCAGATGAACATTCCCCCCTCCCTCCTACACACTCGGCTCCGCCCCTGTCCATCCTCCAGCGCTGGGGATGGAGCCATCCTAATTCTGGAAGTCTTAGTAGCTGTACTCTGGGGTCTAGGAGCCCCAGAGGGAGGCCGCTCTCCCACCTTCCCACCCACTGTGACCCTGCTCTCCCTGACTCCCTGCACCCCGACCCGAACCCCTCACAGTCTGTGCCACTCACACTCGCCCCGGCCCTTCTGTGAAGCCCCGCCCCCAGAGTCCTAGCCCGGAGTTGCAGCCCTGCCCCTCCGACCCACTACACTTCGTAGTGTAGCCCCGCCCCGCCCCGCAGCCCCGCCCCCAGAGCCTTCCCCGGCGGTGTAGCCCCGCCTCCAGCACCCTCTTGAGCAGTAATAGCCCCGTCCCATCCCTCCTCCCGCCGCCCCCTCCCCGGCAGTGCAGCCCCGCCCCCAGAGCCCCTTCCCCGGCCCCTCCTCGCCCTCAATTCCGCCCCGCGCCCCAGCCAAGCCTAGGTCTCGGGCTCTCCAGCCCGGCCCGCCCGCCGGCCCTCCGCGCAGCCCCGCCCGGCCGCTCACCCTGCCCTGGCGGTAGTAGTAGCTGTGCTCCTTGGGGTCCAGGCGCCGCGGCGGCACGTAGCTGAAGGCGGACTGCGCCGAGATGGGCGGCGGCCGGGGCTTGCCCCGCAGCGTGGCGGCGGTGATCTCCTCGTCGTCCTCCATGCCGTCCGGTCCAGCGGCCCCGCGGCCGCCCTGCTCCGTCCCGCCCGCGGAGGAGCGCAGTCCCGGTGCGGCCGCCTCAGGCTGCCGGGCGCTCGCGTTCTGCCGTCGCCTGGAAACCGGGGCCGCGCGAGCGGAGGCTGGGGGTGGGGCGGGGCCTGAGGGGCGGGGCCTGGGGCCGACCCGCCCCCTCCCTCCTGGCACCTCTCATTCGGGTTCTCCCCTTAGTGCGTCCGGGGAGCCCCAGCTGCTAACGCTGCGGGGTCGGTGTTCCCTGGTGGGAGGCGCCTCTTGGATCCGCACTTTCCAACCTGCTTACCTTTCCCCGCGCAGTGTTGGTTCCTTCACACACAGACCACTGTTCCTTGGGCAGTTAATGACCTCGCATCTACTGTGTGCCAGCGCTGAGGATATAGCCTTGAACCAAGCAGCCCTCGTCCGTCTGGATCTGACAGTCTGGTGAGGAAGACAGGTGACAGCCGTGAGAAGAACAAGTAACTTGAAGAGGGTCTGGAGCATCGCCTCCGAAGAGGAACATAGAGCTGCACGTGTAATTTAAAACTTGCTGGTAACCACACTCTCACCCTCCCCTGGGTAGAAATCCTAAAAGCGCCAGCAAAGAAAAAAAAAGTTCTCATAATCTACTACTTCTCTCAACCTCTGCAACCTCTTTTAAAGACCGGACATAGGCGGTCAGCTAACGGGCAGGAGGCTTCATAAGCTTTGCGTAGATCATCCGGTATCACCTTCGTAAAATGGAAGCAGTTGACACCAATTATCTTGAGAACTCAGCTAAAACTGAGACTGAAATCGATTCATTGTAAAATCTTTTTCTGCAGTTATGTGGAGGTGCGTCTGCTAGCTTCAATTTCAGTAGGTGACATTTTGTTCTGCCCTGTGACCTGACTGCTGTGGAGGGCACGTTTACAGACATACATTGTTTTCCTCTGATGGCTCAAGTCTGGCACAGGGTAGGTACGCAACATATACTTGGTGACTCGGTAGAGAAATACAGTGCCATAGTTTGGGTTCCTTCTGAAGGTGAGTCTGGGACAAGGGCTTGGATGCTCTATTTGGGGAGGAGTGAGGGGCCAGAAGAGTGAGAGCAGCAGGAAGGTCAATGGAAGGCTAAATTCTCAAGGTCACCTCTGAAGGCAGCTGGAGTTCAGCCTTGCCCAGGAATTTCTTTGGAGCCTGGGGCACGCCTCTCAGAATCTCCCGCCAACTCAACAAGGAGGCTCATTTTTATCTCTTATTCCCAGTCCTTGTAGGGTGAGACTTCTTTCTGGATTGTTCACTCCTGACCTTGTATGTCCTCTGCCCAGCACTGCCCAGACTCCCCTGAGGGTTTCCTCGGAGTCAGAGAAGCCCTGGGGCTGACAGTGAAAGGCACGGGGCATGTACTTGAGGTGCGATGCTGGTTTCAGGAGGTAGTCTGCAGTCTCACGGAATGGCCACCACTCCGAGGGTGGATCCAGATGTGAGAGGTTGTGTTAGTGGATAGAGACACCCCTAAATTAAGAAGCCTACCAAAGAGTGGGTCCCTGCTGCTGGCTGTGAAAGATTTCACAGCAGAGGCAGAGGGACAAGGTGAAAAAGCTACTCTATTGCTCAGAAGAGGAAGAGGACAGAAAGCGCCTGAGGAGGGAGAAGGAAAGAAAGTTGCTCTGGCGAGGAAAAGGTACTCGAGTGGGGAGCCATTAGCCAAGATGGCCAGTAGAGACAGCTCTATCCTGGGTCAGCCGTCTGGACTTTTGGGGAAGGATCTGCCATCACGTCCTCCTTCAGTTGTGTTGGAACCAGTCAGTCCTTGTACGGGCTTGTCCGGTTGTTGTCATGGCAACCGTCAACTGTCCTGGTGCTGGTGGGTGTGTCATTTAGCATGGTAATGCATTACAATGAGCATATAATGAGGTTCAAGGTCCACTGGATGTCAAATCCTCTGCCATCTTGGGCTTAGTTTGTTCTAACCAGTTCTTGTTTCTCCCCTTTGTAGCTGCCTCCTGAGACTTAGATAAGAGTAATTGGGTTCTATTCGAGGAAGGAGCAGAGGTATGATCCTGGGGGCAACAGTCTCTGTAACAAGGGGTGTAAACAAGAGGCAGGGGTTAGGCGAAGCCCCTCAGGGTCCTGCTTGGTATCAGCTGCCAGGCGTGACTCAGAGGTGGAGGAAACAATGGGTAAGATGAACTTTGCTATTTTCAATTATCAAGAGATTTTAGTTCCTTTTTTAAAAAAATATTTTCCTATATGATCCTAATATATATTCCAGGTGCATAAGTGGAATACAAGGTCAAAGAGTCTAATCTGTTTAATTCCCTTGTGTCTTTGACTTGTACCTTCAAAGTTCTGCACGGGGGAAGGGAAGGGAAGGGAAGGGAAGGATAAAAGAATGAAAACCCTACGGTCAAAGGAAGTGGATTAATAGTACAAGAAGGCACACTGAGTGTGGGTTAACTCTGCAGGAGGTCAGGGCAGCTTTGTTTCAAATGACAACCTTAGTAGTTTGGAATGTCCACCCTCCAAAGCCCATTCCAGCATCATGGAAGCTATCCTGGCACTAGGATGGAGCTGACATTGGGTGACAACGTTGCACAGGTCTGATTTAGGCAGATGTGAGTGCACTGACTACTGTTCATGCAGCCTGTTCTGCGGATCTGCCAGGACCTCTCTGCCTGCAGCTCCCTGCTGGGAGTTGGGAGAAATACATTGGAGGGCCGTCTCCACTGCAGGACCTTGCGCAGTTCCCAGGAGCATAGGCAGTGCCTGGTCTAAACTGCAGCTGGAACCTGTGCCATTTCTCTTGACATCTGGGCAGAATGTAAACGTGGAGAGACCCAGTGGGGAGAATGTCTGTTAATTTCAGGCAGGGGAGGAGAAAGCAGAGGAGGGCACTTTTCTGTGACATTAGCATGCCATGTGTCACGTTGGTAGTGGCTTCAGCATATCTTGCGTAGCATTTATGTTATATTTGTCGTGTGTTCTCATAAACCAACACACCTGTTAAGTTCAGGAGAACCCTCTGGTTCTTCATGCTGATGAGAAAACTGAGATGTAGGCAGGATAAGTGACTGGATGCAGGGGACACAGCCAGTGAGTCCTCCTGAAAGATGTATGAAATCTCTAGAAAGGGAGGGGCTGCTCTGGGGGAAGCTTTTTGTCCTTGGGGCCCTTGGGCTTTTCAGAGATGGAGCTATGGCCTGGAAAAAGCACAAAGCACAAAGCTTTAGCCAGTGATTCTCAGCAGCACACAGACACAGCTGAGGGACACAAAACATCAGATGGTCTGCTCTCCACCTTGCAAACCCGTGTTAACTGAGGCAGAGAGAGGAGGGAAAATCATTGTGAATACATTAACACAGCCTCATCTTTCTAAAACATCTTCTGTTGAAAATGCAAAAATTTCACAAGGTTGACATCTCCATTTTAAATTTAAAAGTTTTATAATTATTTTGGTTTTTTTTAATTAAAAAGATTTTACAGGAAGGTAATTAGGCTTATTTATTTATTTGTTTATTTATTTTTTAATAAATCGAACCCAGGACCTTGTGCATGCTAAGCATGCACTCTGCCACTGAGTTATACCCTCCCCCCTTAATTATTTTGTTTTAAATTTCACTGTAAACTCATTTAAAGTGGCTTAGAATAATTGGACTTTGATTCACAGGCTTTAAAAATGGCTTAAAATTACTTGGATTAAGGACTACTCTGCATGTGGCTGGTTTTATGATGGTTCAGAGTAAGAGGGATGGATGGACAAACAGAGATCTGTAACTGGCAAGGAGGAGAACTGGCTGTGTGTGTACCCAGCAAATCTAACTGTCATTATGAACTCAAGGGTTATGAAATGATGTTCCTGCCTCACCTCTTCCAAATTCCCCATCGGTGCTCTTTGACCTTGAGAATAGCAGCATGACCTTGGCTCCTGGATCAGGGGAGACACTGCCCGCCCTCCAAATCATCTTTACCAGATCTTGGGCACAGGCAGTGGACTGTGGTTAGATTAACAAACCTTTACCTTATCTGACACCTCTTCCCTGGGAAAGATTTGTGAATACTGCCAGGAGATTTAGAAACCATGTTTGTCATCAGGTTTTTCCTGTAGGCTGGCTCCTTCAATTGATGGAGTCCCTGTGGCTGGTCACTTTAAGCTTATGAATCAAGACATAAACATATAAATTTAATTTTGGTTTGTTCACTTTGTTGATTTTGAAATAAAAATGACTATGATTTTATACGATGTGTCAAATGAAAAGCGCCCCGCACTGACAGCCCTAGCGATGAGCAGTACCGCCTGGAGGAATCAGGCCTCCTCACAGAGGGCAGGCCCGGGTCTGAGGCAGGAGATGGTAAGTGAGACTGGGACATCCTGTTCTGCCAAGAAATTTTCAAAAAGTAATGTGTCAAGGTCAAAAGGACAAAGAGGCCAACCTGAAGGGTATCCCACTGATCTCAACTAGGACAATTTAAGCTTCTAAAAGATGACTGTAATGAATTAATGCACATCAACTATATAAAATTTCATAAATATCCTAAAGCAAACAAACAAACAAACAAAAAAACTGACCAGCAACCAGCTCTTTATTGAAAAACTTGATATAAGGAAAGACTCATTTATCTTGTTTTCTTTTTCCCTATATGAACCTTATTTTAGAGTTCACCAATAGTTGGCAGGAGAAATTTCTTTTTTGGGGGGGGAAGTAATTAGGTTTATTTATTTATTTATTATTACTTTTGATGGAGGTACTAGGGAATTGAACTCAGGACCTCTGGCATGCTAAGCACTGCACTCTACCACTGAGCTATACTCTTCTCCAGAAATTCCTTCTTTACAGATGAAAACAAGATAACAAAAGGAGAAGAAATGATAGAGTTATGAAATCTTTTTTAGACACCTGCTGGAATAATGAATCTAGGTAAGAGTCACCTAAGACGTTAAAGCCAATGGGAGAAAGGGTGATGGGGACCCTATATTGGACGGATGAGGCTGGTGACCCAGGAACTCACCATCAATCTTAATGACTATCACTAAGAGGAGACAACGCGACATTGTGGTATGAGGCAAAGCAAACACACAGCACCACCTCTGAAGCATCCTTGCTGAAAAAATTAGCCTGAATCTAAGCAAGCCTCTAGGTCGAACTTGTAGTTTTACAGGAGATGCAGCAAGTAGAGGAACCAGTCACAAAATGCCAAATCAATACTGTAGGATGTTTTTACAGGGCAACTGATCTAATTTCTCTAATAAACCAATGACATGGAAGCTAGGTTAGGGAGGGGAGCAGTTATAGACAGGAGACTGAAAACTGAGTAGTATAGCACCTGAAAGCAGTGTGTGGCCTTTGTTCAGCTCCTGATTCAAACAAATCAACAATTAAAGACTACTTCTGAGCCAGCATAGGAAACTTAGAATATAGACCGGGTATCAAATGTCCATAGGCAGTAAGTATTAGTTTTGTTAGTTGTAATAATGGCGAAATAAAGACAAAGGAAAATGTTTATTGGCAATGGATGCATACTTTTTTTTTTCAGTAAAAGAATCTTTATTTTTATGTATAACCATAACTCTACGAATAATTTTAGTGTGGTAGGCATGAAGTTCCTAGAGATTTAGCTTTCTTAATCCATCAGCAGTCGTTACTTCAATTCGTACTTTTGTAAAATTATTTCTTATTTCCCTTTACAGGTTTTCCTTTTACATCCTTCTTTCCTTACGTAAGTTTTTGCA
This sequence comes from Camelus bactrianus, assembly GCF_048773025.1. Classification (NCBI taxonomy): domain Eukaryota; kingdom Metazoa; phylum Chordata; class Mammalia; order Artiodactyla; family Camelidae; genus Camelus; species Camelus bactrianus. The sequence continues at coordinate 7,149,068 of NC_133541.1, forward strand.
GAATTATTTTCCTTCTTTCACAGTTTTAGGAGTTCTTCTCCCCAATCCTTTACACTGGACCAAAGAATATGATGGCTTGGATTTCTCTAGAAACAGTCCAATTAAAAAAAGGAGAATAAAGAAAAAGAATAAGAGAATAAGTAGATGAAACAGGATTAGAAAATTGTAGGTTTTATTCCATGTTGAATAAAAGGGCTCATGTGAATTCGTTATACTATTCTTTCTACGCTTGTGTGTGTCCAATGTTTTCTATTATAAAAGTTACAGTAGAATTATTAAGAGATACTGTTTTTCTCAAACATTAGAACCCAGAGTATCAGTTCAGGACACCAAGAGTGTGCTGGGGAGATGCGAGGAGTTGGGGAGGGCGTGTTTGTTTTTTTTCTGAGATGAGATTACAAGTATTTTAATGCAAAATTTCTTATGATGGAGCCAATGGCCAAAGAACATCAGCAGAAAGTTAGGCATATTGACTACTGAGACAAGCCCACGGGAGGAACCTCACCGAGAGATCGAAAGGGCGAGAAGAGGATTTGGGTGAAAGTGAATGAAGCTGGGTTGGAGAGACTTGGAGAGTATGCTTGTGTGTAAGAGGGTCAACATGAGACCTGGCCTGAGAAGACGACCCAGGATCCTCAAGGCAGGGAAATGTGAGATGTTGTGTCCCGAGTTCCCTGACCTGAAACTCTGCATCATTTGGGGAATCGAGGCTGCTTCTATGAGCTATATGCCCCACGAGGCTCAGATGCTGTAGGCACCAGAGGCGTGTTCCATTCTTCCAGACACGATTTCAAACAGCAGGGAGTTTATAGAACGAGATTTCTCAGCACAATGTACTTGATGCTACTTAGCAGAAGGAGCTGCCACAGGTTCAAGATGATGCTGGCCCCAGGAGTCTTTACTGGCGAGTTGGTGGTGCCCCTCCTCCCAGACCATCCCTGATGGGCTCCCTCACCAGGAGCTGCAACAGGGTTTAAATGTGACTGTAAGGTGACTCCTGTGCTTGTAACAAGAGTCCGCACGGTTCATCGAGCATTTACTGTTTTCCAGGTACTGGCCAAACAGCTGATGAGGCAAATCTCATTTGCGATCCTATACGTGTTTAGACGCCCAACGGGTCTGGGTATTTTTCCAGTTTGGGGAAATGTCAGCCTTTGGGGGTTAACTCACCACTATGGAGCCAAGATCCCCTCCCTGAATTTGTACACAAAGTCTTCCAGTGGGTAGCTTTTTTAGAGGAAACTGACCTTGTTTTTTGTTTTCCCAGAATTCTATCAAATATGCTCAATTCTGCTCCTTCCTATTCTTCTTTCCATCTAACAAATATTTACCAAGTCTCTGTATGCACCCAGGTGTATGGAGGTTGACAGGCAGGACCCCAGTCTTCTAAGAACCAGCTGGGATCTCTTCATACCAAGGTACCACCTCCCCTCTCCTGCCTGGTTCAGCCAAAGGGAAGTGCATTCCTTCTTTAGATCAAGGTAAGGAAAATTGCCTGTTTCGCTCAGGCAGTTCTGCCACTGCACCCTTCCACAGCTCCTGCCTTGCTGTCCCTGCTAACACAAACACACACACAGGATCCACTCTCTCCCCGAGGGACCAGGGATCATTCCAGTTCAACGTCTGCAGCCCAATAAATGTCCTAACCTCTGCTGCCCCCTCCTGGCTGGTCTGAAGACCATCACTGCTGCTCGCAAGGAAAACAACTTTTTTCATCTGTTATTTCCCTTTACTTTACTTTTTTTTTTCTTCTCTGCTTTTACTTAAAAAAAATGACATCAAGATTATACCTTATTTAAAAACATTATCAATATAGGATACCAAGGGCTATCATAACTGAATATGTAATTTCAATAAGAAAATTCACATCATTTTTGCTTGCATAGATAGACATTAAAATTTAGTGGCAGGAGGATTCCGTTTACAAGGACACATGGCTTTATAATTTTCCAGAACTTGTCAAATTTACTCCAGTTGGTGAAATGAGAAGCCTTTTATCTGTTGATTAGCCTAAAGTTGTTTTCATAATATATAACTGCATATTTTCAGGATTGAAATTTGCTTTAATACACAGTGCCAGTTAGTTCTAGCCTCATTTCCTGTGACGACCTTGTCTGCTTTGTGCTGGGTGCTCTGGCCACAGTGATGCCTGAAATGCTTTCCCACCAGTGACCTGCCTTCCTCTGAAATTCAGCTCACAAATCACTGCAAGAAGCCTCCTCTCACACCCCAGGCAGGCCTGAAGTCCAGTGCATCCCAGAGTCTTGTTCCCGCTTGGGGAGTGCCAGCTGGCTCACTGCTGCTACCACCTGCGCATGTATTGTCTTGCCCCCTCCTCGCTCCTCAAGGTGGGGGCTCCTTTCGGCTTCCTTCGGGCGCTCTTAACATTCAATGGGTTGGCAGCATTATCAGAGCTCACTAATAAATGTTTGGTGAAGGAAGGAAGAAGGGAAGGAGGGAAGGAAGGAAGAGCTAAATGAAACAAAATCTCAGCAGAGGATGTAACTAAAAGTGCAGAGGGAGGAGTATCTGATTCCGATGAGAGCAACCAGGAAAAAAAAGGTCCTGATGGGTGAGAAGGATTTAGATCAATGGAAAAGCTGGGGGAAGGTTTTAGGCTGTGCCGTCTTTTCATAGCATTTATAACAGACTGCCATCACCTCTCTGTGTGGCCGTTTAGTTAAGACTCTCTTCTCTTTAAGCTGTGAGCTCGTTGCCTCCCCAGCACATTTAAGGGGCGTTTCACACCCAGTGGCGAGCTGAGCCATGAGAGAGAGATGGATGGCGCGCTGGACTCGGCACCTCTCCTCTCATTAATTTCCATTTGCTCTCATAGGCTCTCTCTCCTCTGTAATTAGAGCATAAACTTTACAGAATGATCTTAGCGCTCATCTGGTCTCCATTTCTACTCTGGAAACAGACCCCAAAAGATAACGTGAACTACATAGCACGACGGGGTGAAATCCAGACCAGCTAAAAGAAGCTAACATGGGCTGTGTGCTGCTCTGAGGGGGCGGTTACCCAAGCGTTCTGTGTTTATTAACTAATTTCTCATTTCAATCCATTATAGCAAATTAATGGAACCCAAGGAGGGGGTCATTGGAACCTCCAATCTATAGCCAGTTGGTCAGAAGCACGGGTCATGGGACAAGCTGGACTTGTGATTGGCATCTGAAAGGGTGATGGCGAGGACAGTATTGTGGCACTGAGCCCTCAGCCTGTGGGGCCCGATGCTGTCTCCAGGTGGTGCCAGAATTGAGTTCAACTGTGGGATGCCCAGCTGGTGTCAGAGCCCCCACACCCCACTCCCTCGGCCAGCACACACACTACAGTTGGGTAAAGAACCCTTTTTATCCCCTGAAATGTTAACGTAACGGGACAATGAAGCATCTGCAATGAACCAAAGAATTTAATTAATTCTAAATGTAAAATTTAGAAGTTTCTCCCTCCAATCAAACCTTTCCCCCAAACCCTGCTTTTTCACATCTTGATACATCTAAAAAAAACAAAACAAAACATAAAAAGCTCCCATATCAATACAAAATGTTTTCTTATTAACTAAAGGGTTATTTCTGTATAAGTCTACAATTATATATGTTTACATCCAACGTACCAGTCTATTTTTCATTGCTCCTTTTCCTGACCATCTATTACCTCCTCTAACAAAATATAAAAGAAAAACATGGGAGATAAAATTTTTCTTACATTTGTTAGAATAGGAAACAAAGGTCTCTCAAGAGTATATTTTCAGTTAGCAGCTACCTGTCACAAAACACAAGACTTAAAAATAACACTTACATGTTACGTTCTTTATTGTACTGGATTGATTCTGTTCGATGTATAAAAGTATCTATGACACTAGTATTAAATAAATATTAAAATTAACTTCAAATTTGCCACTGATAAGTGCATACACGGTGCGAGGAAATTAGAGACCCTTCCCAGATCACCAGTCTGTAAACAAATGGCTAATTTGCAAGTTCTGTCACTATTTTGAGTTCTGAAGCCAGCAGTCATTCTTGATACCAATGTCTGCCAGAGTTTTGAGAAAATAGTTTTCTTTGTAAGTATTCCACTAATTCAAGTCTTGATTTTAGCATCTCAATCTCATAATAGGGAATCTGTAAAGAGAGGAAAATAAAGTGCATCATGATCCTCTGTAATCTGAAAGGTGTGCCCAGTGCCGGGCACGGTGCTGCCGGCTGGCAGGGGCTCCACCTGTCAGTGGGATACCTAAATGAGAATCAGACACGATCTCCGTCCTCCAGGAGCTTACAAATTAGGTGCCAACCTAAAATATACAATAAATACAAAGAGTAAACAGTAATACAAAGCAGACATGCAAAGAAAATCGGTGCTCTAGTTTTGAGAGGGAGTCAAATTTTAGATAGGATGAAAGGCCGGCCTGAGCTGGGAGCTGATGAATGACCAGGATTTAGATACTCAGAGCGGTGGGGACCCCTGGAACGGGGTTGGGGGGGTGGGGTGGGGGGTGACGGTGAAGGAAGAAGAGGAAGAGGAGGGAGGAGACCACTGAGCTTGGAGCGGAGGGCCTGGCTGCGGGCCCACCTCGGAGGGTCTGGAATGTTGACCCGTGGAGGAGTCTGACTTTCTCCCATAAGCAGTGAGGAAGCAATGAGCGCTTCTGAGCACACTGGCATGATTTGTTGGAGGGAAATTAATCTGGGTCTGTGCACGATGGAGTGGAAAGAAGTGACCAGACAGGGGAGCAGAGGGCAGACTGGGGGCGGCTCAGGGAAGGCAGTCGCTCTGGGTACATTTACTGTGAGTCCTCACTCGAGACCTTGCTAAGCGAGCTACGGTGGAAATACAGAGTCTTACACATCGTGCTGATGAAGAACCTGGTTGGCCATCTTGTCTATTTTATTCATTAGATCAAAGGGAAATTAAAACAAAATAGATATTCCAATAATTTACTAATTCTTAAAGCAAAGTTAAGCACAGCTTATACAGAATTTAGGGATGGCTCCCTTTTGGTAAACAAAAGGTTTGAAAATTGTGTATTTCAAAATATAAATCAAGAGACTTAAGCCTAATTAACAGAGGTGGCATTTAAACTAGACAGAAGACCCAGTCTACGGGGCTGGCATACCACTCAGTACCCTGGAAAAAGCAAATGTGAACTAGAAATGGCTTTTAGGGGGAAAAAAAAAGGCGGAACCGTACCTGAATGACCTGGTAACCAAGCAGGCGCAGGTGTCTCTGTTTGGTAGCTTCCTTCCCCAGTAAGTGTTTGCTATTCAAACAAAATCTTTTTGGACCATCAATGCACAGTGCTACCCTGAAAAACCAAAGAGGAGAGAGAAATTTGATTTTTAAAACAATCCAAAATATGTATACGTTTTTAGTTGCCAGAGTTTATTTGGGATTTAGCTATTCCTTCATGCCAATTCTGTTTTCAAATGAACCATGACTGTCATCCATTAATGAGGTGAAAAAGTACTCAACTGTATTAACACTGAGATTCATAAAATGTTACATGGAATTTCCAAAACTAGTGTGCTGGAGTGTTTTTATTTGTACAATCATGTCTACTTTTTTCACTTTCTTAAGAAAACAATCCCTGTTTATTAACCCTGACAAGTCTTGTAACATGTAAACCACAACAGTTTTCTTCACCTTTTATGCACGTCTTCATCGACTGTAAATGGCACTACAAATCCATCTCCATCTAATTTAATTTCAACATCTGGTGAGAGAAGAAAGGAAAAGCTCTTCGTGTGATACCCTCACAAACACTCTCTTCCTTTCCTCCTCGTTTTGATTTCCTCCACACTGCATTTATCAACTGGGCAGAAGGCTGCAAGGCAATGACCACACCAGACAGCGGTGAGAACTTTAATCAGAACCATGCCCAACCACGTCAGCCTCAAGCTAAGAAGGGTGCACTGCACTAAAACAAGGAGGGGGCCCTCAAGGCATCTGGGCAGGATGTGAACCCCACATACACTTCACTCTCCTTGTAACAACTGGTGGGAGCAGGGAAGAAAATCCTTTGAGTTAAACAAAGTCAGACGCCAGTGCCACCGACAGCTTTCATCACTGGAGTGTCGGTGCCCCCAGGGAGCTGAAGCAGCCTGCACCCCGACACATGGGCCCTGAGCACCCACAGGCTCCTGCCTTCTTTCCTTGTAAAGGAGCCCATAAAGGAGGGGGGAGACGTGGCCACCTGGAGCCTATGAACCCTGTCTTCTTTGAGCTGTCTCCTACTTAACAATTTTAAAAAACTGCAAAGGCAGAAGGGCTCTGCCTGCCTAGTGAGCCCAGAACTTCCCGTGATGATGGAAATGCTTATACCTGCTACGGAGCACTTCCGGCGGGCAGCGTGACCGGGGGCCTGCACTGTGCATTTTTATAACTGTAAATAATTTAAATTTAAACAGGACTCGCAGCGTGGCTACTGTGCAGGGCAGCACCGGCCCGAGCGTGCCAACAGCTGACAGTCACCGAGCACTTACTGTGCCCCAGCTCCCGTTCTATTTCATTTCGTCCTTAAACAAGTCTTTGGGGTCACTATCCCACTTGTTCTCACCTTGCAGATGAGAGCAAGCAAACGAATGCCCAAAAAGGACGCCCGAAGTCCTTCTGCTGCTTTTTGGCCAACACGTGGGACTCAGCCCCACGCTAAGTCCTGGCTCTTCGGCCCAACTGCCCCCCACCCCCTATTCCAGTTTGCCTTCAGGGAAGGGCCAGCCCCATCCTGTGTTTCCAGACCTTTGATGCTACTGAGCTGCACGTGTTCCCACAGCCGGCACCGGGCTGAGCTTAGTGAACCACGGACTCCCCACTACTTACCTATCGTGTAACGATAGGGTGTTAACACCTTTGAGGCAAAATACAGTCTTGCTCCTAAAAGGTCAATCAGTCCAATCATCACAGATTTATAAAGCTGAAAATCCACAGGGGTCTCCAGGGAGGAGCACGGAGTGAGGAATGATTTCACTTGGTATTTAAAAAGAAGTTTTGGACCCTAAAAATACATGTGCAAACACGAGAAAGAAAAATAAGACACAGTGTCAGAGAATAAAACGAAGGTTGCCTGAGTATAAAACTCTGATCCGAGGTGGCTCTGCAGGCAGGACACTTCTCCCAGACTTGGACAGGAGTCTTCCTCGAAATGACAATGCCAGATACTCTTGTGATGGTTCAAGTCTAACAGTGCAAAATACCTTTGATGTGTTTTAAATATAGTCATTAGTCACTGAGAGAAAGAAAGAGTGAAAGAAAGAAAGAAACAAAGACAGCTCAAGGAACATCTTTGGAACTCTGACAATTGTTTTAAGGGACTTGAGAACACCCAACTAAAGTTTTTAATGGTGGAAAATGTGACAAAGCTGGCATTTCAATTTAGTAAGAAAAGGACAGCTGTGGGACATATGGTGCTAGCAACTGGTCACCCATCTGGAAAAGAACTAAGTTAAAAGTTCTACCACACAATACAGATTATAATCAATTCAGGGTAGACTAAAGATCTAAATATAGTAAGAAAGATAATATTTTTTTAAAATTTGATAAAATGTTTATATTGCCTTAGGAGTCATAAAATATTCTTAAACCAGAGAGGAAACCCAGCAATCATATAAGATGGATAGATATGACTACAGAAAACTTAAAGATTTCTGTATGGCGAAAGGCATCATAAATAATACTAAATTAAAACTAAAATAGTTTGACACCACACACCGGGAGGAAATATGTTCAATACACATAACAGTTAATTGATATGTTTTACAATGTGTTCTAGGACAAAAAACAAAAGCAAAAATAAAAGACAACCCAAAAGAAATAGAAGTGAAGGTGTAACAAGGCAATTCACTGCAAGTATAGGAGGACAATAAACACCTGAGAACATGCTCAAGTTCACTGTTGCTCATTAAAATGCAATTCAAGCACATGACATGACATTTCACTGAGTCGAATGATAAAAACTAAAGGGACTAATGACACACTGCAGCACAAGTGGGGAGATGTGGTCACCTTCACTCACTGCTGGTGAAATGTGACCTCTACAACCATCAGGGAAAAAGTCTGTCAGCATCGATCGAAAATCAGTCCAGTAACCCTACACTCAGGAAACTAGTCTTTAGAATAAAAAACCAAAAAGATTCCAGAATGAAAGGATATGTAAGTGTGTTTATGACAGACAGCATGCTGATCCAAACTGTGGGAAAATGGCTGACAGCCCATCAATGGTGGAACAATAGAATAAAGACCATGAAATACCAGGCCCTCCTTTAGAGGGATGCATTTGATCTGTGTGTATTACCTTCGAGGACTGTCCATGATACGTTGGGCAGAAAGCAAACTATAGTGTGAAGAGTCCCATTCCATGAAAATAAACTACACGGTGTTTGGGAGCTGCTTGTAAATGCGGCTCAGTCGAGTATGGAGGACCAGGCAGGAAGGAGCAAGCCTGGAGATGCCATTTCTGATCCTAAACAACCTGCCTGATAAAGTCATCAGAATGAATCTTTAGGATAATTTATGCAAAACACAAACTCCACCTAAACTGAATGCTATCGTGTTAAGAGTGAAAATTCTGGCTTGGTTTAAAAACATACTCAGCAATGGTTCAGGAACTGTTCTGGGCAGAGATCACACTTTTGTACCACATGCAACAGCCCTGGGGAAGGCCGAAACCCCTCAGAGCCCTGGGAGTGCACCTAGGAGCACTGGGACCCCTCTCCCCGCGGCACTTGGTAAAACCTTCCAAGAAGACTCACACGGCAGGAAAAGGCTCTTTCAAGGACAAGATAACAGGAACGGGGTCCACTTATTAGAGACAAAGTTCTCTGCTGGCAACTTACTTCAAGTGAAAGAAAATTCTACTTTCTAATGAAGGCACTGAGACACCTCAAAAGAGACTGAACTTAAAAGATTTGGGGGGGTGGGGCAGAAGAAAAGTGTCCCTGCAGGTTAGTAAAGCAACGCAGGTCAAGCTTTTACCTTATAGAAGGGGCACTCTAGAACTGAGGTTAAGAAAAGCTGGGTCAGCTGTGCTAGGCTCAGTCTGTCCAGATAGGGTTCGTCACCTGAAACAAAGAGCATCGCAGTCAGAGTTAAGCTGGGCTTCGGCACGTGTAGTGAGCGAAGAGAACACCCAGAGTGTACACCGCTCATTCATTCACTCCACTAGGGTGCTTTTAAATGGCCCCAGGGAAAGAACTTGTTAGAACTAATTATGCCTTCTTGCTTGCTGTCTCAATGAAATCTCATATGGCTTCCAAGAACTCAAGCTCTTAACCAGAAAATAGGATTAAAAGTGACAGACGTAATGTTAGTAGAATTAGTGGGGATTTCCTTTACCTATGGAGATCCAGATTTCAACATGTTTGGGTGACCCTGAATTAAGATGAACAATATCATCCTCTCAAAAATAAAAAAAAGGGAGTGATACAGCTGCTTTCCCATCAAAGATCCTAACGTGTTACTGTGACACTGTCGTCGGCATCACCAGATCCCCGAGAGGACTCAGTTCTCAGCTAGGGCAGCAGTGTGCGGACCCAAGACCGTCCTCTCTCCATGCAGGGTTCTAGCATCTTTAAATCTGGGTTTATATTAGCAGCTGCAACTTTAGATCTCATCTTTAGATCATTATGGAAGAAAAAACAAAGGCAAAGCATTGCTCAATTAAAAAAGGTACATACGTGACTTGAAAAACCACAAGTTCAAACACTAATTTTTCGACTCTCAGAAGTCATGGCCAACTCACCTTGCAGCCGCTGAAGAAAATGTGGGCTGAATATTTTTGCCATAAAGTTGACTGGATGGCATTCAATAAGTGAACACGAATGGAGAAGTTTCAATAGTGTTTTGGGTGGAAAAGAACTGAAATGAGTTAACAGTATATTTTCTAGCTTCGTAAACAAAGCAGAGGCATTTGGTGGCAAATAATTGAGTTTTCCAAATGGTTCAATTAACTCAGAAATTTGGCTGAGTGAGAATTTCTCAGGTTGGCAAACAAAAGCTTCTGCCACCGCATTCAGGATGGGTTTGGAAAGAATCCGTTTGCTGCCGCAGTACCCCATGACCGTGCTGAGGACCTCGGGATCCAGGGTGAGACACAGTGGGGCGACGTGCTGCTCCAGGGCTCTTGTAAAAAACCTGTCATTGTGCCCAAAGTAGATGAAAGCCTCTAAGACTTTTCCCAGCTCTTGGTTGGTGAAGTGTGGGATGTGCCTTACTGCATGTTTACCCAATTTTATAACCAGAGGAAGCGCCTGAGTTTGATCAAGAACCACCAGGGCAGTGAGCATCTGGCTCATCAAGTTAGGACTCAGGCTGGAAACGACCGACAGAGAAAAGGTATTCATCTTATTTAAAAACGCCTGGTGTTCGTGCACTGAGTTGGGACACATCTGCAGTATTCTATAGAGGGTCACAACATCTTCAGGGGTAAAGGCTTCCAAATTTTCACCCTGCAGTAGACATATAATCCGTTCTACGGCTGAACAATCTGGACCCCGCAGTTTAATCAGACTTTCCCCCAGAATACAAAGACTGTGGACGTCCAGGCCAACGCTTCCGAGACGATGCTGGCACTCGGCCACCAGTTTCGGCAGCAGGCTGCTTCGGGGGTCCACGTACGACAGAGTCAGGGCTTGCAAAGCAGTCGCCAAAGTGGCATTTGACAGATTTGAGGGGTCCTGTTCCAGCTGATCACATACAGCTTGAAAGATGCTGTTCTCCAGTATCTCCTTCGGCAGCCTCTGGGCATCCCCCTTTTTTTCCACTTCGCAAATCCGTTTGAGGGCTCCTGCTGCCACAGCGTCGGGCAGAGTCTGCAGTGTGCTTAGGAAACTTAACACTTCTTCGGATGAGGTGAAGTTGTTTAGTCTCCTGTAAGATATCTGTTCATCCTCATTTTTAAGATTTTGTTCAAACCTGTCCCAGTCACGTACTTGAGAGAATGCTGGCTCACCAACTGGAGGAAGGTCATTTCCATTTTCCGAGTGGAACTTTTGACAAGGGGCGTGACGGAACCTGACCCTGACAGGCCCAGGTGGCAGTGAACAGAACCATGGACACAGATGCTCCTGGACTATCTTGTGAACATGATTCACACGTTGATTTCTCAGAGCAGCCAGAGCTCCATGTATCCGAAAATCAGATAAATGACAGAGGTTCCTCCGCAAGGTAATTAAAGCCATGCCATCAGATTCTCAATTCCTCCTGATTTATACCTACATTAAAGAATTAAAAACATGGTCAAACATAACAGAACATAGCTCACTCAACATAAGCACTTATGAAAGTCAGGATGAGTACCCAAAAGGAGTGCTTCTCAGTAAACACCTCCCACTTGAACCTGTGAATGAAAAATACCGCCTGCCACTTCAGTAAACAAAGCACGTTGCAGCCTTCTAGCCATCACATCACAGTCACTCCCAGAGGTGAGCCCTGCGAGGAGTCAGGATGGAAACAGGATGCTCACCATCAAGCCCTCAGCCACTGCAGCCACCCCGAACAGTGCTCCCAGAGGGGAGTCAAGATGGGAAAGCATAGGAGACTGGCCCTAGGTAGGTGAGGTACATATCAAAAGAATGATTTCAGCAAGCCCAGACTCTTGCATCCTCCCAAAGAAAAGCACTAAGTTCCTTAACTTGAGATGGTTTTCAATTAACTAATCTTTTGATGTTCCAACTACCTGGTTTTTGTTGCAAAAGCTCGTATATATCCTGCTCCTCCCCTACCTCTTTGGAGCAGTCCCTTAGAGCAATCTGAGAGGGACTGTCTCCCAGGCTTGAAGTCCTAGAAAAGCCCGCCTATAAAACATAACTCAGCTTCTAGGCTGTGCATTTATGTCAGTCGACACATAAGTACCAAAGAGCAGAGTCGCTGCATCCAAGAGCTTAGACCCAGGGCTGGACCTGATAATAAAAATCGCTGTCATTTGCTGGGCAATGCTGCACTTCACGAGCATTGTTAGTTTTCCCAACAACACAACTTCTATGTCATTTTAGAAATGAGGAAATTGAAGCACAAAGATGTCATAGTGTCCAGCTGACACAGCTCATAAGTGGTAGTTAGGTTTCAAACTCAGGCAGTCCAGATCCCATGTGCTGGTTGATGGAAGGAATTGCGTTTGCTTTAACTTAAAAAAGGCAACCGGGGGAGGGTATAGCTCAGCGGTAGAGTGCGTGCTCAGCAAGTACTAGGGCCTGTGTTCAATCCCCACACCTCCATTAAAAAATTTAAAACAAACTAATTAACTCCCCCTTCCAAAAAATTAAAACAAATAAGTAAATAAATAAGGTCAAGGGACCATTACTTCAGATAGGTCAAATCAAGGGTAAATGCGCTTAAAGGGCCCCGAGGTGTTGGTTTCCCCGTAGAGTCAGGATTTGACCAGAACTGAGTAAGAAAGAGGTCTAGTTGGCAAAGGGGAAAAAAGAAATAGAATAAAAATAGTAAAACACTGGTTAACGCAGGGGGAAGGTTGTCGGCAGGTCCACACCTGAACACCCGGCCGCGGGACATGGGGACGAGCGTGCGGGACAGAGGGGCCGGGGCGCCTCGGGGGCCGCAGTCTCCTTGGAAAGGACGCCACAAGCCAGGCGTCCCCAAACCCGGCGCCCCTGGGACCTGCGCTCAAGCACCGGCAGGGCAGGTGCGGCGGCCTACGAGCCGGGCGAGCCAAGGCAGCGCCGACGCTCAGCGAAGCCTCAGGCCACGCACGCCCGGCCGGGCCAACCGAGCCCACAGCCCGCGTGGACACCTACCGAACTCGGCGCGCCAGGGGTCCCAGCAGCCTTACAGGTCCCGGAGCCTCGTGGGCCCCCGTACGCGCGCGCCGCGGTAGGGTGGGGACCGAGCAATCCGCGCATGCGCACGAGCTGGTGCCCCGCGTCCGGCGCGCTGTGATTGGCCCAGCTCCTCTCCCGCGCTTCCTATTGGTCTCGGGAGCCGAGCTCTAGGCTCTGCGTGCGCAGGCGCGGGGGCAGGCAGTGCAGTTTCTTCGCTTTTCCCCAGCGTCCGGGCAGCCCGCGGGTGAGTACTCGGTAAACGCCGCTCTCCGGGTGGGTATCCCACGCCCCGGGCCCGAGGGGAGGCGGTTCAAGGTCGGCGAGGGCACTGGCCTTCGCGTCCCCGCGTCCTTCCCCCGGCCGGGCTGGGCGAGCGGGTCGGTCAGGACCTTGGCCCCCCTGTGCTGCGGCCTGGCGGGAACTCGGCCCTGAGGCCTTCCCGCCGCCTCCCGGAGCGGGTCCCCGCCTGCGCCGCGGCGTTTGCTAGAGCGGAGCCGGTCCCGCGGGTCGCTGTGGGCTCCTCCTCCGTCGGCCTCCTGGTTCCGAACCCTTTTCTAGGCAGGGGGAAAGGGCACCTCTGGGCGCGGGGTCAGGTGCGGGTGCCGGAGAGTCAGGAACGTTGGGAGCGCGGACCAAGCCAGACGCGCGTCCTGCTCCGCCGTTTCTCCGCCTGACTGCGTCCTGCGGGCGCCGCGGAACCTCCTCTGGGAAACGTGGGGTGAAGTACCTGCTTTATAAGATGGTTGTGGGACCGAGGGGGTCATGGTCTGAAGCACCTCGAGCTGTGCTTGGCTCCCAGGTCGCAGCTGTAAAATTAAGCGATGCCGTTTCCATCACTAGGGTTTCACATTTTCCAGGTGTGTAGTGTCTTGCTGTTATTTATCTGTTCGTTCAGTAAACCCATTGAGCACCCGCTGTATGCCAGGTGTCGCTCTGTTCCCTGGGATAGTCCATGATTTTTAGCATGTTACTTAGCACTATTCTATTACCCTTTAATTTCTTCGCGGTTTAAGTTGTGTTTAGATCTAATTGGCTAGAGGCACATACAAATATTGGCGGTTCATTCACTAAGAGGCAAGATTTTGGTTTGGGTTTCAGTTTAAGTTTCTCCCTGCAAACTGACAGCCTTTTGAGGTTTAGACCCTGGATGAGTATGGGGAGAAGGCTTGAGTGAATTGGAAATATTTTTTTCTCTGTATTTACATATGTATATATATACACATGCACTCACATGTAGAGGATATTGAATTAAATAAGAAAGCAGTGTATGAGCATTGATTAACTAGATTACTCTTATTAGTCTGTTTAGCTTTGGGTTCAAGGATGAACCAATTTTTTTTTACAATTTTAATGAATTTTTAGTTTTACGTTTTTTAAAAGATGTCTGCGATGTACTGAGTCTCAAGCACTGTCTCTGTCAGGTGTGTATTGTCATTATCTCCATCAACAAGCACATTTAGAGAAGTCTCATATTGTGTGGCTGTTGCTGCAGTCATTTTTTAATTAAGAGAATTAGTACCTGCAGGTTGTTACTACTTTGTGAGAAAGAAATTCCCTTTTCTGTTTTTCAGTGTAACCGTTAAGCTGTAGCATATGCTTTAGAGGTGATGAGGAGGTTTTTGTTGCTCTATGCAACACAGCAAGGACAGGCAAAGGCCATAGCGGAAGAAATATGTGAAAAAGCAGTTACACATGGCTTTTCTGCAGATCTCCACTGTTTTAGTGAGTCGGATAAGGTAAGAGCTGTTACTCACATGGTTCCTCCTGTGTCTTGTACTTTGAAGTATTTAGGTTGGGAGCCAATGTTAAACCACAGAGTAGGATTCTAAGTGCCACCATCACTATCAGCTGCATTGTAAGATTCCTGCCACCTTTTTTTTTTTTAAACCTGTAAGTTTTTTTTTGAATTAGACTACAGTCCTAAAAACTAAGATAAGTAACTGTTCTGGACTATACATGGAAGTATTAGTTTAGCCTTGTTTATCTCATGAGCTGGCTGGGAACAAATGAGGTAAGTGTGTTCAGAGGAACGCGGGTTTCCTTTCCACCTTGGGAATCCCAGTGCCCGCTTGTACGTCCCCAAAATAAAGACTTTGCCATTGGTGGCAGACAGCTCTCTTCCTAGATCATGGCAGTTTTTTCAAGGTAAACTCACTGTGACAAACTGTGTAGTGTCCTGAAAGTGTTGAATTGCCTGGTAAAATGTTAGCTCAAATCTTTACCTGTTATGTCAGTGTGAAAAATAAAGTGAATTCCTTGGAGGCAGGTTAAATGATACTCGTGAGGAGCCGAGCTTGGGGAGTCGTTATAAATAGAGACAGTGAAGCGCTTCATCTGAAGTGTGTAAATTTAGGTGAGAATGAGAGATTAAAAACTTGATTTGTAAGACTTGGAAACACTGATGATCTCAGTTTATTACCACTGGTGATATTCTCAGCTCCCTGGAACTCTGAGGGAGCAGCGCCCTTCCTGATAGCCAGGTTTCCTGCTGTCCGAGGAGTGGCTAAGGTTTAAAAGTGCTCTCTGTACCTCTACCATGATGCAGTGCAGACTGAAAGATGGTAAATTAAGCTGACTGCCCAGCCGATACACGTCAAAAACACACACGGCAGCAGATCTCTGACGTGACACCCTTGTTTCCTAGTATGATCTGAAAACTGAAACAGCGCCTCTCGTGGTGGTGGTGTCCACCACAGGCAACGGAGACCCACCCGACACAGCCCGCAAGTTTGTTAAAGCCATACAGGACCGGTCGCTGCCCGCCGACTTCTTTGCTCACCTGCGGTACGGACTCCTAGGTGTGTGCCATATTTTGGGCACTTACTGTACTGTTATTGCTGGCTTTAACTCTAGGGTCTAAATGTCTCTTTCAAAATCATGGTGTATAACTGTGGGTTTTGTCATTTTGGGGTTTTATATAAATATTTTATGTATGTATAACATTTGAGTGTAAAAAATGTGCTATTTCCCCAGTCTTCACCCCACAGCAGCTCCTCCGTAGAGCCTCTAAGTGGCATTCTTAACCATGGGCGCACCTCAGATTCAACCTTGAAATATTTCCCCAGTATTGGTGGCTGTGTCCAACCCCGAGCAATCCCTGAAGGAGCAGCCCTGCAAGCTATTTTATTGCGGGTTTTTTTAAGCTCCCAGGTGGCTCTCATTCCCTAGGATGGTAGTTCTGGCCACACACTGGGATCAGCTGGGGGTGTTTTCATTCCAGTTCCATTACTTTGAGCCCCTCCAGTGATTCTGACTTAACTGTCCTGAGGTTGGATCCTGGTATCGGTATTTTTTAGAGCTCCCAGTGATTCTGATATGTACCTCAGCTTAAGAAGCACTTGTGAGGGCTCTGAAGTAGAGCTCTAAAATACTGCAGGATCAGGAGGACCAGCTTGGCCAGACAGGAAACCGGAGGGGGAGTTAAGGCTCCGTTTGCCTGGCATGTGACCTGCATCCTCCTTTGAGAACCATTTTTGGTAGGGTGTCTAGCAGGGATGGATTGTGCTATGATAAATAACTGACTAGAAATGTGAGACTGTGACCCTGGCCAAGATCTATCATATACAGTGTATTCAAAAGAGCATTTTAGAGTGTTTACATCTCTTTAATTCGATTTTTTCCAGTGTCTTTATTTTCAGGAGTGAACATGTACATATTGCTTCAAACATTCCTCAAAAGATTATTTATAAAGACCAGAACCTGTCTAGCTTTTTTAGTCAATATTAGGCCCAAATATGGGCCCACCTTCTTGTAGGGAAAATATATGGAGATGATTAAACAACTAAGAATTAAAGCTTTTAATTTTAAAATTTCAACTAAGTATGAAAATGTTAGTCCATTTTCTTACCAGGAAACATAGAAGCAATTCCTAATGTATCAGCATAGAAACAGAGCAGGTGAGCATGTCTCAGATGTACCTCTCCACGTCCCAGACTATGAGTCAGCGAACTCTGTGAAGGACCAGATAGTCAATATGTTGGGCTTTGCAGGCCTTGTGGTCTCTGTAACAGCCACTCATCTCTGCCGATGTAGCTTGAAAGCTGCCATAACAAAATGTAAACAAATGGACCTGGCTGTGTTCTAACAAAACTCTAAAGGCAGTGGGTGGTCGTTGGCCCACGGGCTCTAGTTTGCAGACCCTACAGTAGTTAGGAAAAGTCTGCAGATACACATATTGAATGTTTTTAATCCTGTTAATCCTTGTTTTCAGATTGCCATATTTTTGCACAGATGCATGGAAGCAAAAATGTGAAACACATTTCTGTTAACAGTGGTCCGAAGTGTTTTGTTTCTATTTGCATACTTAGTATTTCTCAAGGGAAAAATAAGAAAATGTGAAGTTATACATTATTTCTTGTTCCATCAACAAGGGCCGGGAATGGTATTGTTTTAAATGCTTTGTGTCTTCTGAATATATTTACATTTAAACCTTACTGTGTACCAATAACCTATTTGGGCTCTTTAGGTCTGGGTGACTCAGAATACACGTACTTCTGTAATGGGGGGAAAATAATTGATAAACGACTTCAAGAGCTTGGTGCCCAGCGTTTCTATGACACTGGCCACGCGGATGACTGTGTAGGGTAAGAGCAACGCGCTTCTCTGTCATTTCCGGTCAGCCTGGCTAATACGTGATGAAAGTCAGTGAGGTTATGAAAGGGGTTCACTTCTGATTTCGCAGTAAAACTTTGGTCTTGAAAGTTTTGGTTTTGTTTCCTTTTTTAGTTCCAGGACCAAAAAAGATCCTCCAGAGTTTGATCTATCTATTTTGTTGACTTTTTTTTATTAAGTGCCTCATCCGCATCAGTACTGCTAGTGGAGGAAATTAGGAAAGGTGCCCCAGTACCGTTACTTTGTCTTACAGCTGTGTAGGTATTTGCAGGAACTCGGATAGTGGGTGACAGGACTGGACTCGGGACCTCGTGGGAGGACACCTACCCAACAGGCCACGCGTTACAGGTGGAGCCTTCCGGGCACACCGGTTCCTTGGTTCTTTCCGTCACCATCTTAAAGGTCATTTGCTGCCATTCCAACCAGCAATATAATTTCTCTTTTATTAATTTACTCTTTTTACAAATCAGTATTTCACCCTATGTGCCGCCTTTTAAGTCCTCTTATGTGTTAATTCAGAGACTTTAGAAAGCTTGTCCTATAGTTTATCCTGGTATTTATCCTTGAACTGTTTTAGCCAGATAACTGTGTGCACACACGTGCACACACACTTGATTTTTTTTTTCTACCAGTTGCAGATGTTAAGTAAATTCTTACCTACTAGATCTGTGTTTATACATCATGATAGCTTCAGCAAGTGTCATGCTTTTCTGCGTATAACGCCTCGCCCAAGGGTGCTGGAGACCCTTCTGTTTCCCCTTTGAGTCCACTGCTTCCAGCATCCTCTGCAGCTGTGATGCTGTGGGCTTCTCCACGTCCCCAGGGATCACGTTCCACGCGGACAGAGCTCTACCACATTTCCTGGCGTGTTATCTTTTACCTTTGTCCCTTTATATTGGGCCCCCCTCCCCCACCTTATTGGCATTAAATGTGTATTGTCCTGTATGAGCTATTTAATTGCTAAACCTTATAAAATCCATAAGTCCTGTTGCTCGGTCTGTATTTTACTTCAAAGGCTTTTCGTTTCCCGAAACCAAAAATTTACTGGATTGGATGTTAAAATTCTTGAATGTGCATTTCAGCAGCTTGCATCTCTTAAATTTTCAACCTAACCTCCCTTTTCTAAAATTAAAATATTTTCAGGGAGGCATTTTGTGCCACCACGTTGATGGGATTGAGAATATGGACTGGAGTCCAAATACCTGGGTTCACATCCTTGATTTTCCCCACCTGCTGACTGTGACACCTTGGTCAGATTACTTACGTTTTGTGCCTTGGATTCTCCCTTGTGAAGTAGTTAATGATAGTATATATTGTGTGAGGTTCTTTGGAGGATCATGGGAAATAATACGAGTTGTCGTTTTAGAACAACGCCTGCCGTGTACTGAGCACTCGGCGAACACCAGTCTCCTGATTATGGCCGGTATCATCTTAGTATTTCTGAGTTCTCAGAAAGGTGTTTTAAAGGAGGCTGTCATTATTGAACTGCTAATTGTACATACTTTTCCAGAGGCTCCTGAGGGACAGATGTCTGTATAACCAAGTTTTAAGCTGCATACTGCGTGATCACCAAGTTAACACAGTGAAATTACAGACAAAGTCACAGTAAGATGGAGGTCTAAAATGTGTCTCCTCTTAATGGTCATTTAGCTTTACGAATTGGAATTTAATGGTTAACTCATTTGAATTGTGATCGAAAACAACAAGGATGTTATTCCCGAGGTCCTGGTGCAGCCTGCCTTGGCCCTTCCCCCATGTTCAGCGTCTCTGTTCAGGCAGTGTGGGGAATGTTGTTCAGTCAGTGTTCTTTGCTAGTAGTGAGACCACCATATTTAAAATGTATTTATGATTAATTGAGCTCTCCTAAAGGATTATTGCTTTTCCCTCTGTGGTCAGCCCTGCTGGAAATTTTACCAGAAAAATTCTTCAGAACTGATAGAAGGTTTGAACTGTTTACTTACTCAAAGAGCATTAATCTGGAGTGATTTCTTGGTGATATTTTAACCTATAGAAAGCAAAGATCAGTAAATTGGCTAGGCCAGAAAAAAAGAGATGGTAATTTGATGTAATTATTGTTTGTGATATTAGGGTGGTCTTGGATTTAGGGTAAGTTCTGCTAGCCTCATCAAAATTATGCATGCCTGTCTAAAACTAACAACTTAAAATACCACCTCTATTTTAGGAAATTAAGAGAAATCACACTCCTGTTTCCTATTACTGAATTATCTTCATTTTTGTTCTCTGACTTTTATACATGCTCATATTTTTTTACAGCTCAGTGCTAATGAATGCAATAATATTCTGCTTCTTAGCTTAATCCTTCATAAGTATTTTTTGTATTTTGAGTAGCCTTCATATTTAGTGTTTTTGACAGTTTGGTAGTGTTCTGCCAGATGGACAGATTCTGCCATTATCCCATCATTGTATATTTAAATGGAGAACTTAGGCATTTCTTTTTTCCATTTTTGTTACAATGATCCAGTTTAGAACTTGTGGTTGAGCCATGGATTGATGGACTCTGGGCCGCCCTCACCAAGCATTTCACGTCAGTTGGAGGAAAAGAGGAGATGAGTGGAACCCTCACAGCGGCGTCTGATGCCTCCCCGAGGACAGACCCTGTGGCACTGGAATTATTACACGTTGAATCGCAAGTTGAACTTCTGAGATTAGATGATTCAAGAAAAAAAGATTCTGAAGTTTTGGAACAAAGTGCAGTGAACAAAGAATCGAGCGCTTTGGCTGCAGACTTTGAGTCCTCACTTACCCGTTCAGGCCCCCCACTTTCACAGGCCTCGCTGAACATTCCCGCTTTGCCACCAGAGTATTTGCAGGCGTGTCTGCAGGAGCCGCTTGGCCAGGTGAGCGGTTTTACTTTATGCACCATGGGTGGCAGTGCTGGTGGATTTTTAATTACATTACACAGAGGCCAACAAGCTGTGGCCTGCTGGGCGAGTGTGGTCTGCCGCCTCTCGTTTGTAAGTGAAGTTTACTGGAACACAGCCATGCACATCCATTCGCGTGGCATCTGGCTGCTCCTGCACTACGGCGGGGGAACTGAGTAGTTACCAGTCAGAATCTTTTTCTCCTGAATCATTCCTTTCTCTGCCCTCAGGCTGCAGGAGGTGAGCGCTTCTTTGTAGCTACGGAGGGTGTCCTCTGGCTTTCACACTTAGCCACAGGTGGCTACTGAATTTTATTTTTTATTAATTTAAATTTAAGAGTTCAGTTCCTGAGTCACACTTCTTAGCCATATTTCCAGTGCTCGGTGGGCACACGTGGCTTGTGGCTCCTGTATGGGGCCAGTGAAGCCGTGGAACATCCGGTCATCGAGGAAGCTCTGTTGAACAGCACTGCCCACCACTCTGAGGGTTCTTGTGACCATCTGTATAGATAGCCGCCAACCTTAATAAACATCTTGTCATTTCCTTTAGAATCTCCGTCTGAAATGTGCAAGTGTACTGTTTCTTTTTGCATAAGTTTGTTAGGAAGACTATTGGACCTTTTTGTGAAAATACTAGTATCTGATGTTTCCCATGTATCTCAGAAATTCCAAGCAAAGTGTAATAACCAAGGAGGCTGGGAAATGGATGAGCTTCTCTTCTGAAAGACTGAGCAGAATGTGTCTGTAGCCGTTTACCTTAGAAAAGAACACTTAAATAGCCAGGGCATTTCCAGAGATGTGGTAGCTCTTACCTCATCGCTTAGTGAAGCACTGGTAAGTGTAATTGAAAATTGCATTTAGTAATATTTTATCACATTTGTTTCTCAAGGAGGAAAGCCAAGCTTCTGTGACTTCAGTGGATCCAATTTTTCACGTTCCAATTTCAAAGGCAGTTCAACTGACTACGAATGATGCCATAAAAACCACACTTCTGGTAGAACTGGACATTTCAGTAAGTTACAGAATTTATTCCTGAGCACAGGTGTGCTGTCAAGGAGGGCAGGGACTTGCGTGGTGTGTTCTGGTCCACACGCTCAGGAAGAGTGAGGTCTCTGGTGGGACATCGGCCTTTTTATTCTTCACCCATCATTTTCCTCTCCACCTCATACCCGCTTTCTTTTCACTTCAAGGAGGGGCTAAAGCAAGGAGTGACCGGAGGGGGTTCAGCTGGAGAGAGTAGTGTTGCTGCCTTAATTATTGAGAATAAAGGAATCAGAGCAGCATTTTCTGTGAAAGAGCCCCGGGAGAGGCACCTGGTTACCTGGGGTCAGCGGCAGTTGACCAGGCTGGACAGGAGTGTGACATTCATTTCTCAGAGTGGAGGTCCTTGTTCCTTTGAGAATCTGGAAGAAATTGTGGACGCCCTCTCCAGAAAAGTGATTGTCTGTAAACGTGTTGCACAGTTTCAGGGGGTTTATGTGCTGCCTCTGAACCCATCCATGTGCTTTCCCGGCCCCTGCCCACGTCCAGGGGCCGCAGGTTAGGAAACTGTGGCTGCTGATCTGGAACCTTCAGTGCCTCCAGACCTGCCCGGAGCCATGTAGCTCCACCTTTACCTTCACGGGGGCCTGCGAAGGGGGCTGGGCCTTCAGAAGACGGCGTGTCAAGGCTGTCTCTGTAGAGTTAGTTGAATTTCTAATAGAAAAAAAATGACAGGTGTCAGAGCTAGATGTTTTGCTTACATACTGTTGAGTAGTTCCACGTTTCTTTTGAACATTTTAATAACCTGTAGTATTAAATATCCTATGTACCTCAAAACATTTTATTTTTGTTTTACACTTTCTGTCATGAGGAGGCAAGGGTTGGCCAATGGGCGGGGCCAGTGTGTGTCCTTCACAAGCTAGGGCTGTGGGCACACGTGGTCAGAGGCCCTCTCGGAGCATTCCTCACCCTCTGAGTAGACGTGCTGTGGGGAGGGGGTCCTTCTGGAGCCCGAGTGTGTTCCCTGCCAGTACCATGCCAGATGGTTTAATGTGTGTCACTAAGGGGAAAAAAGTGTTCTCTCCCACCCCAGTTCCTCCCCAAAGGAAAGGAGTAAAGAGAGGAGATTGGAAGCCAACGCAGGTGGCCCTAAAGGTAGTAGCTTTAGCGCGTAACGTGTGTGTTTCTGTGTGTGTGTTTTCATCAGAGGAATTTTTACATGGATCATTGAAACACTGTTTATTGGAGCAACTTACTCTCTAGAAGACGCAGAAAGTCTTTATTTCCAGTCTGAATACTCAATGATATAAAGCAAAACATTGGATAACTACAGAATTTCTTGTTAAAAGTAACTTCTACTAAAAATATATTTATTCAGTTAGTTGGGCTTGTTTTTTGCAATTAGAATTATTTTGTTTCTAATTCATGTACTCAAAGGGTCATAAAATAAAAACTCTGGTTTTGTTGCCCTGGAACTAAAACTCACTTATATGGAATTTTTTTCTTTCATGTTGGTTCTTCTCTAGAAAACAAATTTTTCCTATCAGCCTGGAGATGCCTTCAACGTTATCTGTCCCAACAGTGACTCCGAGGTACAGGACCTAGTCCAAAGGCTGCAGCTCGCAGACAGGCTAGAACACCGTGTCTTCTTGAAAATTAAGGCAGACACAAAGAAGAAAGGTGCAGCCCTGCTCTTACTTCTCAGGGTGTCATCGGGCTAAGGGGTTGGAGGTGACGAGGACAAGTATGCACAGATACCCGAGGGTCGGCCACGATCAGCGGTGGAATAGACCTCTCGCTGGTCTTGGTGGTTTCTTAACTTTCACGTCAGATACCCTGACTGGGTCCGTTACGCTGAATGAGATGGTAATAGAGGTTATGCTTATTGGACACTTATGAACATTGAAAATGAAGTTGAGGAATCAACTTTTTCAAAGCTCTGGAAATTAACAGGCTTGTGGCAGACTGGGGAAAACTTGAAAACATGAATGTAACTAGTTTTGGAGAAGCAGGTTGGGTTAGTTGGGCCGATTTGTTTGTTTTTTGCAGTTAGTATTATTTTATTTCTAAGTTAGCATATTATAATTTTTTCCACAGTTAAAGGAAGTCATTTTTTAGTTATCTGCTTAGAATCCTTTGAACTGGAGTTGAGTCAGTCTGAAATTCTTTTTGAGGATAATGGGCAGTGGTGATGGGCGTTTTGTTCCCCGGTTGTGGGTGATTTCCCTCTTGTTTGTTATACCTAGACTTGGTGGATGTAGCTAATACAGTCATTCTGTTGAATTCATAGTAATTTTTTTGGTAAAGTGTGTTTTTCTGCTGTCTTCCTCTTGGGGAGATGTTTTTAACTGACTAAACTTTGTCACAAGTCATACTATACTTTGACAGCACAATAATGTGAAATATTAGCTATTTGTGTTTTTAGGGATTGAACTTTACTTTGTGTCACGAACTCTCTCCCGTCTTCCTGAAAAGGAGCAGCCTTGCCCCAGCATGTACCCGAGGGCTGTTCTCTCCGCTTCCTTTTCACCTGGTGCCTTGAAATACGAGCAGTTCCTAAAAAGGTATATATATATATTTTAATTATTTGTGTTTGGCTGACTGTGCTTGCCTCTGTGTACGGTTTATTAAATCTGGTATTTGCAGATTTTGAAGGCTTAGAAAATATGGTCCTCACAGCATGTGTTCAAAACAGTTCCCCGGGTGTGTGGTATCTTTGTAATTGTCAAGGATAAATATGTTTTTTGTTGTGCTTATTTTGAAATTTTGTTTTCTACTGAAATGAGGTTGTTAAAGTAGGGCTGTTTCTTAGTCCTGTTTTATTTACTAGACATTCACTGGAAGGGGAGAGTGGCCCTAGTGACTCGTGCTCTCCAGCTGCGCACGGACACCTTCTCTGGTTGATGACAGGAAGCACGTGGGAGGGTATGCTTTCCGCTACCTGCCACCTGCTTAATGTTGTGAAGACCCTTTTTGTGTAGAAATCTGTATTACTGTGTCAGAATTCAGGGAAAATTGAAGGGGTTTGGTAGGTTGTGTTGGTAATTTAAATGAATTTGGAGACAGAAAGAGCCACTAGATGTCAGTATTGTGCCAGGCACGACTGACGTATTAAATGGAGCTTGTGTTGCCAATAAACATAAATAGTGCTATTATTAGGCTGCCCTGTCCGCAGTGCAGTGTGTAGTCTCTGTTTTATTAATGCGTTTGTTAATTTATTAATGTGTTTACTGCATTTGTGGTCTTTGGGAAGTAAACTACTTTAGAGAGAAGTTTAGCCCCAGATGTAATTTGAGTAAATTTACAGTTCACTGTCATGTGAACTTCTTGATTAAATAACTCAGTTTTAGTTCAGCTTTACAATTTCTGAACATTTCATAAAGTATGTATTTAAAAATACATTTTTCTTTACTACATAAGCAATCTGCTTATAAAATTTCCACACAGAAGTAAGTAACTTAGGAAACGAAAGTCCTCTATAGTCAAACCCTCACTTGAGTTTTGTTTTGCTGAGGAAAAGCGAGGTCATGCAGTCTATGTGCTGTTCTGTGACACGCCTTTTTCACTTAAAAAGAAATCATGAGTTTGGATATCCCAGCATGGAAAGGTGCTGGAGATACTTTTAAAATACGCTGTTGGTGCAACATAATTGATTTGATTGTGAACAGTTGGTTGTTTACAGTTTTCCACTGTTAAAAACAAAACTAGGTGAACATTCTAGTACTGTATTCATCTTTGTACACTTGTTTGAAGCCTTTTTTAAAATTCCTCGGAGTAGAATTACTATAGGTTAAAAATATTTCTAGATTAAATTTTAGTTATGTTTGTTAGCTTGTTCTCTGCACAGTGCAGTATTTCCTGTTTTAGTACCAGAAAGTTTTCTGTAACTGTAAAGTGGAAAATAATTTAAGGGATTTACAGTTGCTATTATTTCAGCCTGTAACTTAGGAAATTTTATCGACTGGAGAAATTGTGGTGCGAAGCATTCTTGGTAAAGTCCCGTTCTACCAGAGACTCTTGCAGGGACCGGGGCTTCCTTCCGCAGTGTTTCCCAGGGGTGGCTCTGTGTCCGGGGCTTTGAAGAAGCCATGTAGTTGTTTGTCCCTGGAGAGTTCAGGTAGGGGTTCTGGGCGAGGCCAGTGGACATCCGTGACCTGCAGGCGCTGGACCTAGTCGTCCCTGCTTAGGGCGCCCAGGCCCCGGGGTCCGTGGGGGCCATGGAGTGAAAGTAGGGGTGCCCTCTGACGTTTCAGCAGCACTGATGCAGGTGACATGCCCAGATGCCTCGCTTCCTTGGAGCAACGAGAGCCGCGTGTGCCGCGTGATGGGCACACTTGGAAGCACGTTGAAACAAATGTGACGAGCAAGTGTGGATTCGCTTGGGTCCTTGAGACTGGGATTCGGGGCTTTACTTTACTGTTCGTGCTCTCCTTTTCCCGCTGCGGATCCGAGGAGACAGAGCCGCGTGCAGGGCGTCTCGCTGTCCTGGCCCCCGCCGTTTTGTTCTGCGGCCTCTGCTCCGCGGCCACACGTCCCGTCTGTGCCGACCTGCGCCTGCTCCCGCGAGCCGGGCCTCGCCTGCCTCCCGGCCCTGGGGTAGCCCCGTCATCCGCCTGGCTGTGCTTCACTCCGCCTTCCCCGTGGCCGGCCTTCCGCTCAGCCTTCGTTCCGGAAGCCCCTGGCCTCAGAAGCCCCTGACATCCGTGGGCTCCTGTTGGGTCGCTGGCCAGTCCCCGCTAATGACTTCGTGCCTTCGTTGCTCTCGCCACCCTCGAACCCCGAAGGGCAGGTTGGGCCTCATCTTGTGCCCAGTGCCTGTCAGAGGAGCGGCACTCAGCAGTTGTCCAGTAACTGTAGGTGTCAGTGGTCAGCTAAGACGAGGACAGGCATCGTGGCCTGGGGTAACGATGCGTAGTTACAGGCCTTCCTTTGCCCCTGCCACAGGCGTTTCTGCGAGCGCTTGTGGACCACACCAGCGACGGCGCGGAAAGGCGGCGGCTGCAGGAGCTGTGCAGCCGGCAGGGGGCGCCCGACTACAACCGGCTCGTCAGGGACGCCCGCGCCTGCGTGCTGGGCCTCCTGCGGGCCTTCCCGTCTTGCCGGCCCCCGCTCGGCCTCCTGCTCGGTGAGTGGTGCGGGGGCGGCCTCTCCGGGGAAGAGCGCCTTTGAGTTCCCTGCAGGCGCCTGGGAGCACATCTCAGTGACTGGTCTGTAAGTGGTCTTCCCATTTGTCCCAGGGCGCCTGGACATCTGAACTGCCTTGAAGTTAAAGAATCTCTCTTCCAAGCATTTACATTTAAAAAATTTCTCTTTCCTACCATTGTCACTGTCACTTGCTCTCTTAATATAGCCAGTTTTCATTCTGTTTTTCAGAAAGCATTTGGCCAAATTTTATCTAAAAACGAGCTTCCCAAGAGAGACTCGTTTTTAAAGATAATGATAATTGATGGAGTTTGATAAAGCACACGCTCTGTGTGCAGAGACAGAAATAGAAATGCCCCGTCCTGGCAAACTGAGATTTAGGGTTTTTGAAGAGCCAAAGGGGGCTCCTCATGTCGGACCAGTACAGACACGTGGCCTTACTCACGATGCCTCTGGGGGTTAGGCTTGTGAGGGACCCTTCACAAAACATCCGAATGTAAGACCGCCCTGGTTTTTGTCCAGATTGTTTCTCCCGGGCCTCGTACTCCCGCAGAGGAGTGGCAGGAACTGGAGACGTTTACCAGGGACAGTGCCTGTAAGAATTTTATAGGATTTTAAAACCTTTATTATTTCCTATGCTTGTAGTTTCATCATCTCATCTGTTTTCCTATGGTGATAAGCAGTGAAATGTTTGGGACTTGCATCAGTCTTGGGTGACAGGAGAACATGGACGCTGGCCAGCAAGGTCCCTTTTGATGCCCAGGACAGGAGGGGGGCCTCTCCTTTACAAGTCGGGCCCTGCTTGCTTTTCGTTTTTATTTATTAGTATTTTCCTTCCTCCTCCTCAGGATGGTGAGGCTGCTCTTCCTATTTCCCTTTCAAATGAACGTTCTCACCCTCATCGGTCCAGTTTTGAGCTAATGAGGGGTTGGTGACCCGTCAGAATGCGTGTAGGGCAGTTCTAGGAGGTCTCGTAAAGCTGTTCATCACCGAGAACGTGTTTCAGTCCTTTTTACAAATTTTCTGTTACTTTTTTAAACTTACATGTATCGCTTATTACATAGATATGTAAAAAAAGAGACTTATAAAAATTTTAGTTATTTTCTAACTTTGTCAGAAAACTTAATATATTTAAAGGTTAGTACTAAGTCAAGCCCTCTATTAAACCTTATTCTGATATTACGACTGTAAGATATCTTAGAAAAGTCTTTCCGAATTTTGGAGAAATAACTGTCTATAACGTACTGAACACAATGTCCAGTCTGTTAGTGGACAGTTAGGTATTCAAATATTGACACTTCTTAATCTTCTTTTAAAAGTGTACCTATGTGTCTGGAAACCACTTGGTTTCTGGATCATTTGATTATATTTCACCGTTACACTCCTATTTTTTGTCACTGCCATGTTAATATAAAAAAGAAAAATATTTCAAGCCTGAGCATTTTCCACAGCCCTTAAAATAGTGGTCTTTTATCTTTTTTGGGTCATTATCTTAATAATTTGAAAACTCTGGACATTGTGCCCCAGAAATGTGTGTGTACACACACAGGTGCACACACAGGGTGTACTTTTCCCTGATTATGAAGCACATTCGTGGATCCTGTTCTTCTCATCCCTCAGTGTGAAAAAAAAAAACAGCCCAGCCTTTAGGTAGACATACTGAGTTCAGATTGAGGAAATGCGATATGTCTGGCCTTTAAGAATTGGAAAAAATATTTAGTAATATTTTACTTAGACACAGTGAATTTACTCTAAAATAAGTAAATGTATGCTGTAAAATACGATTTAAAACTAAAACATGCTGTTTTGAATATTCCAAATAAGAGAAAACGAATCAAATTCAGACCTTGAATTTTTACCCTTCGCATATAATTTGTTTTCAGTAAAAATGAATTAATAACTGCTTATTATTTTCTTCTAGAGCATCTTCCTAAGCTGCAACCCAGACCGTACTCCTGTGCAAGGTACTGATGTTCATTAGCACGATACACGGCGTCTTTCTCCTAAGACGTGATGAAACTCTTGACTTCTAAATCTTTAGTAGCTGCAAGTTCATTTACTGAAAGCTGCTCAGGTTTGTGGAAGACAGCGGCAGGCGTGATAGGGATGAGGATGAAGACTGGGCTTCGACTCCTGTCCTCTAGGAGTTCGTAGGGTGTGGAATCTTCAGTGGCTCCCATGGTTCCCCTCTTAGCGAGCGTCCAAATCCTCCATCTGCTGCCTTGATTGGTGTGCCCGGCGCCGTCCCTGGGGTAGGGAGGAGACAGGGAAGTTTGTGTGAATCCTGTCTAATCTTGGAGGCAGGCAGGTAACTGGAAGCTTTCCTAAATGATGTAAAGCTGGAGGCCAGGGTGGCTTTGCAGTAGGGAACAGAGCTGCTCTCGGAAGAGTCAGAAGGTGGGTCAGAGCCTATTAGGAAGCACCCCTCAGTGCAGTGAGAAGGCCTAGTTTGGCCTGTGTGTGCTCATCCTAATGCGGCGTTTAAAACCCCGTCTTTGTCTTTGCAGCTCCAGTCTGTTTCACCCAGGGAAGCTTCATTTCATTTTTAACGTTGTGGAGTTTCCCTCTGACTCCACAGCGGGGGTCCCGCGCAGGGGCGTGTGCACAGGCTGGCTGGCCACGCTGGTTGAATCAATACTTCAGCCAAACACGCGTGCGCCCCCTGCAGACGGCGAAGAGGCCCTGGCTCCCCAGGTACGACGAGTGTGCGGTTTCGGGATCACTGAAACTATGCCGTTTGCCTGGTTAGAAACAGCAGTGGAGTGTCTCCTGCTTTGTCCGTTGCTGTCAGTGTTTCAGAGGAAATTTATGCCACACTTGAATTTTAAAATCTCTTTTGGAAAGTCAGGAAACATTACTTTCACTCACTGTTAAATAGTCTGTATTTTCTAAATGTGTAACGTGTGGATTTCAGATAATACAGTCTTTCCTGCTGGCTTGTCACAGTCATGGAGGAGGAGACCTTTTCTGTTAATGTTCTTGGCAGATTGGCTCAGGAAGAGTCGGGTGACGCGGAACAGCTCATCTTACATTCAGTCTGTATCCTGTGTTCCGAATAAGTCACTTTAAAATGGCAGTCAGTTGACAACTGAAGATTAATTTTATGTCCTTCAACTATTAATAGTAGGATTTTCCCCTGCCCTTGTTCCTTCCCCTTTTGTCAGGGCCGTGGTATTATTTTGTATTTTGATCCACACTTGGTAGAATCTCATTAGAGACCACATATTGGGGACCAGTTACTGTTGTCCCTCCTCGCTGGTGAGGATGGTTGAAATTAAAAAAAAAAAAAATCAGTCTTTATCATGAAGTCTCCATGGTATTGAAAAATGAACACATCATTTGTAGTGTTATCTTATTACTGGTTTGGTTGCTGTAAGTTACTGAAGTTGAAAGCACTTAGTGGGGATTAAGATTTCTGGTATGTAGTTGAGGCTTAAGGGAAGATTAGTGCTTGAAATTGCCTTTTAACTTGGTATTTTCCCAGTGTGCTGCCTGGAACAGAGGTGCTTTGCTGTGTGTGGCCCTCGGACTCTTAGATTATTATGCACTAGTAAAATACTGAGAACCTGGGAAATTTCTTTTTTGAAAAGAAACACTATAGTACTGACATAAAGTATTACGTCACTTCATGATCACAGCAGATGCTCTCCAGAATGTTACAAAAAAGCATATTGATAACGTCTTACAAACAGTAAGCATTCTCTTTCACGCATTCTCCCCCCCATCCTCCCTTCTTCCTTTCCCATTTATATAAAGGATATAATTTAAAATTACTTAAATTTCAACATGCTGATAGTACTGTATTTCATTAGGAAGTGGAGACCACGTTAACGTTCACATGATCCGTCCGCCACACACCCTCCCCCAGCTGGTAGACAGTACAGTTGTTCACAGGTGTCCCTGCTGTGGAGGGGGTAGGCTTCCTTTCTCGCCGATGCTTAGCCTGGCCAGTGGACCAGCCCTAGCAGTGAGGGGTGAGCAGGCAGGATTATGTCACCTTTGAGCAGGAGCTCTGAGCAGGTGGCGTGGCATGTGGCTCGCCTCCCTTGCCCTTTCCCTCTGACGTCAGGTGGGGTGATCCAGGTCAGGGGTGCTCCTCGGGTTTGGATCCAGGTGGAGGAGATCGTGGTGCAGAGCTGCAGCCTTTGGGGAGAGCCGGCGGTGAGCGTCTGGTCTCCTTGTCGCCCGTGCCTGGAAGACGGCAGTGAGCTCTCGTTAACGCTTCCTGCCGCACCCTTCACATCCTGTTTTCTTTTGCTTCCTGGGACTTACCACTACCTGTCAGTCCATAGATATATGTGTGTTTACTGTCTTTTCCACCCATGTAGTGTAAGTCTCACAAAGACGGAGGTGGTTTTGTTCATTTCTCAGTTGTACTGCTTGTCATGTTGAGTACCTTCTATAAAATCAAGGGAAGGAATCAAGTGAATCAGGCTAATGTGATGTTAATCACAGTTTCATTCCAAAACGAGAATGAAACCATAGCCATTTGACACAGCTCTGCCAGTTCTTCATTTAAAAAGTACTGTGTTCATCCTGTTGATGAACTTCATACGATTTTTCTCTAATTAGAGGTTAAAATACTTAGTTACACAGGCGAGGAATGTGGGAAAGATTCCTGTCTGTCTTGACTGTTAGTGCCACTCACTGCAACTGGAAGATACACGTGTTTACAAATTGATAACTGGTGGGCATCCTTGGCACATGATTTAGAAGGAAAACCTTTCGAAATTGTAACCAAGAGATTTTGCTTATCTGTCTATCACTTATTCTTCTAGTTTTGCAACAAAACACAAATAACATTGGACCTAGAGTAACAAATACAGCCCAGTTCTCTATACCTTCAGAGTAGCCCCTTAATTCCCCTTCTGGTTGCCAGATTGGGCCTAAAGCTGTCTCCCCATCTTGAGGGCAGTCTTCATTGTCCTTCATGTCCTAACATGAAGGGTCATGTGTCTGTTTTTTGTGCATTTCTTCATGCTGCATAGAATCGGTTGCCTACTAGGAAGCAGGTCCTTTTCTTGGGCCTGGAGAAAGAGTCTGATTATTATTTATTCAGTGTTCTTCCTCAGAAATATCATGCCTATCATTCTTAAAACACCTTTGACTTGGATAGAAAAGAAAAATTTGTGAGACAGACTCATTTCTCTGCATTGACAGGTGTGTTTGTGGTTTCAGTGAGATTTAATGCTGCAGTTTAGTTTTATGATGCTTCTTTGAGGGAAGTCGTACTTTCTGGTTTCTTCAGCAGAGATCACCTTGGTTACATGTTTTTGTCTAGGTATTTTTTGAACTTAACGACCATTGGCTTAATATTTCAGATAACCATCTCTCCTCGAACGACAAATTTTTTCCACTTACCGAATGACCCCTCCGCCCCTGTCATAATGGTGGGACCAGGAGCGGGCGTGGCGCCCTTCATTGGTTTCCTGCAGCACAGGTGTGTGCTTTCTTTGGCTGGTGAGAAATGTACCCCTTGAGATCCTGGGTAGGAATATAATAGAGGACTTTTCTGTTTCTTTGGTAGTTTTTAGAACATTGGACTTTGGTTGTAAAATTTTTATTTTAAAAAATTATTATCAAGTGTGTGATAGCATAATTTGTCCCCGTGGGAGAAGTAAATGTATCTTCTGGGGATGCTGCTCTGTGCTGGAACGTCCCTTTCCGCTGCGGTGCTGTGCCCGTCTTGTCCCCCCAGCGCCCCCCCCTCCCACTGCACTGTGGTTTATAGTGCATGTAGCTGGGGACAGATCTCAGGCACACCTTGATGCTGCTCGGATGTCAGCCACTCCTTAACTGGATGAAGTCAGCAGTAACAGAGATCCAGTTATACCACAGGTTTCAAAGTTAAAACCCCGACACCAGTAATTTTCAACAGAATGATATTAATACATGTATCTTTGTATCAGAACACAACTATTTGATATAAAATAAGTAGATGAAATTGTGCTTCTCTTCCTGTTTGTGAAATAACAATTCTTATGTAATGTTCCCTGGACAGTGTAGCAATATCCTTTGGACAGAGTCTTTCTTGCTGTTTTATTTTCTTTTGTTTTATTTCTTTCCTTAAAGCAAAAAGGTAATGGCAGATACACTCAGTGTGATCCTTGGAGGGGCCATTATTTCTGAAACGTTTCACAGCAAGTCATCCTACCTTTTCAGCCACTTTTCCATTTTATTAATTGAGTTAATTTTATTCATAAAATTATAATTAATATTTAATGTAGAAGTTAGGCTTCACACTGGTATTTTGAATGAGCCCATGATAGAGATAACGTAGAAAGTGCGTAGGTGATGCTAGCTCGCCAGCCAGCTCGTTTTAGCGTCTGCTGCAGTGGCTCAGGCTCCCCGCGGGCGGTAAGAGGTGAATTCAATCAGTGGACTTTCCGTGACCGCAGAGGTGGGTTCTACAGGCCCATCTGGGATTGTTGGTGATGCTTCCTGACCAAACAGAGGTTGTTTTTACCTGTTCTTTATATCAAGCATCTCAACCTTCTTTTTCACTTAGAGAGAAACTCCAAGAGCAGCGCCCGGGCGGGCGGTTCGGAGCGATGTGGTTGTTCTTTGGCTGCAGACATAAGGACAGGGACTATTTATTCAGGTACTTTGACTGCTGGTGGACGGTTCTCATTTCAGACCTTTTCAACTTTAAGTTACAAACCTTCCAGCGACCTGTGTATTTTGTATTTCAGAGAAGAGCTCAGACATTTCCTTAAGTGTGGAATTCTAACTCACTTGAAAGTTTCCTTCTCAAGAGATGCTCGTGTGGGGGAGGAGGAAGCCCCAGTGAAGTATGTGCAAGACCACATCCAGCGTCACAGCAAGCAGGTGGCGAGGGTCCTTCTTCACGAGAATGGTTACATTTACGTGTGTGGGTAAGTGGCCACGTGCTCAGGTGGCTGAGGGGAGGGCGGTCGGTGATGCTTGCTAAAGAAACAGGGCCTATCAGTTAATAATCTAGACACGTACGGGTGAGAGATTTGATTCTTAAGGACAGGGATAGAAATACAAATTCTGGTATGATTTTAACATACGTTTAATAGTCACGAAATTGTTGTTATCAGGAAAATGGTGAAAATTAAGTCATGCACTGGGGAATGGTTTGTGCTGCTTTAAATACATGTTTTAGGCTCTAAAAGTCATGCTGTGTTAAGCTGGTGACCCTTTAACCTGGAGTTTCAGGATTCATGCTGTTATGTCGCAGAGTGTGTGCTTTGTGCAGTTGACCTAGCTAAGGAGAAAAGCTTTGGTTTTGACTCAGAATGTGGATCTGGGATTCTTTTTCTTCACCGCGTAATTTGTAGTGTCAGAGTGGGCATAGCCAGGAGTCATTCTTAGGTTTTATTTTATTTTTTGAGGAAGCATTTGTTATAGAAACCTGAGATCACCAAAGAGAGTAAAAATGTTAGGATCTTGGCTGCTTGTTTTAATGGAACTCAAGGAATTTTTGCTAGATTTTTAAAAAGGAGTTTTGAAGTAAAGAATTACTCTTTTTAATTCTAATAGATCCCTGGCATTTGAAACATTCACTAAGTCACCAAGTCAAGTTTTGGGGTATTTTTAAGCTGTGATACAGAAAAAGAAATACTGGCATAATGACCTATAAGTATAATTAAACAAGAGCTAACTTTTCTGACTTATTCTTTAGGACACATTCTGGTAACTTCTGTTTTGTTTGTTTCATTAAAAAAAAAAACTAACTGTGGGCAGTAAGTTGATTTCACGACCCGTTAGTGACTCAGCTAGAAAACACTGCTTTAGGTCTTAAAGGGCAGAGATTGTTGGTTTACGTTTTCATTCACTTTTAATGAAGTATTTGGTCTTCGTTTTGTTTGTAAAGGACAGTGCTGTCAGTGTCAGAGGCTGGCGTCGTAGATGCCCCTGTAATAATAGAGCTGAAGTCCATTGTGCAAATACATACGTACAAATGTATCAGTAACTGGTAATTGAGAATTGGAGGATTTCTTAAACATCCAAACTCTTAAAACATTAACCCAGAAATAACTCTTTACCATAACTGGTGCTTCATTTTCACCCCTCTGGAGTGAAGTCGATAGGGTTCGCAGCTGGTCAGGCGAGGGCTCAGAAGGAAACCCCACTCACTTTAACATGGACCGAGCAAAGGAGACTGAGAAGGAACAGCCACGCAAAAAGAGCGAACTTGTCCCTAAGCCTGGGGACACTGTCTCAAGGGGGAGCCTTTGCTGCTGATAGTCAAGTAAAAAGGGGACAGAGAAAGGACCAGTAGGTTTAGTGACTGGCAGTCCCTGAGCCATGGGGACAGAAGCTTTCTTGGAGTCGTTGAGAGAGTGTGATGAGGAAGTTGAGACAGCCTTTCTTTATGCACGATTTTCTCAGGAAGTTTTATTGTAAGTGACAGGATAAGCTCAAGTTCTGACACTAGAGTGCTGTCTGACACTTTTATTCATTCAACAAACAAACGAGTGTGTACTGAGCGCTTTGGCACTGTACGGATGTCAGAGAAACGGGACATCAAGGAGGTAGACTCCGCACCCCAAACCACCCCCTCCGTGGGAAAGGCCGGTCAGCAGATGCTCGGGGATGGCAGGTGCTGCTTGGGGGCTGCGTGCGCAATCGGGAGGGGCGCCTCGCCCGTCCTGCGGGTGAAGGAGCTGGGACGTGGAAGAGCTCTCAGTGAGAGCCGAGGCCCTCAGCAGGTGCTCAGTAAATGTGTCCGTGAGTAACTGCGTGTGCACGTGTGAGCGTGCATGTGCAGGCCTAGTGGTGTAAAGGCAGCTTGTTCTCAGGAGTGCAAGTCACTCTGTGTGCCTTGAGAATAGAGGGAAGACAGGTGTGAAGGGGTGGGTTGTGAGGTCCTCAAACACAGATTTCGGCTGCTCCCGGAGCAGGGACGCCTTTGAAGGATGTTGAGCCATGAGCAGTGTGGTCCCCGTGAAGGCCTGGCGTTGCGGGGGTGATAGGTGACTGAGGCTGGGAGGCCTGTGGAACACTTTCTAGATGCACGGAGGGAGGACTGAGGTGTCGTGATAGTGGAGCCACCAGCAATGAGATTGTGAATTCAGGAGGATTTGGTAAAAATTCCCGTTTCTTGAGCATCAATGCTGTTGTTCTTTTTTTGTAGAGACGCTAAGAATATGGCTAAGGATGTGAATGATGCCCTTGTGGAAGTAATAAGCAAAGAGGTTGGAGTTGAGAAACTAGAAGCAATGAGAACACTGGCTACTTTAAAAGAAGAAAAACGGTATCTTCAGGATATTTGGTGATAAAGTTGGAAAATAGAGGAAGAGAATTAAGTTTTCTTGACTGAATGTACTAAAAGACAACTTTACTGAAGATTGAGACTTTCAATTAAAAAAGTTTTAACATTTCTTGGAGGAAGGGAGGATGGTGGACCATTTAACAATATAGGAAGCTTTCGATTCAGTTTTCCATATCTGCCCCCGTCCCCACCCCTCCCCAAACCTCCCTGAGCTGGAAGGCAGCTCTCACTCCACCAGCACCTCCCGGGGCCACCTCTACGTCCTGGAGGACTTTGCAGGGACCCTGACCAGCTCACAAGGAATCTGTATCTGTGCAATATGGGTTGTGGGCACTAGAGTTAACTGGGTAGATAGTTAAATCCTGTGAATTTGTTACCACTTTTTAAAATAATCTAAAAATAATTTATATTCCTATATAAAATATACCATAAAGAGTATTCATATTACTGTGTTAAGATTACATACGTATGGCATATCAGATTATGTTTATATAATTTTATTAAGTGATTTATTAACAAAACTATATTTCTGATAAAAAATATTTTAAGGTAATACTGACAGAGATTTAGTTTTTTAATGATGCTAGAAATATGAAACGTTTTGAAATTCCACTCTGGCATATGATTTATTTACCAAAGTTACTTCTTTTTAGTATCACAGTTCCAGAATTCAGGGAAATTTGCATTCAATTTACGGATGTGAACAAGTACATTTTTTTAGTAAAGCTACAGTCTCTTTCTTCTCCATTCAGCCCTCCTCACTCCCTACCTTTTTATTTTGGCTCCCTTTGGCGTATTGTTTAGTTTTTCCACATGATTTGTTTTACTTCCATTATCTCATGCAAGCTTTAGCTTAGGCTTAATATACTTACTTAATATCCTTATATTTTTTAAATTCCTACTATGGTCTGAATATTTACATCCCCCAAAACTCATGTTCAAATCCTACCCTCCACTGTGATGATGGTAGGAGCTGGGGTCTTGGGGGTGATCAGGTCGTGAAGGTGGAGCCCTCGGGATGGGGATCAGCGCCCTTGTTAAGAAGCTCCAGCTTCTCCTGCTGGCGGGGACAGTGAGGAGTCGGCAGCCTGCATCCCGGGGGAGGCCTTCACCAAAACCTGACAAATACGGGCACCTGGCCTTGAACTCCAGGGCCGGAACTCTGAGCCGTTTCTGTTGTTTAAAGCCCCTCAGTGGTATTCTGTTACAGCAGCCCACTTGGACTAAGACGTTTCCCAGTGACACATTCTCTCATAAAATGTGTCAAAGCTGAAAACAAAATGTAAAACAGATGTGAAAACGTTTCTCCAAGTCTCCAGCATATATTGTTTTTTTATATTAAAGAGATTGGCATTTGAAAAACAAATCTCTACCTGTGAAAGTCTTCTGGTCATTTTGAAAAATAAAGATCTGAAGGAAATACTGTATTAAGATGTGTTAAGCCTTCATGAATGTTTATTACATTCTCTAATCTCATATATTTCATATATTTCATAGCAGAAATATTTCTGAAAAAACAAAAGGCATAAGAAAACACATCAAGCAAAGTTATACGCATGTTATATATGTGTCAGCTGAAATAGACTTAAGGTGGAAACATCGAAAGGGACAAAGAACAATACTCCGTACTGACAGCTGACGGAGGACACACCGTACAGCTTGTGCTCGCCTCCCTGCGCTGTGGTTCAGTGCCTGACCCCAAGGCTGGTGAGTCCCTGAGGAGGCAGGTGTGGTCATGGAGGTGCCAGAACCTGGCCGGGCACCTGGTTTATGCATAACAACCCGGTTATTTCTGTTGTTAGATACCAAGTTTTAGGTATTGATCAGTTGCTCCTTCAGTCTTGCCCACAGACGGTAGTGAAAATGGATCCCAGTCCAGATTCTGCAGCGTGTGCAGATACTAAACAGTTCATTAGCCAACCAGGCACACAGCATCCTACAGCCCATCCGTCACAAGATTCTGTCTCTAGGTGGTCCAGCCACGTCTTTCATGAAAAGTTTCACATCTTGCTGGAAAGTTTATTCACGGTGGTTGTGGGTATTCCAGGGGCAGGGTTTTGTTCCTCCTAGCACCGTGAGTGGCCCTCCACCCAAGAGTCTTGCTAGAAAAAGTCTTTGGCCTTGTTTATGTAGGGGTGGGGGGTGCTCTGAACTAATGTCCAAACTCCATCATATATTAATGCCACTAAGTAGTCAGTCAGAGCTCCTTTCTAACCTCAGTTATTCTAAGAAGCCTTCGTTGGCCCCATTACTTTCAGCAACAATGCTGGTTGGTGGTGGAATTAATTGAAGAGCTTAGGAGCAAGATGGTCATTACTGGTCATTACGTGCTTATTATCCTCATTGGAGTGCTGACTACACAGAGTCTTTGCTCTGTTAACACACCGATGGATCTGTGCTCAAGTATTCTAAACTGAATTCCTGACACCATAGTACTGGTGCACTAATCTAGCCATGAACGGTCAGATAAAAATACACGAGAATTTGAACATTACAGTTCGCAAACGAGATGATGTATGTGCCACATTCAACAAATGAGGCACCCATGTTGGTTTCAGATACACTTGAAACATTTTTAAAATTAGACTATGAACTAGGCCATAAAGGAAAACGCAGCAAATTAAGGCATTGTTTGCTAATCCGAATAGAATTAATCAACTATAAGAAGCTACCCATAATGGCCACACTGAAGAATTGCTAAACACTCGCAAACAGTTCATGGCATAGGAAATAAAAATGGATTACAGAACATTTGGTCTGATTTCTTATAAGTGCTAAATGCAAAAACCCCTAGAAGAAAACAGGAAAACATTCTCTGACTAACCTCAGCAGGTCTCCCAGGGCAGGCTGCCTGGGCGACGGGAACAAGGCGAAAATGAACACATGGAACCTAGTTACACTCAACCTTCGCACAGCAAAGGAGACCGCAAGCAAAACAAAACAACACCCTTGGAACGGGAGAAAATATTTGCAAATGGTTCGACTGACAAAGGCTTAATTTCCAGACTATATAAACAGCTCATACAACTTAATAAAAAAAAAAACTAAGTCAATCCAAAAAATGACAGAAGACCTAAATAAACATTTCTCCAATGAAGACATACAAATGACCAACAGGCACATGAAAAGATTCTCAGCGTTGCTAATTATCAGAGAAATGCAAATCAAAACTACAATGAGGTATCACCTCATGTCAGTCAGAATGGCCATCGTTCAAAAGTCCACAAAGGATAAATGCTGGAGAGGGTGTGGAGAAAAGGGAACCCTCCTGCACTGCTGGTGGGAATGTAGTTTGGTGCAGCCACTGTGGAAAACAGTATGGAGGTTCTTTAAAAAACTAAAGATAGACTTACCCTATGATCCAGCAATCCCACTCCTGGGCATATATTCAGTGGGAACCTTAATTCAAAAAGATACATGCACCCCAATGTTCATAGCAGCACTGTTTACAATAGCCAAGACATGGAAATAACCTAAATGTCCATTGACAGATGACTAGATAAAGAGGTTGGGGTATATTTACACAATCGAATACTACTCAGCCATAAAAAAGAATAAAATAATGCCATTTGCAGCAACATGGATGGACCTGGAGATGACCATTCTAAGTGAAGTAAGCCAGAAAGAGAAAAATACCATATATCACTCATATATGGACTCTTAAAAAAAAGAACACTAATGAACTCATCTACAAGACAGAAACAGATTCGCAGACATAGTAAACAATTGTATGGCTACCGGAGAAAGAGTGGGAAGGGAAAAGTTTGGGAGTTGGAAATTTGCAAATATTAGCCACTATATATAAAAATAGATTAAGAATTTTCTTCTGTGTAGCACAGGGAACTATATTCAATATTTTTAATAACCTTTAATGAAAATATATGAAAACAAATGCATATATGTATATGCATGACTGGGACATTATGCTGTTACACCAGAAACTGACACATTGTAACTGCTTCAATTAAAAATAAATAAAAGGTGCTAAATGTACACATGCAGTCAAAACCATACCCAGAGGGAAATTTCATTCATCCATTTCACAGATATTTGAGAGCCTACTTCACCAGGTGCTAAAACTACTGTGGATATAGCTGTGAACAAAATAGGTAAACACCTCTGCTCAGAGCTTATGTTCTTATTTGAAGAGAGCCATAAATCAATGAATAAATAAATGTCAATTGTGCCTGAGAAGGTGATAAAGCTATGGAGAAAGACAAATCAGGCTAACAGGGGTTTGGTATGCAGTGTTGGAGGGGCCACGCAACTTCAGACAGAGCAGTCAGGGACAGTCTCACTGAGAAGGGAAAGACCTGGAAGAGACAAGGCACCAGCTGCTGTGGATAGTTCAGGCCAGGGACAGTGCAAAGGCCCTGAGGTAGGACAATGTCTGGTGAGTTGGAGGAACAGAAAAGAAATGGGGAGATCTGATGGTGCATTGTCTTGAGGACACTGCAGGCTGTGGCTTTTACTGACTGGACAGCCAGTAGAGCAGAGGAGTCATGTGATCTCATTCACATTCTGCAGGGCTCACTTTGGTGTGGTTGAGAGAACTGAAGGGGCCAAGGACTGAAGCAGTGAAACCACTTAGAGAACTGACATAATAGAGTCAGATCATCAAATCAGACTCTCAAGAGTCAGAAATCTTAACCTTACCAAGCTTTACCAGTGGCAAGGCTGCAGGTAAACTCAGGACACGTGGATCACTGAGAATCTAGGACGGCCTGCACCACTCCCCACATCTCCCTGCTGCGTTAAGCCCTTGCAGACGTATATGAAATATCGTGTGTACAGGGCATCACTTACACCAAAGGAACTATTTAGGTCATGGTCTTTCTCCTTTATAAGCCCAAAATTACATGGCTAATGTAACAATTTTCTGGAAAGCCAAGCCCCACAGATCTGTGCATCCTAGGTTTATAGTGAGCACTGTAGACAAACCAAGGACACCTGCCAAAAGTAGTCAGTAATTATATTAACTGTAACTGTACTGAATGAGCCAAGATTACTCGAACAAACCCATATGCTGTTTAGAAGAGACATACTTTAAGTTTGAAAGTTTGAAAGAGGATATACCAATCGGAGAAAAGGAAAGCAGGTGTAGTTAAATTAATGTAAAAAGGAGACTTAAAGCAAGAAATATTATGAGACATATTTTCATTAAAGTCAATTGATGAGGAGGAAGTAAAAATCCTAAACATGCATGCACTTGATTAAAAAACTTCAAGATACATAAAGCAAAAATTGTCAGAACTAAAAGGGGGAAGAACCTAATCCAAAATCACAGAAAAGTTAACATACCACAGAAGGAACAAGTAGATAGAAGATTAAGCACTTAAGAGATTTTTTTAGCAACACAATCGATAGGATCTAATTGACATACATAAAACACATTCTTCAGAACAGAATTTGTCTAGTTTACATTGACTATTTACCAGAATGGACCAACTTTCAAAAAGGTAGAATCCACACAACATGTTTTCTGAGAATTAAACCAAAAGTCAGTAACTAAATGAAACTAGAATAACCCCAAATATTTGGAAAATAAATAACACAACATAACTCATGAGTCAAAGAAAAATCACAAGGGAAATTACAAAATATTTGGATACAGACAAAAAATGACATTCCAAAATGTGTAGTATGCAGCTAAATCAGTGCTCTAGGAGAAATTTGTGGGTCTAAATTCTTACAAAATTAAGCTTCAAAGTCAATGATCTCAGCTTCGATACAAGGAAGTTAGAAAAGGACCAGTACGTTAAATAATCAAGAATATAGAAGGATATAGTAAAGATATCCTGAAATAGAAAAAAAAAAAAAAAAACAAAAAACAACAACCTGAAGTGAAATAGAAAAAAAAATGAAATAGAAATAGAAAAGAAAAAACAAAAAACAAACCCAATATACAACAGAGAGAACCAGCAAAGCAAAAGTTAATTGTTCAAGATCTTTTTCCAGCATCCTGAGGTATAATTAACAAATAAAGTTGTACATAATTAAAATACACAACATGATTTCTGTATCCTTTGTGAAGTGATTACCACAGTCAGGTTAATTATCACATTCATCGCCTCGCATAGTCACCGTTTTTGAGTGTGTGTAATGAGAATGCGTAAGATTTACTCTCTTAGCACGTTTCAAGTGCACAATGCTGTATTATTAACTATGGTCACCACGCTGTACGTTAGATCCCCAGAACTTACTCGTCTTAAACTGAAGGCTTGCACTCTACAACCAGCATCTCCCCACTTCCCAGCCCTCGGCCCCTGGTGACCACCATTCTGCCCTCCATTTCTGTGACTTTGATTTTGTTTTTGTAGATTCCACATGTAAGATCATACAGTATTTGTCTTCCTCTGCCTGGCTTATTTCACTGAGCATAATGTCCTCTGTGTTCCTCCACGTTGTTGCAAATGACAGGATTTCTTTTTCATGGCTGAGTAATATCCTATTGTGTATATTGTTAAACTGAGACATATTAAAATTTTTAAGATTTTATTTGAGCAAAAGTCAGTTCAAACCAGGCAGCACCAAACCAGAAGTTGTTAGGAGAACCCCACCTATAGAAGCTACGGAAAAAGACTTACAAACAAAGCCAGGCCATTGTTTGATTGGCTATGGCTTAAGCAGCTACGTTATCCTGGAGAGGTTATTTGGCTGTTTGTAATTGGGTGTCCTTAGGTTTTGATTTTTCAACCTTGAGGCACTACGAACTTAGGGTTTTGTTTGCCTACACAGGCTATTAAGGCATGATAGCCACCCTAGTCTACTGATCAACTTGTTTAGTGATTCTAACAGAACAGACCCCATCGTCTTCATCCCTTCATCTGTTGTCAGACACTTCGGTTGTCTCCACGCCTTGACTACTGTGAACGGTGCTGCAATGAGCACGGGAGTCTTCAGGATCCTGATTTCATTTACTTTGGATATGTACCCAGAAGGGGGGATTACTAATCATATAGTAGCTCTGCTGTTAATTTTTTGAGGAACTTCCATGCTGTTTTCTGTAGTGGCTGCACCAATTTATATTCCTATCAAAAGGGCACAAGGGTTCACATCCTCACCAACACTTGTTATCGCCTGTCTTTTAGATGAATGCCACTCTACCGGGTGTGAGATGATAGCTCATTATGGTTTTGATTTGCATTTCCTTGATGATTAGAGATCTTGAATATCTTTTCATGCACCTGTTGGCCATTTATGTCTTCTTTGGAAAAATGTCTATTCAGGTCCTTTTCAATTTCTTTCCTTCCTTCCTTCCTTCCTTCTTTCCTTCTTTCTTTCTACTATTGAATTGTATGGGTTCCTTATGTATTTTGGATATTATTAACTCATCAGATATATTGTTTGCAAATATATTCTTCTATTCCATAGGCTGCCTTTTCATTTCAAACTTATTGACGGTTTTCTTTGCTGTGCAGAAGCCTTTAAGTTGATGCAGTCCCACTTATTTTGATTTTAATAGGTCATTTTATTACCTGTGCTTTTGGTTTCATAATCAAAAAAATCATTGCCAAGACCAATGTCAAGGAGCTTTTTTTCCTTATGTTTTCTTCTAGGAGTTTTATGATTTCAGGTCTTACGTTTAAGTCTTTAATTCATTTTGAGTTAATTTTTGGGAGTGGTGTAAGATAGGGAACCAGTTTCTTTTGCATGTGACTATCCAGTTTTCCCAACACTGTTTGTTGAAGAGACTATCCTTTTCCCATTGTGTATTCTTAGCACCTTTGTCAAAGATCAGTTGACTGGATATGTGGGCATTTATTTCTGGGCTCCATAGTCTGTTCCATCATTCATTGTGTCTGTTTTTATGCCAGCAACATACTGTTTTGATTATTATAGCTTTGTAACATAGCTTGAAATCAGAGAGTGTGATGTCTCCAGTTTTGTTCCTCTTAGTCAAGATTGCTTTGGCTATTTGGGATATTTTATGGTTTCATATGAATTTTAGGATTGTTTTTCAATTTCTGAAAAGTGAAACTAATGGAATTTTTATAAGGATTTCACTGAATCTTAGATTGCTCTAGATAGTAAGGACATTTAATAGTGTTAATTTTTCCAGTCCACAAACATGGACTTTCCATTTATTTGTGCCTTCCTCAATTTCTTTCATCTTTGTCTCTTTTGGGGGGTAATTAGGTTTATTTTTTAAATTATTATTATTTTATTCAGTGGAGGTACTTGAGATTGAACCCAGGACTTTGTGTATGCTAAGCGTGTACTCTACCACTGAGTTATACCTTCCTCCCTCATCTTTGTCTTATAGTTTTGCAAAATTCAACATCTTTTCATGATAAAAACTCTCAACACATTGAGTATAGAAGGAACGCACCTCAACATAATAAGAAAACATCTGCACGTTGGTGTCAGAAGCATTGAGAGTGAGAAGAGTCTGATTACCAAGCCTGGACTAAGGGATTTATGAGTAAACCATGATCACTTAGGAAAAAATAAAGGATGTTGTATTTCTGTACATCCAGATTGTTACTATAAATTTAAAACTTGCTACATGAAAAATAAACAATTACCTTAAGTAAGTCTTAAATCTGAATTTTCTGGTAAAAACTTACTGTGTTCTTCTGACCTCCCACTGACCCCAAGTACCTAAACTATTCCTTGACTTTAAAATCCCCACAGCAACGTGGCGGTTTCCAATCCCCCGGGGCCTCTAAGATGTGCTGCTTTCTTGCCTGTTCAAGACCCTGTTTCTTCACTCTGTGGATTTTCTTCACTGGAACATGACTTGGCGTTAGTAGAATTTTCCTAAAATCTTCTCACCAAATAGATTGTCCTTCAATTTCATCTTTAATCAGTCAGATTAATAAAATACTGAAAAGGATGTCCACATTGATAAATTCAAGCTTTAAATTCTTTAATCAGAGCACTAATCATACTTTAAAGTTGTTTCATCTGGATCTGTACTTTGCCATGATTAAGGACTTAACTTTTT
Source organism: Camelus bactrianus (assembly GCF_048773025.1). Lineage (NCBI taxonomy): Eukaryota > Metazoa > Chordata > Mammalia > Artiodactyla > Camelidae > Camelus > Camelus bactrianus. The sequence continues at coordinate 7,193,641 of NC_133541.1, forward strand.
ATCCACATTATTTGTTTTTAATTGAAGTACTTCTGATTTACACAGACTTCAGTGGCAGGTCTCATCGGCTTCAGCATGTGCTGGGGGGCCCTCTGGGAGAGTGGCTGAAGCTCACTGTCTGGAATCAGAAACTAGGAGCTACTGCTCACTGGAGAGACAGCACAGTAGTTAAAAGCATAATTCCGTGTTTGAAACAGACACATGTTTGAAACTCCACTCTCACCCAGGGCTGAAGCCTTTGGACAAGTTACTTAACCTCTTCGTGCCTCAGGCTGTGGGATGAGACTATGAGTTAATTTGTGAGACGAACTTAGGTAGCTTCTGGCATTCAGTGGGTCCTACCTAAATGTGACTGCCATTACTGATGACAGCTTCCTGTATGATTTGGGTTTTCTCTGTGCTGTATATTTCCATCTTTTTCTATAAAATGCAGCCAAGTGTATAAACTACAATCATTTTTGTTTCTATGAAAGTCTCTATTTGCCTCTGAGGTATTAATGATAAATATTTTAAAGGTTCAAACATAAAAGTGAGCGTTCATACATACGGACAATCTCAAGCAGCTCTCCGCAGAACCAGAAGTGCGTGGACCACAATTTTTGGTGAGATGAATGAATGTCCTGGATCACATGCTGCCTGCCTTGTAGAGCGTCCCACGTGCCAAGTCTGGTCCATTCTGGTTTCCCTCCTGTTCTGTGAGCCGCACAGATTTAACCCCTTTGAGTCACTCAGGTGGTGCAGCTTGCCTAATGTACGTGGATATACACGCCAAAGTGGCTTATTTTCCTCAAAGTTGAAAACTGAGGTAATTTAAATATATTCACAATATTTGCATGGATATGATACACTTTCCCCACCTGGAAAGGAACTTTAAGTTAAGCACTGTTAACAGCAGTGCTGCTTATACTGTTGTTAAATCAGTTCTTCTAGGCCTTCATCTCTGTTTTGTTTAACGCTAACATTTTTCTTTTTAAATGGGGCTGGTTTACGTTTCACGGAAATCCACATACTGCTTTTGACGTCCATTACATTTTCATGACCAGAGGTTCAGATGTGCACTTTAGGCTAAGACAATTTTTATTTTCAGAAGTATCCTTGCAGTGTAAGAACGTTAATCTAGAGTTGGCTGGTACGTCGAATGCATTGTCTGATCAGTCTCCTTCAGGATTTGGTATGTTGAGCGTACGTGTGTGCCTAAGCCCATTCTAAGGAGTGACACGATCAGAGCATAAGCCAGTTCAGAACCCAGGGTTCCTTGGTCGGCCAGTTCTGCCATTTCCCTCAGCGCGAGTGAACAGGGTTTATCAGACCCTGTGTGTCAACCTTTGTGGGCCTCATAGACTCATCACTGAAATTCTGTGAGATTTATGTCTTAGTCTGAAAATGAGGAGGTTTGGCTAAAAAGGTTTAACTGCTCCATAAATTCACACAACCTTACTTTTCTTCTAAATGAGCATCTTGGTAATTCTCAGGTCTTTGTGGTTCTTTGTAAGTTTTAGAACAAGCTTTTTGAATTCATCAAAACATCCTGATGAGATTTTGTTTTTAATTGGAATTGCCTTGAATGGAATTTGGAAGGGCTGAAATCTTTGCCATGTTGTCACTGGCTATCATGAAAGTGGTACTGCTCTGCATTTGATTAAATCTTTTGAAACGTCCTTCAGCAACGTTTTGTAATTTTTCTCGCACAAGGTTACTCATCTTTTGTTAATTTTATTCTTGGGAACCCTAGATATTCTGTGATTCCTAAATTACATTTTAAAACCTTTAAATAAATGAATTTCTAGAATTTGAAATTCTAGTTTGAAAATAAGATTTAGGTGATATTAATCATAGCAATTTAGCAAATTTATCAAGTAATATTAAATAACTTATTAAACCACACAATAATAATATTGTTGTAGAATTAATTCTGATGGGATTTAATAAAATTACACTCCAGGCTTTATTTTGATTTCACCACTTTTCCCACTAACATTTTCCTGGTCCAGAACCCCAACCAGGACACCGCATGGTATCTATCTTCCTACCTCCTTGGTCTCCTCCAGTCTGTGGCAGCTTTTCAGTCTTCCATAGTTTCTCAAGACCCTGCAGTTTTGAAAAGCCCTTGTCAGGTGATTCGTAGGAGGCCCTCCATCTGGGTTTGCTGGAGAGTGAATGTGGTTACGTCGGGGTCGTGATTTTTGGAGAATACACTGGAGGCGAGCTGTCACCTCATCGCATACCATGGTTCATCGCTGGCCAGGTTAACCCTGTCACTTGCTTAAAGTGAAACCTGCTAGGTTTCTCCATTGGGCAGTTTCTATTTTTCCTTTTCACAGTCGATTTTTTGGAAACGAGTCACTAAGTCCAGCCCCTGTTAAAAGGAAGAGAAATTAAGCTTGACCGCCTGGAGGAATATATATATATTCTAATGCTTTTTTAAGGAAATTTGTCCCATCTAAGCTACGCATTTTATTTTATCACTTGTTTCTATCAGTATGGACTCCTGAGTATTTATTTAAATACTACGGGTTGTGATGCAATCCTGCGTTATTTTTGTTGCTCAAATTGTTCACCTTTGGCTACTGTAAGGTCTTTCATGTTGACTCCTGTGTTCCTTCGATATGTCCCTTTGTTTTATTTTCTAAGGACTTCCTTATTTTCTGGCATCCTAAGGTGCTCCAGGATCATCTTGGATTCTCTCTGCCACAGGGTTACAAACACTTTCCCAAAGAACCCAGATTCCTCTCATTAGAGAACGCTGAGCGCCACAGTCTGAGAAGTTGCCTTCCCAGGCTGCGGTATGGCTGGGGCTACACAGCAGGGCGTGTCTGGGGTAGGGCCTCTTTCCTCTAGCGAAGCGTCTTCACGCTTCACCCGTGTAGCTGCGTGAACTGGTGTCTGGTTCCTTTGTATCGCTAAGTAGTATTTTGGTGTGTGGACATAGAGCTGCTCAGTCACTCACCTGCTGAAGGAAATCTGCATGAACACTAAGTTTTCAACTCACTTGGATAAATACCCAAGAGTGGGATTTCTGGGTCACGTGCTAAGGTTTTCTTTTATTTTCCTTTTTGAAAAAAATGTCTAAGAGACTGCCAAACTGTCTTCCCAAGTGGCTGTCTCATTTTGCACCCCCACCAGCGGGGCATGAGAGCTCATGCATTTATTTTGAGAGTAAATTAGTTGGAGTTCAGCGTTGCTAGAGTTTGCTTCAGCGCAGTCCTTGTCCCCAGCATCCTCAGTGTTTCCGAGTTTAAACAGGAGAGTCAACATTTAAAACGGCGGCACAGGGATTATAAACAAAAAGAGACAGAACTTGAGTTACTTCACCTGTGATTCTGTAGGACCACCTGAAGTTTTTCTTCATGGTGACTTTTTTTAACTTTGGTAGACGATTATTTACTTCCTTCAGCCTCACTGTGTAGGTGAAAAATGCCTTAGGATATCGGTACAGCCAGGAAAAGACCCTCCCCGGCGATGTGCCATGCTCAGTTACGAAGAGCTGCACGGATGCAGACGGGTGTTGAGAAGGCCACCCAGTCTCGGAAGTGTGTTGCCATCTGAAAATTAATTAAGCTTAACGTAGAGGGAGGGTATAGCCCAAGTGGTAGAGTGAATGCTTAGCATGCACAAGGTCTTAGGTTCAAACCCCAGTACCTCCATTAAAAAAAAAAATTAAATAAATAAACCTAATTACCTCCAACCCTCCCCAGCGGCCCCCCTAAATTAACATGAACACAACAGGTGCTTCTCAGATTCTGTTCTCTCCTGTATGTGTGAGCGTTTTCTGAGCCAGCTTTTATTCTGGTGTAAATTTTAAAAAAAATTTGGGGGGGGGAGGTAATTTGGTTTGTTTGTTTGTTTATTTATTTATTTATTTAACAGAGGTACTGGGAATTGAACCCAGGACCTCATGCATGCTAAGCACACGCTCTGCCACTGAGCTATACCTTCCCCACTGGTGTAAATTTTTAAATATAAAAATATTTACAAAGAGCCAGAATCAACTCCAAAAATGATATAGTGAAAGTCAAGCTTTAAAATTTCAAAACTTTCTCCTTGAAGATCAGCACAGAGACATTATGGACAAAGCCATTAACTACGGAACAATAAAATATAAGCAAATGGACATTTACACAGAAAAAAGACTCAAATTTAAGGCAGAATGTTGGGGAAAGGACAAGAGATGCTGGCCTTGTGTTGTTAAAAGGAACCGCAGGGTGTGTTTGAGTATTTTTATCAACATCACCGAGAACTGAATACTTCTTCTAAAGCCGTGGATTAAACATCCTCAGAGGGGAGGGTCTAGCTCAGTGGTAGAGCACATGCTTAGCACGCACGAGGTCCTGGGTTCCATCCCCAGCACCTCCACTAATAAAAAAATTCTCGATGTTTGTTAACATTCAGCTCTTTTCTCAGATTCCTTTGGACGTTTTCACTTAACATAATAGAAATTTATGGTGAAGATATCTTACGGGAAATTCTTCAACTGCGGAGACATTTGAAAGCCATTAGAATCGGTCCTGAAGGAACAAAGACAGGAACAGTATTTCAGTTTCTGGAAATTGTTGTGAAATGTGATTTTTATGGATCTCTGACAAACTTATCCTTACATTTAAGACTTTTCCTAACACTTCATAAATCTGTTCCTTTACGTGAAACCACTTTTCGAACTTAAAATTTCAAAAGCGTTTTTCGATTAACTATGGACGAAGAGTCGTGACAAGTCTTATGTGTCCATTGAACGTGACTATGCAAAGAATGTTAATTTTGACAACTATGCAGAAGTTGTGGACCAAAAACAGGCTCTGTGCTGTATTTAGTTAAGGCATTAGGCCCTTCTGTAGGTAAAAATTTCCCCCCATTTTTCAAAAAATGCATTTGCATTAGTGGGATTAGAAGGAAGCAATCCATTGCTATTGATCTTTTGTATAATATTTAACTTTTATACTTAACAATGATTATATGTAACACAACCCTGTAAATCAACTACACTTCAATAAAAAATAAAAATAAATTAAAAAATAATTATACATACATATATCAAGGTCAGTAAGAGGAAGTTTTCACTGTGTTTTTTTTCCCGCCATTATTATTACGTGTTTCACTGTGGAATTGCTACTGAGAATAATGTGTCCCGTAGAGGAGGCGGTGTCTAATGTGTTAGGCCACGTCTGACCTGAAGTTTGGCTTCAGAAGAGGGAGCAGCCTGGGCTCCTACAGTAAATGAAGAGCTTCCTGAGGGGGGAAGCTTTCTGTTGTGTGGGAAGAGGACTTTCATTTAAAAAAAAAAAAAAAAAGCCCAAAAAGAAGAAAGAAAAAAAGAAAAATTTTACCATTTTCTTAGCATGTTGTATTTTCTTCACTATGATAAAATACAGAAATTGGAATTCAGTACATCTAGCACATGACCCTCATTCCTTGGCTTTCATTATTTGTCATTAAAAAAAAATGCGCTGTCTTCATCACTTAGCGTCTAACTCTGCCTCCGCGTGGCCGACGGTGAGTGCGGGGTCGCCGGAGGGGGATTTTCCATCTGCGGGAACATACTAGTCAGAAAACGAAGGGGGAGCTGGGTCAGGAATGCTTTGTTCCCTTTGGCTTGTACCGCGGCCACGTGGGTCTCCAGGCTCCGACGGAGCAACCTGCCAGCCTGAAATGCGAGGAGAAATGGAACCACTCGGGGTCACGGCCGCGTCCTCCTGAACTCCTGGGTGGCCGGCGGGAGCTCGGACCAGCTCTGGGGACTATTTAAGATGCTTGGCTCCATGGTGACCAGGGATCACCACTGCGGTCCATCATCTGACTATGGCAAAGCAGCCTGCCCAGAATCTTACTGCTTTTCTAATCAAATCAAACTGAGAAAATGTATGATGGTGTGTCTGTATATATTAATTACCTTCTCATTTCTGAACGTTCACCTTTTTTTAACTTCAGTTTTCAGATACATGTAAGAAAAGCTGATGTTCGTTGTAAGTATTAGAATGTAAGCCAAGGGCAAGTGCAATAGTCATTATAAAAGATGTCTCATTTCCTCCAACGATGTAGGACTAAAAAGGCCTGGAGACGTGCGGGTCTTTATGGCTTTGAGTTCCACTCTCACAGCTCCTTCCACACTTGCTACAGGTTTCCTGAAAAGGCAGCGGGACTCTCTCCCAGCTGACTGTGCAAGGTGAGACTTAGCTGCGTAGCGTTTCTTCGGTGGTTAACCGTGAAGTTCGTGATGGACACAGACTGAGGCCTCAAATCTTTTTCTCTGCGGCGAGTCCCAATAGCATTTTGGTGGGGGAGGTAATTAAGTTTATTTATTTGTTCTTAGAGGAGGCACCGGGGATCGAACCCAGGACCTCATGCTTGCCAAGCATGCGCTCTACCTCTTGAGCAATACCCTCCCCTTTCCCAGTAGCATTTTGAACTGGAGGCTCCAGGTGAACAGCGGTGGGTGGTGCTTAACCACACGTGCACCTCTTGGTCTGTTTCGCATGATCTCTGACCGGCAGACTGAATGTGAAAGGGCTTGTCACATTGAGAAAATTATGTTATTTTGAGAAAATTATTAAATCTTTATCAATATTGGCAACTGGGTCGATAGGTTAACCTCAGTGAACAGGAATTTTGACAATGGTCCATGAGATGAGTTCACACATGTGAAGTCCTTAGAGCTAGGCCTGGTCCTGATATAAAATAAGGAATTATAATGTGCGCGTATTAATTACTAAGAGCAGTGCTGTTACTAACATGACGCCTGCTCCTAACACTTCTGCACCCGTTCCTGGAGAAACACTGCTCCGTGGCTGGGTGTGCTGTGAACTTCAGAGGTGTGTCTGATGTATGCCAAGGTCCCTTTGATGTATTTCTAACTCCCCTGGCAACTGCCCATCCCACAGCCTGGTTCCCGAACACCCATCTGTCTCCATGGTCCTTGATCCAATGGCGGTTAACCTAGTGTATCTTACCAGCTTTAATTCATGCTCCAGAGGGTAACAGGTAAAGGAACACATTCCGAAAAGGTCTAAATCATGTTTCTATTTTTCCAGATGGATGCCTTTAACAAAAGAGCATGATTCCATTGTGTGTAAGAGCAGTTAAATTCTGCCTTCATTTCAGAACCTATCTGTAGGTTCTTAAGACCTTTTTTCTTCAGTATTTTCAAGGAGAAGTGAGAAAGTTGTATTTTCTTTGTAAGAAGTTTCTCAGTGAAATATATGAATTATGGTCACAAGACCTAGGGGACTTTGCCGCACACACAGATTATTTTCTCACGGGCACCTTTCTTCATAGCAGCTACAGAAGTGTAAGCTAGAGTTACAGCGAGTTATCACTTACCTGCATTTTTGCCTAATTATCAGTTAAAAAAGACTGACTGGTGAGGGTTTCATTTGGAGCCAGACTAGAAAAGCCCAGAGAATGAATGTGACTTGCTCCAAGAAGATTTAGGGACATACTGCTAATTAGTCAGCCATAGTGGGGTCCCTTAGGGATGTGCTGGTGTGCTTTCATAAGTTAGGCCCAGTGCCCAGCACTTGTCACAATTCTGTGGGACAATGTCGTCACATGTGAAATCTAAAAGACCAAGACAAAAGTGGAGGGAGATACTTCTGGCCCATCTTCTCCCTACAGTATCAGATCCGCAGCTCCCTTTGCTGGCTAAATGGAGTATTAGGAGCCGAAATTCGAAATCTTTCCCCCTCGAGCAGTAAATGCCCTGGTTCTCTCAGAGGAACTCAGACATGCCTAAGTGGGCCTCACCTCCTCCTCCCCACGTGCCTAGGCTGACCTGAGCTGAGTCCCCAGGTCAAGCTGACAGGTATTAGACCCTGTGTCTCAGTTTTCCTTCTATGGTAAGTACCAGGCATGGTCTGGGGACATGTGTCTTTCAGGAGATGAACCAGAGGACAGAGTACAGTTAAGCATACACCTTTACCCCACACGCCAGAGCTTGAGCCGCTCCCTAGGAGTGATCTGTCTCGGGGAAGAAGGGGTGAGTTCTCATTGAGCCTTAGCAAGCGGGTCAGCCTAAACTTAGCTAATTTCTGAAGTAGTTGGTCAAAGATGGCGCTGAGAAGAAAGGAATTTTTCTGGAGTTCATCAGCCTTTGAGGTTTGGCAGTTCAGGTTTATCAAGATGGGGTTGGAAGGAATAGCTATGGGGCCAAGATAGCTAATAAAATAAAACAGCCACCAGATGATGTTAATGGGGTGTCTCTGCGAAGAGTGCTGACCCTGCACTCCCAGAACCAAAGCAGCATCCGAGCATCTGCCGAGGACAGCAGAGAATCGTGTCTGGAGTCTGGGGAGGTGAGGGTGGGACACTGACATTTCCATGCCACCGTTTCTGCTCAGTTACAGCAGAGACCCTAATCTATGATGTCACCTTACGGGCTCCCTCCCAGCTGCAGAGGAGCCCTCCCACTCTCCATGCTGAAGCTGTGGGAAAGAATGGGCTCTGCGACCATTCCAGCCCCTCAGTGTTGTTTGGCCAGGAAACCTGGATGGTCAGATGGAGAGGGTCCTGAGGCTGGAGCCTACCAGGTGTGGAATAGCTGGAGGAGCAGGGACATTATAGGGAGCCCCAGCTACAAAGTGTGGAACTGTATTTTCAGTTTAATGTACATGTTTATTCATCCATCCACCCATCCAACTATCCATCCATCCTTCCTTCAGTCATCTATCATCCATCCACCCATTCACTTATGCACCCATCCACTCATCCATGCTTCATCCATCCACTCATTCACTCATCCACCCATCCACCCTTCCATCCATCCATCCAATAAATGCTCAATGAGCAACTACTACAAACCTACTTTTTGCTGGCTGCTCCTCAAGGAGTGTGCAATCTTATGTGGGAGGCAACTATGTAAATTGATGAACAACTAGGTAAATCACCTTACAGTGTGCTATTAATTACTAGAACTATTGACAATGTATTTTCTGTTCAGTCACTTCTACCACCATAGCTGTGTCTCAGTTTGCACCCCAGCAGTGCAAAATTGCTTGTACCTACTAAAAAAGATGCCGCACTTTCAAACTTCTGTGCCTTTAAAAATATTGTACTCAGTGTTTGGCATGACCACTCATTCCCCATCCCTGCTTGTCTATTTGGCCAACTCCTATCTATCCCTTGTGACTCAGCTCAGGGGCAGGCTGCTCAGTGTGGCCGCCATGATTCCGTCTCAGTGGGTCCTTGGCTGATGGAGCCACTGAATCTTGTCACCAGCCCAATAGCTGGTGACCATACTAGGATGACATTATACACAGGATACCTCCTCACTACACTCTTAAGTTTCATTCTGACCTGGACTGTATCCCTGTGTCCACGTTTACCCTGTGATGTACACAGTGAGCTATCCAAAAACATTGAAAAATTAAATAAATGAACTGATGGGGTGCTCTGGCAGCAAGAAAGATCAAGTGACACACTCTTCATTTCTTCATTTCTTCAGCTAACAATGATGGATAGATATTTCTTTTTTTTTTTTTAACATTTTTTATTGATTTATAATCATTTTACAATGTTGTGTCAAATTCCAGTGTTCAGCACAATTTTTCAGTTATTCATGGACATATACACACTCATTTTCACATTTTTTTCTCTGTGAGTTATCATAACATTTTGTGTATATTTCCCTGTGCTATACAGTGTAGTCTATTCTACAATTTTGAAATCCCAGTCTATCCCTTCCCACCCTCCACCCCCCTGGTAACCACAAGTCTGTATTCTCTGTCTGTGAGTCTATTTCTGTCCTGTGTTTACGCTTTGTTTTTGTTTGTTTTTTTGTTTTTGTTTTTTAGATTCCACATATGAGCGATCTCATATGGTATTTTTCTTTCTCTTTCTGGCTTACTTCACTTAGAATGACATTCTCCAGGAGCATCCATGTTGCTGCAAATGGCATTATGTTGTCGGTTTTTATGGCTGAGTAGTATTCCATTGTATAAATATACCACATCTTCTTTATCCAGTCACCTGTTGATGGACATTTAGGCTGTTTCCATGTTTTGGCTATTGTAAATAGTGCTGCTATGAACATTGGGGTACAGGTGTCATCCTGAGACGGATAGATATTTCAAGTGTGTGCCAGGCCAGCCCTGGGAGCTGAGGACACTGCGGTGAGTGGGAGGGTCACAGCAGCCCCTGCCCTCCTGGATGGTTCTCTCTGACAAAGTCAAAGGCAGGATGCCTAGCTACAGCCCAGCGCTCAGGCTGGCCGTAAGGCATCAGGTTAAATTAAAGATCCTCTGACTGTGGGAAAGTCAGGTGGAAGCGGTTAAGGTGGCCAAGCTTCACGCAGAGCTGGGGCAGGAGGAATGCAGGGATGGTTAGAGCGTTACAGGAGACAGAGCAGCCTTCAGGGCTGTGTCAGCAGACGATGCCCTGTCCAGGAAGACCGAGGCTCTTGTCGCTGGTTGTAATTACCCTGCTGGTGTCTGAAGTCTCGGTGGACTGAAAAGCCAGCACCATGACAAGTGGAAATAATTGCTGAGAGGTGGAGAAAAAATGAGGGATAGGAGCACAGAGCAGCTCTGCAAATGGAGCAAATGGAAAACCGACAAGGCATTGAAAGTTCTCCTTCAATTCACCCTATGCTGGAAGCTGCGATTTCCTTTGCTTGGAGAATTTAGCCCCAGGGCAACCTGACTGAAAAGGAGAGCAGGGGAATGCAGTGTTTACTTTGAACCTTTCAGGTGGGAATGATTTAAGAACTGGATTCTGTTACAAATGCCCATGTCCACCTCCAGGGCTCCCTCATAAGGCTCGCATTTCAAACAGCCAGATTCTCCCCCTACCCCAGGAGAGCTGTTTTTTGTGGGGAAACTGATATGAAACTAGAAGGACAGATTGAGGTAGGTTCCTTACAAACTGGTATAAGTATTCACTGAAAAATGGATTAGGATAAATACTGTTTGAAATGCCTCAGGGGCAGACGTGTTGGTTTCCTGGTGTAAGATCTTTCTGTGCTGCCTGACTGTAGAATGATTGTGACCATGCCCATTTAGGATTTTATCTGCAGAGACATCACGGATATAAAAGCCAAGGAACCCAAATTACAGGGTTGGTTCCAAGGTGGACTCTTGCACCGTCTTGGGAAGACTCTAAATCCCTCTGAGACCCTGGGTCTGTTCTGTCTGCTCACACTCTATGACCCTGAGATTTCCCTCCTAGAATAACTGTTACGGTTTTCCTGCTCATTAGTGAGTGGGCTGTGCACGCTTGAACTAAGTATTAGCGACAGAGGAGGAAAATAACACCTGTCAGCAAATGTTCTATTGGGAAAGATATGCAAAATTGTTCTCAAAAATCATAAAGTTCTAGGCAAAAGCCTGCATTCTTGTTGCTGATATTTTAACTTTTGTCAGATATTTGACTGAGTCCCTCTTACTGTCTTACATACTTTATTAGATAATATGTGTACTAGACATTGTAAAGGGAAAAGGTTGAATTCTGCAAGTAAACAACAGAAATGTATCATCTCAGAGTTTCAAAAGTCCAAGATCAAAGGGTTGCAGGGTTGATTTCTTCTGAGGCCTCTCTCCTGGGCTGTAGATGGCTGTCTTCCCCCTGTGTCTTCACGTGATCTTCCCTCTGTGGGTATCTGCGTCCTGATCACCTCTTCTTAGAAGGACACCCATCATCTTGGACTAGGGTTCACCCCAATGACTATTCTAGCTTAATTCTCTTTTTAAAGGTCCATCTCCAAGTACAGTCACATTCTGGGGTGTCAAGGGTTTGGACTCAAATACGAATTTGGGGAGAACACAACCCAGAATGGTTAAAAGTCATAAAATTTTTATTTATGAAGCAAATCATTTTCACAGCCTTATTGAAGTATAATTGACATACAATAAACTGCACATATTTAATGTGCAAAACTGGTGACTTTTGACAGATGTGTGCACCTGTGAAACGATCACAGAAATCAAGGTAATGAGCTCCAAGAGTCTCCCTGTGTCCTTTTGAAATGTATACCTCCCCTCACCCTGAAACACTATCACAAATAACCACTAATCTGTTTTATGTCGCACTATACGTTACTTTGCATTTTCTAAAACTTTCTATAAAGGAAATCATATGTCATGAATTCTCTTTTTTTTTTTTCCTGGCTTCTTTTAGTCATCACGATTATTTTGAAATTTATTCATATTGTGTGCAATCAATAGTTTATCCTTTTTATGGCCGAGTAGTATTCCATTGGGTGGATCTACTACAATTTGTTTTTTTTTTAACATTCTTTATTGATTTATAATCATTTTACAATGTGTCAAATTCTAGTGTAGAGCACAATTTTTCAGTTATACATGAAGATACATATATTCATTGTCACTTCTTTTTCTCTGTGAGCTACCATAAGATCTTGTATATATTTCCCTGTGCTATACAGTATAATCTTGTTTATCTACTCTACAATTTTGAAATCCCAGTCTATCTTTTCCCACACCCCACCCCCTTGGCAACCACAAGTTTGTATTCTATGTCTGTGAGTCTATTTCTGTTTTGTATTTATGCTTTGTTTTTGTTTTTGTTTTTTTTTTAGATTCCGCATATGAGTGATCTCATATGGTATTTTTCTTTCTCTTTCTGGCTTATTTCACTTAGAATGATACAATTTGTTTATTCATTCACTTTTTGATGAACATTTGGGTCTTTCCACATTCGAGCTAGTCTGCAGAGAACTCCTATGATATTGGTGCACAAGAATTCGTGTGGACATATGCTTTTACTAGTATACTTAGGTATGGAATAACTGGGCCATACGGGGATGTGAGTAACTGTTTCAGAACCTGCCAAACTGTTTTCCAAAGAGGTTGTACGATTTTACATTCCATCAGCAGTGTGAGAGCATTCTTCTGCTCCATGTCCTCACCAGCACTTGATATGGTCAATTAAAAAAAAATTTTTAGCTATTGTATTGTTTTCACTGTGGTATCTAACTGTGCTTTTTTCCCCCAATTTTTAAAAGACTTTATGTTTTTAGAGCAGTTCTAGGCTTACAACAACCCTGAGAAGGGGACTATAGAGAGCTCCCAAGAACTCCCTGCCCCGACACAAGCATAGCCTCCCCCATTATCAACATTACTCACCAGAACCGTACATTTTTGGTCAAGGATGAACCTACATTGACACACCATTATCACCCAAAGTCCTTAGTTTTCTTTAGTGTTAGTACTTGGTGTTGTACATTCTGTGGGTTTAGATGAATGTATAATGCCATGTATCCATCATTATAATATCATAGGGTGTTTTCATGCCTTAAAAATCCACTCTGTTATGCTTGTTATTGCCCCTCCCACCCAACCCGGCAACCATTGATCTTTTTACTGTCTCTATAGTTTTGCCTTTCCCAGAATGTCGCAGAGTTGGAATCATACCGTCCGCAGCCGTTTCACATTGGCTCCTTTCACTTAGTGTTATGCACTTCAGTTTCCTCCGTGTCTTATCACAGCTTGACAGCTCACTTCTCTTTAGCACTGAATACTATCCCATTCTCTGGATGCAGCAGTTTATTCAACCACTCACCAACTGAAGGGCATTTTGGTTGCTTCCAAGTTTTGGCAATTACGAATAAAGCTGCGTATCCATCCACGTGCAGGCTTTTATGTGGGTATAAGTTTTAAACTCCTTTGGATAAATATCAAGAAGCAGGGTTGCTGGGTCACACGTATGAGCACGTTTAGGTTTGTAAGACACTGCCGAAGTGTCTTCCAACGTGGCCGTGCCATTTTGCATTCTCACCAGCAATGACTGACAGTTCCTGTTGCTCCACTTCCTTGGCAGCATTTGGTGTTGTCCGTGTTCTCGATTTTGGCTGTTCTAATAGGTGTGTAGTGGTGTCTCAGTGTTGTTTTAATTTGCATTTCCCTGATGACACATGGCATGGAGCATTTTTTTATGGGCTTATTTGCCATCTGTATCTTCTCCAGTGAGGTGTCTGTTAAGGTCTTTGGCCCATTTTTTAAATCGAGTTGTTTGTTTACTTCTTGTTGAGTTTTAAAAGTTCTTTGTATATTTTGGATAACAGTCCTTTGTCAGACATTTGTCCTTGTCTTTTCATTCTCTTGATGTTGTCTTTTCCAGTTTTAATTTCCATGAAGTTCCAGTTATCAATGATTTTTTTCATGGATTACGTCTTCGGCATTGCATCTAAAAAGTCATTGTCATACCCAAGGTCACCTCGGTTTCTCCTCCTAGGATTTTTATAGTTTTGTATCTTACATTTAATTCCATGCTTCATTTTGAATTAACTTCTGTGAAGGGTATAAAGTCAGTGTCTAGATTCATTTTCTCATTGTGCTTAATTTGCATCTGTCTAATGACCAGTGATGGTCTGCTGATTTCCAGGTGGACCTGGAGAGCTCAGGGATTGATTTCCCTCTTCAGGGAATGGGGCACCACTGGCTTTGATGAAACGCAAGAGCTGAGGCAGGAACACGGCAGACCACCACCAAGCTGCCCCGGGTTCGCAGCTAGAAGTAGGCGTTCGCCAGAAATTCAGCACAAGCTTGGTGGAGCTTTGGCTGAGGTCGGTGCCATGGCTTCAGCCCGAGGGCTGCACCGGGTAACTTATTCCTCCTCCTCCAAAAACAACTATGTAAACAAACATAAAACCCAGAGTAGAAAACACCCTCACAGACAGACTGCAATTTTGATCATGAAGCAAACTTCTAGACTTGCAAGTCATATAAAAATGAAAATGGGTGTATTTAAAAAGAAGATTTAATGTCATTATCCTTCCATAAACTTTGTTCTTCCAGAATTATCAATGGCAAGACTCGGTACACAGAAGAGGTAGGAGGTCAGTTTTTTTCCTCAGCTGTCTACTTACTTTCTGATATTCTCTGATCATTTCTCTTCCCCTCTTTTACAAACTATTTCTTCTTCCGGTGGCCAAGATTGACAGACTGGGGACCCTCCATGGACCCACAGCAACCTGAACATTAATTGTACACACGCCAGTGTTAAATGACTGACACCCAGATAGCACCTGCATTGAAATGTCCCAGCAGTGAAGCGGGATTGAAGCATTGATGCATATGTGCTTTGCAGGTCCACGGCACATACGTCTCCAGCCTCTGGGCCGACTCAGTTATAATGAGGCATGAGGTTTTGCCTACATCCTTTAAACTTTAAACTTTCTACCATCTTGGATGACAAAAAAAATCACATTCTTAGGTTTGAATGCACTACAGATTTGGACTTTTCATCTGTGACATCCTTATGTCACTAAAGTACTTGTCTGTGTCACAAACATGGCCCGGATAGAAGCGGCTGACTGTGAGCAGCAGAGACTCACCCGGCTGGCCCTCCCGGGTTAGGATACAGGAGTCCTTTAAGGGCCTTGAGCACCCAAGAGGACATCCTGAAATGCTGCGCCTGTGTGTCTGAGCCAGACTGACCAACAGGCCACACAGCCCAGAAGCATGCCTCACGGTGATGCTGGCTAAACTTACAGGAACTTTAATCACTCTGTAGTCCTCAGAAATGGTGTTTCAGCCCTTCAGGCTGCCTGTGTTAACACACCAGCAGAGAGACAGCTAAGAGACTGGGTGGGTCTCGTTTTAGGACTGGTCGCTAAGAACAAGCAATTGCCCCACAGCAGTGCTCTAGGAGGCCGAGGGAAACAAGAGAGACTTCTATTTTCTGTTTGTTGAGAAATTAATCAGATTTTGCACAGAAAATCAGCCGCCTAACCCTCGGGTGCATTTCCATGCCAGCTTACTGACCAATGACAGCAAAAAAAGCATATTCAAAGCAAAGAGCCACACTAAGCAAATTTAGAAGAGATTTAATAGGCATGATTTTGCCCTTATGCAGAAGAACGCAGGCCTGTTGAGATGTTTCCGCTTAGAGAGCTATTTTTAATTGCGTGAGACACAAAGATTATATAATTCTCATAAAGATGTCAGCTGGCCCCCGCCTTCCCCAGGCATCTGCGGGAATAATTCATTTGACTAATGACCCAGCGTCTGCATATGGAGAGAGTCGTACATCTTCCATAGGTTACAATATAATATGTTATCAGTGCAGCAGAAGTGCATTTATCTGTACGTGGCACTGACCCCGGGGAGTCCAAAGCACTGAAAGATGGAGAAATGGCAACACGTGTGAGATCTTCTCTTGCTTATCTCGAGGGCAGCTTCAGGTAAGAGTAGAAGCTTCTAGCGGCTGCAGGTGGAACGGCCCCTGGACGCTTTACCCAGCCTGCCCAGGTTGGGAGCTGTCCAGCCCGAGAGGCTTCAGACAAAATCAGGGAAGGCCAGAGATTTATGCATTCCTTTCACTGTGTTAAACCAATGACCACATAATAGAGAAGTGAAAACCTGAGGTGGGGTCAGGGAGTGGGTGGTGCTGTGGAATGTTCTAGTAACGTCCTCCTGGATTGTCCAGTCCCTGGTGCTGAAGATACTGAGGCCTGAGTTAGGAATTGCGGGTCTTGGAGTCTCAGTGCGGGAAGGGGCGTGTTGGTTATGATTCCAGAGAACCGAGGGGCGTCCCTCCACCTCCGAGAGTGAATCCACCTCTCAGGGCCCCGTCCCTGGAACCTGGTGTCCAGGAGCACCAGAGGGCCCAGCCTAGCGGGAGAAGCTCGGGGTTTAGGGACAGATGAGGGCTCGCCACCTCTTCTGCGGGTCACAGGTGGGGGGAGGGCGGCTCCAGGAGTCCTTGAGAGGAAACCCGGTGGTAAGGTGCAAACACTCGGACCTGGGAGCAGGGGACAGACCTGCAGGCTCTTCTGAGGGGCTTCGCCTTGCGCCCCCCGTGTGTCGACCAAGCACCACACCCCTCTCTGCGGATGACCTCCCTCTGCCAGGGCCTGGACGCCGCCCGCCCGCCGGGCCGCACCCCCCCTGGATGCCCACCTGAGACCCCCGTGCTGGCCTCCTCATGCGACTACCTAGCTCTGCACCTGAGGACTGAATTGTTCAGGGATGGAAGAGAGGGCACGAGGGACAGAAAAAAACGGGAAGAAGAAGCGGGGAAAGAAGAGGAACTGATGCTGCTGTGAACCTGCCGTCCACGTGGTCACCATCCATCGTCGGGCTACGCCCACTGCCAGCGGAGCCAGCAGCAACCCCCCAGGCCATCCCTGAGTAACCACAGCAGCCAACTGGGCAAGTGCGACTCGGTGGAGCCCGTCGGGGTGAGGGGTGGGCAGCCATCGCTGCAGCCAGGTGTGCAGAGAAGGCAGGTGGACCCTGGGGGCTGTTGGCAAAGCTCAGGGGCGTCGGAGCAGGTGACAGGGTTGGGGACAAGATAAAGGGCCCCCTTATGATGAATGAACTGCTTTCCTAACTTGGCTTGTGAAAGCGGGGCACGTCACCTTGGGTACGTAGATTCTAAAGGAACAAGGGAAATGCAAGAAAAGAAAACCTGCCAATGTCAGGCAGTTGCTCAGTGTCCAGCTTTGTCTCAGCCCCAAACTGCGTGTCTTCCTCTTGGGAAGACGTGCTCTGCGTGGAGGGGCTGGGGTGAGGGCGCAGGCAGGAGGGCCGTGTGCCCAGGGGTTGCAGGAGGGAGGAAAGGGGTGTCACTTCAGGGACTGTCCCCTAGATGGCGCCATGAGACAACGTTTGCGTCGTTTCCGACTGCGCCGTCAGATCTTCAAGCGCACTGAAGGCCCTTCGCACCCCGTAAGGCAACGAGAAGATGCATTTTGTTAGTTTCTTCCCAATGGCCTATTAAGGCACTAGTTTTAAAAAATCTTTTTTATTGAAATGTACTTGATTTACAACGTTAGTTTCAGGTGTACAGCAAAGTGATTCAGTTGTACATATACGTGCACATGTATTTTCTTTTCAGATTTTTTTCCATTATATGTTATTACAAGGAACTGAATATAGTTCCCTGTGCTATAGAGTAGGTCCTTGTTGTTATCTATTTTACATACAGTAATGTGTGTTTGTTCATCCCCAGCCCCTAATTTATCCCTCCTGGCCCTTTCCCCTTTGGTGACCACAGTTTGTTTCCATGTCCAGGAGTCTGTTTTTGGTTTGTTAATAGAATTTGTATCATTTTTTTTTTTTTTTAGATTCCACATATAAGTGATATCATATGATAATATCACAGTCTTTGATTTACTTCACTCAATGTGATCACCTCTAGGTCCATCCACATTGCTGCAAATGGCATTATTTCATTCTTATTTTATAAGCCACTAGTTTCAAAACCAGGCATTTTGTGTAGATGGCCAGTCTCCTTCTAGTCCCCAGGAAGAACGGGGAAAGGGACCTTAACTTTGGACCCAGCTGACCTCTGTAACCAAGAGAAAGTTGCTCACAACCTCTGAGCCTCCATTTCTCCATCAATGAACAGGAGATAATGAGGCCTCAGGGAGCGAGCGCATCACCCCCTCCCCCGTTCTATCCATGTCACTTCCCTTTGTAATTAAAGTTCTTTCCAACCAGTTTGCTTTTCCCCATTGGTCCTCTGATTAGATCAAGATCCGGTAGGTTTGTAAGATCTGTTACCCTGCCTTCCGGAGTGGCTGGCTGACTTTGTTTTCTTGCCGGCAGTGAGTGAGGGTTTCTGTTGCTCCACATTCTCACTGGTAACTGGTATCGTTGCATTTTTGGAGCTTAGCCACCTTCGTGGGTGTGTGGTGGTGTGTGGCTGTTATCATTTTAAATTATTACTTAACAGAAGGACAATTGGTTTAGAATAAGTTTAGCTATAATCTAGGCATTTTAACCTCCTGTGGATGCTGTTTTCCCACGACGGCAGTTTTTGCTCACGTGTCTGCACCTCCCCTCCGTACCCTCGTTAAGCCCCCATGTGGTGGGCTCTCCAGGTGGCGCCTGCCGCTTCTGCTGGAAGCCCCTTCATACAGCAGCTCCTCCTTAGGCTGGGATTCCTGCTGAAACCTGGGGACAGTTGTCACATTTCAAATTTCTGTGTAACATTTTCGTTCTTTTCCTTTTTTCTTTTTACCGTAAGAAGCACAATTAGAGGTGAATACTTTTAAGCTGCACCAAGCAGTTTAATCTTCCTAAAGGAACTGGATATCAAATGGCATTCATCAGTTTAACTTCTAGGGCCATTTCTGGATACCGTAGCAGTCTGGCTGGTTTTCACAGGAAACTGGCTTTAGTCTCACATTTGGATTGGAAGTGACCCCCAGCGTTCAGGGCTTTCTCCAGACTCGCCATCCTCTAACGCCAGCCCTGCGGTGCTGCAGAATCCCCGCTTGCTGCAGAGCACGAGGCCTCCCCAGAACAGCCCTGCAGATGGTGGCTCTGACGAACATCAGGGCTCTGCCACCTGCATGACAGGGACCCCGTGAATTCCGGGCGCTCTGGGGCGCAGGGCCAGGCTCTGCTACGTGGAGACCCAGCGCCCCCAGACCCGGGTGTCTCCTTGCACACCTGCCCATCTGGCTTTAGGTATATTTCTGTGCCGCTGGCCCTGGAAGCTGCTGGGAGGAGCTGAGCTCCCTGCCCCTTCAGGGACATCTCACTGAGCCTGTAAGGGATGGGCATCGATACTGGGGGGAGAGAGGGCTCCCTGTGTGTGGAGGGGGCAGAGGACCTCCAGGAGCTGAGAGGAGTAACTGAGAGGGTGAGGGTGTCCCTGCCGTGGAGCAGCCTCTGTCCCCAAGATGGGTCAGGCCACGGGGTCAGCGGGAACCAGGGATCTGGCCCCACGGACCCACGAGTGATGCCAAAGAGAAAGGAAGCGAATGTGGGCGGAGGGGATGGTGAGAAGGGGACCCGGTCACTCCAGCTGAGTGTTGTGGGCGGTCCTGGGAGGGGACCGTGACGGGCACGCACGATCCTGTGGGTCTGATCCCTGGATCCTCCGGGGCCGACCGCCCGGAGCGCAGGTGAAGGTGCCTCTGTTCCTCATTATCTGTGAAAGGGTGACATTCATGGGAGTCAAAGCCTGTGTGGGGAGTGTTCCCACTGGGGTCTTTGGTGGAGTTAGCGGGTCAGGTGCCTTCAAAGTTAGGGACAGAGTCTCAGCAGGGGTCTCCAGGCGCCCGGGGGCTGCCTGAGGACGCATTAGAGCGTGACTGCAGGTCAAGGGAGACTTCACTTAAACACGTATCGAGCCTGCTCTCAGCCACCGGTTCGCGTAAACACTTCCTTGACGCGCACGGAAGGTGCGGCCTTGAGGGAGCTCGCGCTTACACACGCGTGACGCTCCTGGACGACGGTTCCCTCGCTGCTAGAGTAAATCATGCACGTTTCCCAGCACCGTCAAGCCACTCCCAACGCTGACTTCCACCCACGGTCATGAACTTTCTTTGGCCCAGGGTGTCTATTACACTCCACTGGGGTTTTTTTCATGGGTGCATTTTTGAAATATCTTCTTGCTTATATCCAAAATCAGCACTTTTGCATCAAAAGACGGCTCTGGGGCACTACGGGCAGATACCAGGTACTGTGAGTGGCTGCAGTGAACTGACCCACATCTGCCTCAAAGCAGCCACTTTGCACGAGGGAGCTTGTGCTCAAGTCCACGGCTCCCATAATAAATTTCTATGTAAGTAGAATTTTCAAATGATGCCCTTAAAGCAACTCATATGCAGATTCTTTGCTGTTCTTTCTAAGGCGATTGCGTCGGCCGTGCCCAGGGCATCCACTCAGGCTCGGTGCACTTGGAGATTTCTGTCCACACGACGCAGCTGACATAGATGAATGTTCGATTATCTATGGCAGATGCCAGGAAGCCGATCTGACTCCCATGCTTTGCTGACCAGCGGTTGTGAACTGAGAGCGCGTACGGTGATCCTTACTTTGCCCTGAGAAATGCACAAAGGTAATTCCAAGTACCGCACAGTGCATTACCATGTGGGATAAAACACTTGCAGGCTGGGTACTATTTTGGAATTTATTTCTGCTGTTCACCCCTGTTGAGATCACTAATAATAATTGATTTAAGGATGTCTTGTACCTCAATAAATATAGAACCAAGGCATTTAGGTTATTTGTTTTGAAACTACAAAAACCAAAGGAAATTTATTGCTCTCATCTTTGCTTCTTTTCTCTTTTGGGGATTGAGAAACAATGCCTGGGATGTATGTCATCCCTGCCTGATGGCCTCTTTGCAATGCTGAAGCATCAGCAGTGATTTTTAAAAACGACTCTATTTCATGCTCTCTTTTTAAAAATAGGCTTGTATTAAAGATGAATTACATATTCAAGAGGTGGAACAAGGTGTGATTCCATTTTAATGTAGTTTATTATCTGAAATTCAGTATCAGAAGCATCAGTTATGGAGCCCAGTTCTCTTCTGAAAATGCGGTTCCCAGAGTGGGCGACTTTGGGCGCCATAAAAACCTAACTGAGAGCCTGACACCAAAGTTCCCAGCAGCAGTCGCCTCATGGTCAGTCTTTTCTAAGAATTGTATTAGCTCTGCCACTGGAAAAAATTCTAGCTTATTACCAATGAAGAAAGTTGCTATCAGATCTAATTCAGAGAGAGCTGTTTGATTGTGCTGACAAGATAAGCTAGTCAGTCAAGATCACTTTCAGATCAGAGAGGAGAGACGTCGCGTGAAATCTGCTACACGCTGCTGGCGGTAGAAATCAGTCTGCGGCATTTCTTAGACTAATGTGCAGGTCAGGCACGAGGCTGTATGCCACTTCTCCTAATTTAATCAGCAATCAGAGGCAATTTAATCCTCGACTACACGAAACATTTAAATGGCTCAATGTTAAAGACTCACAAGCTCGAAAGGAGATCTGGATTCTGAAAAATCCAAACTATCCTTCCATCTCATGCTTCCCTCTCTTAAGTGTAGTTTAATATCTTACAAAAAGTTGCCAGTGCTTTGTTTAAGATGGTGATTTGTCATTTCACTTGGACATTATTGGTTCTAATTAGAAGCGAAGGATTAATTGGCTATACGTTAAATAAATTTGCTCTTATAACTCTCTTTGAAGTCAGGAACAGAAAACAACCAGCACACCCAGAAGAAGTGTGATGGTGTGCTCAGAGTTCAGGTGAACCCAGCCTCAGCCTTCCAGAATCAGGCAGCACTCTGACTTTTACGTCTTCATAACAAACACACGAGCAAACACGCAAGCAAACCCCACACCCCGCGAGTGTCTGTTCTGGAGTAGGAATGTCAGTGTGATGCATGCAGAAATTAGAAGCTTTCCTCCTCAGGCAAATCCACGAATACAGGGAACTCAGACACAGGCTCGTGGAAGCTGCCACAGAGATTGTGACTGGACAAATGAGAACCACCTAGAACATTGCCTGGTTCTTTTATTGGAAGTCAATTTCAAATTGCTTCACAAGCTTGCAAAAGGTGTCATCCTCAGCTTTGGCTAAAAAAGTTAAAGTTCTGTTTTTTGGCTAAAGTTGATTGCTTTTCCCCTAAACCATAACACTAGACTGGAGCGTCTGCACTTTGAGGGAAAATACGGTATCAACCTTCCATTGGAACATCTGGATTCACTACTGAAGTTCTCCGTCATCTGCAGAGAAAAGCATAAAATTGGCCCACTGCAGAATTCTTGTAAAGTGAGCGACAGTAGCTTCATGCTTTACCACTTGGTGTGACTTCTGGAGACGTGAACTCTCACATGCCTCTTTCTGTGGTGAATCCTGTCGCCTGTTTTGTGATGCAAAATGTACCCATTTGGAATTGTTTTACTTTGTCACTGAACATTTTTTAAAGCCAACTTCAAGCCTTGGTAAAAAGTGCAGGAAGTTACTGACCTCACTCTTCTCAATAATTACATTTAAAAACACAGCCTGTATATATATATATTCTGGTTTGGTTCCTGTACAGGAACCTACACACATTTCAGATGTACACTTAGATGAAGTTTGGTAGACGTACATACCCATGAAACCACAGCACAATCAAGATAGCTAACATTTCCATGACTCCCCAGGTGGAGCAATTTTCGAGCCTTTGTAGAATGAAATAGCATTGCTTTTCCCTCTTCATCTGAAGGAGAGAGTCGAATTTTGGTTGTCCTGCTGGAGTGCTCCTGTTTTGCAGGCTATTTCCTCACTGTTGCACTGGCTGCACCGTTCAGTTTTAGTTCTTACGATCTTAATTATTACCATCATTGGAAACCTGGCTTTTAGAAATGTGCAGTACAAATTTCCAGTGACTTTCATCTTTTCTGTTTATCAGTTCACTGGTCTTACACACTCACGTGAGAGCTGTCCAGCTCTACATCTAAGAAAGCTGTCTAGTGACGCCTGACAGAGATGCTGCTTTCAGAATCAGTTAAGGACCCCATTTGTGGCCTTGCAGGTGGAAAACAGTATGGAGATTCCTCAAAAAACTAGAAACAGACTTACCATATGATCCAGCAATCCTATTACTGGGCATATATCCAGAGGGATCCACTTTTAATGCTGTCCATAATAATAACAGTTTATTTTGAGTGAATGCTTATGTGTTCCTGGAACACTCTACATATTTTATATTATGTGTGAAATAATTTTACCTTTATAATAATCTCATGAAGTAAGGGTTGTTATGATCCCCATAAATCAACAATAAAAACAGTGTTACAACAACAAACAGTGACTAAAACAATCCTTATGGGAGCGTGTATCTGATTTTCAGAGTTGCCACGTTATATAATTAAAAATGTCTAGTTTTCAACAAAAATTCTGAGTTGTTCAAAGAAACATGAAAGCATAAGGAAAAACAATCATGGATACAAATTGACCTTAAGCGAGCTCAGATACTGGATTTACTAGACAAAGACTTTAAATCAGCTGTTGTAAATATGTTTAAAAAAAAAAGAAAACTGAAGAAAACTGTCTAAGCAACTAAAGGCAAGTCTATATGGTGTCTCACTATATAGAAAACATAAACAAAGAGATATAAGTCAAAGAAAGGCACAAGATGGAAATGTGCTCATTGGCAACACTCAGGCAATGCTGAGCTGGGATAGAAGCCCAATGTGGGTATTGGAGCCCATGATATTTAACCACTATTTATATATACACTCACACACATATATACATAGAAATATAATTTCTTTCTAAGAAAACTTACAAAAATTGGGAAACCTAATTTGATGTATTAATTAAATCCAGCAATGTTAGGTATTTCTTCTATCACATTTTTTCCTATGTTGGTGTGCACACCCATGTATTTGCTCTAGCACAATATAGAACAGGAATACTTGACTAAAATGGATTTGAAACGTAAGAGTGAAAAGTTACATAAAAGTGTTACTTAAGTAAAGCACAATATAGTTTCCTATATGTATGAAAGCCAGTGGATGTGTAGTTTAATCTTTCTATCAAATTATATTGATGTCCAACATATATTTGGAAAAAAAATATTTCTATTAATTATTTTTGACTAAATTTTCTGGGATCCAACTTACTTATAGACAAATATATTAGGTAATTGATGGAAAAATTGAATAAAGTCCATTCTTTGGGCTACTTTATTTATCAAAATTACTGATTCAGAAGCTGTAAGGGATCCAGAGTTGGGGGCGAAAGCAGCTGCTCAAAACTGTCATCAGTCTCAGAGGACCAGAGAATCACATTTGGAGTTAAGGACAACCCAGCCCAACCCAAACCAGACCAGACCAAGAAGAAACAAAACCCAGGACTTCACAGCCCATAATTCTGCAGAAGAGGAAGCTGCAAAGGAGTGAGCACAACTTTTTGCACAGTCTTTCAGATTGAAACTGTGATGATTCTGAAGCCACCGGGAATGCCTCATCTTCGGCTTTAGCAGTTTTATTAGGATGTGCCTAGGTGTGGCTGCTTTTGTATTTATGCTGCGTGGGATTCATAAGTTTCCCCAGATCTGTGGCTTCTGAGTGTGACGCAATATGCCCTGGAAATAAGTAGAAAGAGTCCTTCCTCTCACACAGAAGAGATAAGGAAAAGGAAGAATTAAGGCAAGATTTGATGAAAAGCATATCAACACTAAAGCAGCTCACAGCCAATGACTTGTTTTCAAGAACATCTACAGTGAGAAGGTGTGAATGGAGGTGTGAACCTTTGGAGAAAGGTAATAACATCATGGGAAATCAGAGAATTCACTAAGCAGGGATGAGCGCGAGGACCCCACAGACGCCCTGGAGGTGTGGAGTCTGGAACGGCTCTGACAGCAGCCATGCACTTCTCTTCAGTGTGGCTCAGTCTCCCAGGAATGGGCACGTGGCCGGGTCGTGCCTCAGCAGGGAAAGTACAAGGCGGAGAGGGAGATGCTACAAAGAGGCGGATAATAGAGCCTTTGTGAGAATGAAGTTGAAAAGGTGAGCTGAGAGGCAGGTGGTTAATGGAAGAAGAACAGCTCAGGGAGGATGAATGTCTAGTGTCTAGTGAGGAATCGTCGCAGTGAGTTAAGAGTGGTTACAGGTCATGCGGAGAGGGCAAAGAAAGGGAGTTGTTGTCAGTGCAGAGAATTTGGGATTTGTTTCTTTCAAAGTGGAGCCATCCTGAGTAATGACGTCATCTGAGCTGTGGTCAAGCCATTTGAAGACAATAAACATCTGGGGGTAGTTGTCATTGGAGTTGATATCATGTCACCGGTGAGGCATAAATGTGGAGGCTCTAATAACTCAGGGGATGAGGTGGAGGCAAGAATGCTGAACCAGACTGGGGACCCAAACGAGAGGAGAGTAGTGAACTGAGGACTGATCAGTAGCACTGCTGGAGGAAAGTAAGTGTATCATCACGTGGGATTCCCAGGAGAGAAGTGGGAAAGAAGATGGTGCAAACTGCCAGAATAGCCCACGGGCAGCCAGGAGGAAGAAACTTGCCCTCCTTCCTGTAGGAGAGGGGGCGAAGCCATGGAGAAAGCAGCCTCCAGCTAACCGTGGGGACTCCGTAAAGGTGCCACGGCTGAGGGAGCAGTAGAGACAGTAAGGGGTTTTAGGAGGTTTCTGTAAAATGGAGCGCTGGGCGTAAGGAGACGGTAGGGCCCTCAGAAGTGGACAACCTGGAGGGGAAGAGGACTGGAAAAGGCAGCTGTAAGGATCCTGACGGAAGCAGGCTTCCTTCATTCCTGATCCTGAGGGAGACAGGTGGGAAACAGAGAGGAAAGACTGAAAGCAGTCCCAGGATCATCATTTTATCTCGTTAATTGCCTACAGACTGTAAGTTCTTTTTTTCTTTCTGAAAAATGCAGTACCAACTTCTGAACTCCTTTCAAGAAACCAATAAATTGTTCTGTTTTTCTAACTTACAGTGATAATCCAAAATCTTCCCCAGATATAAGACAACACATGGAATGTCTTCCTGAGCACTGGAGATTGTGCCTCTGTTTTCAAAGAATGATCTGGGCTTTCCATATAATTTTTCTTCTAAAGAGTTAAAAAGCATTAAACTGATCTATCAAAATGCTAAAAAAAAAATAAGTTGAGAGATTTAGGGCCTGCTGTACAGAACAAAACACATCGAGGGTTGGAAACTTTTCCATATTTAATTCAAGCTAAAATATTATGCAGATCTAGGTTGACATTATGAGATATTTGTAAGGGATTATAGTTACTTTTGCTTTGAAATGAAGTGGTTGAGTTTTAAAGACTTTATCAGAAATGTTATCAAACCTGATGGTTTATATAATTAAAAAAAATCTCAATTCAGAAATGATAAGATATTGTGTACTTGGCACTGTTGATTCAATAAATCTAAAGAACAACACCCACACATCAGAATTTAAATATCTTACCTTTTTTCCATTTTAGTGATTGAGTCAAGCTATGGGAAGCACAGGTTTATTGTTTTCATCTAACATTTCAAACATCAGCTCCTAGTAGAAAACTGCTAAGCCAATCAGTCTGCCAGAGTTCTAGAGATTGCCAAACAGCTGCTGGCATTTTCTTCTGTATACACAGCAATTCTAACGTGTTTATAGGTTTTCTCTTTCTTTTTTTCCTTCTAACCTGCAGTTTGTCTTTTATGGAATCTAACAGTGCTGATGTTAAGTTGTCTGCCTCTAGGGTTTTGACCTGATGGAAGGGAGAGGCAACGAGGCAAGATGGAGCTGAGCCTGGTCGGCAGTGAAGGGATGGCCAGGATTCTGAGATAACAGCAAGTGGGAGCTGATGGGGAGGAAACGGAGACCTGCAAAGAGTCCCCAGATCCCAGGGCTCTAGAGGTCAAGTGCGCTTGGCTCTACGTGCTGCCCAGTGGCCATTTTAGGGATTGTTACTTCTTAAACCTCACAATCAGTCTTCCCCGCTGTAGCCCCCTAATCCTTGCCCCCGCTCCTTTTCCTCCTCTTTGCTCTGCCTCTTGACATTTATATTCTGTGTTTAAGTGAACAAACACATTTGCAGCCAGTCAGTTCAGGCTAAGAGCTGTCACGTGGTCACCAGCTAGGGGGTGAACAGTGAGCCTGCATCACCTCCTGTGGGACCGCTCTCCTGACCTGCTGGGGTCAGGAGACACAGTCTCAGTGAGACCCGGGCCTCTCTGGGGTGCCCTTCCCAGAAGCCTTCCAGGCAGGACAGCGTCCTTCTGTCTTTTCTTGATTTGTTCTCCTGCCTCCCCCAAGCTGAGACCAGCACTGTGGGCCCTTATAAGGTTGATGCATTTCCTAGCAAGGCTGACACCAGAAATCCGACCTGGGAGGAGGGGAGAAATGCGCCTGATGGAGTATTTGCCTCTGCCATTCGGGACTCTTGAGATCCGTGATCATGTGCCGTCAGGGTGTGGGCAGCCGTCTCTTATGGGACAATAACAGCCCATTCTGATTAGAACACAGACCGGAGCCTCCTTCCCTCAAAGCCTCAGTCATGGCCCCTGGCTCCCTCTAGGGCAGTCCGGTATGTGCAAACGTCCACTCCTCTCCTGGGTCTTCTCCAGCTCTCACAGCAGGATGTGGAGTCCAGCACACTAACCCTGCCATGGCTGGACACTGCAGTAGGGATGGTATTCCTCGCTCTTCATCCCACTTCTGTCCTCAGGGCAGCTCTGCATGGGCGGTGTTGCCCATTGGACATGTCTGCATGACACACAGGTCATGGAGAGGTAATCTGAACTTTTCCTGATGGCTATTTCCTAATGTAATAGCTCCCAGTGCTTAAGTTTCTATAGTGAAAGGTGAACATCATGTCTTTGGATAAGACATTGGGTCAGGCTTTAATTTCAGCCCAGGATGGATCCTCATCTCTGCAGATGCACTCAGGCTTAAGGGCAGAGGTGTGAAATGTCAGATCTTATGCTGGAATGACCAGATGTCCATCTAGAGAACAGATGTTCTTTTATGAATAAACTCTAAAGACCAACACAGATGTCCTAGTAATTACTCTACACACCCTGACAAAAGGCATCCGAAGATGTCACTGGTTTTGTACGAGAATGTGAATTCAGTGAGGAATGAAATAGCAAAAAAAAAGAAAAAAAATTCTGAAGCGAGCATGGGTCCAGTGGACACAGTTAGTCCTGACCTCTAATGTCAGGAGAAACAAGAGAAGAGGAACAAAGAAAACAAAGTAAATCTTCAGCCAACAGAGATTTAATAAAGACAGAAAAAGTAGGGAATGCCGATTTTTACAAAGTTGACATATCACAGAACTTTTGAAGTTGACATCATAGTGGCTCAAAGAAGCGCAGGAGACATAATTTATTTAGACATGCAAAACTTTCTAGACATGAAGGCCTTTTGTAGCTCACTCACAAGAGACAAAGGAAGGTGCAATTCATAGAGTGGTCAGCAGGAGCAACTGTTTATTTTTAAAAGGTCCATGAGGGGGAAGAAGAATCTGATTGAAGGGCCAGTTCCTAGGGCACAAAGGTTAATGGTGAGAGGTCGCTGGGGTTGTCATGGTGATAGGGTCAATGCATTTTCTAATGACCTGGGAGAGGGGGCAGGCTTCAGGGTGGTCAAGCCTGCTGAAGGCACAGGGGTGTTTCAGACTGAAGGGACAAAGGGAAAGAACAGAAAGGATGCCTGAAACCTAGTACGTCATAATCCAAGGAACGCATAGGTGACTGCAAACTAACCAGACATGCATTCATGCATGTGGGAGGGCGTCCTCTAAGCTGTGGGCCAGACTGGGGGTGGGGGGATGTTCTCCATCAGTTCAACCTCCCAGGAGAAGCTCTTGACCTCAGTGAGGTCAGCATCTGGGAAAAAAATGTATCTGTGGTTTATTTTATTATTTTATTTTATTTTATTTTATTTTAGGGGGAGAGGTAATTAGGTTTATTTATTTTTTTATTTTGATGGAGGTACTGGGACTGAACCCAGGCCCTCATGTATGCTAGGCATGCGCTCTACCACTGAGCTACACCCTCCCCCCTTGTCTGTGGTTTAGAAACAGCAAGAAGACTGAGGTTCTGTTAAGAAAAGAATAATACAGAAGAAAAGCCAAATGCTCGGAGCAAGACCAGCCTCCATCAGTTACGGGTCCACGTCTGACTCTGCTTCTGAGTGGTTTTTTGACCTGAATAAATCCGAGGGAATTTGAAAACCAACTTGTACCAGCAAGGTGCCTGGAGCGGTAGAAATGGAGACACGCGTGCAAGCCTCAACTTGAACTGAAAATACAATTTTGTGTCTGACTCTGCCAACTTAACTATGCCAATATATGTCAGAAAGCTCACTGCTCCTGGCTTGGGGTGTGCCAAGGAAAGGAAGAGAGTCCGTTCAAATCCATGAACTTCTGTTAATTCTGGAGACACAGTGCTGATACAAAGAAATAAAGGATCCCAATTCCCTGCTCTCAGGAAGATCACGGTGCAGCGAGAAGCCATCACTACCTGGTCACAGTTGTGCACTACTAGTGTGAGCCATGCGACACAGGAAGACTGGGGCGCCAGGGGGCAGGGAGCTTCAGGGTAATTTCCTAAGCTGTTTGGTCTTTCAGGTGAACTCAGGCCTAGGGAATGCTCACATTTTAACAGTCTGAGAGATTATGATCACATATTCTGAAACATTCTTTTCTAAACTTTTGTTATATGGTATTCAGTATTTTTCAAAATGATTTGACTTATCCTTTACCATATAAACCTTAGAAAAAAATGCAAAAAGCCCTTGACTGCACAAAGTATCAGAGTAATATATTGCATTTGTATGTGGGCTTTTAAATCTGCCGAAGTGCATTTTTGCCCCCTTAAAAACGATAACCTCAAACTAATCCGGCAAGTTAGAAGGAAACTACAATTGCCCACTCATGCGAATGAAGGTCATTCAGCTGAGTGGATGGGACTGCCTGGCCTCAGGCTCTGACTCTGCCACTTACTGCGACCTTGGGATGCTAATGAACCTCTCAGTTTTCCGTCTGCAAAATGGGGATAATTACAACACCTCTCTTGTCGGGACATGTTAATGATTCTGTGAGTTAATACATATAAAGCACTTAGAAAAATTCCTGGTCAGATAGGAATGTAATTTCAACAAATGTGAGCTGTTATTATTACTATTACTAGACTGAGTACCAATGTAAATGATATTTCAAGAAGTAGTGTTTTATCAGAACATCCTTGTGGTAGCTGAGTGCTTGCACAATTGGAAAGGACAAAAAATATGCAGCGTTTGAAGAGGGGAAGAGCACTGGAAATCCCAGAACAGGGGCATGTCAACAACATTTGGTCAATGACACAACCTTGGGAGTTTTCAGGGCTCAACAAAATCACAAGCAGGTTACAATGATCCGTTGCAAATGTGCCAATATCAAGGAAGCCATTTAGATTCTTCATTGTTCTGTGAAATACAGGGAAATCTGTCAGAGCAATGCCATCTCTTGCCCTCAAATGATGATGGAAGAACTTGTGCAAACACATAGTAGTAGAGCCCTTAGGGAGGGAGTTTTGTCTGCAACTATGGTGATACTGTCCTCATGAGTGGGCACCTCTTCAAAGGGAGAGTGTGAGACACTTCAACTCATTGAGAAATTGTGGGTAAGACGGCTGTGCCCGAATCAGTCAAGGCTGCTAATTAACTTAGACTCTGCACTTGAGAGAATCAGAAAGACATGAGTGCTTAAGGCCGGATAGCTTTTATTTTATTTTAGTTTAGTTTAGTTTTTCTTTTGTCTTTTTTTTTTTTTTTTTTTGACGAAAGAGACAATGATGGAAGTTGAGAGTTTAACAGCTGTTGGGTAAATACATGACCTTCACATACATCTATTTTTACATGTTTATGTGCTTTTTATGGCTTTTGAGGAGGAAGGCAGATACCCTGGGGTGCTGTGAGTGGGACGCCAGCACGGAGGGCTGGCGCAGTGATGGGCTGTTCCCCACTCAACACCAGAAGTGGGACCTCAGTTGATGTGTTGCTTCAGGGTGAGGCTCTGGTATGAACTCTTTTCATGAGGGACCTCTGAGTCTTTGGGGATTAAAAGCAGTTTAGCTATTGCAGTGAAGCGTGGCATAAGCTGGGGAGAATGCCGCCTCCCCGCTTCTGTGTGGGACCAGAGCTCTCCGTCGCCTGAGCCCTGGGGTCTTGGGAACAAGGACAGCACCCTTGGTGACAGCGCTGGCTTTCTCCCACGGCTGGGTGGAGGGGTAACCGCTCCAAGCAGAGGCGGGAGCAGGAGCTGCTGCTTTGAGGGAGGGCAGGGGACCCAGGTGAGGAGAACAGGGGGCCCTTCCTGGGCTGTGGCTGTGAGTGGGGCTCCTGCCTGTGGACACAGCACAGGGCCTCCTGAAATCCTGGGAGGCAGGTGGCAGCGGGCTGAGCACCTGGGGAGCACCTGAGGGGCAGGTGGGGGAGCCGGGAGCCCGCGGGGGTCCCTCAGCTGCCTGAGCACACCTGCTCCAGCCCGCCTGCTGCCCGTCGCTCTCTCGAAGTGAGCCGGGTCAGAGCGCGTCCACGTGTGAACTAGGCGTGAACAGAAACGTGTGTCAGCAAACTGGGTGCACAGGAGAGCAGCGTCACGTCACTGTGTGCGGCCTGTAGCGTGAATGTGGGAGCTTTGTCCGTGACCAGGACGGTACCGTCCCTGCACGTGCAGGGAGGGGCCCTGAAAACCCCCCGATCAGAGCCAGCCCCACGCGGGAAGTGGCTGGTGGGTGATGGCCAGCAGGACGGACCCTGTAAGGCATTTTAACGAGCTTAACGATGGTCCACACCGAGCTGTGTTCATTAAGAAGCCTCCAGATTAAGTGCTTTCCTCTTTTCTTCTTCCTCTTCTCATTCATCCACACTTTCTTGTCCTCACAAAATGGGGGCCAACTGCCAAATCAGGTCAACTGACCACATCCAAACACCTCAGCCCTGGGGGTGGGGGACGGGCACCTACTTGGAGAAACACAGTCTAGCAAAAACCAGCCCTTTTACAGCCGGTGATCTAAATACAAATCCACTACTATTTCACAGGATGCCTTCCTGAAAATTCAAATCTTTGTCTAAAATTACGGAAAACTGGAATTTGTGAAGCTGAAATGACTCCCTTGGGTGCTGGTTAGCAGCCCCCGCGCTGGGAGTTCCCAGGGGCAGGACCGGGTGAGGGGCCGTCGGGTGTGCAGGAGCCGAGTCCCCTGGGAAGCAAAAGAGTATCAGCCAGTGAAAGGAAGTGAGGATGCCCGCGGCGGGCGGCAGTGAGGCTGGGGGTAAAGAAAGAGTTCGGCGGGAAAAGAGCATTTCTGTGGAGCGAGGTGAGAGGAAAGGGGAGACGTGAAAAGACCAAGGGAGCCAGGTGCGGAGGTCCTGGGAACCTTTACCAAGGAACAAAAACTACTCTTAAAATGAGTGACCTTGACTTTCTGTTTTAAGTTGTGCAGCAACTTTCTTTTCAAAATAAAATTTATGTGAAACACAATTACATGAAACAGTTAAGGGTGGAGCTGGTCCAGCTGAGGGAAGCTTTCCTGGGCTCTTCCATAGCAGGGGCTGCTGGTACCAGTCTGAACTTCCAGCTCAAACTGCTGTAATGGGAGGAACTGGAGCCCTGGAAGACACCACCCGGAGGTGATGGTCCTTTCCTGGACCCGGAGGCAACAAATGCGGCACAGCTGGGTGACAAGGGTTTTTGTAAATCTAGAGTGAGACAAAGAGGGAGAGATGACGGGTGGGTTGAGAGCATGAAAGGCAGGAACTGGGCTTTTGTTAAGGATGGACCCTTGGTCCTTGACAGTCAGCAAATGTGAAATTGCCAAACCTGGAGACCAAGATGTGGGGGTGAGCTCTCAGTGCTTAGAAAATAGCCCACTGTCCTGTTTATCTTAAAACCCATCGCTGTTAACTTTACAATGTAGTCAGGCTATTTTCTGAAAGCTTTTCAGAAAACAAGTGTTGCCAGTATGATAAAATTAAAATGGAACCTGGGCTACAGCAGATCATGTTATTGGGCCGTAAGAGTCTTTGGAGCTTGCGAAGATGACCCTTTGTGAGGGAAGGCCACCATCATTTGGAGCCAACAATGAGTTGTTTTCCAACCCAGGAGGAGACAGAATTTTACCCAATTTGCCCAAGTTTAATCCCAATAATAATAAGGAGAAAGGTTGGATATTTGGAAACAAAGGCAGGGAAAGGATAAAGGGCCAAATTCCAAAGCACATCTCAAGCCTACATTCATGCTACCAGAATTGGATACTGATGTTTACAAAATTTTGACAACCTGAAGAAGAAAACCATGTCAAATGTTCAACTCTCAAATGGACAAGTTAGAAAGAAAGTTGCAATTTTTGTCTCTTTTGAGAAGAAGTTTATTGTATCTGCTAAATTACTTTGGATTTTCTCCTTTGTGACAGGATGGGTTTTGAAGAGAGAAACTATTTCCTGTGGGGAAGCTGGCCTAGGTTGCTTTTGTATCACCTCCGGACTACTGTGCCCAGTGTGTCCCTGAGCTAAGCCGTCCATGCCCCTGCAGCTCACTCTGCTAATACTCAAAGAATAGCTTTAAGAAAATAAAAATAAAAACAAATTCAGAGAAAGTTCTGATGCCTAACACTTTACCATCCAAAATGTTTATGAAAAAATTCCTGAAGTCCCTTAAACTAAATTGTTGATTAAAACAGAATATTTTGCTAATGAGCATTAAGGCAGACAATATGGAGCTTATGTTGAGGAAAGCATGCTTTCCATGTTTAAACTAGTGCTGTTTCACTGAATTACAGAGTTAAAATGAAGGATAAGGAAAGTCTCAGGAGAGTGACCTCCAGGTTGGTTACTAATGAACACTCAGGTATATGAAACTTTTGAGTTTCCTTGGTATTCTCTTTCTGTAACACAGAAGATATCAATTTTTACCATAGAGAGATATTCTATGCATTTTAGGTAATCTGAGAAAAGCAAGATGTTTTTCAATAGATTCACATGAAGGCTTATACAGACCCAAATTCCTTTGTCAAGAGTTCCACCAGTACCCATGGCAACTGTGAGTCTCTGGAACCATCTCCCATAGACAGAGCCATGAAAATTCCAGTCTATGGGGGACTGTGCTGACCTGGAATATCCTTCTCCTCAATCTCTCACCAAATGCACACACGTCAAAAACTTGCACATGCTGAATAAATATAGTCAATGTAAAGTAAAATGTGTAGTTGAGATTGCAAGGGAAAAAACCCACCACAGGTGCCTAAGATGAGGGGGGATTTAAATCCAGAGCCTGAGTGTGTACTGAGTATATTGAACATGGGAGCAGAGCATCCCCTAGGGTTATCAGGAACAGATGCTGTCTTAAAACTAGGTGTTTAATGTCCCTGTAAGGACAATGTTCTCTTGATCTGGTTGGAACTGGAAAGAAATTTTTATGTAAGGTCAGAATATAAGGACTAGAAAAACCTTTGCTCACTCTTTAGCGACCCAGTGCCTGTGTGGAATTCTAATTGTAAGCTATGCTTGGAAAATAGAAACCCATGAGAAAACAGAAACTCCAGCCTGTAATATGCATTGGTTTGGGGTTCTTCATTCATACTACATGTAACTGAAGAACTTAGTATAGAAATTATTGTTAAAAACTAGTCTATATAAAGTCTACCATGGACCTACCGAAACACGGCTTAAAGGAAGTTTCAAAAGAATCAGATTGAAGTCCAACACTCTATAAGGGAATATTAAAAAAAAAAAAACAACAACCCTAACCAACATAATAAAATAACAAAATAAAATAAAACTCATAATTTCTAGGATTCATTCAAAATTACCAAATATGCAATTAAGCAGGAAAATATGAGTCCAAATCAGGAAAAAGGCAATAATTAGAAATAAAAGAGATGCTGGGATTACCAAAGATATTAAAGTGCTATTATAAATATTCTTCATATGCTCAAGAACACAAAGGAAAACAATGAGGAAAGAAATGTATAAAAATTTTCAAAAGACCTACATGGAAATTTCAGAGTTGAAACATGCAATACCTGATATTCAAAAAGTATAAGCAGATTACCCGCTGCAGAAGAAAAAACATACTAATAAAAATTATCCTAAATGAAACAAAGAGAGGAGAGACTGGAAAAGAAATAACAGAACGCCAGTGGCTTGTACGAAGTGGTTGTGTATAATTGCAATCTCAGAGGAGAGGAGAAGGGGAAACAAAAAATATTTGAAGAAATAAGTGGCCAATATTTTTCCAAATTTAGTATAAATGATAAACCTACAGATTCAGGAAGGTCAACAGAACCCAAGCAGAAGAAAAAAGGAAAACCTCACTAAGGGACATCATAATCATAATCATAATCAAATTTCTGAGAACCAATGATAGACTATCTCAAAGCAGCTAGAGGAACAAACACATTACATACAGAGAAACAAAGGTAAGATTTTAGCAGAATTCTTTTCAGAAACTGTGCAAAGCAGAAGAATATGGAACAGCATTTTTAAAGTACTGGAAGGAAAAAAGTTATCATGGCAGAATTACAATTTTAGCAAAAATATCTTTTATAAGTAAAATGAAATAAAGGATTTTTTTTCCAGACAAAAGCTGAAAGAGTTAGTTCCAGTAATTAACTACCAAACCTGCATTAAGGGAAGTGTGAAAGTTCATCAGGAAGAACAAGAGATAACACCAGATGGAAATATAAATTTGCCGTAATGTAATGAGGCATGCTGGAAATAGTATGTGGGTAAAAAAATAAAAGAAATTATTCTCATTTTTTAAACTCATCAAAAGAAAATTGAGTGTTCAAATAGCGACATATTGAAGGGTTTTAACATGAGCAGAATAATGAAGAGGAACCACAATAGCACCTAGGAAGCGAGGGTAGAAAATTCAGGTTACTGACGTAGGTCCACACAAACGTGGTCGTATGTGGCACAAAGTTGTCGGTGAGGAAACAAAGCAGTATATAAACACTTTGAAGACAAATGGGCAGTTTCTTGTAAATCTAAACATATACTCATCAAGCAACTCAGCCAGCCCTCCTAGCCACTGAGTCAAAGAGAAGTGAAAACCTATTTACATGAATGTTGATAGCAGCTTTATTCTTTTATTTTTATTTTTTGAAGTTAAAAAAATTTTTTATTGAAGTATAGTCAGTTTATGATGTTGTGTCAATTTCTGGTGCACAGCACAATGCTTCAGTCATATAGGAACACGTATATATTTGTTTTCATATTCTTTTTCACTATAAATTACTACAAGATATTGAATATAGTTCTCTGTGCTATACAGTATAAATTCGTTATTTATCTATTTTATATATAATAGTTAGTATTTGCAAATTTCGAATTCCCAATTTATCCTTTCCCACTCACTTTCCTCCCTACCCCTCTGCCCCTGTAACTATGTTTGTTTTCTATGTCTGTGAGTTTGTTTCTGTTTTGTAAATAAGTTCATTTGAGTCTTTTTAAGATTCCATATATAAGTGATATCATATGATATTTTTCTTTCTCTGACTTACTTCACTTAGAATGATGATCTCCAGATACATCCATGTTGCAGCAAATGGCATTATTTTATTCTTTTTTATGACTGAGTAGTATTCCATTGTATAAATACACCACAGCTCCTTTATCCAGTCAGACTGAAGGTTTGCCCAGTCCTTCCTCCTCCAGGACAGAGGGAATGTGTTGCTGATTGGTAAGGGAACAAAGGGAGATGGACGAGTGAAAGTGAAAGATGCAGTGGAGGAGGCTGGAAGATATCACTGTGAAGCAACGATGCTTTCCGCTCTTCAGTGCTCTTCCAGTCTTGGATTTAAGGAGCGCTGAAGTTTGGAGATGCTACTGACATCAAACAGAGATGAGCTGCTTTCAGCCTAAGGCAGTTCCACGGAGCTTTCTCCTAATTGTGCAGTTTTCAGCTCCATAGACAGAACAAATGGCAAAGAAACCAACACTTAAAAGTGTATCTGACAGGATGCTAAAGGCATCAGTGCACTTTTTGTATTTGTTTCGGACCAACACAAGACGTTTCCTAGCTTTTTACGTGGAATTTTGCAGCTTTGCTGTTGTGGTGCTTTTATATCTTGGCTAGCTCCAACGCCTCGTGCTGAAATAGCTCTATTTTCCCAGGACAAGCAATTTAAGTTGTGCAGAGAAGACAGTCATTGCTTTCCAACTACCTGACAGCTAACGTGCCTGGAAATGGCAAATACCACCACTTATGTGCTGACAGAAAGGCCCATTTTTATTTCCAGCCACCACAGCTGTTAATATGAGGTGCATCCATGAAATTTTATGAGAAGGATATTTAGGAAAATAATATATTTTAACACTATTACAAAAATATTTTCAGTAAACTATTTGAAAGGCCTTTCCATATATATTCTCTCTGGCTATGTGAAATATTCTCTAGTTGCTTCTGTAATTTTATACCATTAAAATACATTTTAAAGCATACATTTTATTAAAAACTTTAAACTGACTCTGTATTTAAAGTTCTGTACATTTAAAAAATGCACTTGTTTTTTAATTTTAATTTTATTTTTTGAGTTTTTTAGGGGGGGAGGTAATTAGGTTTTGATTTTTTTTAAATGGAGGGACTGGGGATTGAACCCAGGACCTTGTGCTAAGCACGTGCTCTACCAATGAGCTGTTCTCTCTCCCTGTTTTGTACATTTGTATCAGTTCAAAATGTTAGTAACAGAAATGGTGGTTTAATGTTGTGTGGGGTGTTACTTTTCATATAATTAGTCCAGGGCTAGTGCAGTAGCTCAGAAATACCTTCAAGTACCAGCATTTCTTCACCCTCCTGACCCTGGAGGTTTTCCCTCTCATGGTCAAGAGACAGCTTCTCTAATGCCAAGTATTATATCTGAATTTTAGAAATGAAGAGAAGGAAGGAAGGGAATTAAGAGAAATTGAGGAGAAAAGTGGGGGCCCTTCACCCCCACTTTCTCAAGAATCTGTAGCAGCTCTCTGCTTCATCTAACTGACCAGCAATAGGGAGGTTTGGGAAACACAGCTTTGTGCTTTGGCACATTGTGATCCCAAACGTGATCAGGACTGTTAGCGAGGAAGAGGATGGGAAGGGAGAACGTGCAGCCCAAGAGCCAAGCTTGCCACCCGCTCCTTCCGCCTGGAGATGGCAGCAAACCTTCTGATTGTGTTTCTTTGGTAAAGGAGGCTGTGCATTTGGGTTCAAAGTGCTGTCTGATAGGCTCCTTCTTTCCTAGCGTCATAGCAGGCACTCTTCCCCATGCAAATGCTCACAGGTATTCTTTTAATCATTTTCAACAGCTATAATTTCAATTACAGGAATACCTGATCTGTTTTGGAGATTTAGGTGGTTTCCAACAATCACTATTGAAAACAAAAGTTCAGTGAATGTCTTGCAGACATACTTTTTTGTGTGGACACCCATGACTAGGTTCTTAAGTTACAGTCCTGTAAACAAAGTTATAGGGTCAAATTTGTGCATATTGTTCAGGCTTTTGGTGTCATTGCTAAATTGCTCTTTGGCAAAGGTCTTTCCTCCTGCGGTATGTCAAATTGTTTACTTCCAAGCATCCTATCAGCTTAAGAGGATTATGTTTTTAAAGTTTGCCAGTTTTACTGGTGAAAACCATCTAGAGTTCTGAATGATCCTGAGCAGATGAGTGTATATAGTTTCAATAAGGTGAGGCCCATCTGGATGAACGGTGTAGACCTCGCCCCTGAGGGATCACAGGTGCGGCCTGGGGGGCAGGGACATGCTTGTGCAAGACCCTGCAGTGGGTACATCCCTAGTTTAAGTCCCCACCATGTAGGAGCGTCAGTTCTTTCCCACAAGGAAACCCCCTCCCCTCCCAGTGGCTTCTGAAAGTCCTTGGAGAATGCTCCATGTGTCCCCACAAATAAGCCTGCCCCTTGGTGAGCAAATTACCACTGGTCCAAGAGCTCTGCCTGCAAAGCCCCTGGAAGACCCACCTGCTGCCCCAGACTCATGACAATGCTGAAGACCCCCAGCAGGTCTCAGAACCACTGGACACCCCCCAACCCCCCTCAGGCTGCAGGCTAGTGCTGGGCAGAGGCCAAGAGAAGAAAGGCACTTTCCCACTCACTCAGAGGTGGCCTTAAAGAGCAGAATTTTTAAGGAAAATTCTCAACATGGGCCTATGCAGTTCAAGGCAGGGGTTGAGGGTGAAGTCCTGGAACCATCTGAGGTTGGTATGGAACCAAACCTGGGTCCACTCCCCAACACACAGCAAAGCAATCTACCGAGTCTGGGTTCTGGTGAGGGAACATGTGGCATTTATTGCAGGTGCCAAGCAAGGAGTCCAGGCAGCTAGTGCTCAGAAGACCCAAACTCCCTGATGGCTTTCACAGTAAGGTTTTCAAAGACAGGGTGCGGGCGTGGGCTGTGGGCTGTGTGATCAGCTCATGGACATTGTTCTGACTGGTTGGTGGTGAAGTAACTGGGAATCAACATCATCATTCTGGTTTCAGCTGGGCTGAGGTCTGCGTGCTTGTGGGCAACACACAGTTAACTTCTTCTCCTGGTGGGGGTTTCAGTATCTGTGAAACAGCTCAAAGAACACGCTCAGGATATTATCTACAGCTCTTGAGGAGGAAGTAAGGGTCTTTGACTGTTTACTTGCTAAATTATTATTTTGTTTTGCTTGACTGTTTCCTATTCTTTCTGCGTCTTATCACTTCTCTAATTAAATGCACCCCTAGAACTTGGAGAAGGCCTAGGAGTCTTAAGTTTTTCTATAGACAAGAGGCAGGTGGAAATCATGGTGTTGGGGGGTGTCTGTTCCAGGAAGGCCACGTAGGGTCCTGCTCAGTTACAAAATTTTGTTCACTCACATGTGTGGCTGTCACATGTAACCTGGGCCATTGCCTGAAACATCTACGCATGTCCTTTCCATGTGGCCTGAGGTTCTTCTCAACGTGGTGGCTGGGTTCAAGGGTGAGCCTCCCGACAGGGAGAAAGCCAGGCTTGGAAGTACTGCTTCGTCTATTTATAGCAGCGGCTACTGCAACAGCCCAGGTTCAAGGGAAGGAGACCCACGCTCCAGCGTTGCATGGCGGGGGGCGGCAAAGTCCTGGAAAAATACATGTGAGACCGGAAACATTGCTGTAGCCTCATTTGGAAACCAGCACCTACAACAGCGGCGAGTCATCAGTATTACCTGCGTGTCACAAAGCTGCCGCATTCCAGGGGACACTTTCCCTGTTCTTCTGATCAGCAATTTCCCTCTAAAAGCAGAGTTTAGAATTTGAGTCACTTATGGGGTAACTGAAGGCAAATAATGAGGACACAATGCACTTCAGCACAACATGAACACACTTTAACTTTGACTGGGTTTCAGAATCTCTCCCACAGCTTCTGTGGGAATTCTATGCAAATTATACAAATATGAAATCACAAGCTTCTTATTTCAAACTCCAGTTTGGTCCTTAGGAAATTCTTTCTGAAGTTGTTGTCTAAGTCCGCCCAGGCTGCCCTCACAAGAAACCACAGCCTGGGTGGCTTACGCAGCCTGGTTATGTCCTCACAGTTCTGGAGGCTCAGTGTCCAAAGTCAGGCTGGTTTCTTTGGAGAGCTTCTGTCCCTGGTGCATAGATGACGGTTCCCCTCTGGTGGCTTCACTTAGTCTTCCGTCTTTGTGTGTCTGAATCCTAACTTCCTCTTATAAGGACACCAGGGCCACTTGAGTGACCTCGTTTTACCTTAATTATCTCTTTAAAGACACTATCTCCAAGTACAGTCACATTCGGAGGTTCTGGGGGTTAGGAATTCCGTGTATTCATTTTGAGGGAACATAATGCTGCTCGCAAGAATCTCCACTGTAGAAAGTCTTATGACAGTAACCTTGTGGGATACTCGAGGTCACATTTTCATCTGCCTTCTAGACATTTTGAGTTTGGTAATTTCCCTTTACTAACTCTTTCCTTATCCTCATGTTTCTGTTTCTGTTTTGACTACCTCAGTCTCTTCAGGTACCAGGACAAAAATGAATAAATAAAAAGTGAGTAACACCACAGTCCCAAACCCTCAGTGCTAGTTAAGTGTGCTTTCTTTTTCTAGCCCATTTCTCACTAAGTCCTAATGATTATTCCTTTGAAGCGACTTTCGCCGCTGCCCCTTCCATCTTCTCATCCATCTCACATCAAGGCTGGATTGCTTCTCTTCTCCTAACTGTAACTCAGTGAAGTTCGGTGCAGAGCTCAACTGAATATTGCCTTATCCCTTCTTTTCCAGAGTATGCTTCCGAACTTCCTGTGACTCTGGGGGGCTGTGTGGGGGTCACTGTTGCCTTTCACAGATCATTTCCTGGCTCCTGCTGGGAACACGATAAGGTTGCACTTTCTACCTCTTTGAAAGCGAGTGTTGTATTCTGACTTGATTTGACCTGAGGAATGAGGGAGGAAGTAACCGATGTTACTTCCTGGTGGAAGTCTTCAGTTTGCTTGTTTGTTTTTTTTATTGAAGTACAGTTGATTTACAATATTTTGTTAGCTCCTGGTATATGGCAAAGTGTTTCAAATATATACATATATTCTTTATCATGTTCATTTCTATTATAGGTTATTACAAGGTATTGAATATAGTTCTCTGTGCTAGACAGTAAGTCTTTGTTGCTTATCTATTTTCTATATAGTAGTGTGTATCTCTAATCCTATATTCTTAATTTATCCCTCCCCCACCCTTTCCCCTTTGATAACCATAAGATTGTTTTCTATGTCTGTGAGGCTGTTTCTGTTTTGTAAATAAATTTATTTGTATTATTTTTTAGATTCCATGTATGAATGATACCATATGATATTATCTTTGTCTGACTTACTTCACTTAATATGATAATCTCTGGATCCATCCATGTGTCCATTAGTAAATAAATAGATAAAGAAGATGTGTATATACATACAATGGAATACTACTCAGGTATGAAAAATAATGAACTACTGCCATTTGCAGAAACCTTTGCTGTTTTAAGTCACAGGCATGAGGGACTGGTTTGTTAGTCTGTAAATCCCACACCCAACCAGATCAACAGACCATCAATGTCACCTCCCTCACTGCAGGGGAGGGCCTGTGGCCCGAGCTGACTCATCAGAGAACTTTCTCCTCCAGGGCTCACGGAGACCTGAGACCCTAAAGGCACCAGTCTGAGAGGGATGGAGAGCGATATTGGAAAGAGAATATATTCTCCTTCACGAGCTCCTAGCTGGCAAATATCACGTACGCTTAGAGCGACAGCACCTTCTTGCCTGCCACTTGCATAAAGTGTGCCCAAGAGAAATACCAACACAGAGGAAACCAGAACCAAGAGACGGAGGGAGAGGGGGCTGGTTTCTGATGATATGGCCTTAGTACTTGGACTCAGAAGTCAGTGCAGCGTCTGGATTTTGTGCGGTAGTGATATACCTTCTTTTGTGTTCAGAGGTCAGAACTAAATTTCTTACTCTCATATATCCCCCGTTAATTCCCATTTCCTTCCATCCCCCATGAATGAAGTAAGATTGCCTTTAAGTCTGTAGATCAGAGTGTATAAGTCTCTTCTAGGTTACTCTTTCTAAATTACCAGTTTCATCTATCACTGTCTTTTGCTTAAGTATTTCCAATGATTCAAACTTTTCATGGAATTAACTGCTCATTTGAAGCTCCAACTTGGACACAGCAGACCCTGCCGCGCTGTCGTCCTCTCCACGCTCACTGCCCTTGTTGCTCTGCAGGAACTTTGTCCTTCGGTCAGAGCGCGTTGCTTGTAGGTAAGGTGACTTACACTGCATCATCTTCATCCTCCTTCCCGGGCTCTTCCTCCATCTGAGACGCTCAACATCCTCAACTCCATGAAGAGAACTCACATGTGTGCTTCCTGACTCAAATCAAAGGTGCATTTTAATAAGCTTTCTTTGATTTTTAATCTCGGCATCGGGAAATAACGTGTATCTCCCGTCGGTTGTAAGAACAGCTTGATGCTTCAGGAGGAAATAAAGACCTGCATTACTCAGTTTCCTTGGTGACCTGAGTTTGTGCCTTCGTTGGCTAATTTGGAGCAATATTACCCACCGTCTGTTCTGCAGACTTGTTGAGAAAATCAGCAAGAGTTTGCATTTAAGACTGAAAAGAATTTTTAGCAGAGCTTATCTGTCACCGCATTGCTGGCTGGTTCTTTGTGGGCGCACCATCTCTCACATCTTGTAACTCTTCCAAGGAGAGACCAAAGTGGCCGCATCCTTCAAGCACCCCATACGTCAGTGTCTTGAATGAGAAGGGCCTTTGCACACACTACTCCTTCAATAAACAAATCATAGAAGAGTATGATTAAAATATGGCTGCATCTAACAGCGCTTATACACTACAAATTTTAGAAATTTGCAGCATTAAAGAAAACTTAATTCCAATGAGAGGTTTATAAACCTTTTATAATCTTTAGGAAAGTGATATGTTTGGCAACTCAGTGTAAAATATGTCTATGCTTTAGAGTGACCGCATCCCAGCATGTTTTGATACAGCTTCTTTGATTTCTGTCACCTTATGATTTTCTCCCAGATTCAATTGATACAGACTAAAATATGTATCTTCATAAAACAAAAAAAGAGACAAAAATTGCATTCACAGTTCTACTTTAATAACTGCTTGGAGTCTCACATCGTGCTTCATCGGGGCACAACCCTCTCCCTTGTCTCTT
The DNA here is from genome assembly GCF_048773025.1 of Camelus bactrianus. Lineage (NCBI taxonomy): Eukaryota > Metazoa > Chordata > Mammalia > Artiodactyla > Camelidae > Camelus > Camelus bactrianus. Next base: position 7,237,462 of record NC_133541.1, read on the forward strand.
TCAGGAATAAAATCTATGGCTCTTGGCTTCTGTGCTCTGGAGAATAATAGAAATCTTGAGATGCCGTGTGCTTTGTGCTCCTTCAGTCACACCATCATTTATGATCACTTTCGTGCTCCTAAATCATAGAGGACTTCTGACTGCCGCTGCAAACATCTCATTTTCACTGTCTTTCCAGAGAGAGGCACATCCTTTACAATATTATGAAACTCTTGGACGTGTTTACAATATTATGAATCTCAACTTGACTGGTGTTTGTCCCTAATGTTTTTTAAAGAACAAAGTATGAAAGCTTGCATTGTCTTTGGAGCAAATCTAGTTACAAGCCCCCCTCACTCCACCCTTGAGGAAACTGAGCAGGAGTGACAGATCTCACTGGGGCTGAGTCAGGGCTGCAGCTCAGTCTTCTTACAGTCAGTGTCCTGGGATGGGGTCCCTGAGTGTGTCTTTGTAGCTGCCTGTGGGTGAGAGTCCATGTGGGCTGTCTCCCTCTGATCCGTGTCACTCAGGTCTCTAAGATCCCCCTCTCAGTTCACCTGGGCAAAGGGCAGGAAGAACCCTGGGTTGCATGAAGCCATAGACACCCATGACCCATGCTTGGCACTGTCCTCGATCTTACCCTACTTGCCTACAGACAAGACTGATCTTTCAGCTGGATTAAGGAGCTGTGTCAATACACTTGTCTTTTTGGGTCAAGCACAAGTTTGTGAAGCTCTGCAGCACTTGATGTGGGTTTGGAGTGTTACAGAGTACCAGGCGTGCTGAAATAAACAGATGCTATCAGTAAAAGCCGGGAGACTGAGCAAAGTGTGTTTTATCAAAAAAAAAAAAAAAAAAAAAAAAAAAGCAGAGAGCAGATCTGTAGAGCACAGTTGTGCACCATGACAAGTAAAAATGACAGCTTTTTTTTTTTTTCTTTCATGTTCTGGAAGAATTTTCTCTCTTAAATATAAGGGAACTGTTCATAGGCTGCTGTTGCCCTGTCGAGTCTGGGGATGGGAATTAGAGCATCTGTGAGGATCCTGGAATGAGTCCTTTCGTGTTCAAGAAGCCACCTGAGTCAGCCTCAGGGGAAGCGTTGTCGTGGGGGCTGTTTGGGATCTGAGATGATCACAGACTCTGTCCTGCAGAAGCTCATACTTTATAAGGTGTCTATGTAATAAGAAGGAAGATATTGATAAGCTCCAAAAGAGCAGTAAAAACTGACAGCTTAACACAGGGAGGGGCAGCCAGCTTCCTCTGGGGCGTGTAGAAGGAAACAAGCAAGGTCATTTCCTCAAGTCTTTTGACTTCAGTAAAGCAGCCTAAGTCAGTTATTAGAAGGGGCTGACTTCACACCATGTGCTTTCTTGAGACTCAGGCAGGGGAGAAAGTTTCACCTGTGCATTCCAATTTCACACGTGGGTGCTCATCACTGTTCTAGAAGGTCATCAATTCACCTAAATATAGACCCTCCTTAAACGGAAAGCTGTGTGTGAGCCTGTGCACTAGAATATTTTGCAGTAAATAAAAATTAATATTTTTTTAAAATTTATTTTAAAATACAAACAGTTTTGTTTTTTATTGAAGCGTAGTTGATTTACAATGTTAGTTTCAGGTATACGGCAAAGTGGTTCAGTTACGCGCGCACACACACACACGCACACACACACGCACACACACACACGCATGCACACACGCACACACACGCACGCACACACACACGCGCACACGCACACACGCACACGCACGCACACACACGCACACACACACACACGCACGCACGCACACGCACACACACACGCACACGCACGCACACACACACAATTTTAAGATTCTTTTCTTTTTATAGGTTATTCCAAGAAATTGAATATAATTCTCTGTGCTATACAGTAAGTCCTTGTTGTTTATCTACTTTATATGTGGTAGTGTGTATCTGTTAATCCCAAACTCCTATTTATCCATCCCTGCCCTTTCCCCTTTGGTAACCATAGTTTGTTTTCTATGTTGTTGAGTCTACTTTTGGTTTGTAAATAAAATTTGTATCATATTTTTTATATTCCACAGGTAAGTGATATCGTATGATATTTGTCTTTCTCTGTCTGACTTACTTCACTTAATATGACATCACAAGGTCCTTAAATGTGGAAGAGAAGAGCTGAAGTCAGGGTCAGAGAGAGATCTGAAGATACTACTCTTCTGTGCTGCTGGTTTTGAGGGTGAAGAAAGGGGCCACAGGCCAAGGAACACAGGCAGCCTCAGGAAGCTGGAAAAGGCAAGGAACAACTTCTCTCCTGGAAGGAAGGCAGTTCTGTTGACATATTGACTTTAGACCAGTGAGACTCATTTTGAACTTCGGATCTCCAGAACTGCAAGATAATAAACTGGTGCTGTTTAAAGCCAATAAGGTTGTGGAAATTTGTTATAACGGCAATGGGAAACAACTATACAGAGATTTTCAGACAATTGTGGAATGTATATAGAATATCACTTTCAAATAAACTAAATAAGAAGGAGCAGAATAGAGGTAACTTTTAAACATAACCCCTAATATCTGGTCGCCCCCGAATTGACTTAGGATTGTGTCTAGAGAACACATACTTACTTCTGTGTGAGTGGTGGGAGTTTGCTGCAGTGAGCGCACAACAGCAGGGCTTCTTTATAAAACTCACAAAAGTGAAAGCTAATTAAGCCTTAGGCTCGGGGCACTATGTGAATGTGTATATGAGAAAACACTTCCCCACTTCTGCAACTTTAACAAATAAAGCAAAAGTTGATAAAGAAATTATGTCGAAAACCCTAAGTGTGGAAACTACCTCCAATTTACTGATACAGTATTAGACAGCAAAATCACATTCACAAAAGGTGCTAAAGGAAAAGAATCAAGCAAAAGTAGGCTTAAGTTTACTTTCATAATTCTCTAGGAAAAATGAAAGGTTGGGCAAGGATGAGCCACATGTTAGATTCTTGTTCTGCTGTCTGGAAACTGGTTTCCTCAGCTCTCATTTCAGAGTCAACACTTGGGTGTGCTTAGTTCCTGTCATGCAGTTAATTTGCCTAATGAAATGTCTGGCTTTATTTAGATTCTTATGGATTAATCTTGGAGGTAATGACATGTAGGGAAAATTAACAAATAGAAGCCTTTATAAGAAATGAACATTGTACTGGAAAGAATCTTAAGAGATAAGGGTCCGACAGCCTAAATCAGGGAAGAGCAGCTCTGGAGGTTGATTGCCAAGAGTAGACTGAGTGCAGGAACCTCATCCTCCTTGTGAAAGCATGCAATAAAGATGCAGTGACATGAATACAATAATCAATGGAAGATTGCTGAAGCACAGAGTGCCAGGGACCCAAGCATGAGCTGTTCCTATCACTGCAACTAGCTGTGTGACCATGTTCAACCTTGACCTTTTTAAGACTAAGTTTTAGACAATGAGGTTAAATTAGATCACCTCCAAAGTCTTTATCAGATACATTTAGTAAATGGGCAGCAGAGTCATTGTACCTCAGTAATTCTTCTCCAGTAGCTTTCTAAAATTCCACGTGTCACCAGGCACAGGCAAGTTCAAAGCAAACTTCTACAGCCAAAGAAACATAAAACCTTCTGTTCCTTTTTCCAGTCAGACATGGTCCCACTTCCCTTGCCCTCTACTGCTGACAGTAAAGTATTAAGATAGTATTAATCAAGGAGGGCTTGAATTGAGGATGCTTAAAGAGCGGACCTTTGAAAATTAAGAGTGGGTGATGTGGGTATTCTGAGCAGAGGGTTCTGTCCAGCAGTGAGTCTCAGAGAATCCCATGCTTCTAACTGTGTTTGCATCTTTCCATTTCCTCCTCCTAACTCCGTAGGGCATGAAGACTCCACTGGCCACATTTCCCCTTGAGTAGGGGGTCACATTTTCCTGTTTCTTTGTATGTCTAGTAATTTTGGATTATTTCTTGATCATTGTGAATAATATAAAGACTCTTCTGTTATGTTGCTCTGACAGGTCTTGATTTTTTTCCACAGGCAGTTGACTTGATTGGACTTAAACTCCAAACGCTGTCTCCCTGATGGTGGGCAGCCGCCAAGGTCTCTGTTCCGTTCTTACAACCTTAGCTCTGCTGCCTGTGACCTGCCTGCACAGGAGGGGCTCAGGGCCAGCAAGCGCTCCGTGCAGAGTTGCTGTCCCAAATCTTGGGCTCCCCATCTGAGAGTCCCCTCTCATGGACTTTTCTCCCATCACTTTCCAGCTGCTGTAGTTGCCCCCAAATCTGTCCTTTGGTTTCTTTTAGTTGCCCTCCGGTTCCTTCAAGGTGTGGTTTTTTACATTTTGTCCAGATTTTATGTAGAAGTATTCAGGAGGGTTGGTCAGTGTGAGGTAATTGCCCGTAACCAGAAGGGGAACTGTTGAGGTGAGTTAGAGGTAATTATTTCAGTGTCAAAATAAATAGATTTGGTGGGGGTAGAAGAGGAAAGTTTTTCTTTCCTTTCCAAGTGGAGATGTGCCTATGTTTTATGTAGGAATACTGTTCAGATCAAGCCTCCAGTTGGGCTTTTGTTTTGTTATCAGCAGAAAGTAAGATAAGGAAGAAACTGCTGTGAAGACCAGGAGCCCCAGGTCCCTGGGGCAGAAGTTCATGAGGAGTTCCATCCTGGTTTGGAGTATTTAGAACTCAGATAATGGAAGACGTATAAATAGCCCCAAACAAACAGTAGAAAACTCATCTCTTGTTGTTGCACACCTGGTGTTCCTTTTATATCTCCAGGTGCGCTCATGGACAAGAATCATTTGAAAAGTCAGACTTTTACAGGCTGCACTTAGAATAGAAGCAATCAGGTTTCTAGACTTCTGCTAAGCAACCATTGTTGACATTTTCTTTTTCTCTCTCACAGATTACCAAAAAAACTGCTTTATATTAGGATGTCATTCCCCTACCTCCACTCCTCATGCTTAAAAAGAGGGGTACTGAGGACCACAGGTGAATTCAGGTTGGCCAGATATGAAGGGTAGAATGTCCCTAGTCCTCGGCTCTGCTACCTTTAGGCTAAACTAGGACACTTCTGTCACTAATAATAATCACTCCAGGACAATTGGCTATAAGCTGGGAATGTCCTAGACAGAAGTGACATGTGATCATCCACTGCAAGGTTCATTTCTGTTTCTCCTCCCCTCCCCTCCGCTGAAGCAGCAGGAGCCCCCAGCTCAGAATATGCAGCTCTTTCCTGGAACAGCGCTGGCTGGTTGACCCCAGCTCTATGCAGGTGCTCGGGGTGTTCTGGACTTCTGAAACAGACTTCTGCGGGCCTGGGGTGTATACAGACCTCCTTCTCTCCTCCTGTGATTTTCTCTCTAGAAGGCTAACAAGAATTTTCTCCAGCTCTTACTCATTTCCTAGACCAGGAAGCTAAAAGCTTGAGTTAAAAGCAGCCCTACCTTTTCAGAATTTCTCCCCTAACCACTTACTGGGGACAATTGGTGAACATTCGTGTCTTTACCATAATGTGAAAAACCATAGATCTAAGGCACAGATAACAGAAGTGAAGTTGATTCTCTTATCTCTGGTGACTCCCAAGGATAGTTGCTGTACGAGCAGCTTGGGGACTATTGCTGCATTTCCAAACTGTGGATCTGCACTTGCATTACACCCTAATATTCTCCAACACTGGTAAATATAATCCTTATTCATATTTAATTTGACCTAGAATATTTTACAATTTAAGCAAAGGAAAGTTATTCTTTAATTTGTTTTTCTGTAAACACATTGCAAAATAGAATCCAGTGTTTAAGTAGTTTGCAGTCCGGCATCCCTAACTTTCACTCTGTGGTGGCTGCACACCCACCACAGCAGAAGAGAGCAAAGTGCTCTCACCTTTGAAAATGCAGAGTCCTATGATAGCAACAAAATTCAAAAATGCATCTAATTGGAATAGTCATACTAAGCAAATTTTATTCTGCTTCCCTGCTGTATAATTTCCCAATTATGCTGTTTCATTCAAATTATTTTACTTTTGAATTTTTAAAAGATATCCATTTAAAATCTGTTTATTCAGAAGGGGCATTAAAAAGGCTTCAAATTCTTCTTAAGCAACTACATTTTTGACCGAACTTTTAGTTGAGCTCTTTCCCATCTTGGCTTTATTGCAGACTTTAGAACTAGCATTGTGAGCTCCTGCCTAGAAGGTACTGTTTCCTCAGTGCGCTGTTGGTAAAATGAGTAAGGAAGCTCGGGGTGGGGATGGGGTGCTCTTCCTCTGGGCAGATAGACTTTTTGATTGATCCTCTGCTATAAAAGTTGATGTAATATTCTGAAATGAACGACACACTGAGAGAGGATTAAAGTCTCCAAAAGAATGGGAAACAAAAACCAGGCAGACACGCTGATCTCAGTTACTTTCTGACTTCCAAATTGTATGATCAGCACCAACTGCACTAGTGAGCATTTGGAAGGCAAGGGCATGTCAGTGTCCAGAGCTCAGGCTTTGGGGTCAGATGACCTGAATCTAACCACTGGTTCCATCACTTACTCTGTGGGTTGGACACGTTGCCTGAACTGATGAAGCTTTGATTTCTTACTTTTGTAAAACAGGAATCCTCACAGCAACATATTGGGATTAAATGAGATTAAATGACAAAATGAATGTTACATGCCTGTGCCTGCCACAGAGTCGTGAGAGACAATGCACAAATGGACAAGGGGCCAGACCACATATGAAGATAGAACCCTGACCCACAATCTGCCACAACCGGCCCAGGACGCCAGCTTGCTCTCTATGTCAGACATGTAGGAAGTCAGACTGCTACTGAGCCCAAATTCATTTGTTCTGCTCACCACATCACAGGCCAATAAATCAGAAGACAAGGAGTTGGGGCAGGGAATAATGACTTTATTGGGAAAGACAGCAGACCAGGAAGATGGGGGACTAATGCCCTGAAGAACCATCTTACTTAAGTCAGAATTCAGGCCCCTTATATACTAAAAGGGGGAGGAGGTGTGGTTAGTTGTTGCAAACTTTCTGGTGTCAGAATCCTTTGTTTTTGCATCTATTCATGTAGGTCAGGTCACGATGTTCCTGTAAACCTTCAACAAGACAAATGTTATTTTCTGTTCTGTAACTTTTTATCTCTATATGAATGGAAGTGTCAGACCTTTAAAGGTCAGAGCCTTGAGAATGGGCTCTCCTGTAATTCCAGGCAATAGGCAACATTCTTTTACAAACGGTGCAGAACCAGCATGACCAAGCACAGGAAACAGAGCACAGGGTCAGAGCTAAAGGAATAGATCCAACACAGAGTCAGATTTGTTCTTCTCTATTGCAACACCATTGCCTCCATGACTGATCTCAAAGCCAAACAGTATCTCCTGGGACCATCCACCCTAAATAGGCAGCTCCCCCAATTTTTACCCAATTTCCACTTTAGGACAAGCCAGAGAAAGCCAAATGTGCAGCCCTCACCAATCACATAGGATGTCCTGCTTCTAGTTAGCTCTCTTCCCACCTCCCCCGGCCAACAGCATCCAATCAGGGTACACCTGAGCCATCCCTTGTCCCGTTTTCCCTGTAAACCTTTCCCACTCCCCTCCCTGCCTTTGAGTCTCTGCCCAAAGCACAGTGATGATGGCTGACTCCCTTGCTATGGCAAACTCTGTATAAATAGCATGTTTTTCTCATTTAGATGGTCTTCAGGTATTTCCCCAGTATCATTCAATAAATATTATGAATCATAACAACAATAAAATGATTGTTGAATTAAATATGAAATCAAATACATCTCCAGATGACTCAGAGTTACATGTATACATTTTAGTTCTTATTTTTTATTGAAGTGTAGTTGATTTAAAATATTAGTTCCAAGTGTACAGCAAAACGATTCAGTTATACATATGCATACCAATATTTATATTTTTCAGATTCTTTTCCATTATATGTCATTACAAGAAATTGAATACAGTTCCCTGTGCTATATAGTAGGTCCTTGCTGTTTATCTATTTTATAAGACTCAGACATGTTAATCTAGCTCATTTTATGTTCCTATTTTTCTTGATTTTAATTGAATCATTATTGGTACTCTCTTCTTGAATTCATTTTACTTAATCTTGATTTCTTCAGTGTATTATTGATGGGAATTATGTCTGGTTAACATCACCCACTTACTGGCTTATACTGCTTATTTACAGTGAATCTGCATTTCTCTTTTAAGATCCCAAGGGCCCAACCTCCCAAGTCACTGCCTGAGACTGAACCACACACAGGAGGGGCAGTGGCTTTACTGATCTTTCAGGATTATCACAATACTCAGGAAGGAATTGTTTTCGGCTCTTGACTGAATTCTTCACAAAGCCCAGTGGGTTTCTTGGCTCAGTCCCCTGTGGTTGTTGAGTTGTGTACAAATTGATTCTTTAATGATTAATTCCAGCATTTCTAATGTGTATTGAATTTGAGCTATTTGTGTCCACATTTCTGAAGCTTTTCCTTTCACTTTTTTCCTCTTATGCTTTATCAATTGCTTGGATCCTATCTGCTTTTACAGTAACTGCTGAAAACCCAATAATTAATCTGCATGGTCACAATTCTTAGTGGCGCCATGGTTATCTGACCCATAAATGTTCACTTGGGGCTCACTGAGACTTCTCAGTGACATTATGCAGATAAAGCACAGGTACACACGTTGCAGAAGATACCCCATGTCCGATTCTTTCTATCCTGCAAACTCCCTGTTTAGAAACAACCAGAACCTGTATGACTAGACTTCTGACCAACTGTAAAGCACAACCCCCTGTGGACAAGAAGATTAAAGAACAGTTTGGTTATCATGTAGTCAGTTACACAAACCTCCTCTATCCCTACACACAGGAAAAAAAGGAGGAAACAAAACTAATCACTGAATGTGGTTTCAATCATGTCGATTAAATGGGGATCATTTAGAGCAGTGATTTAGTTAAATTGTTGCACTTAACAATGGGTGGTCTGGCACAGAGATAGCTAGAAGTAGAAACAATGTAGCCTATAATTTTGCTGTTAATTTCAGCCTTGACAGATGCTAAGTCCTACCAGGAAGTCCTGGTTAGGAGGGAGAGAAATGACATATTTCCAGCTACCATGAAAGGCAGTGATGCACTGGAGATGCTTAAAACTGCAGCTGTGTGTTTCTTTTCATAATACGTTTATGATTAAATGTAACTCTGAGAAGGAGGGGAGAAGAGGCTCATTTTGTTAGGTTTAAGGTTCTGCAACGTGAGGAAAATCATAGTGGAAAAGTAGTCATGGGATAAAAGAATTTAGCGTTTGTATCACTTAAAAAAAGGATACAAATGGTGGGGGAGTGTATAGCTCAGTGGCAGAGCACATGGGTAGCATTCATGAGGTCCTGGGTTCAATCCCCAGTACCTCCATAAAAACATGAATTAAAATAAAAATAAAATAAACCTAATTAGCCCCCCCCAATGGATACAGATTAACTTATTTACAAACTAGAAATAGACTCACAGACATGGAAAATAAACTATGGTTACCAAAGGGGAAGGGGTTGGGGGGGAGGGATAAATTAGGAGTTTGGGGTTAACATATACATACTACTACATGTAAAATAAACAACAAGGATTACTGTATAGCACAAGGAACTATATTCAGTATCTTATAATAACATATAATGGAAAAGAATCTGAAAAAAATATAAATATATTTATGTGTTACGTATAACTGACTCACTTTTCTGTACACCTGAAACTAACACAACATTGTAAATCAACTATACTTCAATACAAATAAATTTAAAAGAAGTAATTGATAGGTTAACAAAAGAATTTAGCATCAGTTTCTATATGTATAAATACTCTTAGTCCTAACATGTGCTAGTAAATTACCATCTGAAGACCTAAGACCTGCTGTCGTTTGTGTATGAACTGCGGGCTACGCTTGTAAGCTGGATGATTTCCTGGCCAAAGAGTTCCGGAGGTTACCAATATCTCTCAATGGATGTTTTAAAGAGAGAATAAACGTGTTGTATCAAGTAACTACGAAAGGACATACAAAGAAAGTTGAGTTTGTGCTCAGAGTGGGACAGAAAAGAGTGAGAGGATATCAGTGAGATAAAAGCAAGAATTCCCGGTTCCACCAGGAGAGAAAGTGCTTATTCTGGGATATCATCTCCACAGCAGTTTGCAGGAGAGAATATAGGTACAGTGTCACCTGGTCATATCAGGAATGCCATGTGAAAGAAGGATTGTGCATACAAGAGAAGACTGAAGACATGTTTATTTTCCAGATGTGAAATAATGTAATATGACCTGAAACATTTCTTTAAAAATTCAAATTTGTTTAGCATTGATAGCAAATACAAAGCTGAAAGAATAACATGAAGAGAAAGTGAGCAGATTTATTTTATATCTAAAAAGAGTAGGCTTTTATTTTATCCATATCATGACTTCAAAATCAGCACTGCAGAGCCCTGCAGGGATAGTTCTCTGATGGTTGGAAGCTAGGTGTTGGTGTATTTGTGCATGTTTTATTTTATTTTTTGTTTTACTTGCACTTGACTTGCTTTTCCCCACACTGGAGATGGCTAGTAGGATCCACAAGTGCTGCAGAGAGAATTCTTTGAAGGAAAATTCAGACAACTGGCTGCTCATGTGGCCATCATGGAGGAAGAGATGCATGTTGAATGTAGTTGGAAGATTCCTCCTCAGATGAAAACCCAACTCATACTAGCTTAAGGTGAAAGAGAACGTAAAGGCTCAAAGAACAGAGAAGGCCAGCTTCAGACATGGATGGATCCAGGGGCTCTGTCTTTCACTTATGCCCTCTGGATGGGCATGATCTTTAAGACTTCTCTATTCATGCCACACTCAAGAAGTGGTCCTCGGTCAGCTGGAGATCTGCATGGTCTGTGGTACACATGTATAAAAAGGGATTAACAATCCCTGCTTCACAGAGGGCTATAAGAGTTAAATTAGACACTACAGATAAAGAATCCAACACCAGATGGGATCTGCTTCAGGAGAAATACAGACTCTGACTCAAGACCATCACATGGCGGAGGTATTTCTGTGTTTATAATAGTCAACACCGGCCTTCCTGGGGTCCATCAGTAGCTTGTGGAGAAATTAGACACTGTTCTGATTGCAAGACTTCAGGAAAATTAACGTTCTTGTGATGGACACAGTATCAAGGGAAACGGTGATGCAACATCTGAAGCCCAGCGCAGGAGTAAGTCTCCATCACCATTTCTGTCCATCATTCCCCCTCCACATGGTGGGTCTGGAGCCCCTTCCCCCCAGGCTCACCCGCACTGTCCTCCCCTCCACTCTCACACCATGACACCCAGGGAGCACGTCCCAGCAGCCCCAGCGGCCTCTCTCCAGGGGCCCGTCTGATGATGCTCTGCGCACTTCCACACACTAGTCAGCCAGTGTGTGTGGACTCCCCTCCATAGAGCTCCCTCCTCTTGGTATCATAAACACTACAAATCTTGCATGTCTTTAACCCATATCCTGTGTCAGTTATTAAGAAAAAAATGCATATGTAACTCTATCTTAATCACTAACTGAGGAAATTGTAGAAGACTCTCTGAGTTTGTTCTACTAAATATTTATCACCCATCTTCCATTTCTAACTCAGATTTTGTTTGGAGTTCAACTTTCACTTATGTGGAGTACCTAGAGTAGAGGCCAGACCTCAGGGACAGAGGGCAGGACGGTGGTTGGCAGAGGCTGGGGCTGGGGGGTTGTCGTTTAGTGGTAGAGCTACGGGGGTCCCTGGGTGCCTCAATACAGGGTTTCAAATGTGTGTTTTGGGAAAAGACGGATATGAGTAGGTTGAGGAGTGAGCTGAGGAGTGAGTTGAGGGTGGTGGCAAGGAAATGCAGAGAGCACCAGGAGAAGGGTAGCCAAGTCCAAGCTCGTACCAGTTGCCACACGACAGGCAATGACTCAGCACACAACGTACTGGTGCAAGGAAAAGCGACTTGACTCAGAAAGTCAGGAAACCAAGAAGATGGCGGATCAATGTCCTACAGAACCGTGTTAATTTGGGGTGGAGTTAAGCTTCTTTTATGCTAGGGAAGAGGGATACAGGGGGCCTGATCAGTTCGTGGACATTCTTCTGGTTGGTTGGTGGTGAGATAACAAGGTGATGTTTCCAGAATCTCAGTTATCAGTTTTCTGACTCCAACTAGTCTGGGGTCTTTGTGCTGGTGGTCAGCGTGCAGTGGAAGCAACTGGTGGGGGCTTCAGTGTCTGCAAAACAGCTCAAAGACATGGCTCAGGACCTTACCTACTGCCCTTGAGGAGGAACCGATGGTCCTTGACTTTGTCACACGGCTGAACTATTGTTATTCTGTCTTGCTTGACTGTTCTCCTTTGTTTCCGCATTTTCTCACCGCTCTGATCAAATTTGCGCTTTGAAATTGGGGAAGGCCTAGGAGCCTAAAGCTTTTCTACAAACAAGAGGAGGGGTTCATGGGGGTAGGGTCTGTCCCTGGGAAGGCTCCTCAGTCTGTCTGGTAGAATTTTAAGAAGATTATGGTGGGAAAAAGATCCTTATGAGCAACCAGGGGGATTAGGCAATGAGAGGGGTATGCAGCGTCAAGGGCTTCACATTTTGGATAGAAGATTCTTGCGCAGGTTTTAATGCTGATGAGTAGGCAGAGAAGGTAACATTGACTGTGGAACAGAAAGAAGGTAAGTGATAGATCGGGGTGCCCAGGAATTGAGAGGTGGTGTGGGTGAGCCTCTGAGCACCGGGGGAGAAGTTGGAGGAAACAAGGCAGGGGCAGCTGCTCCTGCTTAACAGGGGGCAAGAAAAAAATCTATAAATGAAAGTGTAGGTGAGTTTGTAGAACTGATAATACAAATCTGAGACAGATCAATGGCCATTCTCACAGAGAGGCAAGAAACAAGAGCTTCTATTGAAAAATGCATGGGAATTTTAGGAGATGGGGGAATGTTTGAAAGAATCATCACAGAGGATGAGCAAGGGAGTTGGTTATGGCTTGGAGATGTCAATGAATAATAAAGGAGTGAAGTCTCCTTCCATTTGGTTTGTTTTAATGTGGAGAGAATTTTCTCCTGAAGATTTCTGTGTTCAGTGTAAAAGCATATCATCTTTTTTATTCACAAAGTTTTGTAATGATTGTGAGTGACAACATTAGAAAACTCCCTTCTTAATAAGATGGGGTTTATCTCTCTACTGGTTCTTGCTTTTCCCGTTTACCGCTTCATTAAGCACCTGCTAGTGTTGGATAGACAGCCCTGAGTTTTCATAAATACATATATAACAGACACAAAAATTAAACATGTGAAAGAACTAATACTAGTGCATTTCAATCCCCCTTTACCTACTTCTGCCTGGGAGTATAAATGACTGGAAAAGTCATGTTTGATCTGCATAATTCAACGTAAGAAAGCAGCGAGCAAGAAGACAGTTAAAATAGTAAAAGTAAGCTGCATTGCTGAGCAAGTTTATAAAATTACGACTGTAGCTGTGTGGTAACCTCCATGTGCGCCCTACTTTTCATTTTTCTAGAAATAATCATAATTGTTGATTTATGATTATTTGGCTAATGAGCCAAGGAGACCTACAGAAACTCCTGCAGCCAAGTCCTTCACGGTGGGTGTCAGTCTTTCACTCACTGTCAGAATGTAAAGGGATTCTGGATGCAGAATTTTTGTTAGGTATGTGTTTTGAGGGCACACTTCCCACTCTGGCCTTTCACTTTCTACTGTTCAGTAGAAGTTCATAATTTTACTGTAATCTGATATAGCAGTGTCTCCCTTTATGGGTAATGTTTAGTGTGTTCTGTTTAGGAACGTTTAGCCTACTCCCAAGTTCAAAGAATATCCTCACGTGTTGCTCTGTAGAAGTTTTACCATTCTTTTATCACTCGGATCTAGAATCCACTTGGAACTGATTTTTGTCTATGGTAGAAAGTGGAAGCCAACATATTTTTTTCCACGTGAATGTCCATTTGGTCCATCATGAATTATTCAAAAGACTGTCCTTTTCCCCATGGTGGGTAAACCTCTCATATTTTGTACTTTTGTTGCCTTCCATTTTCATTCTGTAGATGTTTCAAAACCAACAGAATATTATTATTATTATTATTATTATTATTATTATTATTGTATAAAGTCCATATTCTTCCAGATTTACCCACATATTTATCATTTTCTTACTTTTCATTACTTCTGTTGACTTTATGCTTCCTTCTGGGATCATTTTTTTCTTTTTTTAGGGAGGTATCTTCTGGTTACAAATTCTACCAGGTTTTGTTTGTTTAAAAATGTCTTTATTTTGCCTTTATTTAATAGGCATAGATCTAAAGTGATCATTATGTTCTTTCAACACTTTATTTATTTATTTATTTTAAGTGGAGGCACTGGGAATTGAACCAGGACCCCGTGCATTCTAAGCATGGGCTCTGCCACTGAGCCACACCCTCTCCCCATTTCAACACTTTGAATATTGCATCCTCAGACCTTCTGTCCTCACGTGTCTCTGTTGGGAAGTCTTCTTCTCCTAGAAAACACAGGCATGAGCCTGAAGGATTTATGGGAAATGGGAAAAAGGCTTAACATGTGTTGAACTGGGGCTCCAACATGGGAGAACAGGAGAAAAGAGGGCAAGCAATATTTGAGTAATTAAGACCTAAAACTAAAAAAACTGATGAGAGATATCAAGCCATAGATTAAAATACACAGTATCTCCGACACAAACTTTGTATGAAGAGAAACAACCAAGGGTTAGCATGGTAAAACTGACAAAAACTCAGCGGAAAAATCACAAAAGCAGCCTTTGATGTGAACGCACACGCACATGGACACGCACACGCACACAGATGGTTCTTTTTATTTGTTTCCAAGCCTTTCTAGTTGCTCTTAGTGGGAGAGTTGGTCTGCAACAAGCACATGCACAATTTCCAAAAAATAAGAAAATATAATAGCTTTTTCAAAAATACAGCCAGGTCACTATGAGGTCAGATAATAGATACCAAGGTCATTTAACACACACTCTATTTTCGTGCATCCTTTATCCCTTAGTCCACAGAACCCGCACAAATGCCTGGTGTGGAAGGACGGTGGGTCCGCAGTTAGCAAGGAGGAGTCAGAAGGCTCAGGCCGCAGCAGGAAGAGACTGGACTGGGAGTCAGAAAGCCTGGCCAGAAGTTGCCAAGCTTGAGCTTTGGAGCCACGATGGAGTCATTATTTCTCTTCCCTTACCTGTGAAATAGAGCCAGTAATGGCTCTTCCTTCTTCATGGCATTGATGTGCTCATCAAAATCAAAATGAGAGACTGATATGAGCTTTATGTAAACTTGGAAGAGTTTCAGAAAGGGGATTTATAACTATTATTTTTCTCCTTAGAATTATGTTACTCAACATAGAGAACAGAAATATCTACATGAGAAAACAAAACTAAATTTATCATTTGAATAATTTTATATTATCTGTAGAATTCAGGCTACATAAAATGCCCATTTTCCCCCCCTAATCCTCAAAAATACATGAATTGTGGATGTCCAGAGAGAAGATACGCTATTTTGCATCACTGACCCTGAGCAGGGAGGCTTCAGTTACAGCTGGCTCTGACCAGTGAGAAATGTGGGAGAAGCTGAGACTACTGATGCCGCAGGTCTGTCTTCCCTTGCCCAGACACAGCACTTCACAAGGGCGTGGTGTCTCTGTGAAGTCCGTGCTGAAACTCATGGGAAGATGGGACCATCTCCATCTGTTCCTTAGGAGGGAGAATTCAGTACATTACTGGGTAGTAGAAAATCACTCATCTCCTGGGAACAAGTTGATTCATTATTATTTATGACTTTAGTCACATTTTAAATTCTGGAGAAGAGGCTTAATGCAAATACACAACATTACTGGTGTTGTCACTCAGTCTGTTTCTAATGGATTTGGGATAAATAGGATCTTTAACACTAGCAAAATAGAGCGGTACTGCTGTATGGATGTAATGGTGTAAACTCAAATTTATTTTTATTTGTATCTGGGTGAATAAAAGATGCATTACGAAATGAATCAATCACTTCGTAAGTTGGAAAGAAAGGAATTTATGGAAACATTTGCTGAGAAAATCACTTAAGAGAGAGAGGAATTACAGACGCCTTATCCGCTCCTTGTGAGAGAGCAGGCTTCCTCCTTCCCGGCCAACTCGAGAACAGAGTATGATGAGAGTGGATAAAAACTGAGAGAGAGAGATTTTAAGGGGTATTAATAATGAAGAGGGGATGACAAGTTGAAATGTGGTGATGATTGAAATCTGAAAGCACTGTAATTGCAGATTCTGTTGGCTGGCATTTTACTGGAGAACGCTATCTGATTTTACTGATGTTTCTACAGTGTGAAGTTTCTTTCATGACTGCTGTCCTTAGAAAAATGATCAAAGTGCTGTTTTTATTGAGTTGAAGTTAAAGTGATGAAAACCTGCCGTTTCTTGCAAACTAACAACATACTTCTCATTAAGGCAATGAAAGAGAAAAAGAAAATGGAGTAAAAAATCAGAGTAGAGATATAATGAAAATAATTATGGCAACTTAAAGGAAGAAAATATAAATACTCCAACCAAAGACACATGTAGGGAAACTTCAGAAAAGTTCCAGAGGCAAAACCCCTCCCAGGAGTGAGATGCCTCCTCCCCCCTCACACCTGGTGGCAGGGATGCTGTCCTTGCTGACCCAGCTTCACCCACCTGGTCGCCTTCTGTGTACTCTGTGCAGAGCAGCTGGAGTGACCTTTCCACACCGTGGCTGGATCCTGACCCCCTGTGACAGCCCTCCCTGGATGCCCACTGCATGTGGGTTAAAACAAACAATCTCTCATATGCCCTCTCTCCCGACCCCTGACCCCCCCCCTTGCTCTCTGAAGTCCAGCCACGGTGGTCCCTTGTCTTATCAGAGGGTGTTGGCATGAACCTGCCCCTCCCCCTCCTGAGGCCATGGCCTGGCCTGCCTCGCCTCCACCCATCCCGCCCATCTCATCCCCCCGGCAGAGGGCTCTTCTTGACCCTCAGCCAAACCAGTGCCCCCACCCCTGAGAGTTGTCTCTCATGGCTGCCTATTCTTTACATTTACAGGATTTACCACAGTGTAAGATACACATTTATTCGTTTTCTTGTGCATTTAGCACCTGTCTCCCTTCTTGATGGAGAGCTCTTCGAAGGCAGGAACCAAATTCTTTCTGTTCGTGGAGGCAGACGTTGTGCCTAGCACAAAGCCCAGGGTCGTTTGTCTAAACGTTGGTTGAATGAATACCTGACCGAGGATCCTCAGACACTGCGGCCTGAATCATCCACGAGAGCCCAGTGATTCTTTTTCTGTTAGAACCTAACTTCTCTTTAGACAAACTGCAAAACGCTTTGCTTGTTGCCTTTGAATCCCACAAACACCTGTGAGGTTAAAAGGGTAGTTATTCCCATTTTTACAGATGAGGAACTTGAGGTCAGAGATCAAATAACTTGTCCTGAGTTCCACAGGAAGTGGCAGACCCTGGCCTCGAGCCCGGCTCTGTTGTGCTCCCGCCCGGTGGTATCCTTCACAGTAGTGGCCTGTTGTCCAGTGAATACTGATCGAGCTTCACTCGTCTTTTGGCCCCACCATCAAAGCAGTACAGTGAGCACCTTGATCCACAGGCAAGTGAGAATGCCCAAAGTCACATTTACTTCCCAATCAGCTGCTCCCAGTTCTGGTGTCCTGGAAGCCTGTGACATGCTAAAGAAAACCAAAAAACAGTTTTGACTCTCTACTTTGAATATAATATCACATTTCTCTCAGCAATAGAGAAACATAGAATTATCTCCAGGTAGAAATGAGAAAAACTGATGCTCAGAGGAATGAGAGAAACTGCCTCCTGTCACACAACTGATAAATATCCGGGTAGGAGTTTGAACTCAGGTGTCCATGACTTCCTCCAAAGCCGTGCTTTCCCCACTGAACAGCATAATCTTAAACCCCAGAGAGTAACCCTTTGTGTCCCCACATCCTCCCATGAAGCAAAATACATTGACAGCGTCACAAGGAATTTTCATATCACATAAATATTCAAACGCACAATGCCTGCTAGGTTCCTCGGCAATGCCTACTGATCATTATGCATTTAGGTGCCAGTAATTCATGCTTTTTCCCCCAGAAAGATGACCATTGATTTTGATGACATGTGAAAGGAGCTTGAATTAAGGCAAACACACAGGTTATATTAGTCTGCTCAGGTGGCCGCATCCAAACACCGCAGACTAAGGGCCTTAAACAATAGAAATTAATTTTCTTACAGTTCTGGAGGCCAGAAGTCCAAGGTCAAAGTGCCGTCAGGGCTCGGTTCTGGTGGGGACTCTCTCTGTCTTGCAGATGGCACCTGGCTTGGTGTTTTCACACAGGCTGTCCTCCGTGTGTGTGTGTGTGTGTGTGTGTGTGTGTGTGTGTTGGGGGGTGGCGAGGCAGGGAGAAGGAGAGAGAGAGGGAGGGAGAAAAAGAGAGAGAGAGAGTGAGAGAGAGAGATGGAGATAGAGAGATCGCTGGTGTCTCTCCCTCTTCCTGTAAGGACACCTACTATGTTGGACTAGGGTCCCAGCCTTACGGCCTCATTTGACCCAATTACCTCCTCCAGGGCCCTGTCTGATACTGGAGGTTAGGAATTCAACATATGAATTTGGTAGGAACACAAGACAGTTCATAGCAAAGGCCCAATCTGCTTGTACTTTTCCTGTTTTGAACTTTCCGTGGGGAGGTCAGTTGCCTTCTGAAGTGACCGCCTACCTTTCCAGGGCCTGTTTTCGTGATAACAGAGGTCAAAGGAGCGCTTTCTGAAGCGTTGCATAAAAACAACCTAGCTTTGGGGAGTTTAAGCGGACCACGCTATCCTACTCATTTTTAAACCCTGAAAATTCTTTCTACGCCAGGGTTTCAGGGAGAGGCTGATACTGTGTTTACCTCAGTACTGGGGCTGCTCAGTGTTCGTTTTGCCACATTCTGTACAACATTGTACACTGTACGTCAATAAGAAGATGAAAATAAAAATAAATAAAAATTAAAGAGTTAAAAGAAAAAAATTATGTTTCAATGGGGAATAACAAAGCCATGGATTTCCATTAGTTTACATTCTTATATAACTTTATTCTAAAATGATGGCTGGTAATTCATGGTTCCAACACCTGACTTTCCCTAACTGGAAGGAAAAATACTACTTTTAATGATTTCACTCAAAATGTTTTCATCCTAACAAACATGGATGGTATTCTTCAAGTCAGTTTACAAGCGCCAAATCTGTAATTTACTTCTGTTATTCAAAGCCTTTAGCTAGCTTTGTCTTTCAATGGAAAATGTTCAGTCATATTAATAATTCACGGTTTTAAACACTGGATAACATAAGATATTCAAACACAGAAAATATTCAAATTTACTTAAAAAAACGGTGACCGATCCATGCTATTTGGCTCTCTAACTACTGAGTAATTAGTTCACTGTTCCAGAAGTCCAGGAGCTAGAGGGAAACGCTAAGGCTGTGAATTCAGTCCCAGCATTCAGCCTGCCTTGTCAGACTCCGAGCCGGTTTCATACGACTCTGTGAGGGGGATTTAAGGCAGCTTGCTGGCGCTGGGAGCAGCCACAGCTCTGGGCATAAAGTGCATTGTGCCACAAGGAAAGAAAACCTGCCTTCCTGCCATAAATACTGGTCAGTCTGTTTTGCTTAAAATGCGTTACAGATTTCAGTCATTTATTTGTCCATCATTAAGATTTTGTTGTATTTGAGGGCAAACGTTAGGTGGTGAGAATAGCACAGAATGCTAAGTAAGGACTCCTCTCAGGAGCCTAAAATCTATTTAAGGACATCAGATACCCACACAGATGTCTATGATACAAGGAAAAGAGGCCACGTCTGTCAGAGTCCACACCGCAGGAAAGTCAGAGGAAAGAAAGATCGACGCTGCCCAGAGTGTCAGTTATCTTTTGGACGGAGGAGCAATTGGGTTTGTCCTTGAAGGATGATATTCGGGGGGAACGGCTGTTTCCCACTCCTGATGTTTCCTCCTGTGTGGGGGGAGCCCGGTCAGTGTGACCCCCTGGCCCTGCTCAGCTTTCCTCTCTCCGCTGAGGATCTAGCGCATCGCTGAATTGGTGGTGAGGCGGGCTGTCCTGCTGGCTAAGCGCCTGCCTGTTCCCCTGGGACTGACTTCACCTGCAGGCAGCGCGGTTCTCTCTGCTCCTTCATGGTGTCTTACCTGGGCAGGTGGGTCGGCGTCCAGAGGCCGGGATTTACCATCACCTATGACTGGGCTGCGGACCAAGAAAATGCACAGCGTGAGAGTGGTGAGTTAAGATTTACTTGGGGCAAAATGAGGGCTTTAGCCTGAGAGACAGCGTCTCCGAGAGCTCCAAGGGACCGCTCCGAAGAGGCAGGGGAAGGTCAGTGCGTCTGTGATTTTGGTGAAGAGGGGGGTACATGCAACCAAGTGCACATTTTTGCAGAAGGTTGCTGCTCATCTCGTGAAGGTTACTGCTAGTCATGGGGAGCAGATGGCTCCATGAATGATTTAGTGCCTTTCTAGATATGAGGAGATGCAAGAAATTGGGCTCATGAAATCTTCTGAAAATATCTAACCCTCTGAAGGCCTGTTCTGCCAGTTTTCCCAGAGCACAGAGCGCCTCCTTCCTGACCTCCGCCCTGAGCTCCTTCCAGGGTGTGTTGAAGGCCACTGACTTCAGCAACTTGTGATTTAATCTTTGTAGAGGTAGATGGCAAGTGCCAATTTTTAGTTGGCAGGGTTGATAGCTCTGTGTGGCTCTGGGATTAACTGGCAGTCCCATTTGGCCTTTACTTTAATACTTTTCTTCTACCTCTGTAGTAGAACCTGCTAGGTATCTGCCAAAATCCATCCCCTCCTTCCGTGAAGACAGGACAGTAGCCAGGGGCCAGGCTGAACTACATTTCCCAGGCCCCTTTGCTGTTGGATGCTTGCTGCTCTAGGGAGGGCATCTCAGCGCTGGGTTGCAAGAGAATCGTGTGTGCGTCCTCTCCACTGTCGCCCCTTCCGCTGGCCGGTGCAGACACAGGTGATGTATTTGGGAATGGCCTGTTACAGGCCGGAAGGGTCCCGGGTCCTGAATCACCGTGGGGAGAGACACTGCACACCAACAGAAGCACGTGCCTGGAACTTCAAGTTTTGCTAAGTGCTATGTAATGTTTACTACTTATTTATATACATACATTCTGGAAGTTCAGAAGCGATTATGGTCTCATTGCAGTTTGGCCCCGTGTTTGCAGGTGCTGTTGATCTGAGGTGCTGGCGCACAGAGGAACACACAGGTCACCACGGGGTTCAATACAAACGCCCCTCATTTGAACTACTTTATTGGTTAAAATAAGAGACAAAAATGCAGTAATTAGGTTATTTCTGCCATCTCAAAATCACTTAAGTTGCTCTGAATTGTTCTGTTTCTGATGTATCATGAACATTTTGGTGAACTGCCACACAACTGACTGTCGTGGTGGCAGGAAAGGGCCTTGGCTGGGGGCTATCTTTATGCTGCGCACAGCAATGTCTGCTGTGGCTCTGAGACGAGGGCTGGGTACTATTGCTGTCATGTAATTTGAGCTGGAGAAGTGACGTCTGCAAAACGCGGGCATGAGACATGGCCCTGTGTCATACTAAGCGCACCGCCGGGGCTGAGCTGTTCTCCTGAGGCTGGAAGTCTGCGGTCAAGGTGTCGACAGGGCTGGTTTCTTTTGAGGCTTCCCTCCTCGGCCTGGAGACGGCCATCTTCTCTCTGTGTCCTCACCCGGCCTCCCCTCTGGGCATGTCTGGGTCCTAATCTCCTCTCTTATATGGACACCAGTTTGGATTGGAGCCCACTCTGTTCACTTCATTTTCACTCTTTATCTTTTCAAAGACCTATCTCCAAACACAGTCACATTCCAAGGGACTGGGGGTTAAGAATTCAGCATGTGAATTTTTAGGGGTACACAATTCAACCCAAAATAGGCACCAAGGCTGGAAGCTGCCTGGTGGGTTCTAGAGCAAATGAGACCAGTGCCCTGCGGAGTTGAGAGGAGACAAAGGCTGAGTGGCGAAGTCGGGTCAAATCGGCACAGATTGGGGCGGGACAGAGGATACTGGTTTCACTCTGAGTGAGAGGGAAGCCCCTGGAGGAGTGACCGGGTCTGACTTGGGTTTTAAAGTAGTCCTTCCAGTCTGTACACAAAAGACCACAGGGGGTCTGGGAGAGAGCACGGAGACCAGCCAGGGGGCTGCCACAATTTGCTTCCACGCTAGACATCCTAGTGCAATCATGCTTGGACCACGAGCCTGCAGTGGATGTGGTGAGAACCGGTCAAATTCCGGGTGTATACTTGCAGTAGAAATGGGTGTGGGAAGTGTGAGAAAAAAGGAGTAAAGAATGAAGTTCAAATGAGATGGAGAAGGCAGCAGAGGGATCGGTGTGAGCCCAACGGGTGCCCTGAAGACGACGTGACAAACGCAAACTGTGTCAGTTTCCCGTTGCTGCTAAACAAATTATCGCAGACTGAGTGGCTGTGAACCATTCAATTTACATTACTGTTCTGGAGGCCGCAAGTCCAGAATCAGTTTCACGGGGCTGCAGTCAAGGTGTCAGCAGGACTGGGTTTCTTTCTGGAGGCCCCAGGGGAGAATCCATTCTTTGCCTTTTCCAGCAGCTTCTGGAGGCTGCCAGCATCCCTTGGCTTGTGGCCTCTTCCTGCATCCTCAAAGTGCATCGCTCCAGTCTCTGCTTTTGTTATCATGTCTCCTCCGATTCTGCCTCCCTTGTGATGACACTGGGCTCACCCAGAAAATCCACGATCATTCTCTCCACATCAAGATCCTCATCTTAATCACATCTCAAAAGTCCTTTTCACCGTGTGAGGTTACCTATTGACAGGTTTCGGATACCAGGATGTAGACACCTTGTGGGGGGCATTATTCTGCCTGGCACACACATAAAATCCTTAGAACAGTACCTGACATGTGCTAAATACTCACGTATCACATGTTGTTACTTCCTCCTTTTTATTAAAATGCAAAGGTTTCTGTTCTCTTCAACAGAGCCAGCAAGATTTCGGCAAGCCTGCCAGGGGAGTGATTTCACATTCTCTGTTTTTCTGTGACATACTTGTCTGTTCTTCCTGTAACTTAGTATCACATACTTTAGGTTAATATTTAAATATGTAATCTCAACATCATACATCTGACTCTGTTGCTTTCAAGATTTATATTAAGCTATAAATACCGCCTCTACAAAACCACAGTATTCCAAAAACCTGTTAAAACATTTATGCCATTATATCTAATCATGTAGTTTTTACTTTTCCCCAGTGGTGAGAAGTGTTTTTGGATGTCTGAACTGAAATGCATTTAAATCAAGAAGTCAATTATAAATGTTTGATAAAAACAATATGTGGCTGAAACAGTTGCTTGTCCATTTCAACTTGTAAGCCTTTTTAAGACATAGTAGCCACAATCCAGACTTTGACTGCATTTAGCTAAACCAGAACTTCTCAGTGTGGTTTTTACAAATCATTGTTTTCTTGGTTTTACAGCCTTTTTTTTTTTTGCCAACAAATGCATGCTATATGAATTATAATTTTAACTGAAGAATGAATTTTCCCATAATTATCTTCTCTTGCAACATTTGGGATAAATTTAGTTGCTCTGTGATAAATGTTGAATCTTCAAAATGGGCCATTTTGTTTTCCATTTCCTAAGGTTTGTAAATTTATTAAATGACTATTTCTTTTGGTCCTTTCCGACAATAAAGATAAATCTCTGCAATAAAGACACACATGTGTGCTGGCCAATACATTTTGGCAAAGGATGAGTTGTGGCAGCATTTTACCAGGTGGATGAAGTCAGAGGCTGCTCCCTCATGGACCTCCTTCACTCCTACTCACCTGGCTGATGGGTCAACATCTCGATGGCCTGACTGTCCTTCACCTGGCCACTCTTCAGGATTGCTGTGTTTCCTTGGCTTGTGAGTCTGAAAAATGATATAACACAGCAAAGAATGCCATGTGGTCCTTGCTGCAACCACTCTCCCTCTGATTTGGTGGAGCCAGGAACAGGCTTGCTTCCTGTGTTCAGTAGAAGTGACAGATTCTCTAAGCTCAGCGTTCTTCTTCCTGGTTATGCACCGTCGTTCTCCCCCTGGACTTTGGCATCATCCCGTGGGACCTGGGCTTCAAGGAGCCAGCAGGGCTGTGATCATATTCCTGCCACTGCTTTTACTGTGAGTGGTAAAGTTCTTTGTCTCTGAACTCGGAATTTTGTGTCTTCTGTAGGCGCCCGCAGAATGTGGTGGACTAATTTATTAATGTGTCTTCATTTGGGTGGGAGTTCTCCTCCACACTGCCAGACTGTCAAGGTAGGCTAAGGTCCTCACAGAGGACTTGTCCTGACAGGCTGCTCATCAAAACCTTCCCCTGCAATGGGTCGCTTGTCAAGGCGGCTTGGGCTGCAGGTGCTGGTCATCACCCAGGTGGTTCAGATTCATCTAGTGGCTGGAAGTGGCTTAAGAGGAGAAGTACGAAGCCCCTAACAGGACTACAAAGAAACCCCCTTACTCAGTCTCTTGTCACTTAAAAAAAAAAAAAATGGGGGGCTTGGCCCTAAGCATAGGCTTTGTGATTAAGAGGGTCAATAACCTCCCCATGCCCGCTTCCATGTCACAGCCACATGGCGCTGCTAACCAGGTGCCTGCCTGACAGCGGGCCGGTGGCTTCTTGCTCTGCCAGGGCCACGTGGCTGGCAAGGGGCAGGGCTGGAACTGGCCGAGCTCTCAGCCACGAGGCCAACAGCCTCTCTCATCACAGTGAGGTGGTGAATGATGCATAAAAACACAAGAAGCAGCCAAAAACCGAATTCGTCCGGTTCATTTAAAAATAATTTATGTTTTAACAAAAAATAATAAAAGAGATGAGGATTAATAATTTTGATCAGAGAATTTTACTTTGTGCTTCATAAATATATACTTCTAAATTCAAAAAGTATGTCTTCTTCAAATCTGCTATGTTTACTAAAAAGTGTCCATTCAAATTGTCAAAGAGAGAGAAAATGAATTAATTTGTCCAGTCCTTTATTGGGGGAAAGATAAGGGGTGAAAACATCAAGGAGTCGAGAGAGAGGTGCGAAGTTTCTGTGGTCACTGCGACGGAGAGTGTTGAATTTGACTCGCTGGCTTCTGGAAACCTCGTGTCTAGTTAGTGAGAGAACAGACACGTGTGGTTAAGTGACACAGCGGGCGTGGGTGTGGACCAGGACAGCGAGGAGGGAGAGCGGGGCACCCAGGGAGGCTCAGCGGCCAGGCAGGCCCCATGTGGCTGCAGCAGTGGGGGAGCCAAGATGGGCGTTAAACCTGTGAGGGAAGGAGAGCAGCGAGGACAGAGGCGCAGATGGGGACAGTAACGCATGGGGATGGGGAGATGGTACCCTGATGGGTCTGGAAAGTGAACAACTCATTAGGAGAGAATTTGAAGGTGACACCTGAAGGTTGGACTGAAGCCAAGCTGAGCAGGACCTTGAGTATTAGACTGAGGACACAGTCGTTGCCAAAGGATTGTGAGGGGAGAGAAAAAAAGAAGGTAGGGAAGATAGGAGGAAACTGCAGGAAACTGTGTACCGACTGTAAGCCGCTACAGTTCTGAGTATTAAAAATGCCATCCGATCCAACTCCCACAGATCCTGGGAGGGGTAGTTTTGTCTCCCTTTCACAGAGAAACTGAGGCTCAAATATTCAAATAGGTGACGTCCTTGCTAATTGGTAGTAGCCAACCTTTTTGCTTGAGTTTTCACACTGCTGGAGGTAGGCAAGTCCAAATTTCAAAGCAGACCCATCCAGCCCCAAAATGTGGGCTTCTGCCATTGTACTGTTCAGTGACAAAGTGATCTGATTTCAGCCTCTCAGGCATTAAAGCGTAGGTGGATTAGAGTGGGAGAGATTGAAAGAAGATACACGTTAATAATGATATTAATGATAATAATGATGATGATGATATTAATAGCTACCGTCTGTGGTTCACACAGGTGTGCCAGCTACTAGCGACCTCTAGAGTCTCTCATCCGCCCAGTAATGTACAAGTTAAGTAAGACTATACACGCTTTAAAGAAACGAGAGTCAAAGAGGTTAAGAAACTTGCGAGGAATGATGAAATTATCAAGGCAAAGCTTGAAATTTGAACTGGGATCTGGCTGGCTCCAGAGCCATCACATTCAACTCTTCACTGCGTTCTGGGCACCACTGAAATATCCAGATGAGACGGTACAAGAGCAGGGTCCCAGGAGAAGTGGGGGAAGACAGAAGCCATCATCTCACCCAGCTGGGCGCACTGGGGTCAGGCTCACCTTGCCTTGGTTCTCCTTGGACTCAGCAGTGAGACCTCTTTTTATCTCTCTTCACTCCCTTTGTAGTTTGGGGGATTGTACTGAAATCCCAACAACGTGTGTTAGTGAGTCTCTGATGGTAGGAGGAAGGTAGGAATCCCGTGTCTGAGGAAACCACAGTTCTGGTTACTAGCAGAGGAAATCCATGACGGCCATCTTAATCAAAGACGGAACCCTCTCAGGAGCTCAGAGAAGAAACTGGAGGACAGAGTTTGAGACCCGGACAGGCATCAAGGTGAACGGGGCAGCAGTGAGCCTACCAGAGGTCATGCCATGGGCAGAGTTTCCTCTGCACAGCATCACCACTGCCTCCAGGAGTAATGCGATTGCCAAGTGACCCACCTCTGGGAGTCACTTGTTCAGGATATAAAGCCCAGGGAGAGAACATTTGATTGGCTGTACCTGAGTCAATTTCTTCAAACAGGTGCATAAAACACCTGTATAACACGGTGCTCCTTTCATAGGTGTAGAAATTTCACCAGTGACTTTGCGGAGATGTGTACTGGTGGGATAAGTTCCTTGAGACCATGATCAGATCAGAGTCAACGTATCGTGAAGTCTGATTATAAGTGTGTTCATCTAGGCATTCTGCTGCCATGCAGTTTGAAAGAGGGCCATGTGCATACTTCATTTCCTCTTGCTTCTGTAGTGGAGTTCCCGTGGCTGGCTTCCAAATGGAATGTATTTTAAATCACAGCCACTGGCTGACTGTTAACAGTGACTTCAGGAAGTTACTGAAGACAGACTATTCTACCATTAATTCAGTCATCTGAAGACATACTTCCTCGTGATGAATCAGATCAAGCTGGAAGCATGATAAATTTAATTATAAGTGACTTTGTGTGGGTGCTGCCATTTTTTAACACATTCACTGAATCTTACGGAATAATTTTTCTTACCTGCTTGAGCATTAAAACTGAGGCAGGGCCAAAACAAAGTCAGGGAAAATAATAAATTTGCTGGTAATTAAAAGGCAAGCTGGCCTCTGGACCAGCAGTTCTCCTATTTTTTTTTTAGTTTTTTTTTTTTTAACATTTTTTATTGATTTATAATCATTTTACAATGTTGTGTCAAATTCCAGTGTAGAGCACAATTTTTCAGTTATACATGAACATATATATATTCATTGTCACATTTTTTTCTCTGTGAGCTACCATAAGATCTTGTATTTATTTCCCTGTGTTATACAGTATAATATTGTTTATCTATTCTACAATTTTGAAATCCCAGTCTATCCCTTCCTACCCCCTGCCCCCTTGGCAACCACAAGTTTGTATTCTCTGTCTATGAGACTATTTCTGTTTTGTATTTATGCTTTTTTTTTTTAATTCCACATATAAGCAACCTCACATGGTATTTTTCTTTCTCTTTCTGGCTTACTTCACTTAGAATGACATTCTCCAGGAGCATCCATGTTGCTGCAAATGGCATTATGTTGTCGGTTTTTATGGCTGAGTAGTATTCCATTGTATAAATATACCACATCTTCTTTATCCAGTCATCCGTTGATGGACATTTAGGAGTTACCATATGACCCATGAATCCTGCTCCTGGGCTTATATCCAGAAGGAGCCCTACTTCAGGATGACACCTGCACCCCAATGTTCATAGCAGCACTATTTACAATAGCCAAGACATGGAAACAACCTAAATGTCCATCAACAAACAACTGGATAAAGTTCTCCTATTTAGAGTAAAACTTCCCAGGTGTAGTCCACTGGGTTCTTCTTTTTATGAATGTGCACATAATTAGATACAACCTGATTCTCTCAGCTTTGAGGGCCTGTGACTATGTGATGGTGTTACCAGCAGTTGGAAGGACAAATCCACCTCTTAGGAAGTGGAAAAGTCCTGACACGCCCTTGAGGGCCAAGGAGCCGCTGGACTTGGTGCTGATGGGTCCAGTAGCTCAGCAAAGTTACAGGGGACCAGATTTCTGTCTCTTCAGTCCCTTGTCCACAGTCCAGCTCCTGCCAGGGATGGTTCCCTGAAGGTGGAGGGAGAGGACCTGGGGCTCCAGTGTCCCTAATTCATACCTGGGGATGGAGAGGGCTGCTCCTGGGCATGCCTCAGGAAAGCAACAGGAAATTTCTCTGAAGCTGGTGGCAAACCTCTCCTTATATTTCATTGGTTCAGACAGTGTCATGTTTCCCCTCCATATCCAAGCAGTGGCAATGGAGGGGGGCTGAGTTTGATTGACTTAGATTATTCAAGGGGCCCACCTGCAGTTAGGAGTGAGTTATTGAGTTAATATTTAAAGTGATATTCTGAAGTACTGTGTCGGTGCCTAGACTATAGTTAGGAATAGTCTAGCATTAATTCCTCCTCATAATAAATCAGACCAAGCTGGAAACATGAAAATTCAATTATTACTGACTTTGTGTGGATGTTGCTGTTCTTTTACACATTCACCCAGTCACATGGAATAAAATTTCTAATTTGCATGAGTGTTAAGAAAGAGGAAGCACAGAAAACACAGCCCAGAAAAGAAAAATAACAAACTTGTCTATAATTAAAAGGCAAGCTTGTCTTTGGGACCATGTCTCCTATTTAGAAAAACTTCCCAGACTCAGTCCACTGGATGGTTCTCTTTATCAATAATGTACATTGTCCACTTAATTGTAAACAACCTGATTCTTTCTTTGGTGAATTATTTGAAGTGTTTTCAGTCACATGAGACTACCCATATCTGCCCTGATCAGCAAGAAAGAGCCCGGGACTCTCACCCTGGAGACCCAAGGTCCCATTGCTTCCACGTTGATGGGCTCCATTGCTCAGGTGAGTCATGTGGGCCTCAGGTTTAATGTCCCCCTCCCAGCCTTCCTGGTCTACAGCCCATCTCTTTCTAGGGCTGGTTTCCTGAGCGCGGGGGCTGCTAGGACTTCGGACGCCAGGATTTCTCCTTCACACTTGGAAATGGGGAGGATAGTTCTGCACACTCTCCTGGGAGTTTCCTCTGGAGCCAGTGGCAGACCTCTTTTATTCTCCCTTGGCCAGAACTGTGCCATCTCTATTCTGGGACCAACCACAGGAAATAGAATTAACTTCAACAGAAGAAAAGAAAGGGTTTGAATCCGGATTGCTTGGTTAACTAGGAGCCACACTTGTCATTAGGGATGTTATTGAGTTAATATTTAGAATAATATTTTGAAGCACACTGATTCAATATACTAAATGAGAAGAGGAAAGAAGGATGGAAGGAAGGAAGGGAGGAAGGGAGGAAGGAAGAAAAGAAGGAAGTGAAGTCAGCTTCTTATAAAACCACCTGGGCTGCCTGGGGAGCATTATTCTCAATACAATTAGGATATGTCAAGGAGGAACAATAAAGAGACACTGGTAAATAAAAATTAAAAAGTAAATGTATGTATCTACCTATATGTTTATTTCTATCTCTGTGTGTGACGGGGTGTGTTAATTAAAAAAATAATACTAGGTACTCTTTAGTTGCTTTATTTTTTTTTGTTTTTGGTGGTGTGGGAGCTTCACAAGGAAAGAATAAAGCATTACCATCCCCAACTCCTATATGAGTATATGAGAACTAAAGGCCTTCTCTCTATTTCTTAAAGTCTGAAGTACTTGTACTGCTTTCCAAGAGGGGGAGGAAGAGGTGACAGTTTTTTGCTTCAGGCTCATTAAGGAGCATGATTATGTATTTTTCCAGAGCTGAGACTAGTGAGCTGAGGCAGCAGACCTGGCCTGCAGCGTGGGGTGGAGGACGCTGGTGGGTCTGGGAAGCCTGGAACATGCATCCGTTAGTAGATAGGGGGCTACTCAGATTTTCAATTTTTTCTTGTGTCAGCTTCGTACTGAGGAATGTGTCCACTTTATCTAGATTGCCAAGTTTATTGACATAACATTGTTCACATTATTTCCTTACCTCTCTCCTAATATTTGGAGACTATGTAGTGATGCCCAATCTTTTATCCTTGATATTGGTAAGTTGTGTCTCTTTCTTTTATTTTATTGATCATTCTAGTTAGAAATGCATCAATTTTATTGATCTTCTTAAAGATCCAGCTTTGCTTTCCTTAATTTTCTATTGTCCATTTTATATTTTGTTTAATTAAGAACTTATTTTTATTTTTTCCTACTTTATACATTCTTTGCAGTTAATCTGCTCTTTTTTCTAGATTCTTATGGTAGATAATTAATTTTAGATCTTTTACCATTTTTAATTTAAGCTAATTCTATGCAAATTCCTGAAGCAATTGCTTTAGCTATATCCCGCAAATGTTGGTGTGTTATATTTTCATTTTCGTTCAGTTCACATCTTTTAATTTTGTGGGATTTAGCTTTGATCTGTGGATTGTTTCAAAGTGTGTTGTTGAATTCCCAAGTATTTGGGGTATTTTTCAGACATTGGTCTTATATTTAATTGAGTTTTGTTGCTGTTATATGACATACTCTGTACTGTTTCATCACTTTTAAAGCTATTGCAACTTGTGTGTAGAATTCTGTGACCTGCAGAGCAGGGATAAGCCAACAACAGGCAAACAAATGAGATATCTATAGAACGATGCTGTGTTATAAATGATTATGCGCCTTATTTGATAGCATTTGGGATTTATCTCATGTCAAGAGAAGATTTGGAAAGATTTTAAATAGAGAATAACATAAGCAAATCTATAAAATTTTTAAATTAAATGAAAAATAAAAATAAAAAGAACAGTTGTAGTTAGTGCAAAATTTTGAGAACAAGATTGTTTTGAAAATTTGTAACAGTAATCATCATAACATATTAATAAAATGATATACAATAATCTTTAGATTGAAAAAGAGAAAGAAAACAAAACAAAATCTCCAGATTCCTTAAACACACAGGAGTTAGAGGCATCCACAGAAAACAAATTCTTCTCTTTGAAAATTAATAGTAAAATAAGCCCAGCATTTAAGATGAAAAGTGTTATGTCAAAATGAATTAAAAATCAAATGATACCTACCTAATAGCCTCATGTCATAGGCAGGGTGTTACTGCCCCCCTCCCCCTACATTTCCAGGTGCTGATCCCTGGAGATATCGTGCTCATAAATGTGTCACCTGGCAAAGGGATTTTGCACGTGTAATTAAGGTTTCTAATCAGTTGACCTTAACGTAGGGAAATTATCCTGAACTACTGGTCGAGCTAGAAGGTCATGACATAGGTGCTTAAAGGGAGAAGAGAAGGGTAGACGTGAAGCCAGGAATTCCAGGCCCTCAGAGGATTTGACTGCTGCCACCGACTTTGAACATGGATGGGGCTGTACGCCAAGGAGAGTGGGTGATCTCTAGCATGGAAAAAACCAAGCCCTCAGGCCACAGCAACAAGGAATGGGGGACCTCAGTCCCACAGCCACACAGAACTGGTGAGCACGGATGTGGACTCTCTCCCAGAGCTCCAGGTGAGAACCTAGCTGGCTTGCACCTGGATTTTTGCCTGGTGACTCTGGTGACTCTGGTGACCCTTGAGACATCTGGACTTCTGACCTGCAGAAATGTGAGACAGTAAACAGGTGTGGTTTAAGCCATCATTTTTGTGGTAAATGCTTGTGCAATCATAGAAAACTAACACATCTCACTGAGGTTAAACACTTACTGTTACTGGTTATCCAACTAATAAAACTGAGAAAGAACTCTGAGGGAAGAAAGAACAAATACACCTTCTCTACTGTGGGAAACAGAGTTTTTTTCTTCTCGGGCATTCTGCTGGCTGTGAGAGCGTCATTGGTGAGGAGGCTGCGAACGTCGGGGCTGGGGTAATACTGGCCCAGGGATGGTGTCTCGATCAAAGGGCTGTCTGCAGAGCAGCTAAAATGCCACACTAATCTACTTCACAGTTTCCAGGGTAAGATGGCCCTTCAACTTTGGGCACTAAAGAGAGAGGAAATCGTCTCCTCCCTCCCGGTCTTCAGGGATGTTCCCCTAAGGTGGGATATGAGTGGGGGGAGAAACCCATCAAACTGGAGAATGGATTGCAGCTCAGGATTAGGAAGCAAGTGGTATCTCAGTTTAAATGGAGTGGGAAAAATAAGGACAGAGGAAAGAGAGAAGAAATGGAGCCATGCTCATCAGGGAGAATTGTTCTTTTTGGGGGGGATTATAATTTTACTGGAAATACAAGATGATGGAATCAGTAACTGTCTTTTCTAACACAGACGACCTAGAGACGGGATGTATTTAACATGTCTGGTTTGTGAAGTGTGTGGCTGCCCTGTGCAGAATTCCAGTTTTATGTGGACACAAAACAGAGTTAAATGTTAAAGATTTCCAGGTAAGGAAAGTTAACAACCCTTCACAGAACCCTTTACAAGAATTAGGGCTTCTGATTTCATTCTTGGTTTCACTCTGTATCCAGAGTGGTCCTTCTCCCAACGTCTCTCATAAGATATAGTAGGAAGATGCTCGTGAGATTCAGAGTTTCTGTTTTTGTGGTTTTTTGGGGTGGCCTAGCATGCATTAAACTATTGATTTTTACTGAAGTTCATTTCATTACCTCAAGATTTCTCTTTTAGTCTCTATAAGAATTTCCAGCTGTTTTTCTTGTGAGTTTGATTTAATTTAATTGGTCATCAGTTTTTTGTTCTTTTTCCCCTTTGTGTTTAGCTTTTACTACCATCGTATTTATCAGGTATTTCCCCCATCTGGGGTCAAGCTGATGGCCATGGATATGAAGCCCGCACAAACTCCAAGATTGGCAGTATCATTGTTTTCCTGTAGGTTACGTTACTGAGTGTTTTAAGCAATTCGTTTGTCTGAAGTCCTCATTTCAAATACATGTGCTGTTAATCTGTCCATAATCTTGTCCAGTAGAAAGTACCTTAAATTTTAAAGCCTCATTCAGAGTCCATTAACTAAACGTTCATAATAGTTAGAGCTTTAAATGTACAAATTCTATGAAAAAGGCAGGCCCTGAAAAATAACAGTAATTCAGATAAAAGGCATATTCCTCCCAGGAATGAATGACTTAGTAAATTTTCATGTCTGTGTTTTAAAATATCTCAAATACCTACCCCTCCAAGAAGCCTTATCTGATACGACACTTCAGTCTCCTTGAGCAGACGAGCATTTGGGGCTTTAACCCTCTCGGACACTCACATTCTATTTTGTGTTAACGCTTTCTATAATTGCCTGATAACCCCCTGACTCATAGTTTTCTCACTATAGAGAAGGGATAATTTATTTTAATAACCTGTCTCTATCAACTGGTAAAGAGCCTAAATATAATATGACTTTGGACAACCCTTCTGGCTTGGAGTTCTCACCATCTGTTCATTTAAATATGCACAAGTAATTCATTGCATTCCAGGTATGTCTAGGTCTGGGGAAATACTGGCAATGCTTTAGGATTCTCAATCTTTTTTTGAACCAAACCCTGCATTCTAGACTCATGAATGAAAAGGTTGATTTGCACAGTCCTCTGGCTAGAATGAATCTCTATCCAACCCACCCCTGCTCCCTATTTAATGATAGTTTGTCATAATCAGTGGTCTTCTCTGTCCCCTCTTGTTTCGTGGGCAGACTCTTTGCAGCTACACTGCTTTGCTCATGGCGGACAGATACGTATCATTTAATCAGTAACGAAGATGCAGGTCCCTTCATTACGGTCTCTGACCTGTTAGAATTAACGCACTGTGTTACAAGACAGTGTAGCCTGAGTCAAAGCAATGGTCTCTGGAGTCAGGTATCTCGGGCTTTCTAACAGCTCAGACACATAGTTCCCCCAATGCATAATCGCTTAACCACTTTAGAGGATTGTTTTGCGTTTAAGTAACAGCTTCACTTTGGGTTGATTTCTGGCGATGCTGTGAGAGAAGAGTGAACGTCAGTTTTCTCCATATGAATATCTCACGATGGTTTGAGGACCATTTGTTGAGAAGACTGTCCTTTTCCAATTAAGTACCTTGCTACCTGTGTTGAAATCTCTTGAACCCGTGTGCGTTATAATATTTCTGGACCCTGTAGCCTGCTCCATTAATCTGTGTACCTGTCTTTATGCCAGTATTACAGTCATGACTGTTTAGCTTTACCACAAGTTTTGAAAACAGGTAATTTAAATCTTCCAATTTGTTACCCTTTTTCTAAGTTGCGTGGGCAGATTTAAGTCTTCTCCATGTAAATTTTGACTTGGGTTGTTTGTTTCCTTGTAAATTGCATTTCCATGTAAATTTTAGGTCTAGATGGTCTGCTTCTACAGCAACCTACTGGGATTTTGATTAGAATCATATTGAATGTATAGATTGATTCAAGGAGAATTGGTATCCTTGCGATGTGCAATCTTCCAACCCATTAATGTAATATACCTATTTATTGTTATAGGTCTTTTGAAACTTCTCTCATTAGTTTTAGTTTTTATATACAAGCCTTGACTATTTTTGTTGATTTTGTTCTCAAGTACGTCCTGATGTTTTTTTCTGCCATTGTAAATGGTGCTGCTTTAACTTCATTTTCCACTTGAAAGGTGTTTACATATAGAAATATGATTAAAAATGCTCAGCATTTTAATCATAGTTTTTAAATTCATTGTCGATAATTCCAACATTCTTGCTATATCCTGGTCTGATTTGGATGCTGGCTCTGCCTCTTCAAATCATATTTTATGCCTTTTAGTATGCTTTGCAATTTTTTTTGTGTGTAAGGGCAGACATCACGTGCTGGGCAAAAGGAACGGTGATAGACAGGTCTTCAGTGATGCAGTGGTAAGGTAAGTGGGGGCAGAAACACGCCACAGTCCTCCTGCAGGTCTCAGGTTTTTAGTGAGCCTGTGCCCAGTGCTCTGAACTTTACACGTTCTTCCCAGTTTTGGTTTTCATTTTTTCATGCCTGCAGGTGGTACAAGATGGCTGGATGGGGCTGGAGATGGGCACTTCCCTTACTCTAGGTTGACTGGGCTCTGATGAAACTGTTTCTCTTGAGGACGGGCCTTGTTAAGTAGAACACATGCTCTGGTGTAATCTAAAACTGGCTCCTGTCCCCTCCCCCGGCCAGCAGCCCAGGGGATTTTTCTCTGATCTTCATTGTGGGAACCCGATTGAGCTGCTGGAGGTCAAACTCTTGCCTGAGGGTCCCAGGTTTCTGCTCATGGACTCCTGTGCGTCTCTGCGTTTGCCTGTGTGTCTGTGCTTTGGGGGTCCATGGTCTGTCCTGTGACCTCACTTCTCTGACAGATCTAAGAAGAGTTGTTGGTTTTCAGTTTGTTGAGCTTTTCACTTTGTGAGCGTGGAGTGAGGACGTTCAGGCTCTTTACGTGCTCGACTGGGTTTCATTGACTCTTTTTTTTTTTTTTTTACTATTTGTTTTCTATTTTTGTTGTTTCTGCTTTCATATTTATTTTTCCCTTCTTTCTACTTACTTTGCACTTAAATTGCTCTTCTTTTTCTAGACTCTAAAAGTGGAAGCTTTGGTCACTGACTTGAGCGTTTTATCTTCCCTAACATAAGCATGTGAAGCTACAGTTTTCTTATAAGAGCTGCTTTAGCTGCATCTCGTACATTTAATTTGTACTTTGAAATTTACCATGTAATAAATTATTTCTAATGTTTCTTGTGGTTTCTTCTTTGACCCATGCATTATTTGGAATTGTATTGTTTAATTTCCAAATATTTGGGGAGGATTTTCAAATAGTTTTATTGATTTATAATTTAATTCTGTTGTGGTCAGAGATCATACACTATACAATTTCAATCCTTTAAATTTCTTGAAAGGTGTGTTGTGGTTATTTTTCTGTATTTTTATCTTGGTGAATGGTAATTGTTCACTTGAAAAGAATGTATATTCTTCTATTTTAGGGTGAAGTGAAAATAACTGAAAATTAGGCCAAGTTGGTTGATAGTATTATTCTATTATTCAAAATTTTCTATTTTCTTGGTTTTTTTTTTCTGTCTAACG
Source organism: Camelus bactrianus (assembly GCF_048773025.1). Lineage (NCBI taxonomy): Eukaryota > Metazoa > Chordata > Mammalia > Artiodactyla > Camelidae > Camelus > Camelus bactrianus. The sequence continues at coordinate 7,273,674 of NC_133541.1, forward strand.
TACCATGGTGGTTGAGATGTGCTGGTAAAATCTCCCACTGTGATTGTAGACTTGCTTTTTATCCTTTTATTTGTGTAATTTTCCCTTCATGTAAATGGAGGTTTTATAATATGTATATTCACATCCAGAAGAACTTTTAAGTCTTCTTGATTTGTTCACTCACCATTATTTAATGCTCCTCTTTTATCTTTGTCTTGCAAACTACCTTACCCAATCTTAATATATCTTTTGAAGCTTGTTATAATTAGTACTCACAGTGGTATATCTTTTTTCCATACTTTCACTGTGTTTTTATATTTATATATGTCTCGATGCTCAGTATATAGTTTTAGTGTCCTGCTTTTAAAAATAGCCTGACTTATTGTATCTGTTTTGAATTAGACTGTTTAGATACGTCTTCCTTTTTAAAGATAATTTAGACTGTTTATATAATTTTAATTTAATGTAATTTCTGCTATTTTGAGGTTTAACCTCTTTCTTGCCATTTATTTACTGTTTATGCCATCTGCGTATTGTTCCTTTTTCCTTCTTGTCTTTATGGGGATCAAGTGGTTAACTTTTGATGTTCTGTTTTATCTCCACTTTTGGCTTATTAGCTTTAACTCTCTTATTTTCTCTCTCTCTCTTCCCCCTGCCCTGGTGGCTATTCTTGGGTTTTAATATATAATTTTGACCTTTCATAGCATTACATAATTGTGTTACAGTGACTTAGTGGAGTGCAAGAACCTTGCAAAAGATACTTCCCTGTTCCCTTTCTGTCCTCTGTGCTAGTTTGTCCTACATACGTCAGGAACTCCATCACACATTGTTGTTATTTTTCCCCTAAATCAAATTTTCTCAAATTTTGACCCAAGAACCCTTGAAATCCCTAAAATTCTTTTGGGTTGTTCTTGAAGTTCAAACTGTTTCCAGAATAATCCTAAAACCTAAAATCCTAAAACCATTTTACTCTCGTCCTCTCAGGAGGAGATTTTGCATTTTCAGAGGCTATGTATGTTATTGTAACAGACTGAATACACAAAAGATACAAGAGTCTAGCTGTCTTCTCTTAATTCAGACATTAAAGAAATTTGCAAAAATATAAAACAGTCCACTCTACGTTTTAATGTTTTTTAAAACACAGTTTTATATCTTTAAAAAGATTTTTTAAACATGTATGGGATTCTTGTTATTTTCAAGTATATATATGGATATATATATATATATATTTCTCAATGTTAGTTTCTAATATGTTAAATATATTGGTAGGTATAATACACAAAAGCAAAAGCTCTTTGGTGTCCCCCATTTTTTTTTTAATGTAAAGGGGTCTTGAGACCAAAAAGTTTGAGAACCAATTCTTTAAACTTTAAAGTAAATGTTTAAAAGTCTGTCATGTTTCATTACATAACCATTACTTCCAGCTTTGCCTTCCTTCATGTACATATAAGTTTCTGTGCAGTGTCATTTTCCTTTAACCTGAAGAAATTCCTTTAACTTTTTTTCATATAGTTTCCTGCAATGGATTGTCTTTGTGTTTGCCTAAAAATGTCTTTATTTTACTTTCATCTTTAAAAAGCTGTATGTGGAATGCTAGGTTGATAATTGTTCTTGGACATAAATTGGTGGTGGACACTGTAATGCTTCCCTATTCTTCATCCAGAAGGACTAATTACCCCAGCTTTCTGGGGATGGATATTTAAAAAGGTCAAAGTCAGCAGCATATTAAGAAAATAAAGCAGTTGGAATGAGGAATGAAAAATAGCATTTCACCCTTCTTTAATTTAATGTGATAAACTTGCCCTTTTTACCAATTCATGTTCCATCTGCAGAAACTGAATATTTCAAGTTGAGTTCTCCTATAAAGTTTATATTTTTGCCCTGACCTCAAATCTTTAAAACCTCTGTTTTCAGTAACCTAAGCCATCAACACCTGACTAATGGAATTTTTAGTTAAATTTTAAGTCCTAACTCATGTTAATGGTATTGTATGTTTTTGAGAAAAATATAAAGAAGCAATTGAGTGACCTTTTACATTTCTCCCCCCTGGTTTTTATGTTGCTAATAGTAACATCAAGAAGCCTTACTAGAAAATTACAGTTCTTTATAGAATGTCATGTAGTGATGATGTATTTTACTTGGTGTTCGAACATAGGTGTTTTATTAACAATTTTAAAAGGGACCAGTCTTTTTCCCTTTGAAATTGACAGCCCATTTCAATAACAAATGCAAAGCCCAGAACTTACAGAAGAAAAAACACAAATTCAGTCATTTGAAGAGAACACATGAGACCCATCCAATGACCCCAAACATCAAACAAAATTGTGACATATGTTTATAAAATGTCATTGAAAAATAAAGTCGTGTTTACCAGAAAGTGTGCACTGTTGAAGACTCTCTTCTTCGGAGGAAGCAGTGCCTTGAAGGAGAAGTGGAAAACCACCGTGAAGACAAAAATCGATTTCAGCGGATTTCCGTTCTCTCTCAGCTCTGTGCCCATGATTTGATAACTGTCCTAGTGACACCGGTGTTCTCAGGAGGGCTGCAGCATGGACTAATGCAGGTTCTACTCTCTGTACCCTGCTGTCTTCGCAGACGTGATCTGCTGAGAGTACACGCATGCACGAGCCTGCAGGGATCTCACCACCCAGGCACCTGCATCTTCTCAGACCCCCGCCAGCACCCCAGGCTTTCTCCCTGCCCTTATCCAAACTCTGCTCGGTTTTCAGTGCCCAACCTAAGGAGCTCAGCCTCCATGAAGCCATCCCATAGACTCAGATGGACTCAGTGCTCTTTTCTCTATGGTGCAGCACAAGGTCACTTTGACCTCAGTGCAGCCTGGGTTGGTTGCTGACTTGTCTATGCTCCTCCTGAGCTGTGCGAATGGGGTGCTTTCAGGCACCACTAGCACATGGGGCAGGGAGAACATGGGTTTTGCTGGGGGAATTTAGGAGCCAAAACATAGCAGAACACACGAATGCCTTTCTCAGTCTGTTGGGCTCCTACAGCAAAAACACCATTGACTGGGTCAATTATAAACAACAGCAATTTATCTCTCACAGTGCTAGGGCCTGGGGAGCCCAAGGTCAAGGTGCTGGCCGACTCAGTGTCTGGTGAGAGCCCCCCTCCTGGTTCACAGGTGGCCGACTTCTTGCCGTGTCCTCACGTGGCGAGGGATCTCTCTGGGGCCTCTTTTAGCAGGGCACTAACCCCATTCACACGTGCTCCATCCTCATGACCTAATCACCTCCCAGAATCGCCAGCTCCAAGCACCATCATATTAACCAGAGCGGTTAGCATTTCTACATGTGAATTTTGGGGAAAAGCAAACACTGTCTATAGGAACCCCTAAAATCTCACTATTCCACCCCTTAGTCTCCACACTCCAGAGCCAACCTGCCGGTGTACAGCATCCCTGCTCCTCTGATGCTCTACGTATTTATGGGGTCAGGAAGCAGGGAACACCTGTGTGACTGTCACCGATGGGTGCTCCCTGGTTTGACAGGTGGTCTTGCTGGGAAGGACGAACAGCAGCAGGCATCAGCTGACTCTTCCAAGCGTCCCTCTGCTACGCTAGAGCAGAGGACGCTGCTTTTAGGGCCACTCGGTTTTGTCGGTCAGCAGGAAACTGTAAGGAAGGGCCGTGTCTTGTTGATTTTGCTATCCTGAGTTCTAGCACATAGATGGTTGGATAAGCTTCAGACCTAAAATGTGATTAACATATGGCTGATGTGGACAGAAGAACTGCATACTCAAATCAGGGCATGTCTGGAAGTCTGTAACAAATGTGGGGCACTCAGCCTTCATTAGAATATTCCACGGACATTCCTTTTGGGTTTGTACCAGATATCAGTGATTGAATAACAATCCAACAGGTGTGTCTCAGCCTACCACTGAAGGGTTGAAACTCCACCACCAGCCATCTCTTTGTGCTTCAGCCATGGGGTCCTGCCAATATTGTTACTGAGTTCAAGCTCGTACTGCTCACCACATGACAGGCCAATAAATTGAGAGACGAGTTGCTGGGGCATGGAATAGCGACTTTATTCTGAAAGCCAGCGGACCAAGAAGATGGTGGACTAGAGTCCCAAAGAAACACCTTGCCTAAATTAGAATTTAACTTCTTTTATACTAAAAGAGGAGGAAGTAAGTCAAACATTTCCTGTTGCTGTTCAGCCTCCAGTGAGGATGTGTTAATTTCAGTCATTCATGGGTGGGCCTGGTCAGGATGTTTCCTATGAGCGAAGCAAAGGTATTTTAGCTTAATGCTCATTACCTGGGAGGCAGGGTTCCCAGAGATGGGCCATTATGTATAACTGAAGCTTTAGTACTTAACTTGCAGCAAAAGCAATAGAATACAAGGATTAGGTAAAAGGAACAGACCCAGCATGGGGTCCGATTTGTTCTTCCCTACTGCGGCATCTCCTCTGGTGCTCACCTGACCGCTCTGCTTGCCCACTCTTGCTTCAAACGCCATTTTTTGACTCTTATTTTTGTTGTTGTTTCTGAATGCATTCCCAAGAATATCAGAAAAGAGTTTCTCTATCTGTTTTACCATATAATCCTTCAATGCAGCTACACTTTTAAGACTCATAAAAAAGAAAGCTCCACTTCCAGTTGTCAGACGAGTTATAGGCCCTGCTCCAAGTCTGGCAGGAAACACTATGTTAGCGTTTGCAGCACAAGAAGAGGAACACAAGTAGGATGTGTTTGCTGTCGTCACTGCTGTTACTCAGTCGTGCAGCTGAGGAATGACTGGGGGTTCATTGCCCTACTTTATAATCCATGAACTAGAAGGCAAATATATAACAAATTGTGTTAAAGAAGAAAGTGGTACCAGGTAGAGCTTTGTTTGAAAGATTTGTCTAGAGAGAGAATGCTGTGATTTCAAATTCCAATCAGTGCAGGATGACCAGAGCCAGAAGACACCCTTAGGAGAATTTGGTTTTCCCATCCCTGAAGAGTGGACATTGCTTCCCAGTTCCTGATGTTCAGCAGTTTAGATTTCTACCATTTCAGGAACTGAGTGAGAATAATTCCTCAATTTTTCTGTCTTTGTTTACCTATTTCTTTGATGCTAGATTATTTTATACTTCTGGACTTCAGAGCCTCACATGGCTCTCCCTCCTTTGATAATCCTCCTTATTAGAAATGCATCTTCATTAGCAAGCAGCTGTGCCAAACAATTTTGCTGTTTTAATTTTTCATGTAATATTATGCATAAGAGCTCAGTTGAATGCCATTCACCTAGTTCATTGCCGTAAGGATTAGATAACACATCTCAAGCGTAGGATGCTAAACCTAAGAAAATCTAATCCCATAGGGGAAAATTGACCCTTATATTTCCGTGGACCTTCTCTATAAATTCTCTCCTTCAAGTGTAACTCACTGATTACTAAATTGTAAAATTAGCTCTCACTGCGCCTTTGATGTCACTTCAAAGCCATTTTTCCGAAAGAACTCAATATTGTCAGTTCACAACCTCAGAATCAGAAAACTTGGGAACACATTGAAATCTGCAAGTCACTTTGTCCAAGTCCCAGAAATTGCTGAGTAATAAAGATGTTTTGTAGTTGCCACACATCAGAAAAGAACACATGTCTTTTTCATAAGTAACACATATTAGTTCTATCAGAATTATCCTCATCGTCACATATTGTCCTAATTCACTCCTGATGGGGCACAAAATATTTTAAGGTTTCAGGTCTTGGTTTATAGAGAATCAGTCAGAATAAACAATGTTTTGCTGCAGTAACAAGTAATCCCCAAATCTCAGCGACTAAAGACGGCAAAGTTCTATTTCTCATTCGCACCACTTGTCCAATGTGGGTTGACAGGGACACTTTGCCTTTGTAGTTATTTGAGTTTCTGGTGGACAAAAGTTTCATCTCAGTGCATGTTTTGCAGTTACCACAGGAGATAAAAGGGAATATGGCAAATCTTGCTTTGGATCCCAAAGCTTCCAACCTGTAGGAATGCATTTAACTTCCACTCACTTGTCAATGGCCAAAGCAACTTACCTGCTACCCTCACTTCTCAAAGAGGAGAGAAGCCGAGCCTTGCCATGTTCTGGGGAGAAGAAGTCACGATGCATATGTGTATATATACTCCATCCTCCTGTAAGTGGAATTCCCCTGTCTTGTTTTTTTCTGCTGATAATGCCTATTTTATTTTTGAGGGAGTTATTAAGTTTATTATTTGTTAAATTAAAATGACCCAGGAATCCCACTCCTGGGCTTGTATCCAGAAGGAAATCTACTTCAGGATGACACCTGCACCCCAATGTTCATAGCATCACTATTTACAATAGCCAAAACATGGAAACAGCCTAAATGTCCATCAACAGGTGACTGGATAAAGAGGATGTGGTATATTTATACAATGGAATACTACTCAGCCATAAAAACCGACAACATAATGCCATTTGCAGCAACATGGATGCTCCTGGAGAATGTCATTCTAAGTGAAGTAAGCCAGAAAGAGAAAGAAAAATACCATATGAGATCGCTCATATGTGGAATCTAAAAAACAAAAACAAAAAAACAAACAAAAACAAAGCGTAAATACAGGACAGAAATAGACTCACAGACAGAATACAGACTTGTGGTTACCAGAGGGGTGTAGGGTGGTAAGGGATAGACTGGGATTTCAAAATTGTAGAATAGATAAACAAGATTACACTGTATAGCACAGGGAAATATACACAAAATGTTATGATAACTCACAGAGAAAAAAATGTGACAATGAGTGTGTATATGTCCATGAATGACTGAAAAATTGTGCTGAACACTGGAATTTGACACAACATTGTAAAATGATTATAAATCAATAAAAAATGTTTAAAAAATGGAGGTACTGGGGATTGAACCCAGACATTGTGCATGCTAAGCATGTGTTCTACCACTGAGCTATACCCTCCCACCTCTTGCCTTATTTTAAAAAATCAGTTTGGGGACTAATTTCAAAGGAGAAGAAAATCTTTTGGAACAATTGCTTGCCATTCGGTAACTACCTCACATTAGGTCAGGGATTCATAATTCTGGTGGGGCTCTGTGGTAACCTGGGAAGCTTTAAAAAAATATTCCAGTGTCCAGGGCCAGACAAACAAGGAGATGGAAATCTTCAGGGGTGAGACCCAGGCATGGGAACACTTTATCCCAGTATGGATTTTCTGTTTAAGGTAAAGAACACAGATTCTCCGTGGTATCTACACAGGGACCAAAGTACAAAAGCAACAGGTCACTTTAATTGTCACAGGCAAGAGGGAGGGTGATCTCCATAGTAACCAAGCCGCGAGCTCTGTGGCTTCAAGGGCAGTTCAGTTGAGGGCTTCTTGCTTATATGCATTTCTGCCCCAAATAAAATGCTAGCTATCTTCCTCAATTGGTTAACAAGAAAGCTGTACTTCTGAAAAGACTATTTTCCTAGAATGTTATTTAGACTCTTGCAAAAAAACAAAAAACAAAAAAATCTGAAACCAATTAGACAAAGGAGGGTCATCTTGCAGAAAGCCCCTCAGTGGGTCCTTGGCTCCCAGGGACCACATTTGAAACAAATGTTCCAAAATGAAAACAGAAAATTTCAAGATTTTTCAAACTGATCAAATGCTATGGTTGTGTCTTCTCAGCAGACATAGGCATATTTAAAAAAAATGCAGGGCAGAGCTGCTGTCTGGTCTTGACAGAAGAAGCAGGCTTGCCGACCTCAATTATCGTCTGGCCATGTCCATACCTCTAACAGGTGAGTGGGTGCCCAGGCCCAGCCAGAAGCAGGCATGTTGGCATTTGTTTGCACATCGATCGAGAGACAAGGTCAATCATGAGGAACAGCCGTCTCTAGAAACTCCAGGGAGTGACAACGTCACTGGAATGGGGATCTGTGGCGGCAGCAGAGAAGGGAGCGGGGCAGAGGCTGCCAGGGAAGCTGCAGGAGAGCGGGGTCAGCAGCCCAGGGGTGAACTTCACGCTCAGGTGGGTGCTTCCTGAGCCTGACAGCGAGCTGGGGAGTCCTCGTGACACCTCACCCAGACCCAGCCTCTGTCACTTTGGGCACTTTCCTCTCGTGCCAATCCTACTCAGCTGTTACGCTCTCCTAAGTCTCTTCCTTCTAAACCTCCCTCCCAGCGACCTCTGATGCCCGTTGCTATGGGATGTTCTCTTTGACATCGATTGGTAAATCAGTAATGCCGCTTCTCTGATCAGAAACCTGCGCTGGCTCCCTTCTGCCTGTTACAAGAAAAAGCACCTCTTCCTTCTCCCAGGCCGAGCCAGAGGATAGGCTGCTCCCTTAGGAAGATGTCGGTTAGCCTGGCACTTGGATCTGGAAACTTCATCCAGGTTTCCTGCAGATGGGGTGGGGCCACGGCTCGTAAATGGCTCTGTGTTATCCTGCTCTTTACTTCTGCTCAGACTGAAGAGGATGGTTGAATAGCATGAGAGAAAGGAAAAAACCTGACTTACTCAGTAATCTGAAAAAAGAATCCACTGCTATAAACACAGCCCGAAAGATAGTAGAAGAAGTCAGAAAATAATTTCTTCTTAGATTCTACTAGCTTTGAGGATTGTTTTGACAGGTGTGAGTGTGTGTTTGTGTGTTTGTGTGAAAGAGAGAGAGAGAGAGAGAGGGAGAGAGAATCTAATTCATCACTCACCGTCTGAGTGCTCAGGAATAAACAAGGACACAGTCGGATGGGGGCAGAGATGAGGGACTATGACCCCTGACAGGGCTGGACGGGATTGTACCTGGCTGCCCTGGGCTCTGTCCCTGAAGTTGGAGCAAAAAAACCCTTCCTGGAACATTCTTGACTCCTGGGATGCTAAAGGCCATTCTAGAGTCAGACTTGGACATGCTCTTCTGGGAGAGGGGATGGATTACAGGGCAAATCCACCCAAATCGAGACAAATATCTTAGGTCCTAGGTTCAATCCCCAGTACCTTCAATAAAAACAAAACAAAACAAATAATCTGCAACCAGACAGAAAGAACTCTTCCAAATTAGATGAAAAGACAAAACTATAGTTAGAATAAAAGGGCAAACCACACAAATAGGAAATACTTAAAAGATGAAATTTTAATGGTGCTATTTAAAATTTATCAGATTAGAGAACTTTATAAAAAACATGGGAGCAGCATTGGCAGGAGACGATGAAATTGGCACCTCCATTTTGTGGACGGGAGTTTAAATGACAGGGACTTCACGTGGGGCTCTTACATCTCTTGTTGTGTGCCTGTCTTCTCACCCAGAAAAGCTGGCCAGGCGCTCTGAGATATAGAAGAAAAGAGATGTTGTTTATCCTGTAGGGAATTATCCTATCTGTCCACAGTAAAAAAATCGGTTGAGTAAATTACTGGATTGGATGTCATCACAGTGAGTGGTAACTCAATCATATCTACCATATCTATCTATCTATCCCTGTCTAGCCAGCCATCCAAGCACATCAGGGATGTGGTTAGCCCTCCACCCCATACCCGGAGCTCCTGGTGCCATGGGGGTGTTGTTCTGTGGACTAACGAGGGAGCATCTGGTTGGTCCCTCTCTATTTGGTGCCTTGGCATGCAAACGCCCAGAGCTGTGGGGCCAGAGCTTTGGGAGCTGCACCCCAAAGAGCTAGCACTAAGTTTCCACCTGGCTGGCTAGTTGGTAATTCAGAGTCTACACTAAGTGGAGTTACAGAAAATAAAGGTAGGGTTGGCACATAGGAATCTGTGGACTGAGATTCAGAGTGGCTCTCACAGAGCGGGGGCATCACCTGGATGGTGGGATGTGGCCATTCGGAACATGCTGCATCTGTAACTGCAGGAGCAGCCCAAGCTGGCCTTATCCTGTTTCTGACCAGATACTGGGTTGTTTTTAGAGACAATGGAGTGAAACCATAAGTCATGGAACAAAAGCAGGTACAGAGGGAAAAGATTTTGACCTCAAATAACACCTGGAACTGAGGTTTCTCCTCCTTCATGGAACCAAAGGACCAGGAAGTGACTGGAACTTGAACACCAGAGCCCTTTCAGAAGTGAGGGGTCCTTTGTCCACGAAGATCCGGTGCTGAAGCCCCTTTACTATATGTCACCAGAAGTGGCCAAATTCCAGTATATTCAGAGAAAGCTCTAATTTGAAAACAGACACACACCCCAATGTTCATAGCAGCACTATTTACAATACCCAAGACATGGAAGCCACCTAAACGTCCATCCACAGATGACTGGATAAAGAAGATGTGGTGTATGTACACAGTGGAATTCCACCCGGCCATGAAAAGGAATGAAATAACGCCATTTGCAGCAACATGGATGGACCTAGAGATGATCATACTAACTGAAGTAAGTCAGTCAAAGACAAATATATGATATCACTTATATGTGGAATCTAAAAAAAATGACACAAATGAACATATTAACAAAACAGGAAGAGACTCACAGACATAGAAAACAAACTTACGGTTACTGGGGGTGTAGGGAGAGGGAGGGATAAATCAGAAGTTTGGGGTTGGTAGATAAAACTACTTTGTACAGAACAGATAAACAACAATGTCCTACTATATAGCTCAGGGAAATACATTCAATGGCTTGTTACCCTGTAATGAAAAAGAATATGTATATCAATGTATGACCGCATCCCTATGCTGTACACCAGAAACGAATACAACATTGTAGATCAACTATACTTCAATTAAAGCAAAAAAGTAGCCAAAATCCAAAGTCCTGTGGTGGAAACCTACCCTACCAGCACATCCGTATACCAACCCTCCTCCCCTAACTCCTGAAAGTTAGACTGAACCTCAGATCAGGGGGAGACGGATCTGAGCCCTCCCTCCTATTTCCTTGCTGGCCAACCTCAAAATAAAGCATTTTCTTTTTCTGAAAAGCCAATGCCATAGTGTTGGCTTCCGTGTTCCTGGGGCCGTGAGCGCCTGGCTCGGGAACACATCTGTAAGAAAAAGGACTTCTAGGTGTCACTCTGGTTACACCAGCAGTTTCTGGAACAGCCATTGATGTTGCTGTGAAGGAGCATCTTCTGTTTTCCTCAGCACAATTCTGAAACAGCATACCCCTCAACTTACAAGCCATTTTCACCAAATAGCTGCTGTTCACGCTTTTAATCATGTTTGATATTTTGAGCCCCATTCTCACTGTGTTTCAAGTGATTCCTAAACTCATCACCAGAGCCTATGCCTTTTGGGGATAATAGGAGCTATTTCAACGGATAGATTATTGTTAACCGTGTACTTGGCAACGGCCGAACCGCTTTGCTAAGAACAATTCAGAGTAGAGGGAGAAGGGGGAGTCGCTCTGAGTCAAGGCAGGACTAATCTAACATTATCCATCTAGCAGGGTTGCTTTAAGCGGACGAACCAACAGCAAAAACGCACGTTAACTATGAAGAGTTAGCTTAGTTTGGTTTCAGGATGTTAATATCTGGTTCTGTTGGCAAGATTCTACAACCCCAATTTATGCCAAATTCTTCTGTATTAGTGAAAAACCATAAAATAAACAAAATGTAAAAAGATTTCATAGCTGAAATGTATTACAACTGGGTTGAAAATATATGAAAAAATGGCCAATTAAATCACTGGAACAATCCGGATATGAAAGAGGCAAGAAAAAAAAGGATCATTTGTACAAAAAATTCAGTGATGATTATGTAAGGGCTATTACATAATGGACATCACCTTATAATGCAGAGAGCTCGCATGCATGACCTCAGGTTCACCTTGGCGTTGGGTTTTCAACCTTAAAATAGAACTACATGAGAACTATCAATTTTCAGATATAAAAATATGTTTATTTAATGCTCAGCATGATTTCTAGATTTTCCAGCATTGGTGATAAAATTAAATAACACTTATTTCCAAGTTACCAGAGGAGAACCGTTAGAAATTTGGGTTTGAAAATCTGAAGAAATGCTTCTTCTCCAACATGAAAGTTTTTCAGAGGCACAGGATGTTAAAAGTTAGGACCCTCTGCCCAAATAAGCGGCAAAACTTTCTAATCATTTAAGGGGAAAACACTTCACTTCACAAATAATGCCTCTCGGATACAAGGCAGTGAGTCTTCTATTCTCATGCCATCTTTTTCTGAGGAGCATGAAACCAGATAACATGTTTTCATTAATCCTCACAGCTTCTGTGAGAGAATTTTGAGAAGCGTTGTCATCCTTTGTTGGCTGAGGGAACAAGAGGAACCAAGGTCACATAATATCTTGTGCCACGAATGCTGAAATTGTGGGAAAGCAGAGGGCGATAGAAACAAAACAAGTCCACCGCATAGCTCCCTTCTACCCTTACCTTCACTTAGAAAAGTTCTAATAGCTTATTCATACTAAAGTGTAATTGAATGATAAAAGGACTTCTGACCTGTCTCTACAGCAGTATGTTCCGAGTAGTAGAAACCAAGAACTCTAATCTCCTAATTTTTAAAAGGTAAACACAATTATTCAGAAGGTACAGGAAGCCATTGGAAAAAGATGGTTAAACTCCATCAATTTTTCTTGAAGGTAATTCAAGGGAAATTTTCTGGTTACTCAAAAATATTATTTGAATAAAAAATACTATGACACTTGGTAATGTAAAAATGGATACACCATTTATAGGTAAAATATAAGGACTCACATATGGATTTCAGTTTTCCTGAAACTCTGTCACTGCCCCCAGATCTCGGTTTCCCATGCCTCTCTCATCTGCCCTGAGGAGTGGTCACGGGGAAGAGTCTGAGAAACACTGTGGTCAGACAGACAGATCTTGCTCTTGCTGAGACTGACCAGAAGTGGGAAAGTGTTGATTTTTTTAAACAGGTGGGACAAGAGATGAGGCTCTGGGTGGCATGTAGCCACTCCACATTGTCAGCTGTCAACAGACCACTTGGGGGAACATGAAAATACGCGAGTCGCCCCCACCCCACAGTGACTGTGCCATAGAAGTGCCAAGGGCAGGAGGCATCCTTGCCTCCGAGCCATCAAGACCAGCAGGCGCACTCTCAGAAGCGCTAGGTCTTAGGGTCCAGGATGTCGTATGGCTCATACACGCTTAACAACAGCTCTGCTGCAGGGAAACAGGTGTTTGAAGGAGAATCTTTGCTTAATGAAGACAGCTTAGAAAGCTTATGTTGTTACAAGATAAGCATCCATTGTCTCTTTGTTCAAATGGAGAACAGATACCTTAGACAAAATAGCTAAAAAAAATGAGAAAAAAAAAAAAACCCACCAGGGAACAATCAATGGTTTAATTGCAGTGAGTGTCTGCCACAAACGGGAGGTGAGTGCTGCGGGGGTCAGGACGAAGCCGAGCTTGCTCTCATGATCTCCTCCTCCTGTGCTGACTGGCGGGCAGGACCCAGGTCCTTGGCTGTGTGACGGGTGCAATTGAACACGGCCCCACGTTCAGAGGGTTCCCGCATTGGTTTAAGGTTCTGCCATCACTACCTTGAAAATTTTAATCATTTTTTGGGGGGAGATTATAGCTCAGTGGTAGAGTGCATGCTTAGCACGCATGAGGCTCTGGATTCAATCCCCAGTACCTGCATTAAAATAAATAAATAAACTTAATTACCCCCCAAACAAACAAAAACAATCAATAAATTTTTAAAATTAATCATTTTTGAACGAGGGACCCCAACTTCCATTGTGCACCTGACCCCACAAAGTATGAAGTTGATCCTGCTGGTGGGAAAGTGATTGATAGAAAAACAGAAGGTCTGAAAAGCGAAGGCAGACCGAGCTTTTCACGGCTGGTTTTTGCAGCGCTGCAGCTGGGAGTCCATGGGTCTCCTTTATCCCTCACTCCTGCTTCTTGGAGCCCTAATCATCTGTGCGGAAGCCCCAGCTGGTGAAGGGCATTCTGCTCCTTAGGCGGCATTCGGGCAGCAAGTTCCTGAAAGCTGATGGTTTAGCACACAATCTCTAAATGCATGCAGCACTGCATTTGTTTAAAACATACTTAGCGTTAAGTCTGCTGCTGTGGTCTAGGGGCAGGAAGCTGGCTGTCATGGGAACGTGGCTGCCTAGAGAGGAAATGCAAGCATGACTCTTCCCTGCTCAGAGCCCAGCAGCAGTGCTCCACGTGGTTTTTTCATCACTCTCCAAAGAAGGTGAACATTCAGGTAATGCTTGGATACTGCAGTCTGCTAGTAACGCTGCAAAGGTCTCATCGCCCATCAGCTTACGTGGCCACTTCCTGTGTCAGATTCACAGAGAAGAGTGAGGGGTGAGAGCCCCCCCCGCCCAGCCCCAGATCTGAGCATCAGCTGTGTGGGGGGAGGTGAGGCTGTCAGGCAGTGGTGTACAAGCCCCCTCCCCTTTCATCCTCAGCCCCGGTGCTGGGAAACGTGGAAAACTGAAGGATGAACGGGGCTCAGTGAAGCTGAAATCAAAAACTGTATTTTGCCAAGTCCCATTGCTGATTTTAGTCATGAATTTTGTCTCCACAGCAGCCTGTTTTACTTAGCTACAGCTGGGGATAGAGGAGAGTGGCGGAGCAGGGATACATGAATTGTTGGTGGCTTGTGACCTGCGAGGAGATGAGCTGGAGTCAGGAAACCGGGAAGCTCCCCCTTCTCCCGGGATACCTGCTGCGAGAAGACCCTGCCCAGGGGAGGCGGGCGTCAGTAGGTGCAGGGTACCACGGCGTGAGAGCTCCATCCCGCACGGAGCAAAGATGCAGGTGAAGGCGAAGGGGGGAGAAAAACAGCAGCAAAACTCAGAAAGGATTCAGTAACCTGCCAGCATAATTGTTCCGGCAGCAGCTTAAACATAGAGTCCTGGTGTCCCCTAGGGACAGGAAATCTCATCTTCCAGAGAGGAATTTACGAAGGGTGTCACAAAATCTGCCAGGTCAGAGTTAACAAAGCTGGGAAGGGACATTATAATACATTTTGAGGGTAAGTGTTTCAACAGATGATGCGGGATCCCATTTCCTATGGCCGAAAAAGTGAAGGAAAACTAATGACCATGAACGTTTTCTTTTACTATAGAAAAACATAACACTTAAAGTGTTTTAAAATAAAGAGTTATTATTCAAATTGGTCTTTCATACCTCGTAGGCAAAAACAGGAAATGTGTTCTCTTGCATAAAAGTGATGAAAACCACAGAGAAGAGCGAGAATGTAGTAAGTCGACAACCATCCGTGGAGCGTGAGGAATGGGAGCCTTGAAACGAGACCCTGGGAGTACCAGGGGGCTGGGAGAGCCAACTTCAGGACATAAGAGGCTGTGAAAGGGGGACCCACTAAAATACTCCCATGGCTGGATTTTGCAGCAAGTTCCTTATTTGGAACATCCCTGATATTGAAATATTTTCTTTCTTCTTCTTCTTTCTTAATTGAAGTCCCGTCAGTTACAATGGCCCATGAGGGATTTGTGTGGCCGTGGTCCTGCTCACTGTGACACGAACTGTAATGAGCACAGACAGTTTCCTAATGAGTCTGATCACTAAAGGAGACTCATGTTGATTCTCAGTTGCACATTCTCAGAGTCCACTTCCTGGCACCTGTCCATCCACGCGGAGCTGAGAAGAGTTGAGCTCCCAGTCCACAGTGCTGTGCCGTCTGCATTTAGCTGGGATTCTATAGCCACTGAGAGCAGTTGGCATGTGCAAGAGGAACTTTGCCCTGAACTTTGAGGCAGATGGGCCCTAACTGTAACTCCAGGGCGCTGAGAACACCTGTCTTTCCCAGAGGCTCAAAGGTATGCCTGGTTTAGTGAGGTCTTTGACACTCTCTGAAGATTCATCTTATTTTTCTGATGGACTAACCACAAATGCCAGAGAACACATGGTGCCTCAGGAAGTAGCCTTGCATTGTGTGGCCTGATCGCATACCAGTGAGGCACGGGAGCAAAGATGAGGGCCGTATCTTGCTAATGACAGTCCTTAGAGATGAATTAAGACTTTCACGCTTCAGGGAAGATGTTACGGGTTGAACTGTGTTCCCATCAGAAACATATATCCCAGTATCTCAGAAAGTGACCTTATTTGGAGGGAGGGACTTTACGGATGTAACCGAGTTAAAATGAGGTCGTTAGGGTGGACCCCAATCCAGCATGACTGTTGTTCTCGTAAAAAGAGGGAATCTGCACACAGAGACAAACTCACAGAGGGAAGACTCTGGGAAGAGATGCAGGAAGGAGGCAGTCTTTTACAAACTAAGGAGAGACGCCTGGAACAGATCCTTCCTCAGAGTCGTCAGAAGGAACCAGCCTTGCCAGCACCTTGGTTTCAGACTCGCAGCCTCCAGCACAGTGAGACAGTGAGTGCCTGTTGTGTGAGCGCTCAGTCTGGGGTACTTTTTATAGTGGCCCCAGCAGACTGATGCAGAAGGAGGACAATTTATCGAGAACTTGGAGAACTTGGGCCTGAAAGGAACCAGCTTGTCTCCAACAGGTGGGATTTTAGCTCTGGTTTACCCAATAAGAGAATGTATTTTTTTAGTATAAAAACTGTCCTTTTGTTGCTTCCCAAGGCTGTATCTCTACTTTGCCCATTGTTTTGATTTTTTAAAAAAGCAGGCTAGGCTCTCAGATGTATGGATTCCCCCAAACAGAAAGGTAGGGGGTCTGTGTTCAGAAACATTATGAATTGACTTCTTGGCACCAATCTCTCAAATGATGAAAATGTCTAGTGAAACTACAATTTGAAGAATCAATGATCACTCGAGTTGTTTACATCATCTATTTTTGTTAGCTTTCCTCTTTCTCTCTCATGTTTATCCTTTAATTCGGCTTCCTTAGCAATGGGTAAATAATTGTTCAACATAGGGCCCTGTGGAGAGGAGTACGGTGTTTATTCCGACGGAGTCTGCAGATGTGGAACACGATAATTGAACATTGTTAGTGGTTATTTATTAAAGAACATGCCTTTAATTTAGAGGCTTTTGATTACGACAGCTCACTTAGCAAAGTGTCACAGAGCTTAACTCATTCGCCTTATTTAGAAAGAAAATCCAAAATGTCTAAGTTGGTTAAGCCTCGATTTAAAAGTCTAGACAAAAACATCAGTAGGAGAAAGCAAAACGCAAAGCATCCAGTTCGTTTACCTGACAAATGCTAACTTGGTCTTTACTCAACGCCCAGAGTTTAAGGGAAATTTCCCAAAGGCAGCCGGCTGCGTTATTCGGAAGTTCTAATTTTTATGTTGTTCTTTCTTACATTGAGGGAAACTCTGCCTCTCCGAAATGTCGTGTAGTTCTTGTGGCTCACCCCTTGTCACTTCCTGTGAGACGGGCTGGGCCCTGGGCCCTGGGCCCTTTGCTCAGGCTGGGACCTGGGACCCTGGGCTGCAGTGTGTGCACTGGGGCCCAACGACAGAACACGAAGAAGCTAGCAAGGACTGTGCACAACTGTGTGCATGCCAAGTGGGGGCAAGCTATGAGCAATGAGACGCAAAAAGACCAGAAACCCAGCTGCCGCTTCACAGGTGTCGGGAGCAGAAGCGGGGCCCTGTGTGCGGTCCCTGCACACAGCAGCCCCGAGGCGATGGGCAGACCGCCTTAGACACCCTCCTGCCAGACCCCTGGACGCGCCCACCCTCACCCCTTTTAAGGGACCAGCTCTCCCCTCTCAGAGCGAGCAAGGGAACCTGTCGCCTGTTTTCGCCCCCTCGTGCTGCAGCACGAGTCCCAGTAAAGCCTTGCCTGTGTTTCTCAACCGGCCTCTTCTCCGTTTCTATTGCTTAAGGAGGCCGAGAGCCCCGGGGGGGCGATATGCGTGTATGGTACATATCATACGTGTCACGGAGAGCCTCATTTCATGCCACCACCTGCTGGAAACTTGGAGTCAGCAGGCCTCCTCCACGTCTGCTCCTCAGCCCAGACGAGCTGCGCCCCATGACCTCTCCCCCGTGGCAGCGCTCTCCGGGCCGCCAGGGCCGCCTGCTGGGAACACTTCTCAGAGTGTGTCCCTCGGCAGGGCAGGGCCCAGGCGCAGGATGCGGGGTTCTGACCGTGCTCTAGAGTGGATGGTGACTGTCCCCCATCAGAGGTGGATGCTGAGTTTGCACTGAGGCCACATCTGCATGGGGAGGTGGGTCAGTGTCCCCAGACAGCTGCAGGCTTTCGTATTCTGCGGATGGGCACACAGTTTAGAATATAGTCAACTAGCAGTTGTAGAACAGGGTAGGCAAACTGTAGCCCGAAGGCCAAGTCCGGCCCCCCATCTTTTTTTGTAAATAAAGATTTATTGGAACTCACCCACATTCACTTGTTTATGGAGTGTCTCTGGCTGCTTTCACGCAACACCAGAAAGGCTGAAAAGCTGCAATGGGGACCATATAGCCTGCAAATCCTAAATTATTTTACCTACTGGTCCTTACAAAACAAATTTGGCAACCTCTCGTTATAAGTTTACAAGAAATATCAGTTTTTAATATAAATATCAGTTTTTGTATGTTTTCTCCCACATATCTGGCAGTTTTATTAACTCCCTCCAAAATTATAGTTACACAAATCGTAACATCTTTGAGACCTCGGGGGCCTAGAAATAATCTATTCTAATGCCCATGCCAAAACATAACTTTGAAATATTTAAAAAAATGTGCATTTATTCACTAATTCCCTTTCCAGAATCTATGCGGCATTAGTGATTTGCCCTGAAGGAACAGGATGTGATGGTAGGACATTCCAGACTTCTAAGATTAGGTCATACAGGTGGATACAGCTTCACCTGGCGCTCAGTCTTGGGGTCCTCAGAACCGAGCCGCCCTGTTGTGAGGAAGCCCAGACCACAAGGAGAGGCAGAAAGAAAATGGGCATTTATTCAAATGAACTCTGACTCCATCAAAGGGAGGTGTGTTTTGTAGTCTGGAGGAAGCCAGGAGAAATCACCCTGTGACTCTGTGATGCAGGGGGAGTTGTTCCTCCAGTGTCTTCCGTGGTGGATGGTGACCTGTTGTAAACATCCTCTGGGAGGGGTCCCACTCCTGGGCTCCCCACCGCCCTCCTCTTGTGTCGTCCTCATCAATGGCTCTCGGCTGTGGGGGCAGAGTTGTTCCCAGGGAACACTAATTTCAGTGCTTTAGTTTTGGTCTCACTGGCACAGACCTCACAAGGGTTCTCATTTTGTACTTCATTCTGAGCCTGTTAGGAGCACAGAGTTTGGAGTTAAGATGCTATGACAGGCAGTTTCACAAGCTCTCTTGGAAGCAGCTTATTAAAAGCCTAACCATTAGTCTGGTTTTATAAACCTGAGTGTGTCTTCCACCTCGATATTTTTATTCCTATAATTAAGTTGTTTCCTGTGAAATGCTTTATCTAACAGATTAAATGTGTGAAAAGAGAAAGCAGAGAAATAGAAATTGATATTTAAAATGTTACATCTTGCATTTTTTAAAAAACTAATATTGGTCTCTATGTTCAGAGCTGCAGATGGAGATTACGAGGATTTGCCTGGCTCTCCAGAGTCACCCGCGTGCTGTGGTGACCCATGCGACATTGCTCTGGGATGTACTCAGCGAATTG
This sequence comes from Camelus bactrianus, assembly GCF_048773025.1. Classification (NCBI taxonomy): domain Eukaryota; kingdom Metazoa; phylum Chordata; class Mammalia; order Artiodactyla; family Camelidae; genus Camelus; species Camelus bactrianus. The sequence continues at coordinate 7,293,089 of NC_133541.1, forward strand.
GTGAGGGGGGAATGCACGGTGCAATGAGTTTTAAAATAGGTCTTGCTGAAGGGATATTCTGACACTTCTAGCACTGCGCACATTTCTCTCCTGTATGATAATTGCAAGTTCATACAAACACATGGACTCACAGCCCTCGACAGCTGTGGGAACACAGGGCTGGGTGATTGGCTGCTCGGTTATCAAACTGGTTTTGGAAAGCCAAACAGAAGACGCATAAAAATGAATTGCAGTCAAAATACACACAAGAAGATAAACATTTTTTGAAATCACTATTTCTCAGTGAAGGGAGTTCGTGAGGCCATGAGGCTGGTTTCATCAGCTGCCTGCCCCTCCCTGGTCGGTAGGTTCCCCACCCCATCACTCTGGAGCAGGGAACCTGCATACGACGTGCAGTAATTATTTGTTTACCTTTTTGCTCTGCGTTTGACTGTTTGCTTCTTAGAGGCATAAACCAAGTCATTTCAGTACTATGATTTTTCCATCCTTAGTATACGCTCAACCTTTCTCTGGAGGGATAAAGGAGAGTTACTGACCCAGGGTAGGTTCTAAAAAACGTTTGTTAATTAAGTGAATGGGTGAGTGGAGGAATGAATGGGTGAACTGATGGTTTTATCAACTTTCTCATGATGTCCAAGGTGCTGATAATACTTTTCACATTCCATAGCCTTTTCTATTCCTGCTATCTTTAGGGTATTTTTGTACCCTGATCTTTAAGTGTGTTTATTAATAACATTAAATTCTGGGAATGCTTTTGCTTTAGATATAATACCTGGGCAATATTCAGGGGAGAGGGAGAGAAGAGGAGAAGGAGGAGGAGGAGGAGAAGGAAAAGATGATACAGGCATATGGAAGATGAGAGAAGATGCTAGTATGTATTTCTCATTGGAACCCAAAGGAAATAGAAACTCTAAGAATTTCAAAGAGAGTTTAATACAGGGAGATGTTTACAAAAGTGTTGGAAGAGTTGAGAATTTCAATAGGAGCCCACAGAGACAACTCAGAGATGGGCCACAGCAGGTAGCTACTCCCCACCCAGGCTGGAGGGTCAAGACAGGAGGCAGTGCCCAGAGCCCAGGGGTGGGGTCGCCCAGTGGCAGGGCAAGCATGGGACTCTGTCTGGATCCACAGAGGAGACTCAGCCATTGCCAAAGACTCAAGCAATGATAGAGGCTGAAATGCCCTGGTTTCTCCCTTCCCTCAACCCTCCCCCTTCCTGCTGGAGCTCCCATTGGCAGGGTTCTGCCAGAACCAAGCTGTCATGGGAGAATGGGAAATGCAGCTTGTGGGGATGGACCTGGTGCTGGAGAACAGGGAGGGGAAAGGTGAAGAATGGGATAAAGACCCTACAGGTCCAGGAGCAGTCCAAGGTGAGGGGACAGGAGAAAGTAAGGGTGGGTATCTGTGACTCTAACTTGACTCAGTGATTGGATTGTGACAAAGGTATTTCTTGAGTGGGGGAAGATTAGCAGAGATTTTCTCATGCCCTAAGACGTGGAGAAGATTGACTTAAGCCTTCATTCTACTAGTGCTGGAGATCTGAAGCATCCTCCCGGCTACTTCACATTTCAGCAGGATCTACATTTCCCTGTCTCCTCTGTCTTCTGTGTGGTACCCTCAGTGTTTGCCTGGTGTCAAACCAGACCTGAGAAGCAGCCTCTTCTTTATTTATTCCATCTAAGGCAACTGCTAAATTAGAGTAGAAAACTCTGTCCCTGAGCGCCGGAGGTCACTGCGAAGGCGCACCTTGCACGTGGCATGAGGTGGAACCAACAACAGCATCCTTCTGCTCTCAGCTGCCCTGACGTTGGCAGCGTCTCACTAACTCCTCCATCTCAGTCTGTCCCTCAGTGTCTCCCTCTGGCCTGGCCTTCTCTCTTCTTCCCTCCTCCTGTGTCCCCTCCTCACTCTCTCTTTCTCCTGCACAGGTACCCACGCATCCCAAATCCTCACCTGATTCTGTGAAGCATTCAGCTCATCCCAGCTTTGGCTGCAAAACTTAGCTCCACGCCCACCTTCACACAGCGATGGGGTTATCAGATTAGCAAGGACTTCTGCAGTACAGGACCCCTTCTGTAGAAAAGCTGAGAACTAAATATTTAATGAAACTATTATTTGTAATATAAGGAATACAGGAGAAGGAACGAAGGTTAAAGTCCAGATAATGAGAACAGGTTTTAGAATTACTCTTAACTGAAAGATTTAAGATTGACTTTCTTTTAGGATATTCTGATAAAGCTGTCCTAGACCAAAGCCTCAGGAAGGAGGCCAGGTATTCAAAGGGATTTTAATTATTGATCATTGATACCTGGAGACATGAGAATGAATGATTTTGCCTGGGAACTGCAGGGATGCTGGACCCATCAATAACCTCAATCTACATAAAAGCACAGAAGAGAAAGGGCAAGTGTGAGAGACTGAGGGGTGAAACAGGAGAAGGTGATGTCAGCTGAGCCAAAGATTTGGAAGAGGATCATAAGAGGTCATTGTCAAACGACAAAGATGTCTGTACCTCCACTGTTTATCTAACAATTAGATTTGTAAATGTCTCCTGAATGAAAGCAAATCCAAATGGGATGGTAATTAGTAGGTCACTGATAACCTTATTCTGAAGGTTTCAGGAGACAGGTGGGAATTAAAGAGTTTGCAGTTTGGTCAGTGAATGGAAGGGGAGGAATTATAAGCCATGCTTAGAGATGACTGTAGAAATTTGATGGAAAAGGCAGGGAGAAATAGGTCAATAGTCTAAGGAGGATAAAGTTTAGGAAATACTTACTTAGGACTGGTGAGAGACTGAGTGTGTTTTCATATTCATGGAAGGAGGCAATGGAAAGGAAGAAAGAGACGCTGATGGCACAAGCAATAGAAGCGATGGCTGGTGGTTCAAAGTAAGGTGAGATGGGGTCCAGGCCGCTAGGAGAGGGAAGAGCCCTCATCATGAGGGGAGATGCTCTAATGCTCAGTGATGGAAAGATGTTGATGGGCGGCCGAAGTCTAGGATCTTTACAATTTCCACTAGCTGCCTATGGACAGCTCTGCTGGAACCTGATAGATGAGAGTCCATTAAGGCCCATTTAGGTTACTGTTTTCAATATGGGCCAAAAGTCCCACGTGGGAATGCTGGACCTGATTGACCGGTCTGGACCAAGAGTAAGATATACAAATTAGGTTCTGTATGGGGCAGGGAGGCCAAAGCGCCCGGAAGGGAAGCATCTATCTCCTCCTCCCTTTGTCCGGCACCCGCCCTCTGGGACTGCGCCGTCGCTTTACTGTATCTCCGTAGGTCAGTGGAGAGGAACACTGGAGGAAGATGCCTCATGGTTCAGAGAGCTTCTCCTTGAACGACTTAAGTTTCTTTCCTCCTTTCCTCTGGATTTGGCCCCAGTGCTGGTGACATTCCAAAAAGGAAGGCCCTTTCCCGGCACTGGATGTATTCTTAGTGGCCAAAAACAGCTGAGAACTGAAGATATCCCAGCTGAAAGATTAGTTTTTGCCTCATTAAGGCAAAAAGAGAGTAGTGAGTATGATGTGAAAAGGAAGGAATGCAAACACAGATCTCAAAAAGGAGAAATCGGACAGGAAGACGTTCTAAAGGAGGAGATTCTCCGAGGCACTCCCCACGCGGACTCTGCAAGTTCTACTCTTCACGCCGAGAATCTACTGATTGCACCATCTCGTCATGACAGCGGCCTTGGCTTTGAGTTTTAACCTGGTTATTCCAGAAAAAGAAGTGAACGTGGCACTGACTACACTGGGGTCATGGAGCGCAAAGGACTGATGGGTGATCTGTGGGGTGAGCGGGCAGCGATTGGGACAACAGGAATGTCGAATGGGAGCAGAGGGAGGGGGGTCACTGGAGTAAAGTCATATATTTGCATCTCGTCCATTCATTTATTCATCCATTTATTCATCACTGAGGGATTGGAGAACACACACCACATGCTTATTCTTGTGCCCAGCAGTGGGGATGCTCATGCAATGATTTGCTCTGTGTTCTTGAGAAGCACCCAGTCTGGTCAGAGGGGCAGCTGAAAACTCTTATGCATAGTGTGAAGCGGGAGGTTGTGGCTTGAATGCAAGTGCTTATCCCAGCCTAGGGAGGTCAAGGAAAGCCTTTCTGCGAAGTTTATGTCTAATCTCCGTTATAAAGATATGGATTTAGGTGAGACAAACCCCTGCCAGTAACAGTCTCCAGCACAGGAGAGGAGGACAGGGCAAAGGCCCAGAGGCGGGATGCTCTTGAGAAACTGACCCAGTCTGAAGACAAGGATGCTCTGAACCCAGAAATCTAGGAAATGACCCTCTCTGATGAAGGTGCGGAAGGATTTAGAGACTGGATCTGGTCTTAAGCCAAAGAGAGGTCCTTAAATTGATCTGAATTTTTAGATGACTCTCTTTGGATTAGCTGGTGTTGAGACTGAAGGAGGTAGACCAGTGACTAGGAAGCTGTTGAGGAGGGCAGGTGAGAGGTGCCTTCCCCAAGGCTGTATCTGGGAAGTGGAGGAAGGTAAACACATCTGAGCCATACTAAGAAGGGAGAATTGACAGGGGGACTTCTGGGACAATCTGGCCACAAACTGCATGCATTTGATTGAAGATACTCCGTTATCCAGAGTGTTTTGATTTTTATCAGAGTAATTACAGGCAGCAGGAGGGGGTCTGTGGTGCACCTGCAGCCAGTCAGATGTTAATGGATGAATATATGTAAAAAAACCCCACCATGGTGGATGAAATACACATTTGGCCCATAGTGACGATTTTTATATGCACTTACATTTATTTAAGTGTCGCTAAGTATTCTACATAGTTGCTCTCCCACTCCTTAATCATAACTGACTGCGCCGGCATTTACATAGGAGGGAAAGAAATCTTATGAGATTTAGGAACTCACCCACTTTAGGTGCTGTGAAGTCCGGGGTCCATCAAGGTCAGGGGCGTCCCACCCCAAAGCCCATGTGTTGGGGCAACTTCCAGTGCTGATTCTTTGGTCCTTGGAAGTGCGCTCCGTTAGTGATTCCTGGCTTCTCTCTTCTCTCCTCCCTGTGCCCAGGGAAGAGCCGTGTCTGAGTAGCTTTCCCGGGACCAGTGAGCTGGGCGTCTCGATGCCACCCTGTCCTGTCCTCTGTGGGACACCTGCCTGCCCCAGCGAGTCCGCTGTGCAGCCCTGCCCTTGGCCTGGGCAGGAGGAGGGAGAGGCAGGTTTGCAGAGCCTCCTTTCCTCTGCAGGAACCTCTATCAGGTGTGGGGTGATGCTCCAATAGCCATCTGCCCGCTGACTACCCCCCTGAGGCAGAGCCCAGGTGGGGGAACGGGTGGGTTGTACCCTCTGAGACCCCGCACCTTGGTCTCCCCGTCAGCCACTGCCTGTCACGGGGAGACTGAACAATCCGCTTCTGCCACATACTGGTTTGTGTTCCTCATTCCTGCAAGTGAGGCTGGGGCTACAGACCCACCCTCACCCTGCCCTGGGTGACATCACTTGTGGCTGCAGCCCACTGACGTCACACACTTGGGTGACGTCAGAGGAGGGCTCACAGCCTGGCAGAGACTCCTGGGCCACTATGCCAGTTCTGGTGCCAAAGCCAAGCATGTATTCTCAACTTTGCCTGAATCTGTTGACTGCCTTTCAAAACTGTAAAGGCACTTTGTAGAACATTTTTACAAATGATACTGGAAATGCTATGAAATCAAGACATCAGTACAGTATTGGCTCAGGGCAAGTTTCCTCATATGTAATGTTTCCTGTCATTTTCTTTTCAGGGTCCCTTTTCATGTGACCCTTAGTGCTGGAATTTTATTTTTGCAGAACATTTTGCCTTCAGTAAACAACCCATTAGAAGAAATAGAATTCAGTTTTGCTCTGAATTTATCTTACATAAGAAATTTTCTGTAGCAAATAAGTACAAATCAGCATTTTATTCTGAACAAAAATTACAGGTGCAGAAAAAAGAACTTGCAAAGGAAAAAAAAAAAGAAAAGATAAAACAACGTAACCAGTATTGAGAATGTTGTGACCCAAATCTCACTGTTTTGTGTAGAAACTAGGACCATAAGAAGAGCTTTGTCCTCTCTGGTGTTAGCTGCAGACAGATAATCTGACCAACTAGAATTGCTCAGGCTTCTCGGTGTCTTTAGTTTTATTTTTTTATTTCTCTGTGGTCTGACACCTTCCTAGGCAAGTGTTCAGGGTGTTTTCTCATTCTTCACTCATTTATTTGGAATGAAGACTTCTGAAGCACCAAGGATGGGCAGCTAGCCCCGTTATTGACACATCGCTCTTGTTGGGACCATATCAGAGTGTTTCTTAGAAATCAGCCTGGCTTTCAAGAATGGTCCATAGTGTGTGATAAATATTTGATTCTAGCCAAATATTATTATACATAGTTTGTGTCCTTAAAAAAATTAAGTGGCTCACTATAAGGATTAATAAAATGCAGATTATAATCATTTTAGTTTTCCCTTATTAATTAAAACGCAGGTGGTGTCTGGAGGTGAGACACAAGGCATCCACTTTAAAAAACCCTCGTATGATCCACTATATGATAGAAACCCAATGTCACATTGTCCAAAACAGCATGGAGGCAGTGAATACGAAAAGAAACTAAAATGGCTGCAGTACATTTAGGGCAACATAAGAAATACTCTGATTTTTATTTCTACTTAACCCGATGCATCTGTGTTGAATGGGAGTCTAGTTTATTATTTATTGATGAGTAATTTGGTTGCTCACTTTCCATCTTTAGGTCTCCTTGCTTAATGTTCAAGTTGATGTACCTGAACTTGATTTTTCTTTCTTTTCTTTTCCTTCCTTTGTGGTAAAAGTCTTCATAGATTCCAGAAACAGAATCTCCGTGACCTTGTCAAATGCTTCACTACAAACACTTTACTTCTTCTATATTCTATGAGTCCAGAATGCATCATTTTGGTGCTTTTACTTATTTTTCCCTGCAGATAGCATTTATTGATTGGTCTTAACATTTATCAAAGACCTACCTGGTTTCTTTTCAATGAATAATGAATCAAAACCAGTTTAAGCCGAGACACTGATTCTCAGCTTTCCTGAAGGAGATTCATTTCTCACTGGATACAAAGCCTGGTAATCATCAAGCAACAGAGACATTTGATCATCTGAACATACTTCAGCTAGTAATTAAAAACACTCTAGCACCAATATGGATTCTTGGTTTTTTAATTCCATCTTTCCTACCCAATTATTTCTAGTGCCTGCTGGACAGATGAGAATCTTAGGTTGCCTTTCTGAGGCTGGAGGAAGACCGATGCATGCCTATGGGTGTTGGTGTAGACGAGATTAAGACAAGCCCTGTACAGGTGACCCAGGTAATTTTCGGGGATGTCATTAACATGTAGAGCTGCGCTCTTCCCTCCCATTTTTAAATCAAGAGATTTCAAAATTCCTTCTGGGTCTCTATTTTAAGCCAGTAAGAAAAGCTCGGGGCAAGACTCCCTGTGGCTGGCATTGCTTCTGGGAAATGAAGATATCTCGGCTTCTTAAAATGTTAGAAATGACAGTAAAATGCCTTTCTCAGTGTTACCAGGGATTTTCCCTGTGGTTCTGGGTTTAATCTTAAAACTGGAAGATCACAAAAATGAAAATCTGTAAAGAAATAAATCATGGGAAATCTTTCAATTTGCTCAACCATTTCAATGTTTTATGACCCATATATGTTGGTATTGATAAGTGAAGGACAGATATTATTTGCATTTTTCAGAAGATAAAAAAAGCAGATATTGCCATGTAACTGAGCGAGGTCACAGCTTAAGACCCCATGATTTAGCTCTGACCGCCCCTTCTCCAAGGAGGTCATTTCCCAACAAAGCGGCAGCAGTGGCCGCCGTATGGAGCTGCAGGATGGACGGAAGACAAAGGCCAGGTGCACAGGATAAACCGTCCCCACCTGGCTTGCCTGGGGCAGCACGTGGCTCACCATCACTGTTCGGGGAACTCACCCACGTTGAGGCGCTACCGCTGGCAGCGCGTAGTCTAGGTCTGGAGAGTCTGTGGCAAACAAGCTTTCTCTTATGGCGAGCTTACGTCCTCAGTGCGCAGGGGTTAAGCCAAGTTTTCTCAGAAAATTAATAAACAATGTCATACGGAGATTCCAATACTTTAGAACTGATATTGAACCTGGTTTGTTTACCCAGCACTCAGAAAGTCAAAATGCTGAGATGCTGAGGTTTTCAGCAAAGAAAGGGTTTACTCACAAGGCAGCCAAGTGAGGAGCTGGGAGAACAACCCTGAAGGAGACGGTCTGGTGACATTAGGGGACAAGGAAGCGGGGTGGTCCTGGGCGTGGGGAAAGGTGAATGGTGGTGAGGGAGGGGAGAGGCCATCGGTGTTCTGTGCAGGTGCACATGAGTTACCTGCTTCTTTGTGGGATGCGTGCTCAAAAATAGAGGTGGTTAGTGTGATCTGAGGGTGAGGTTTGTGGACCTCTGACATCAAAAGGTCACTTATCAGACACTTGCACAGGCCCAGTTTTCGGGTCAGTGGCCCCAACTAGTCTTGGCCAGTAAGAACTTGAACTAGATATAGCTGACTCCAAGTTTCTAGGCAACAACTCAGGCAAACATCGTATTGTTTAAGCTACGTGAAACTTGGAGGCGATGCACTTTGGAACAGGGTAATTAAGACAAGCTTGCTCAGTAAAGGCAGGGTACAAGCCTTGGGGGTTTTTAATACACTCTGAGACAAGCACAAGGATTTCTGTTAGTCGCCAGCTTCCGTTAACGCCACGCGGCATCGTTACCACAGAACCGGGACCACTTGTCAGGACGCAAGCCTGAAGCCGAAGCGCTGGGCCTTGACTCTCGGCAGGTTCTCACCCATGGGAAGTCCCAGCAGTCCTCCTCCTCTCCTTGTGACTGCGTCTTTACCTTCTCCCTCGATGATGTGTTTCCCTCTTCCAGGGAAGTCCTGGACTGAAAGAATCTGTTCTTTCGCGGGTAGATGAGCTGACAGCACTCGCTCTCTCAGAGAGATTCACAGAAGAGGTGGCTGTGAAGACGGTTTTCCTTCCCCCCACAGCAGCCCTTCAGTGCCTGCGAGAGGAAGGCCTTCCCCATCAGGGGAGGGACGTTCTGTCTGCAGCAGAGAATAGAGCCGTCACATGACCTGGTTGGGACTTTCAGACAAGCTCCCAGTGCCTGATCATGGGGGTTCCTTCAGGGCAAAACAGAAACAGCACATTCATAAATTCTTCTAGTTTCTGCTGGGTTTGTTACTTAAGTTGCTTTACTAGGCATATGGAAGCAGAATCTAAAATGAGTGAAAGGCTTTTTCCAAATCATTTTTTTTAAAAAAATTATAGACCGGAAGTGATCAGCATTATAGGTTTTGGAAGTAGGAAGGGACAAAAGGACAGGCTGGAAAAAGACGTGAGAAGGAGGCTGGATGTACACAGGGGCTGCTAGCTGACTTTCTTTCCACCACCGAGGCAAAGCCACACCTGAACGGAGAGCTGCCGCCGAGGCCCAGGTGCTGCCGGGCCGGGACGAGCGCGCACGGGGGGCGGCTGCGCTCATGGGTTCAGGAGCAGCAGGGCTGGAGAGGACGGCACCCGCTCCGTCTGCACGGCCCCCACGTCCAGCGCTGAGATGTGTATTTGCTGGGGCACTTGGGAATTAAGTGGCTTGTGTGATTTAATCTCATGCCAGTCCTCAGCTTTAAGTTTCAAGTGATCTTGCCCTTGCAAGAAATACGCTTTTCCTCAAGGATCTCTGAAAAATCCCACGAGCACCGTTCTTGGATAAATATTGTCACTTCAACTGACAAATGGAAAAGCCAGACACAGGGTCCCCAGGGCAGTGGGTGGCATCAAAGGGTTCTGGGCTGGGAATTAAAGCCACACCTTCAGGACCCCGTGCTGCCCCCACTCTCTGGGTGGTCAAGGGCACGTCCCCAGCCTTTCCCAGGACTTCGCCTTTCCCTTCACATGCTAATGGGGTTGGAGAGCCACGCCCAGCAACTCCCCGCCACACTCCTCCCAGCTTATTGGAGTCAATGGTTCTCAACTCTGACCTTATAGGGCACTTATGATTGCCTTTGACGTTTGTGTCCTCACCCTGATGAGCTGGTAACAGCTTGGGGTGAAGTGGGGTCTCTCTCTAGACCTTTGCCCATGGAATTGAACGACAGTCACCTTGAGCTCACTGTGCAGAGAGCTGATGCCTCACACAGCAGAACTAGCAGGAAATACAATAAAACAAAAAATCTCAGCATGGAACAGCTTAAAATCTAGAAGTCAAGCAAAGGCAACACAAGGCACCCGACACAGTGTGTCCTGTGTAAAATCATTGACTGAATGAAGGCCATGTTGGGGTTGGCATCCTTTGTTTCAACAAACAGGACAGAATTTCCGACTAAAAGAAATTCGTAAACACCATTGACCAGCTGGGAAAATTTGAGAAGACTGAACTCCCAGACTTTCACTTATTCCTGTTTGTGTTCCTCACACAATAATGAGATAATCAAAAGCAATGCTGCACATGACACTGGCTGGGGGATGTTATGTGTCATGTGGAGTGTTCATTCTGCTTTTATTAAAGTCTCAGGTTTGGGAGCATGGTTCCGACATCTTGATTTCTGAGTTGGGTCTTACAATCGTCTCAGGGTTTAATAGCCTGTCAAAAGTCTGACAGAGAAGGTGGTAGGACTTAATCTAGCCAGCTTGTCTGATGAACCATTTATTATTTCACTCATCCCCATTCTTCTCCCACCATCCAAGTGCTTCACGGGTGTGGCTCTTTTACAATTGTGGAACTGAATGATGGCAAACTTGAGGTGTCCAGTCAGAGGTCATTCTTTTTTCTGATAAACATGAAACCGTAATTACCTTTAATACATCAATTAACATAAACAAAGATAACAGGGCAGCTGTTTCTTCATGATGGTGGGAGCTGCTTGAGGGTCAGGGTGATAGCATTTCATCTCTGTTACCACAACTGTCTGGAAAGTATCAGGCTTTAAAGACATACATAGAATAAGCGAGTGAGGAATGAATAAAATCAACAATATTCTGATTATGCTTTATGATCAATCATGGTCTCATCTAAATGCCACAGGGAGCTGGAGATCTGCTAGTCCAAACCCTGTGTTCTGAGGAGGCTGAAATGCAAATGGAAGGAGTTACCAACCAAGGCTGTAAAATTATGAAGTGTCTAGCAACAAATCGTAAGGCGCCCAGCACAAGGTCTGTGTCCTACCCTATCCCATACTGCATTCTTAGCTGTGGTGAGCAGTCTTTGTGTTTACAGAGTGAATTAGAAGCCAACCTTAGATTTGTTTCCTGAGGCTTCTGTGTCCTGAGAGGTTGGGTTGTGCCCAAATGTGCCTTTTCACTAATATGCTTGATACCCCTGGTTGAGGAATTGTAACTGATCACGACCCAGTGGAGACTTCCTGGGACAGACATCCCCCATGTTCTCCACCTGCCTCTTGTTTGTAGATAAACTTTAGCCTCCTGAGGCTTCCCCAAGTTCCAAAGAATAAATTTAATCGGAGAAATGAGAAAATGCAGAAACAAAGGAAAACAGTTATGCAAGACAAAGTAATAGTTTAGCCATCAAACAAAGTCAAGGACCTTTAGCTCCTCCTCAAGGACGATAGATAATGCTCTGAGCCACGTCCTTGGAGCTGTTTTGCAGACAGTGAAACCCCCACCAGGTAACAGAAGTTAACTGTTTGCTGCCCACAAGCACATAGACCCCAGAACAATTGGAAGCAGCAGGTTAATGATATTGACTACTGATAATCTCACCACAAACCAATCCAAAAAATGTCCATGAGCTGATCACACACCCAGCAACCCTGTCCTCAGCACACAGCCCCTTTCTCTTTTCCCTATATAATCTCTGAGCAAAACCTGGGGCATGGGAGTTAGTTCTTTGGGGCATGAGTCCACCTTCTTCCCAAGATTGCTGGCTTCCTCAATAAAGCTCTCTTTCCTTTTACCCAGCACTTGTCTTTCAGTATTGGATTCTTGAGCAACAAGCAACCAAACCTGAGTTTGATAACAGAATGAGGGTGACGAAGCCCTGACAGCATCAGGACCCCTGCACATCCCTCCCTGGGAGGTGACGCAAAGCATTGCCTTCACCCAACAGAGAGGACTTTTTTGTTTCCTGCCCTGCCTTTGGCCCCTCTTCTTGTCCTTCAGGTAGAGAAGTGTCGACTTTCCTCAAATATCTATTCCTGTTTGTTAAGCTGCTCCAAGACAGTGTTAGTTAGAAACAGATAATGTAGAGATGGACTCACTTCAGACTTCCTGAGATAGAGAAAAAGAAAAATATTAAGTATGTGGCTTGTGAGTAATCTAATGATTTCACTTTCTTATCATGTATCTCCAAATCCAGGTTGAGTCTCATCCCCTGAAAACACGTCCATGAACTAGCTCATCCTCAGATGATTTTACTTCTGTGCATGTTTGCAACACCCCCTTGCCCTAGTGCTTATTGCTGCACCTTCCTGGATCTTCAGTGTCCCGGCAGGTGGCAAAGACATCCCACCCCCCCCCAGCCAGAGACCCCCACTGGCTGGGCCCGGGGGCTGGTGGGCTTTCCCATGCCTGAGATCCCCCGTGAGCATCTAACCTCTGCTCTTCCTGGAGCCTCTGCCTTTACTGGCTCTTCTCCAGAGTTTGGAATTGTTCCTTCTGCTCTGGGAGGGTCTCCTTCCTGGGAATCCAATCACATGGGAATTTTACTTTCCTGGATTAAACTCTCATATGGGTTGTTTTGTATTAGTCAGCAGCTGCCATGCTTCCTGAAACGGTGGCTTGGGTTCTGCTGGAGGCAAGCCGATCTGTCTGGCAGCCAAGTTAAACAGGAGGTGCTTTTAGACCATTTTTGGAATTATTCTTTTTCTCTTGACATTCAGTTGTAATTATGGGAATTTAGATACCTATGGGTTTTGACACAAGGCCCTGGGACTTTTTGAGGCTTCTGGCACAATTCCTGTGTCTAGTAATCACCAAAAGATCAAGAAAGCAGGGAGAAGTGGATTCATTCATTGTGGATAATTTGTACCAGGCAGTGCATCTTACAACATCTCAAGAAGACATCTTCCTGATCTGTGATAGAGGCAAATGACATTTCTGGTTTCCAGATAAATTGGTTACTAGCTTTTTTGATTGCTGGGACTATTCAAGGGTCTTATTCACTCTGATCCCTGATCTGGCCTATCATTTCCTGGTGACAACCCAATTGTCCTTGATGTTTCCTAGTGTTAATTACTAGTGTTAACTTTAGTCTGTGGAGCTAGAGAAATATTTTAGTTATTTTGTCTTTTACTGGGGAGGAGTTTACAATAAAGTTTTCCTTAAAATAAATAGAAATGTTCCCTCTGACTTTCCTCTCTTCCTTTCCAATCCAAAATGAACAAATATTACAAAAATAGGTGAATCCCTTCTTTAAATTAAACTGGCTTCCTATGTGACCACGCAATAAGAATCAGCCACCTTATCTTGTCATCACTGCTTCACCTGCTGAGTAACAAACATCCCTCTTTTTCAAAGGAGATAGGGCCCCAGGTTTCTCTACACCCTTAATTGTGATGTCCTACTTTTTTGCCCACCTCCCTTTACAGTGTGAATACTAAGTTTCTCGTAGCTACTCTTCCAGATGGCCCCAGTGAACCACAGTGCCTGAGGGTCGCATCCTGGGGGCCTACTTGTGTAACCAACAGAATGCAGTGGCCGGGATCCAGCTCCTGAGACCTAACTCCCATCCCAATCCCAAGCCAGGCTCTTTGTGAACCCCAGGCTGTAGGCGCTGCCCTCAGGAGCAGGCGCTGGCAGGTCCCGAGAAAGAATTTTAAAGGAATATCCTGCTTTATCTGGAGCTAACTACATTAAATTTTCTGACGTGAGGAGGGGGCTGGGCTTGAGATTATTTGATTAAAGAAAGGTAAGGTTGTACAGTTTTTTCTTTTTTGCATGCCTGAGTTTGTGGCCACTACAAAGAAACAAATACATCTTGCATAAAAATTTGGATTTTTCAGCTTAAGTTGTTATCTTAAGATTCTGCAGAAAGCCAGTCATATAGTTAAAGCTTAATATCAGGTTTTCTGACTCAAAGTCAAACACATTTTTTTTTCCTTTGTCAGTTTGTAGAAGCAACAACTTCCAACAGGCCTCGCGGGAGGGGCCTCTTGTCTCTATGTGTGCGCCCAGGTTATTTTTGGACAGCTTGTCTCTAGGACATTGAGGAAGGCCTTGAATTTAGTGTTGCATGTTGTGCCGTTGTTTGTTCTGGACACTTCTTGCCTAGTGGCTGTTGGGAAATCAGGGCTCTGGTTTCTGCTACAAACTCTGAGATTTTGGCGTCTTCCTCAAACTGGAAGAAATAAATATTTGTGCTGTTTTACACTTCTTTGGCTCTCACTCAAGATAAGCCAAGCAGATGTATTTCTTTCTGCTTTGGGACTTTGTGCTGGAAAAGACAGTCCTGGGTGAAAACAGGAGGACACAGGAGGCCAGCTGGTGCGGGACAGAGCAGAAGAAACTGTCGACAAAATGCAAAGACAATCTACTGAAGGGGAGAAAATATCTGCAAATTATGGGACTGATAAGGGGTTAATATCCAAAATATAGAAACACTTCACACAATTCAGTATTTTAAAAAATTGATTAAAAGTGAGCAGAAGACTTGAATAAACACGTTTCCAAAGAGGACAGACAGAAGGTCAACAGGCATATAAAAAATGCTCAACATTGCTAATTATTAGAGAAAAGCAAATCAAACCCATAATGAGATACCACCTCTCACCTGTCAGAATGGTTCACCAAAATGAACACAAATAACAAACGTTGGGGAGAATGTGGAGAAAAGGAAGACTTGTACGCTGTTGCAGGAAATGTGAATTGGTGCAGCCACCACGGAAGACAGTATGGAAGTTTTTAAAAAAAACTAAAAATAGAACTGTCATATGATCCAGCAATTCTACACCTGGGTCTATACCTGAAAAAAATGAAAATACTAATTCTGAAAGATACATGCACCCCAGTGTTCATAGTAGCACTATTTACAATAGCCAAGATGTGGGAGCAGCCCAGGTTTCCATCAACAGATGAATGGGTAAAGAAGATGTGGTGTGTATACACAATAGAATGCGACTCAGCCATAAAAAATAATGAAATTCTGCTGTTTGCAACAATGTGGATGAACTTAGAGAGTACTATGCTTAGTGAAATAAATCAAAGACAAATACCTTAGGTTATCACCTGTATGTGGAATCTAAGAAATCAAACAAATGTATATAATAAAACAGAAAACAGGCTCACGGTTATGGAAAATAGACTAGTGGTTACCAGTGGGAAGAGGAAAGGAGAGAGGGGCAAGAGAGGGGTATGGGTTTAAAAGATGCAAACTATTATGTGTGAAATAGATAAGCAACAAGGATGTATTGTACAGCATAGGGGAATATAGCCATTTTTTTGTAATTGCTTTAAATGGAGTATAATCTATAAAAATATTGAATCTCTATGTTGTACACCTGAAACTAATACAATATTGTAAATCAACTATATTTCAATAAAAATAAAATAAACCTTGGTCAAAAATAGAAGGAAAATTTTAATAAGCTAAAAGATTTAATCCATATATAGGGCTGTTTAATGTCAGTGAGACAAGTACCTGAGAAAAAGTGTAATATGTAAATCAGGTTTTCTTCACCTCTTTGTCCGGAGCTTACAAGGGTACACAGGATCTGATCATATGAATCCAGGTCAGGCGTACATGAGCAGGTATGTTTCCTGGAGCACAGTCCTAGAGAACAGTACCTCCTTATCTACAGACCTGTTAATTAACTTGAAGTGTTACTTTCTCTCCATCTTCTCCTACCAAGCACCCAAAATACAAAGGAAGAACAAATATAGGTTAGCTCCCATAGACTCTCCCATTAAAAAAGGGGCAAAATGGGAGACACACATAACTCATTGGTCCACAATAATTCTGAAATCTAACAGGATCACTGGGGGCTGCAGCCAGAATTTAAATATGGAGAGCTAGTTCTAGAACCCCTGCTTTTAGTTACCACCCCATGCCACCTCTTACAACCTTACATGGCTTTGTAAGTTTTAATGGAGATCTGAACCTTGAAAATCCTGTATCATCCTTTGTTACTACTTTTCCATCTTCTTTCATTGCTACTGGCATATTTTATAGAAGCTTAATTTTCACATGCTGGCTTCAGATTGACCTCCGTCACAATTTAGTTGACTAGGAGGATTGTTTCAGACAATATCCTGCAGAAACCTGCAGTGAGCCGACAGAATGACTATGAACTAACTCAAAACATATTTTGAGAGCATCAGTGTGCCCTCCTGATTATCAATAGACAGTGGCTATTGATCAAGAAGAGGATGAGATGCCAAGTAAGAGAAACTGTGCCACATCCTGTGTGTTATGTTGCTCAAATTGTTTCTTTTTGTGTATTTTCTCTTCAGAATTCTTTATGCAATCTTAATGCAGGTAGTACCCAGAGTTGTTAGCAGAGATGAGAAGAGAAATTAGACTTATTCTGTATGACTGTATTAGTTGGACCTACACAAATGTCAAAAGTAAACATAATGAATTTTATGCAATGATTTTACAAGATAATTTTCTAAAGATGGAATGGAATATCTAGGGAGGTAATGAGTATCCATTCACAGAGGGGTTTAATCATATGCTGGATGACAAAGTGATATGAATGGACTGATTAATTCATGAAACAAGTGCAGTATTGACTAAGTGATTTCTATGTACCAGGCATTGTTTCTGGCACTGGGATTCAGCAGTAAACAAAAAAAGGCTAAAATACAACTTGGGCATTAAATTCTAGTGGAGAAAAGGAAATTCTAGTTGGGAGCGACTTAAGGGGAAGAGGCTTGCAGGCACTGAGTGAAGGACCTTGGTTTGAGGAGGAACAGAGGGATGACATGATACTGGCAGAGGGATGGGGAGTAAAGAGACAGTTACTTATTTTTTAAAGATGTGTGAGGCCAGAGCTGGAGATGACCCGGTAGAGAAAATTGGTGAAGTGGGGGAGAGGGGGAGCATTGCCTGAGCAACGTCCTTAGTGAGGAAAGAGGGGATGGGTTCTCGCTCATGTGTGGACACACCACTTTAGGACAGTCCATCCGTGGCACCAGGATGGAGGGCGGAACATACAGGCAGAGTTGCACATGGTTTCTCCATGAAATGGACTGCAGGTCTTCAGCTGAGATAGGATCGGGAGGAAGTGTGGAAGTTTGAGGAAAGAGGAGGGAGGAGAGTAAGTAAGTGAACAGAAGAGAGAAAGTAGGAGAGGAGACCAGGGAACTGAAAAGCAGTTCATGTGGAAAACTATCTTCACAGACATTGAAGAGTGATGGCAGTGTTAGTGTCGGGAAGAATAAGGGTGAGTGATGGTGAGCCAGGAGACAAAATCCTCATGGGATGAACGGTGAGTCCAGGGATTGGTAAAAGATAGCAGCAGCGCAGGGTATGGGGTAGTTATTATTTTGATATATATGAGAGTCAGACTTGGGGGAGCTAGGCAGGAGGGGAGGCGCGTGGTCTGGAAGCACAGGAATGAGCACCAAAGACCAAGTTGCAATTACCTTCAGTCCAGGCCCAGGGTGCGATCCCATGGCATAGACGAGGGTAGGGAGGTCTTGTCCCTTCTTTGAAAGCAAACAGAGATGGTTGAGGGTTTGAGCACCTGCTGCAGCATTATTCACTAGAATAGATAACTTAGAATATATAATGGTATTCATTATATATGTGTGTGTGTGTGTATGTATGTGTGTGTGTATATATATATATATATATAGAGAGAGAGAGAGAGAGAGAGACAGAGAGAGAGAGAGAGAGGAGACTAGATAGTCAGAGACAGAGAGGCACACACACACACACACACACACACACAGACAGAGGAAAGAGAGAAAATAAATAGTATATTTTCAATTTTCTTTGGTCACAGCATTCTTATCTGTATACAAAATTCATATTTAACCACAACGTATAGGCTCCTTATATAGTTTACTCTGAAATCCCCATCGTAGGAGATCAATAAATGCTTGCTGATTGGTTGATAGATGAAGAATCTAGGATCCAGTGGACAATTTAATGCTGTATAGCATCATGGATAGAGTGTAGCTAAATACGATTTTGAGAAAATTGGAGATTCATAGGATTACACTCCTGGAATGCAACCAGCAACGTGCAGGCTTTTCTAATATTTAAACCTTTTATAAAAATAGAATAGACTGTCTTACCTGATTGGGAACTTTTAAAAACTTCCCTGGAATGACCACTTTACTAAGGGCACTGGAAAGGGAGTCCAGGTAAGGAATGGGCCTGAACACTTCATTGTCCATGACAGGGTACATCAAAGTCAATCTTTCAAGGTCCTTGGCCTCTGTTCCTTCCATCATACATGTATCCTTGGAAGTCCAAGTGACCCCAGGGTCCTCTGTAGGCAAAACGTGTGATGAGTTCTCTCTATGGCTTATTTCTTGAATGTTGGTGTATACTGGACACTCTCCATCCCAGCACCTGCGGCGCATCCACCATGTCCCTACTCCTGCATGGACCATCCCCTAGTTCAGCAGGAGCCCACTGTAAGGAGGACTTCAGCCCAAATTCTGTGAATCTGAGATTCACCCACAGGTGCTGGAGGGCCCTTCCCAGATCCCACAAACTTCTTAACTCGAGACTGCCCCAGCCCTTTCAAATTACCACTCTGAATGAGGAGGCTTTGCCCGATGAAGACCTTTTCTACTTCATCCCTCATCCATGGCTTCTCCACCCATGGCTGGAAGGACCTTTGTTTCAGACTCTTGGATGCCCACCTGAGGCTCTTCCTGTAATCTGGTTAGTGAGCCGTCCAGGTGGACTCAACTCAAGACTCCTGACCCAGGATGGCTAGTCATAGACAATTTCCCTCCTTTCAGGTATTCTCTGCCTTTAGGGACCCACCAAATACAAAGCCATCTCCCTGGAAGCAGAGGAAGACTCCAGCTTAAAGAGCCCAGGTCTTTCTGAATCACTGGGGTAATTCGGGGGCAGTTCTCACACCCCGTGGTGTGATACTTGCCTGTTCTATTTAGTTTAGGCTCGCTGTGTGGCCAGACTGTGAGCAGGGCCATCCAACCTGAAACATGTGCTTGGAGTGCCTGGCTTCGTGTGAGCCCAGGGGTGTGAGAGATGTTTAAGTTCCTTTATTATCTGGAGGGTTCAGGGACTGTTGAACCCAATAGACGATGATAGAAGCCTCTTTTTTCGCCATTTGTTTATAGACTCGTCACAGCTTGGTGCTACAGAGGGTTACAGCTTTGATAATAAAAAAGTTAGAGAGTCTCTTTTTATTGAAGCTAAAGTTCACAAGACATTTATAGAAAATTCAGTGTCTTTTCAAATTGTGGCATAGTTGAGAATGACAATTTCTTCCTGCCTTCCAATGTATGTAGAAAATTAGAAATTAAACAATGAGTTATAGGAGAGAAAAGCATTCAGGAATATTCAGTCAAAAAAGACACAGTAAACCCAGTCTATTCTGCTGATTTTTTTCTGCTTGATTTTCAAGAACATTTCTCCATTTGGATTCTGGAAGAAGGGCTTTGTAGATGAGGTCACAATGTAGTAAGAAGTGCGTTGACCTGACACCAGGACACTATTAATTCCAGACTGACCCCACTACTAACTTACTGTGGGACTTTGTTCACAAAACATCTATGTTTCTCTCCTTGCTTCCTATTCTGTGAAATAAGGACACTGTTCCAGATTAGTGTGGTCCCATAGAAATACAATATTAGCCACATTTAAAATATTCTAGTTTCTACATTAAAAGAAGTAAAAATAAATAAGTAAAATTGACTTTAATAATATAGTTTGTTCAGCTCAGTATGTCCAAGACATTATCATTTTGGCATGCAATTAATTTAAAAATAACTATTAAGTGGATATTTTCTATTCTTTTGTTTGTACTAAGTGTTCAAAATCTGGTGGGTGTCTACACTTAGATTACATCTCAGTTCAGATCAGCCGCATTTCTAGTGGTTAATGACCACATGTGGCTAGTGGCCGCCATATTGGATAGTTAAGGTAGTGTCTAGGGTCCTTTCTGGTCTTACATTCTGGCATCTAAGTCAATGCCTTTGAAGACACTGCTTTTGGTTTATCTTCTAAATTATTCTTTTTCAAACAAAGTACCAGGAGTTGTAATACCTGTAAAAGCAATTACAGTGGTTTACCACTCCTAAATATATACCAATCACTGGTCTTAGCGTTTAAATACATTTACTTGTAATTCTCATGGTCCCACAAGAAGGTGGATAGTACCTACTATGCCCGTCTTAGAGATGACAAAGCTGAGGCACGGGGAGCCTTAGTAAATGGCCCAAGGTCACAACCAGAAGTGATGAACTGAGATTTCATCTGCAGTGTCAGCTGCAGAGACTGCATGAGGACCCTCCACAGTTCCAGCTTCTGAGTCTGCCGGCAGGAGGGGACCATGGAGCAGAAAGCGGACAGACATATCCCAGGGTAGAGTGCCATTAGTTATGTTACTTCTTTCTGGAGGCCTTGCTCTCAGGGAGGCTGACTAGTTCTATGCCTGCTGGGGTCCCCAGGGGCCATGTGGATCACCTGGACTGAAACCAAGGCATGGGAGTGCATTTTCTTTGTGCATCTCCTAAGTCTGTCACAAAGAGAGAACTTATGAGGACAGGATTCCTGGAAGAGCACCCTCTCCTTATTTAAATATTTTCCTCCCTGTTGAAATTGAAATTGTCACTTCTGATGTCTCCTCTGCTCCTTGTCTCTGTAAAATTTGAACAGTTCCAGCCAGTGGAGAGGGAGAGTTTGTTCACTTGAAACTTACAATTTGAATGTTAATAGTTGCAAACGTGATGGACCTGAATTCCCCTGGGCAGTCTGATCAACAGTTCATAGCAAAGTCCCTTCATCAGGACAGTAAAAGTCCCCAGTGACCACAGTGCCCCTGCTGGTTTATTCTGTGTGTGTTGGAAGTATTACCTTTGGCAGCCTCTTATAGTTCATATGTTCCACTCCTGGGTTGTGAAGCCCGCAGTGTTTCTGAACCACTTGTGGAACTGACTACAGGGAAAGACTGGATTCAAAGTTTAGTTTCCACAGGGCAGAGGGCATAGGGCATAGGTCCTGGATTAGGCCATCTCTTGGTGTGACCTAGCTCTCCACAAAGGAGCTTAGAAAGTGGAAGGCTTGTTGGTCATATCCCATGAATTTGTTGAAAACTGGAGCTGGTGAAGTGTGAGTGGAGGTGAGAGGATATGAGTTCAAAAGGAGAGAGGGAAAAGGAATGAGAATGAAATAATAAGCAAATAACATTAATTAAAGTTACCATATAACGTTCCAAGCTAACATGCATACAAAATGTTGAGGAAACTGAGTTTAAAGAGATGTATTTAGCAAATTTACCATATTTATCATATTTAAAGAGGTTATTTACCAAAGATCACAGAGGCTAAAATCTCTTTAAATTTTCCACCCTTGATTGGAAACCTTCTACCTCTGGCTTCCCCCTGTGCTAGGGGCCCGGCCCAGCCCAGAGCATCCATCAGGGAGGCATGTGGTCATTCCAGCATCACCTCTTCCTCTTCTCTGCCTCGGTGCAGCGTGCTGCCTTCATAACACGCAGCACATGGGGGTGGATACACAGTGCTCCTTCAGTGCACCCTGAGGGTCAGGAGCGTCTGTAAGCCCTGTGGGACTTGCTATCCTGAGTGTCAGGATCTCACCCAGGCTCATTTTAGGGACCCGATAAAGAAGTCTGACACCACAGACAAGATGAATACGTACAAGGAAAAACACTATCTGGGTAAACTTCAGAAGCCTAAGGAAGGTCTCTTGGCTTCAATCATCCTTATCAATCCTGGGAAAGAGAAGGGTAAGAACCGTTTTGATAATGACACATTTTTATCTTTGAACATTTCCATTTCATCTCATGTTTTAGAGGAAGTATAAAACTACACAGTTAAAAAGCATATAAAATTCCACAAATAATGTTGACTCTTTAAAAAACAAATTTTAACTGTAATTACATTGGGTTTAATTTTTTAAATGTTGCCAAATAAATTAGGTCAAAACGTTGTTTATGACTATAAATTATCTTTTGAGTAAGCCCCATGTGACTTATTTTGGGGGTATGTGTATGTAGCGGCCTGGTAGAGAATGTTCTAGATTACTTTTCCTGCTTCCAATTATAATTTGTGAAGATATTCATGTCATTGAGTCTAAACAGATCATTTTGTGTAGTAATACATAATTTTATGCAAGAGTTTCTAGATGAACACATGCTATTATCATAATTGTTCCTATTTTATAATATACTTGTTAAAATAATATTGTTCCTAAAAGTGTTGGCTTCAACAAAATAAAAATACAGCTATATGTAGAAAAAGCTTTAGGATAAAAATAGTGACAACTTTCAGTAAGCTAATAATATGCTTGCTCAGGTTAGTATTATGAATTAATTTTTGTGATATTATTCAATAGAATGATAGTCTCACCTTACATGTCAGTTTGTGGCAGAATATTTGTGACCTTAATTTAAGAATGAAAAGGATTTTCACACTGATCTATCCATATTCACCTTCATAACCCCTTAATCTCAATCTCAATTTCACGTAAAGGTTCAGATGGATTTAATTTCATATTTCTTATTATTTTTATATAAAAATAAGTTATTTTGATTTTTAGTTCATGCAAACAAAAACAAGTTGAAGATTTCATTTCATTTATTACCTAAACACATGATCAAATCAAGGATTTTAAGTTCAAACCAATATATTTTAGTTAGGCTCCATAGGCTGTCATATTTTAACAAAAATAATTAAGATAATATATAAGAAATTAATTTTAAATTTATATTGGAAGTTTGGGATTGGCAGATACAAAATACTATGTATAAACTGATAAACAGTAAGGTCCTACTGTATAGTTTAGGGAGCTATATTCAATGGCTTGTAATAACCTGTAATAAGAATATAAAAAAGAATATATATGCATAATTGAATCATTATGCTGTACACAAGAAAGTAATACAACATTGGAAATCAACTACATTTCAATAAAAATTTCAAATGTCTGAAAATATCTCAATGGTCACCTGATAACTTTCCTGAAATTTCTATTTGATTACAGGTAGGATATGCTTACAGGTGAATTTTGATAATTTTAGATATCTCCTGTTATGATTAACACCATAAATTACATGCATGTTTCCAGCTTTCATTTATTTATGTTTTTTAAAAATCTTGAGACCGTTACAGATGAGCTAGTCTAATTCAACAATAGGGTTTATTGAGTAAGTATTAGGTCTTGACACATTAATTATATTGTCCTGTAGAATCTTAGCTCCATGAGAAGAGCTGTCTCTGCTGACTGCTCACTGATGTATCCCATGTGCCGAGAATAGTGCTGGGGACACGGTAGCCCTCAATAGATGTCTGTTGAATGGATGAATGAATGACTATGCTGGAGAAGCATCTAGGCTCTAAGGCACATGGGCATTTCCCTTCCTTCTCTCTCTGTACAGTCCTGATTCATAGCCACAACCCCCAAAATTTCAAGTCAACCTCTCTCACTTTCTCACAAATCAATGAAACTAATGCCATGTTCTTATTCTCATTTTAATGACATGTCATATGGAAACCCAAGTTAAGTGAAATATCCCTCAAGTCAGAATTCCATTCTTTTCACTAGTAGAACTGTATTATAAAAATATTATTCAATCATTATTATACTATTTTTAATTTCATTGATAGAAATTTGTAAAAAATTTTACTGTTCTGTAAGCACTTACAGAATATCCTTAGTTTTGCCTCTTGGCCTGTTAAACCTAAAACATTCAAAGTTTAGGAGCAGATTCATCATTCTAAGTGCTTACGTTCAAAAAGAAATATTTCAGAACAATAATTCAAGTTTCCACCTTAAAAAGCTTGAAAAAGAAGAACAAATTAATACCAAATGTACTACAAAGATGGAAAGATCAGAATTTATGAACAAATACAGTATTCAAGACTGGTGGTGAATAAAAAGAAATAAATAGATTCATGCTTCCACAACTGTGAAAAATGTAGCCATGTTGTAAACGCCAACTAATAACAAACAGTTCTTAAGAATGTCAAAGCACATGTAAAAAATGAATAACTTAGACTTAAAATTCCAGATGATTTCTTTAACACATGAGGAGTGAGAAGAAATTGATGGATATAAGTATGTAACTGATTTATCCTTTCCAAGTCCGGGAGATCTCACACAGGGTTAAGTAAAAAGTATGTCTAAATGTTTTTGTTAAACATTTAAGTGAGTCGAATAGAAGAATATAAAGGGTTATATATTAGTTTTCATCATAAATTTGAATGGGTATATTTCTTCCCAGTTTAGTTGAAATAAATATTCAGCTAAAAGCGATTTACAAGGATGCATACAAAAAAAAAATAAAACAATGACGCACTGTATGCTGAGTTTATTAGAAGCACTAGACCGACTTTTGCATGGATCATCTCATCTCATCCTCAGAACGACAGTATGAGCCGAGTAGGTTACTGAACCACAGCTTGACTCCAGAGACAACACTGTGAACAGTTATGATATATAAAAATGAAACGTAAGCGTATGATAAAAAGATCTATCAGGAATCAGTTAATAAAAAGATAGCAAGCCTGGCAGGTGTAAAGTCAGAATTTCAGCTGAAAAGCATTAAATGGGACAAATGGAGACAAAAATTACAGTCCATGAAGAACACAGCCTACCCCTGCTATAAAGACTCTTACCTGTGCGAAACCAACTTTATGTGACTTATGTGCAGAAATCTACAATCCAACATGAATATAACCCTCAGTATTCAGGATTCAAAGGAATCATTTGCAAAAAATCCGAAGTGTAAATACAATGAGCAGTTTTGATCTAATGGACACACACATAACATTTACCACAGCAAGGGATTAATATCAATAATGTATGATGAATCCCTAATACACAATAAAAATAGACAAATGACCGTGCAGAAAAGTGTTCAGAATATAAATAAGCATGACAACAAAAGAAGCTGAAATGAGACAATCTTATCTCATAGTCAGGGAAGCAAATCATAAAATCAATTATATATGTATATATGATTTATATACAGTATTATATTAGTCTATCACATTGGTAAAAATAGAAAAATACAGCAATGCAGAAATGAGGACTTCCATTTTTTAACAGCTTGTCACAGACCATTTAACGAACAATTCAGTAGTGCTTATCAGATGTTAAGGGCGCGTGTTCTGGGACCAGCACCTCCACTTTCAGCCTCCCTCACACGGAAGGGATAAGCCATGAGCCCTAACACAGGTGGACAAAAAGTCCTCTGGAACCTGGTTTGTGCTAGTGACAAGCTGGAAACAACCTGGATGTTTGTCAATAGGCGATGGCTATTTCGAGTACGTGTGCATGAATTATGTTACACTATACAGATTTTAACGGGAACGCACTACTTTTAGCTGAATGCACTACTTTGAAAAGAAGGCAGTCATTTTGTTAAATTAGATGTAAACAGAGAAATTTGCAAGAAGGGGTAGAGAAGAAATTTCTCTCTCTATGTTTACATACTATAGTTTAGCCTGGAAAGATAGACACTGTTAAGAATGATTCCTTTTTGGGGGGTGATTACAATTCCCCAACTGAGTGAAGCAGGGAGAGTGAAGGAGAAGGATTCTGTTTTAAATTCTGAATGGTTCTCTTGTTTTACAAATAGCATGACATCATATATTACTTTTGCAAATAAAATAAACATGAGTATACCCCAAAACCAGTAAAATATTTCTTGAGCAGGTTAAATTGTTTTATGTTAACATTTGATTTTGCAGTTTTCAAGAAAACGTATTTTCAAAATGTGAAAACAAATATATGTATGGATAGGGTGACTGGGACATTGTGCTGTACACCAGAAATCGACACATTGTAACTGACTGTACTTCAGTTAAAAAAAGAAAATATATTCTCAATATTAATTTGTGAAGACTTTGACAATTTTAGGAATTTTAAAATCGATTTCACCACTGAAAGTTTTCCAGTGAGGTTTTTAATACTCTTGGCTACTGGATTATTATCTACTTTGTACTTTTGAGGATTTATTTTCAATTTTACTAAATAAGGCACTCTCCCGTTTTTTAACGATGTGTCTGGCAACAAATTTGTGGAGTGAGATGTCATGGTAACAAGATAAAGACTCCAGCAGGGGAAAGGTGAAGGCAGAGTTCATCCTGTGTTTTTCTGTTGTTGTTGACATACTGAGAACCGAATTAACCTTGGAAAATAAAGCAGCTTCAACGGGCGGTTTGCCCTGGATCTGTTTTAGGTACTTCCACAAGGAGGGCGGAAAGACTGACTGGTAACATCCTTGCCTATGTTATAAGACCTTCTCCAGAATGGTGCTTCCCACACCACAAAGCAGAGATCGTGGTCCTTTAATAACCTCCTGATAACCAGATCCTCTCTCGTGTTTGCTTCCTGAGGTCACCAACCCAGGGACCTGGCATGGTTTCAATATCCTCAGCTTCAAACACCGGCCCCGCAGCGTCCTCGTCCACGCACCTGTGACCAGCACCGCGGCCTGTGACCACTCGGATCGGGTGGGGAGCGCCATTTGTCACCCACGTACGTGCTCACTCACACCCGTGGTGAGGACCTCCACCCACCCTGCAGACACCCAGCTCCGAGTCCGGGAACAGACATTCGGTCCCAGGCCAGGAGACAGACAGGTGGACGGTTAGCACCTCCGCCTGGGTGGTCCCACGACCCGCTGGGGGACATTACACGTCACACTGAAGCGGAAAAGCCATCGCCCCGCCCACAGCCGAGCGCAGCCGCCGCCAAGGGACCCGCCTGTGAGAGGCCCCGGAAAGCAAGTCAGAGGCAAGGGTGCCCCTGCCGGCATTGTCTGCGGCGCCCCAGAAGCCAGCGCAGGTGCGACTTTGCTCAGGCCCCCTCTGTGGGGCTCTGCGGGACAGAGGACCCCTCCGGGGCCTGACCGCCCCCAGGCTCCGGGGCTCGGCTGGTGACACTGCCCTGTGGAGGCCGGCCTTCTCCGGCTCACGGGGGTGCCGTCCCGGATCCGATTTATTTCACTCCACCTGTGTGCCAGGGTTTTCCTTCAGCTTGTCCCCTGTGCTGACGGAGACTCGTGTTTTTCATAATTAGTCCCCCCGGGGTGTCTCTTTCTATTTTATTCTCCCAATTTATTGCTCTCCGTGGCCCGACATCATGCAGCCGCGTGCAGAAGCAGCGTCCCTTCCAGACGGGGACCACGGCGGGGACCTGCTCGCAGGGCTGCCGCTGAGGAGGAGAAGGTGGGAAAGTGGGAGGAGGAGCGGGAGGCCTCTGGGGGCTGCAGGTGGGGCCAGGGGTGGGCCAGGGCCCTGGTGTCCCTGTAAAGAGCTATCCCTCTGCAGGGTCACGCGGAGCTCTCTAACTTGCAGTGCAGCGGCCTCTCAGAACGCAAAGCAGGGGTAACAGCTTAATGTGAGACTGATTAACTTAAACCACTTCAAAGGTGGATACGTTGAGTTGGGGTGAGGAAGGCAGGGGGCAAAGGGCGGTGAGGGCAGGAGAGGCGCTCAGGGGTCACGTGGGAGGCTTGATGGTGGCGGGTGGGCAGCTGGGCAGCAGCCGCGTGGAGCCGCCCCCGGGGCAGCAGCGCCGTCAGTGAGCTCCGGTTCCAGGTAGAGCGCCTGGTCCGTCTCTACCAGCCGCCCCCGGGGCAATGCCCAGCCCTGTGCTGTTCCCTCTGCTTCCTCCGGTGGGTGAGATCGGAGCCGGGCAGGTGTCCAGAAAACTGCGGTTCGGCACGCGTGTCTGCAGGGAAACAGCCTGTGAATACGATCTGTCTTCTAAACAGGAGGGCGAATCTGAGCGGATAAAGCCATTGCTGTATTACAGGCGGCTTCAGCCATTTGTATTTCCAGTTCTGCCTTTAATAAGTTGTGATCTGCATTGGCTCAAAGGTTTCAAGAAAATGATTTGAAAAGTCACTTACCTAAATATTATTTTGTAATTCATATAAAAATAGCATAACTCATTTCGCACTTTAGAAATTAAACAATTTTTTGCTAAAAATTGTCTTCTTAAAGCTTGTGTACCGACCTACCCTTATTTCCAGCCCATCTAGAAACAAGAACTATAATGACTAAAACTTTCCAGGGAAGTCTGGGTACCTGCAGTCCTTCACCTATGTCTCAAAAACGTCCTGGCTCTGACCTTTGACTATAAAATAAAACTGCTTTATAATAAGGAGAGGAAAAAAAAAACAAAACAAACCCTCCTGGGCCTTAGCCGTGCTCACAGTGTCCCGCTATGAAGACCTGATGGAGGAGACTCCTGTGTGCTCACAAGTGCCTGCACTTGTGTAGATCATATCTGGGAGGACACCCCAGAAGCTTGTTCCAGTCATGTGGCTTCTGGTAGGTTACCCTAAGGAATGGGTGGTAGAGCCTTAATTTTCACTATTCGTCTTTTAATTTCATTGAAATTTTGCGCTACTGAAATTTTATTTCTTTGAAATGCACACATGTGCATTACTTAGTCAAAAAAATGAAAACAGGAGCTTGAGAACATAATATAGAAATAGGAGGAGTGTCATATTGGCCAGCTGCTATAACTAAAGACAAACACTAGAGAAAGGCACTTGCATAAGAGAAGATTTTCACCGTGGTCATGTATGTACAGAGAATCCACAAAGGAAGTAATGTTTCAGTTACCGCTATTCTGTCTTGGTTACCTGCAACCATGGTAAGTTAAAAGGTATTTAGTGCAGATTCCTTCAGGTTACCCATTAAAAAATGTGAATGATTTTCTTTTTTTTTTTTTTTTTGTTCTCAGTGTATTAAAACACCCTTGATATATGCATAAGTAACTGACAGAGCTAAGGGAATTCTTTTCCTCTAAACACTTCAAATCAAATTTATCTTTGGCTAGAAAACAGCTAGAGAAATTTTAAGCTAAATTTTTTTTCCCTAAGAAGTTAGAAGTGGCTAAGAACAAGACTTTAGCATGAAAGTAATTTCTCAACCATAGCTAATGGTATTCTGCAAATCTTCCATGCAGTTCAGAAGTAAACTGCAGACAGAAAATTAGGCTAGAGAATAGCCCAGAGGAGGAAATGGGCCATTTTTAGTACAATATGGCTTTCTCATTCTAACCCAATATTTCAGATTTATTTACTGATATATATATATACATACACACACACACACGTATACACACACACATACACACACACTCACATAAACCTCTTTCCCCTCCAGAGTTGAAATATACTTTAAAAAATTCTAAATAACTCAGAAAAAAAGTTACAGCCTTAAGCAACATTCCCAAATTCTCAGCTTCCCCTATGCTTTTCCACTGAATGCTATCGCATATAGATCTACCAGCTGCCTTGTACTAGGTTTCATGGTACACATGTATAAAAAAAATGCTTCTTAATCTGTCTCTTAAGTAAGACCGTTTAAGATGTTTCCAATTTTTGCTGTGGTGTATTGCAACAAAATAATTGTATACACATCTTTGGGCACATTTATACTAAGGTAAGTGCATTTTTATGTTGGGTTAATATTTCTCTCTACCTGTTGTCCTAATGAAAATTTTTCCAATTGTGACTGCCTATGTAAAGAATCAGATCATACTTCAAGTATATTATTTAGACTAAATATGTTTGAGTATATAGAACATACAGATTTAAGAATATTTTAGACTATACAAATTTAAGAGTATTTAATTTTTTTTATTAGTGCCAAATAGCCTTCAGGTCCTAGATGCAAATTGTAATTCCTTGCTACTTGGTGAGTACTTTCAGAACCACACATTTGGACATTTTTTGTTTTCTTAAAGAAAAGAAAGGAAGTATATAGTCGCCATTTCTTGGGATGACACTCTGTTGCTTGTCTTGTGCTTTTGCTATGTAAGAGGAAGGATTTAGCGCATCCATTAATTTGGCTGTTCCTTTATTTCGGTGCTGCTAATGTTCAAAGCCACACTGTCCTCCAAAGCTGAGTCCATTTCTAGCCCTGCCAGCAGCACAAACCACACAACTCCATGGAATTCAGACAATGGTCCCTCTGTTTCAAGGAAATAAGGTAAGTGGAGAGGTGTTTACCTGGGGTCTGATTGATGTTGGTTGTAAAACCAGAAGCTTAGAGTCCTGTTCTTGTTGGACCAGGAAAAACTAGGAAACCTTGAGTGAAAGATGTTTATTTGGTTTTTCTTTTCTTTTTTTTTTTTTTAGTAATTTTTTGTTTTTATAATGTGATTGAGTTTCCAGTTGTTCTAATGCCATTTATGGAAAAGACTATCCTTTCTCCATTTCATTTCTTTGCTCCTTATTTTGGGAAAGATTAGTTGACTTTGTTTATTAGGGTCTTTATTTCTCTCTATTCTATTCCATCAATCTGTTTATTTTGTTACCAATATTCTTTTGCCAATTTTTAAATTCGTTTGTCTGTCTTGATTTATTACGGCTTTATGGTGAGTCTTAAAGTGAATCGTCTTAGTCCTCCACCGTTCTTCAATATCGTTCTTGATCTTCAGCGTCCTGCTGGGTCGTCTTAGTCTTAAGCCTTTCTTTTCATACTGTTGGATTAATTTGTGGGGAACATTTTAAAAATGAGATCACAAACATACCAACATTAGTATGGGGAAAATCGATAGAACTGTCTCCACTGAAGTTAAAATTTCTTTTCAAAGAACAGTATAAACAAAGGTAACAGATGTATTACGGGTGTAGTAACAGTATTTGCAATAGCTAAACTGACAAAGGATTAATATGGAGGGTATATGATAAGCTATTCCTGTAAGAAAAAAATATGGCAAAAATCTCTAAATAGGCAATTTACAAAAGGAAAAACCTGAAGAAATTACTAATAAGTATATGTAAAAATTCTGAGCCACCCCAGCAATCAGGGAAGTGCATATTAAAATAACTGTGAGAAACCACTCTATACCTATAGACTGGCAAAAATTGATTCTTATTAAGTAATGGTAAGAGTGTGGGGTCTCAAAGCTTAAGCTTAGCTGCTAGGATTATGATGTCACTAATTCAGTTATGAAAATTAAGTTGGTAGTATTTTGTAAAATTACACATGTGTATGTACTAAGACAAACATTTTTAGTATATTCATGTCCACGAAGTAGTGTGTTAGGAGAATCTTCCACGCACTGCTCATGCTTGTAGAAGCAAGGAGTTAAAACTGACCTACGCGTTCATCTTTGGAGGACGATACAAGAAACTGACATACGCATCAGATGGAATAATATAATTTAGATAAGAAAGTAATAAATTTACATACAATAACATACATAAAACATATATAGAATTTAGTGATAAGTAAATAAGGAGTATGAGAATTAAGTCATTTATCTAAATGAAAAATAAGCATATAAAATTCTGTCCACTTTAAAGGATACATGACACTTGAACAAACATACGGAGGGCAGACGTGGATTACAGAGCTACTGCCTGAACGTATTAGAATGCGTACCTATGGGAGGGAAAGGAGCAATTGTTTCTGACAACAGTGAATTAGGAACTTAGTAAATTTTTCTGCTGAGTAAAATTTAAAAGAATATTTGAAGTATAAAACAGATCTCCTTATAATTTCTGAGATCTCTAAGAATTGCAAAGCCCAAGTTTAGGAGCGGACTGGAATCCAGACAAGTAAGCCTACTACTCAAATAGCTAAAGTCCTATTTATCTTGACAGTGTTTGCTTATAGAAAAGCAGGTGCAGAACTGAACTGATTATTTTAATAAACTTTTATGCAAATTAATTTTAGATTTGCAGAAAAGTTACAAGAATTGTACAGAGAATTTTTGCATATTCCTCACTCGTTACCTTAAAACTATCATTTTATATAACCGTGGTGCACTGTCAAATCTAAGAAACTAACTTTAGACTTAGATTTCACCAGATTTCCATTAATGCCACTTGTGTACATATGTGTAGGTGTTTATATGTATGTATGTGTGTATATGCATGTGTGTATATGCATGTGTGTATATGTATGTGTGTGTATGTGTGTGTGTATGTATGTATGTATGGTTGGCTCAGGAGAACACCCAGCACACCTCATTACATACCTGATATTAAAAATTCCCAGATTTTAAAAAGCAGAAGTCGGGAGATAATTGTTCACGAGTCTCTTGCATTTCTGCATATTTTGTTAACACAGAAACCATTTGCCTTTATTCTGGGCTGTTATTTCAAGGTTGTTTGTATATTTAGAAGACTTGAAAGATACAATATCTTCTTAAGGAACGCAGAGTAGCTTTGCTTTCTATCCAAGATAGTAATGTCTCCTTCCAGAGAAAATGTCAGGTAGACTTGCTTGCTTCTCATTGTAAAAGACTGGGGTGCCCTAAGCACAAGGCTCTTCAGCTGTTATGCAGACCCACTAAATGAAGGACATCTCCCTACCTGCATTTAGGGAACCAAAGTTAAGGCCAAAATATATGATCAAGTTTAACGTCAGATTAAATCCAGCTAAATAGACAATTGGTGAACCAAATCCAGATCAGAGGATATCAAGAATGTAGTGTAAAGAAAATGACAGAAAATTATGAAGAGATGGCAAATGATATAGAAAAGTGTGAAAATATATGTTTAATTAGAATTGTAGAAGAAATAGAAAAAGGGCAAAGGAACTATTTGAAGAGATACTAGTTGAGGATTTATTTTAAAAATTACATACAACACTATACTGTTTATCAAATTGTGTGTAGCAAGCCACCCCCTAACTTAATGACTTAAAATTACAACCATTTTATTACTTCTCATTTTATTACTTCTCAGGCTCAGTGGTTCTCCTCTTCCATAATGTCCCTGGTCTATAGTTACTTGGGGGCTTGATTATGCAGATAATACCAAGAGACGAGGGAAGCTTCAAATGATGAAAAATCCAATTTGCATGAAATACAGTTGACCTTTGAATGACTTTGGAGGTTTGGGACACCAACCCCTGACTGTCAAAAATCCACATAGAACCTTACAGTGGGCCCTCTGTATCTGTGGTTCTGCATCTGTGGATTTAACCAATTGAAGATTGTGTAGTACATTTTATTGAAAAAAATCCGTATATAAGTGGATCCACACCATTCAAACCCACGTTGTTCAAGGGTCAACTGTACATAACAATTATGAATGTGTATGTATCTAATAGCATGAACTTTGAATAAACAAAACTACATGGAGAAATAGATAATTCCATAATCATAGTGAAATATTTTAAGATATATTTCTCAGTAAGCAACAGAGCAAACAGATGAAAAGTCAAGATACAAAAGATTTGATCAACATGATTAACAAAACGGTCTTAATGGAAATCTGTAGAATGTTGTACTCAACATTTATACACATGGTTTTCCATAGCACATGAGATTTATACAGAAAGAAGCCACATATTTGGCCATAAATTGTCACAACAAATTTCAGAGAAGTTCTTTATACAGAATATATTTTCTGATCTTGATTCAATTAGGAGTGAAATGAGAGAACAGATGGGGAATAAAGGGCAGAAATACAATACAATGCAATAAAAAGATACACCTTAGGAAATTTGTATGTATTGGTGATGATAGTTTGTTATGAATTAAAGAGAATAATCAAGTAAATTTTAACATGAAGCCCATGAAAAAACTGCAGAAGCAAGAGCGTTACAGAGGGATTGCATATGCAAAAGCCTGACACAGAAATAATGCTGACGCTTTAGAACAGGAGCGAGCACACTTTTCCTGTAAAGCTCCAGGCAGTAAACATTTTAGGCTTTGTGGGCCACGTGGTCTGCATCACAACCACTCGGCTCAGTCACAGTAGAGTGAAAACAGACACAGACAGTGTGGAAGCAAATGTGCGTGGCTGTGTCCCAGCAAAACGTTATTCATAAAAACAGGCTGTAGGCTGACTTAGCACTCCTCAGCAGCACCCAGATCACGTGGGGCCTGGTAGGTCTCACTGATGCAGGAAAACAGATGTGGGCGTGAGGAGGGCTGAGTCCCAGGTCTCGGTTGAGCTCCTGGGACGTGCCCCACCAGGTGTGGGTCCTTGGCTTCATGCAGGAAAGAATTCAAGTGTGAGCCACTGTTGGGTAAAGGTAGATTTATTTAGAGAGATACACTCTGCATAGAGGGTAAGGCCAGAGAGAGGCAAGGAAAGAGGTGTGGGAATCGGGTGCTCAGGTTAAAGTAAAAGTAGGTACACACTCCACTGACAGAGTGCGGGCCGTCTCCAAAGGGGAGAGAGAGCGCAAAGGGCCACTAGGCGTGGTGTCGTCCCTTTTTAGGGTCTCAGTAGCTTCACACGCCTACAGGTGGGATCAATCCAACTGCCTTGGGGAAGGGGCTGGGATTCCCAAGGGTTGGGCCACTTGCCCATTTTTTGGCCTTTTGCGGTTAGCCTTGGGGCTGTCATGGCGCCTGCGGGCGTGTTATTTGATCCCGCTGTTACAATGAGCATATGATGAAGCTCCAGGTCTCCTAGAAGTTAAACCTCTTAATCCTTAAGGCCAAGTAGGAGGTGAATCTTCCACCATTTTGGTGTTAAATTGCTGTCATTCCTTGAGTGGCTGTGCCCTGCCCCCTTCCCTCCTGTCTCATCACTGAAGTGTTTTTATTTTATTATCTGTTCAATGTAAAGTCATTTAAGTGCCATCATCTGACCTTGATCTTAAAAAAACAAAAACAAAAAGCAAGCTCCATAACTCTTCATTCTCTGTGGAGATCAGACAGAACACTGCGGAAACCCAGAGTCGGTAAGGGTTTAGACCAGCAGTTGGTAAACTATGGTCCACAGACCAAACTCAGCTAAGTTCTGTTTCTGTGTGACTAGAAACTTAAGAATGGCTTTTACATTTTTAAATTGTAAAAAAGAAAACACTCTGCAGCATGGATCACATTTGACCCTCAAAATCTAAAGACCTTTAAAGATAAATGTTTGTGGACACCTGGCAGTGCAGAAGGTATTTTGCAAGAAGAGATGAGGAGACTCAAAACTACACCTGCTGTTTCCGTTTTGTAGATGAGTTCACAGTGTCTTTTTTTTTTTTTAGATTCCACATATGAGTGATATCATATATATAAAAATAGATTTTAAAAGTTTCTTTTGTATAGCACAGGGAACTATGTTCAATACCTTGTAACAAGCTTTAATAGAAAAAAATATGAAAACGAATATATGTATTTATATGCATGACTGGAACATTGTGCTGTACACCAGAAATTGACACATTGTAACTTCAATTAAAAAAAAAAAGAAAAGAAAGGAAAATACATTGGCTGTTTAGAGATGAAAGAAAGGGGAGAGCCAGGAATGACTTCTAGTTTTCTTTCTTTTCTGCTTTATAGCATCTTGTAAGACGTAGCTCACCACTGGGGTTATCTCTGCCAGTCTTGTGGCTTTCAATACCTTCCTTACTCTGTTAACTCCTAAATGTATGTCTCCAATCTGGACCTCTTTCCTGAATTCCAGACTTATGTCTTCACGTTCCTACTCATCGGCTACACTTGGATCTCAATGTTAAGAAGCTTGAAATGCACATTCTTGATTCCCCCCCAGGCCTTTTTCTTCTCAGAGTTTCCCGCACCTCAATAAATGATATCTCTCTTTCCTTTGCTTTCCCCCAAATCTGTGGCATGAGCTTGACTTGTCCACATCTGGTCTATAAGCATCCCTGTTGCTGCTACTCCAAAGCATTTACGTAAGTTACTACTTCTCAGCACCTCTGTCACTGTACCTCTATCCAAGTCAGCATTTACTGCTCCCTAGATTAATGCAGAAGCTTCCTCATTGATATTCCTGCTTCTTTCCTTGTACTCTTTACCCCAAATTCTATTCTTAGCACAGCAACCAGATTGTCCTGTTAAGTCATAATGCAGGATACTGACAGGGAAAAACAACGTTGGACAACATGAACAACAAAGGACCTAAATTGCCAGGAATGATGGTTTACTATGAAGCTGTAGTAATTCAGGCAAATAGACCAACAGAACAGACTAGAGGGTCCAGAAATAACCCACTCATGTAAGGTCATGTGACTTCTGACATTACTTTGCAGGTAGGTAAAGATGGTATTTTGAAAAATACAGATTTGAGATAATTGGTGATCCACATGGATATAAAAATTATTGATGATCTAGCTAAGATAATGAACACAAATTCTATTTCAGATGTATTATAGTGTGGGAGCCCAGGATTGGGTTAACAAATTGTAGCAGACCCCAGCCTCTTGTCTCCTTTAAGAAGAACAAATGTGCTTAGTAACTGCTTTGCAAGCACACGCCTGTGTGTCCGTCTGCCCACCTGTCTCCTTGCCGTAAAAAGCAGAGACAATGCCTTGCTTGCATAGTTGAGGTTTTAGGTAGCACTCTGCTCGTTGCAAAGCAACGACCCAGGCCCTCAGCTATTAACACTGGGCTTGATTGCTGTTAGATAGTCTTTTATCCCCAAAACAAGGAACTGGCTGGTCTGGTGGTCTGCTTTGTAATTAACATACATAAAGAATGTATCTTGACGTGCACCCCAATGTTCATAGCAGCATTATTTACAATAGCCAAGACATGGAAACAGCCTAAATGTCCATCAACAGATGACTGGATAAAGAAGATGTGGTATATTTATACAATGGAATACTATTCAGCCATAAAAACTGACAACATAACGCCATTTGCAGCAACATGGATGCTCCTGGAGAATGTCATTCCAAGGGAAGTAAGCCAAAAGAAGAAAGAAAAATACCATATGAGATCACTCATATGTGGAATCTAAAAACAAACAAACAAACAAAGCATAAATACAAAACAGAAATAGACTCATAGACATAGAATACAAACTTGTGGTTGCCAAGGGGGCTGGGGGTGGGAAGAGATAGACTGGGATTTCAAAATTGTAGACTAGATAAACAAGATTATACTGTATAGCACAGGGAAATATATACAAGATCTTATGGTAGCTCACAGAGAAAAAAATGTGATGATGAATATATATATGTTCATGTATAATTGAAAAATTGTGCTCTACACTGGAATTTGACACAACATTGTAAAATGATTATAAATCAATAAAAAATGTTAAAAAAAAATAAAGAATGTATCTTGTTCCCCTCTCCCCATGACTTCCCTAAAGATAAATTAAGCCTTTGTACTCATTGTGATTCTACAATCTCGATCCCATCCTGTCTTTCCCTAAATTCCTGCATTCCATCACACAACTGTTAAAGATTTTTCCTTTGATTATACACAATAAATGTGGGAGCATTTGAGAGGCTCATGGAGTTGGTCCCTGACTCCCTCTCACTCTCTTGACTTTCCAGAGTCTCGAGTAATTCATTCCGCTTCGGTGGGACGTCTGCCGATCAGAACCCACATTATAGCCTTGATAAAGAAAGGTGAAGCCATAAATTTTTAGAAGAAAACATAGATACTCACCTGCGAAACACTGAGGTAGGCAAAAGTTTCTTAGAGGAAACACATGCAGATAAAAATACTAACCAATAATACAGGAAAAAAGAGAAAAATTGGACTGTGTCAAATTTGTGAACTGATCCTCATCAAAAGACATCATTTAGAGCGTATAAGGAAGATAGAAACTGGGAGGAGCTAGTTTCTTGCATGAGTTTGAAAAAGGGCTCAGGTGTAGGATTTCACAAATCAAAAAGGAGAAGACAGAAGACGCTAGAAAAATAAGCAAAAGACTCAAACAGACACTTCACAAAAGAGAATGTGCAGAGGGCCAATAGACACGTGAAAAGATGTTCGTCAGGAAAAACAGAATAAAAGAACCCCACCGGAATAAGTAAAATAAAAAAGACAGATACTATCTAGTGCCGGTAAGGTACAGAGCAAGTGGAACTCTTGTAGATTGTTAGTAGATGTGTAAATTGGTACAAATACATTGACAGTTTTGGAACATTGATGGCATCTGCTACCACTGATCAAATGCATAATTAACCTGCCATGATGCGGCCATCCCACTGCTAGGAGTTCTATATTCCAGGGGAAATGAGTAAGTGTATTCAACAAAAGACATGCTAGAAGTCAGAGTGGCACTATTCTTAAAAGCCAAGTGTGATACAAGCTGAAGTCTCCATCTGCAATGGAATAGACATTTAAATTGTGGTACATTCATATCATTGAACAGTGTATAGAACAAGAGTGGACAGACTGGCACCACACCTGTAATAGCACGTACAAACCTCAAAAACCAAATGCTGAATGGAAGAAGTTGAGTGAAAAATAGTAGATACAATTGGATTCTGTTTTGTAAACTTGAGAAAACTTAAAAAAACAGGCAAGTGAATCTGGGGTTAGAAATCAGGGTAAGGGTTACGCGTTGGAGTCAGTGGTATTGACTGGAGAGAAATAAGTGGGTGCTGATAATATTCTGTTTCTTCAGCTGGTGGAGGCTATAAAAGTGTTGTTCATTATGTGAAAATTCAGCATGTTCTGCTACATTGATTATATTGGAATCTTGCAATTGACGCATTTAATAATTCAATACAAGGTTAACTAAATTGACAAAAAGTAAATCAAGGACTTCCACCTCTAGATGGAGCTGCAGGGACCAGATTGACTTTCTTACCTGGCTGACTCAGACACCAGAGTGGACACTCATTCTCGTATCCTTTCAGAGCAGGTACTGCTCCCTGACGCCTACCAGGGGCTGTTCTGAGTGTGCAGGAGAGAGTGAACGGAACTCACCAGGTCCCTCGTCTTTAGGCGCTTTCACTAGAGTGGATGGATAGAGTGAATAAACGGAATCAGTGAACTGTCTGACAGCGCTCCGTGCCATCTGTGATTTAGGATGTCAGTTAGAACGGCCAGGGAAGGCTTCTCCTTGGGGAACACGTTTGTGCTGAGGAATATTGGTGAGAAAGATGTAAACACAAGAAAACAACGGGTAGAGAGAGGTACCTGGGCCCCAAGGAAAGGCTGCAGACAGGCTGGAGGCTCAGACTGGTTTCTGAGATGGCCCCTCCTCTGTCAGCCTGATGAGGTCAAGCCCAGTTTGCCCTTCGTGCCGCCCGTACTTACGTTCCTACAATTCCTGATTCCATTCAGGATGTGAAAGTTGTCCTCTCTTTTTAATGGTAGAAGGTGGAACTTGAGTTGAACTCCTGAAG
The DNA here is from genome assembly GCF_048773025.1 of Camelus bactrianus. Taxonomy (NCBI): domain Eukaryota; kingdom Metazoa; phylum Chordata; class Mammalia; order Artiodactyla; family Camelidae; genus Camelus; species Camelus bactrianus. Next base: position 7,332,259 of record NC_133541.1, read on the forward strand.
TTTTTCTTTCTTTTTTTTTATGTTAATGATCAGAAGTGGCAGTTTAGAGACTGGATGTTTTAAATTTTTTTTTGTCATATGTAAATTATTTTTCATGCTGGTGTGAAGCCTCTAGTTGTTAAACCCTCTGTAAATTAGTCTGAAAACCATGGACTTCTGTATCAGTCACAACCATGGCTAATTAACTCCTCACTAATGTTCTCAACAGAAGCTGTGAAATTACGAGTCTTGGGAGACTCAGCAAGCAGCTGTGTTGTGCGGCGCTATCGCTTTGTATTTTTTCTCTCTGTCTCTGTCAGGCTGATGGCAGCTCAGGCAGCACCTGTTAGAAAACAGGAGACGCCCGGGGCTTCGTCTGGGCTGGTCTGGAGGCAGGCCCCCCGCCCTCCCGCTGGGGACGCTCTGGGGACGTGTTGGGACCAACAAGCTCCTGAGCAGATGCTCAGTGTCAGAGATGATCGGAGTGGAAATCACTGATAAATCAGGGAGAGGAACTCGTGCTTCCCAGCGCTCTGACTTTAATGTTCTGTACGGAACCACTGCCGCGTGCTGCGTTTCCAATTAAACAAAAGGAAAACCTCCCTCAAACACCCAATGCAACACCTTTTCTGGAGTGGCCTGTGTTCTCCAGACGGTTCCTGAGCAAGGTCCGCAGACATGGAAGCACAGCTTCAAGGAAGAAGAAAAATACCTTAAAGCCGTTGCCATAGACTTTCCTTCCTTCCCGCTGGAACCGTGACCCCAACAAACTGAATCGATTCGGGTGACTTTTGTGTTCTTTGTTCTCAAGTGAGCGCACCTCCTTTGTGTTGCTTACCAAACCGGGCTCTGACAACAGAAAGAAAAGGTAGCAATGGGAAACAGGGAAGCTTTTTCTCATATGTGGTGTTTCCCCAGCACTAGCAACAGACGATGAGTTTAAAGAAAAGTACAGTATGGCTGTGGGAAAGGGTCTGTCAAAAACACAGGATAAGGACTTTGCAACCTCCCCAAAGCAATGGCACGAAAGTGATTTGATTGCAACACAGACTCAATTCCCAAGGTCAATAATTTCATTTTCCATCATTGCATGGAATTGCCATCTGAAGGATTCACAGAAAAATTAAAAGCCCCCCATGGAATCACTAACAAAACTTTTTCTTGCCTAAAGACCAGAAAAACATGAAATTCCCAGCCCCCTTTACAACGGCCTCTTCCAGTAATGACTTACTCAAAGCCTGTCCAAGACGGCTTAATATGATGGATACAGAGGAGAGTGACATCTGGTCAACTCACTGTGCAGAAGCAAAAGGCTGGCTGAACTCCATGACATCTTTTTCTTTAATTTTTAAAATTTTTATTGAAGTATAGTCACTTTATAGTGTTGTGTTAATTTCTGGTGTACAGCACAGTGATGTACATAAATACATATATAAAACTGAATCACTGTTCATGTTCTTTTTCATTATAGGCCACCACAGGGTATTGAATATAGTTCCCTGTGCTGTACAGCAGGACCTTGCTGTTCATCTATTTTACATATAGTACTTGGTATCTGCAAATCCCAGACTCCCAGTTTATCCCCCCACTCCCCCAACCCCCTCTGGTAACCACAATTTTGTATGGAGGTTCCTTAAAAAGCTAAAAACAGACTTACCATAGGATCTAGCAATCTCACTCCCGGGCATATATCTGGAGGAAATTCTAATTAAAGATACATGCACCCCTATGTTCATAACAGCAGTATTTACAATAGCCAAAACATGGAAGCAACTTACAAGTCCATTGACAGGTGACTAACTAAAGAAATTGTGGTGTATTTATACAATGGAATCCTACTCAGCCATAAAAAAGAACAAAATAATGCCATTTGCAGCAACATAGATGGACCTGGAGATCGTCATTCTAAGTGAAGTAAGTGAAGAGTGAGAAAGAGAAAGAGAAATGCCACATGGTATCACTTACACGTGGGATCTAAAACAAACAGACAAATGAACTTTTTTACAAAACAGAAACAGACTCGCAGACACAGAAAACAAAATTGTGGTTGCCATGACATCTTGCTGTCCCTTCCTGCTGCCCCCCGTCCACACATTACCCTCCAGGAAAGACAAGGGGCGGCCCCTGTCTGAATGATGACGTCAGGAACAGGTGACCTTGGGGGTGAGAGGGAAGCTCTTCATCGCCTTCTTCCTGCTCAGACTGTCAGCCCCAGGGCCTGAATGACAGGTCTCCTTTCAGGAGGGTCCCAGAGAGAGTGGACCTCATGCGGGAAACACAGAGGGTGAGAACACTCACCATCTCCTATAGTGCTTTGCTTCCTCACTTCAAAGGGCAGCTACAATGTTGATTTTAACATTTAAGTCATAGAACGTGGTATTTCCACACCCTTTTTGTAGGAAACTGAGATAAACAATGGGGTGAGATTTAATGACTTCCATGGAAGTTATGAGGATTACCCACATGGCGGCTTCAGAATCAATTTAAACAGAGCTTAGAAAGGCTGAGACGCATGTCAGAAACTTCATATTCTCAAGTAGGTGGGCTCTGAGATGCCCAGACCTGGCCTCAAATTCCAGTCCTGCCTAGTTAGTTAAATGAGCTTGAATGAATTACCACAGCTGATTTCTCCGGTGAAAAATTGAAGTAGACTGAAATTCAAGGTTATCTGAGAATTAAATATGATACCACATGAAATGTTTCACACAAGACCTGGTAAATATGAAACTCCATAAACGCTATTAACTTTATAATCCCTTTCACAGTAGCAGTTCTGGGAGACAAGGACAATGGTACGTATTATTATAGAATTAGATGAACACTTTTCTTTCTACAGTCTTCCTGGAATCACTGTCAGCTGAGCTATTCCATCTCTAATAAGGAATTCCATTCCTTCAAAAACCAAACTCTAGCTGATGGGAATTTGACACTATTTTCAGCCTTAGGTGAATATGATGTATTTCTGCGATGCTCAGAATCCTACCTGAGCAAGCCCGCATGGTCTTTCTCTGTAACAAAGTTAGAAATAGTTCACGGGATGTAAAGAAATCTCCCTTTAAATACAAAATATTAAAATTGGAAGAAATTTGGGAGATCAGCTCTCTCAGAACACTACTTCTCATGTGAAGAAACGCTCCCTGAACTCCAGCGTGCTTAGCTCGAAGGGAAACGTGGTTAATCGCCTTCGGTTATGGGAGAGCTGCCCCGCATGGGGGAAGGGCACAGGAGGGTGCGGGGGCAGGAGGGAGTGGGCAGTCCCAGCTGTCACGACCAGCAAACAGTGGAAGTTTCGCTGGGGCAGCTTCTGGAACAAAGTGGTGCTCTTTGACATCTGGAAAGTTCTCTTCTAAACATCCTCAAATGACACTTTTCCTCTGTAAACTGTTACATATAATGCAGCTATCAGTGTAAAATAGTTCCCGTATCGTTTCTTTTCTTGCGTGTGAAGTCTTAAACCCCAACAGCTGCCGTATCAGCCTGTTTCATCTTCATATGTGTTTATAGTGAAGATCAAATGTGGTATCAAGGGGGTACAGCTCAGGGGTAGAGCATTTGACTGCAAATGTGTTTTCATGTGGCCAGCATTTAGCGGGTACCTAATTAACATTGCCTTAAAAGGAGTTTAAAATCACTGTTTGCAAATCTTAATTCAAATTCCTACTCCTCTTTCAAAAAATATTCCTTTCATGATTCTGCAACTTAAAGGGACATAAATTGATTTTCTCAAGTGCCTGAAAATTAGTCACACAGGGAAGCACCCAGACAGACCCACATTTTGGAAGAACTGACCAGGTCAAAGGAAAAACTTAAGGGAATCTTACAGGGCAACAGCCTGTTGAAAGTGAAAATATCGATTTTACGAACTTTCTTTGGACTTTATACTGCCTACCTGTTACAAAGAGCTGGCAGGTACTAGGAGAATAAGAGTATTTCTTTTTTATTTTTATTGCATGAGTGTGAGTTGGAATATTACTTTTTAATTTACATTTATTTACCTCAAAAATCTGAGAATTTATCCAACTTTCCTTCCCATTCAAACCAACCCATTTCTCAATGCAGGCGTCCCAGAAGCCACCAGCTCCGTGACTGCTGCAGTAACCATTTCCTCGCGTGTTACTCTGTGTCATTCCTCACTGCAGGCACTGAGCCGACGCCCATGCATTTCCTCTCTCTTTTCTTTGCGAGGATCCCGTGAAGTTCTCGTTTGTCTGACCTGCAGCGTTTCCCCTGGGCTGAGGAATGCTGCCTGCTCTCTCCAGGCACACACAGCTCAACACCCTCCCCTGCCTGTTCTATTTCTGACAGTTTGGCAGCTGGGTCCAGAGACTGAGCCATTTCTGGTCCCATTCCTTCGGCAACACTGTTGACAGGACCGCGTTCTTCTAACAGGACGCAGTTTATGTCTAATCGTCTCTTTTTTGTGATGGTGGTGCCATTGTTGCTTAATGCCTGTATCTATTAATCTACTGGGCTTGTAAAATGGTGACACTCCAATTCTATTATTTCTTTTTTATTTATTAGTTAGAATACTGTTTTTTATTTTTTAAATAACAGTTTATACAATGTACATATATAGAGTAGAACGTGATGTTTTGATATACATATACATAATGAAATGATTACTACTGTCAAGCTGATTAAACTATCCATTTCTTCATTCACCTTTTTTGTATGATGAGGTCATCTGAAATCTATTCCCTTAGCAAATTTTCCAGTAAACAATAGAGTATTAAGTCTACCATCGTGCTGCACATTAGATCTCAAGACTTTATTTGTCCTACCCAGCATCTCCCCATTTCTCCCTCCATCCTGCCCCTGGGCACCACTGTTCTACCCTCTGCTTCTGCACATTTGGCTTTTTTAGATTCCACATGTAAGTGAGGTCATGCAGAATTTTTTTCTGTTTCTAGCTTATTCCGCTTAACTTAATGTTCTCTGGGTTCATCCATATTGTTGCAAATGATAAGATTTCCTTGTTTTTAAAGGATAAATAATATACCACCATGTGTGTGTCATATTTTCTTTATCCATTCATCAATTGATGGACACTTGGGTTGTTTCCGTATCTTATCTACTGTAAATAGCACTGCAATGAGTCTGGGGGAACAGACCTCTAGGAAGTGCTGATTTTATTTCCTTCGTATCTATACCAGGAAGAAAGACTGCTGGATCATCTAGTAGTACTGTTTTTAATCTTCTGAGGGACCTTCACAGCGGCTGTATCAATTTACATTCCTACCAGCAGTGCGCAAAGGTTTCCTTTTCTCCACATCTTCCCTGACACTTAATATCTGTTGTTTTTTTGATAATAGACATCGTAGCAGAAGTGAGGTGATATCTCATTGTAGTCTTGATCTGCATTTCAAGATTCTTAACTTAATCAAACCTTTTGCCATATAAGGTAGTACTCACATTTTGGGGATTAAGAAGTGGATGTATCTTTGGCAGTGGTGATGCGTTCGGACTACGACAGCAGCCTACAGAGAGACTTACACCCAACCACGGTCAGTCCCCATTCCCACCCCCAGCCCTAGGCAGCCACTAAACCTTTTTCTGTCTATACACACATTGTTAGTTTTTAATGATTTAATGCAGAAGAGACATCTTATTGGTAACGACTCTGACACATTATTTAAACACCGAGTTGTACACTCTGTGTACTTCTGACTGTGGTCTTCCATCCATTTAAATTAGTTGGTTTGAAATTAGCACATTATTAGATTGTGAAATTACTATACGAAATACAATATAATACATATTAAACTATAACGTCCTTAATCCTTATTTCTAAGGAATAAAAATTTCACACAGTGCCTCCAGACATATAACCAAATGAAGAAGTTTCCCAGCTATTTTAAATATCTGCAAATATAGGTAAAAGGTAGGCCAATACTTTGGGGTATAAATGTCAATTTCCACTTAGACTTTAGGACAATATCATTGTCTTTTACGTGTGTATATATATATATACGTGTGTGTGTATTCACCTAAAGCATCATTCAATATCAAGGAGATTTCAATCACAATGACAATTTAGGGTCTTTAAGTATGCAGACAAAGACTTACAAATTTTGGCCAAAAAGCCAAAAAAGATTTTTAAAAAATCCTTTCAGAAAGATTCAAGAAAACATAAATTTTAGATACAGTGTTTCTTCAGTTTATTCAGATTTATTCCATTTTCCAACAGAATAATCCATGTGTAAATCACATTCTTTAGTGTTAAATAATAGGTACAAAGGTCTTATATGTACTCTTTATAGTCATATCTATGTTTCCTTTTATGTTACATAATTTAGTCTTCCAAGAGCTTTGTTACCTAGGAATTAAGAAGGCAGAGTTTAGCTATTACGGCTCACTTCCGTGGTTATTTATTTGTCCATAGTTTACCAAGAAAGAGCAGAAATACCAGATATTTATGGAATTTCACATATTCTGTATTCATGAAGGTCTGGTGCTTAATTAACATACCTGCACTAGTGACAGAGTGCCTTATCAGGTAGGTTTTAGATTACAAACACTACATCTGATTCTATGCAAGGACATTTTTGTTCTCTTAGTAAGTCATGCTCATTTTAAAGGGCAGTCTTTTACCTGAGTGTGAACAGCTCCAGCCGCAGTCATGCTATTGTATTAGGGCTGCTGTACCAAAGTATAACAGATTGACTACTTCAACAATAGAAATTATTATTTCAGAGTCCTGGAGACCAGAAGAATCAGATCAGAAAGTTGACAGCACTGGTTCCTTTTGAGGTTTGTGAGGGGAAGCTGTTCCACACCTCCCTCCTGGCTCCTGGAGGTTTGCTGGCCATCCTTGGTTTGTAGGAGCAGCACTCCCATCTCTGCCTTCTTGTCCCATGGTGTGCTCCCTGCATGCATTGTGAATAAAAATTCTGCCTGCCACATCAGTAAACAAAGGCTGTTGCAGCCATCAAGCCATCACATTGCGGCCGTCAAGCCATCACATTGCGGTCGTCAAGCCATCACATTGCGGTCGTCAAGCCATCACACTGCAGCCAGCCCTGACGGTGAGCCCTGAGGGAGCTTGGGATGGAACAGGATGCCCACCAAGCAGCTATCAGCTGCAGCTACCCCTGACAGTGCACCCCTAGCAGAGGGGACTCAGGGTGGGAAAGCACAGGAGACTGACCCTAGAGAGCTAAGGTGGACATCAAAGGAATGATTTCAATGAGCCCAGACGTTTGCAACTTCGTGTGCATAGAAAACTGCTAAATTCCTTAACTTGAGATATCTGGTTTTCTTTAGTTAACAGTAATCGTTTGATGTTCCGACTACCTGGTCTTTGTTGCAAAAATGCCTATATATCCTGGCTCCTCCACCACCTCTTTGAAGAAGTCTCTTAGAGCCATCGGAGAGGCCGCCTCCCAGGCTGAGGCCGCCTCCCGGGCTGAGTCTTCAGAAAGTTTGCCGAAGAAAACAGAACTCTCACCTTTTAGGCTGTGCATTGTTTTTTAGTCGACATTTTCTGTCTCCAAATGGACATTTTGAAAGAACACCAGCCATATTGGATTAGGGGCCACCAATGTGACCTCGTCATAACTTAACGAATTCCATCTGCAAAGACCCCATTTTCAAATAAGTCACATTCTGAGGTATTGGGGGAAAGGGCTCCAACATGGACTATGGAGGGACATAATTCAACCCATGACCACTATTAACAATAGAGCATAGCCTGAGAACTCGCCTCTGTGACTGTCAAGGGCAACTGAAAACAACGGGGAAACCTGCTCTCCCTGACAGCGCGCCCCGGCACAGCGCCCCACCGCCGTGATCGGTACGCGCGCGGATCCCTTGCGTCCCCACCTCAAGGGGTTTACGTTCTCTGACTTCTTTTGTCACTCCAGGCTTCCTTTAGAGAAACACAAAATGCCGTGAGCAAGGGTGCTTCCCAATTTCCCCAATTTCCTGTAGGCTCAGATTGCCCCTGACGTGACTATTCAGGAATTCTGTCTGCAGACTTCCACTTGGCGTTTCACGATTTCATGCTTGAAGAACCCGCGTATGAAAGGTTGCTTTGCGGAATTAAATTATAACGCTGCCGTAAATCTCTAATTATATGAAAATGTGCTGCTCTTACCGTCCAATTTTATGAACTTTTAAATACACTCTGTCTAAAACTTTATGGCAATGCTGTCTACATCGTGAGCCCTGTTGCACCAAGCTGATTTTGGAATGGAAAAAATTGTGTGAAAATATATGATCTATAAAATATCTTTGTCACGGGTGTAACTCCTCCCTCACGTCAGCGCTGCAGTTCTGGCTAAAGATCCTCAGACTCAGACACGTCGAGGGTATAGGCAGAGCACAGATAACTCAGGCGGTACCCAGGGTTGAGTCTATTCGGGTGATAGCTCAATGGAAACAGAGATACTTAAGAAAACTAATTAATTTTTAGCCAGTAACAACACTTAAAGGAGATACAGTATGTGAATCTATCAATTTTTTTTCTGCTATAAAAATCCATGTGCTTTTCAAACTTCATCAGTTAGAGCTTATTTTGTAGGTGACTAGATAATGGAGTGAATCTGGTTAGAATTTCAGGGAGTAAAAAGGGAAAGGAATTACCTGAATTATTACGATGTGAAGGTATATTTAAGTTTCCTTTGATTGGGTGCATAGGTCGGCAATTCACACTGTAAACACTCTGCTTTTTAATTCACTCACTGAAATAAATGTAGCACACACTGTCAAGGGCAAGGGCTACAATTACCTGGCTTTCGAAAGCGTAGGCCAAAAGCAGGGATGTAAAATTTAACTCATTTAATAGTCAAACTGCTTTTTTTGGTCATAAAAGTTATATCACCTTCCTAGTTAAGTCAGCCCCTCAAAAATCTCCTGGCTAGCTGAGCTAAAAAGATGTTGGTTCAGAAATGTGTACGTTTATTTTCTCCTTGATGACAGACTATTTCAAATAGTGCAAAGCTAGATTCTTTTTAGCCCAAACAGGGGAAAAGTATACATATTTGTAAACCTTTAAATAAATATTGATTTATTAAATTGAATTTTAAAATATGTATCAGTGTGTGATGTAATGAAATGTAAAATCATCTACCCTGTCTTCATAAAATACGTATGTAGCATCAAGAAGATCAAAACTGTTTTCATCAATTTTTATGAGGACAGACTCTCCAGAAATTCCAGAACAATAAAACTGTTTCTTAGAGGCTAACGGCCAGTGAGAACAGTAGAAGACAAATGATGATATATTAGTTCAATGCAAAAAATAAATGAAAATCTGAGTTTTTTTAGATAACATTTTTATCCTGGGCAAAACTCTAGTGTATTCCAAATTTGAGATTATAGTGTTTTAAAAATGAAAAAAAATCTGAAGTGCCAAGCATATAAATGTGCTGAGAAACCATTCATTCATGTTGTGTATTGATCCCAGGATTGATTTTTTAAAATTAAATATCAAAGTGGATTTGAACTTTTATTTTTCAGTTATTCATTTTGCAAGCCTGTTTACCAAGACCACTGGCCCCTTTTTTAGTACAAGGAACGGTCCCTGGGAAGTCGTTTCCCACTGGGGACTACACCTCCAAGCCCGTCTGTGGCTGGTGGGGTGGTGGACCTGTTCCCGCCTGTTAGACCGACAGCTCTGAGGGGCGTTCCAAAGAGGTAAGGGAGGAGCCGGTATATACAGGTGTTTTTGCTGGAAAAAAAAATGTAGTTGAACATCAGACGATGACTGCTAATCACAAAACAGACATCGTAAGTTAAGGAATTTAGTGCTTTCCTATGTGTGAGAAGATGCAAGAGTCTGGACTTACTAAAGTCAATCCTTTCATATGCGCCTTCACTATCTAGGGCCAGTCTCCTGCTTTTCTCCATCCTGAGTCCCTCAGAGTACAGCATCCGGACAGCTGCAGTGGCTGATGACTTTATGGCCACAACATCCTTTGTTTACTGAAGTGGTGGGTGACACTTTTTGTCCACAACAGCAAGGTTAGCAAATACAGAGCCCAGAATCCCTTTCCTGTGTGGCTCCAGGTTCAAATTTGCCAGAGAGAGGAATTCAGTTGCAGTTGGACCCCTGGACAGACACAGGTTTCCCAAGGTGTCCTGGTGGCTCTTGGGAACCATCCATTTCACTGCCACTGATGCAACAGGTGGAGGGCGACCCCTGGAGGATCCTCAGTACTGAGGGAGCTTCTCGTCAGATTTTGACCATCACCCACTTCTCAGCCGCCAGCTGACACCAGCGGCAGGTTCCCTGATTTTGTGGAGACATCTAGATCTTCAGCAATTACATACATTTTAATCTTTTATGAAAACCTTTATACCCAAAATATTTTGCATGACTTTCTGCTAGCTTTACTGAATGCTAGAAGCCAGGAATAAATTTATGTGTGTCAAGCTGTTGAAATTTTAGATGTGCTGGCAAAATGCTCATTCTCCCAATACTCAACATACCTTTTGGCTGTGCTCTTTTTCAAAACCCAGCCTTCATTTATATTAATACTTACTGTTTGAATTTTTCTCTGAGCTATAGCCTTACACTTGCTCTGCTAATCTATATCATTTATGGAAAACCTACATGTGCTGGTCTCAGACTATCAATAACCAATGTTGCGGTGGGACCAGCCCTTGTGTTTCTTACTATGATGGCAAGATGCCCTTCAGCAGAAAGAAACAGAGGAAATGGAGATTTATTACTTACAAGACCTAGAAATCACACAGCACACCTAGGGTCGCACAGTGAGGCTGCAGGCGGGAGCGTGGGGGGGGGGGGAACTCATGGGCTGGGGACTCTGCTTTTATACTGAGGTCCAGAGCGAGGGCTTAGGGTTTCCTGGGCTCCTCTTTATTGGTGAATTTAAAATATAAGAGCAGGAATTTTAAGTGTGGGAAGAGAGAAAAAGAAAGGAAAGCCAAGCATCCCCAACTGCCAGGTGTCCTAATTAACCAGCATCTCTAGGACAAAGGAGCCCCCATGGAGAAGGTGGCCTGGCTCTTTATCTAGCCCAGGGGCTGACAACATGTTTATTTCAGACAGCCTTCCTGGAAGGAGGCGCCTCTTTAAAGCAGAGGCCCCTGCGATCAAAGCTTAGATCAGGCACTCACATGACAAGAGGAAAAGCCAGTTGTCAGGGCTCACACTGCACGACTTCACTCCTTAGACGAGGCGCCAGTTCTTGAAACACACGTGGCCCTACGTACTTACCTTTCTTAGTTTACAATGTCTTTTCATTTCTGAATATTGATGAGGTAAAGTGCTATCCTATCACTCTCTATAACAGACAAAACTAATTTAAGGGAATTATCTGTTTCATTCTCAATCTCCCTTGAGGTAGGTAAGAACAAGAGGAGAAGATGATGGTCTTGTCCATGGGTTTCTCTCAGATTTCCACTTTCTATTTTACATACCAGAAAAGCAGGGATAGCTCCACAAACCAATATATCTATACATATTGGTTTACAGAAAACAAACAGAGAAGTTTGTTGCGTGCATTGCATGCATATTGGGGAACACCCCCAATAAATGATGATTTTCAGGTTTGAGTATCAGGGAAGGCAGGACTGTGTGGAGAGTCAATAAAAGAGAATCAAATACAAATATTTTTGAAATCAATGACAGAGTTCATTAAGTTGCTGAGTACAAAATTAATGTAAAAATCAATAGCTTAACTAAACATAAACAGCATTTAGTAAATGTATTGGAATGAAACATCCCATTTATTAGACTAATACAAGAACATGAAATAGCTCAATGTAAACTTAAAAAGCATATACACAATGTAGAGAAATGACTCTTTAAAATGCTACTGAGAGATGCAACAGAAGACAAATGGAAATGTCTATTCTACTCCTGGACTGAAAAAGAAAAGCATTATTGTCAAGAAGCCAATTTTCATAAATTAGCCTGTACACAGTATTCAGTGAACAGCAATCAATGTATAAGCAATTTTCTTTCGCACATACATAAGCTAAATCTAAGGTTCTTTGGGAAAACAAGTGTGCAAGAATATGCAGGCCACTTCCAAAATCAAGGAGTAATAATACTGAACTAATTCTACCAGAAATTAAAAATGTAACAGTGAAGAAAGTGTCAATGATACTGTGTTATATTTTTCCAAGTTGCTAAGAAACTAGACCTTAAATGTTCTATCCACAAAAAAAAAAAAAAATGATAAATGTGATATGATAGAAGCGTTAATTAATGCTTCAGTGGTAATTATATTGCAACATATAAACGTATTGAATCAACCTTTGCATGTCTTAAACTTACACAATATTATATGCTAATTATATCTTAATAAAAAAAGTAATAGGAAGCAACACTCATTAGAACAGAGTGACACCAGTGCTAGAAGAGAGTGGAACAACCAATAAAACATAATTAAAAACCTAGAAATAAACTAAAACTCACATATATTTGGTTAAAAAAAATACAGTTTGCCTTTCAAACCAGTGGGAAAATATGGATTATTAAATAAATGTGATCAAAACAACTTCCTAGCTGTTTGGAAATGAAACCTGTATCTCTTCCTCACCACTTATACTGAAACAAATTCCAGTTGTATCAAAAATCACTTGAAAAATTAAAACCACAGACGTGATATGGTTAAAAAATAATTTTGAAATGGGGAAGGTCTTCCTAATTATTGATCAGAAGCCTGAAGTAAGAAGACAGGCGGGCTCACCCTGAAGGGGTTCAGAATGAGCCTCCCCCAAAATGCACCACTTTGCCATTGGCGTTATTTTGAGCTGAAGACAATCAAGGCCTGAAAGACTCAGAAAGAGCTTTTTATCTGCCTCTTAACTGCCTGAAAGAATGTAGACAGAGGACCTGGTCCAGGAAGAAAACCATCACTAAAGGTGACTACAAAGATAACTACGAAGTACAGGGTGAGAAGTGTTGAGCCGGGGGAGCTTGGCAGGGCCAAGTTTGTCTCTGTGTGGAAGCACAAACACCTGTTTACCAAGTATTTGCTCTTCCCATTGTCCTGCAAATTGTCTTCCTCTCCTTTGTAGTCCCAGAGCACCGCTCCCTTCTTTTTGGCTCAGAACAGCAGATAAGCCTCCATTGCCTGCCTGCCTCTGGGTCTCATAGTCTTATGGGACTCCCTTACGTAAATAACGAAATTAGTTTTTCTTCTGTTAATCTGTCTTATGTCAATTTAATTATTAGGCCAGCCAAAAGAACCCAGAAGGGCAGAGGAGAAAAATTTCCTCCTCAACAACCCACATTAAAACAACAGCAGCAACAACAGAAAACAGCACAACAAATGAAAATGTAGAAACTGAAAAGAAAGTTTTAAGAAGAGCACATACGAAGAAGAGAAGCGCGGAAAATATGTTCAAACAGAGAGAGGGAAACGCTGCCTCCATTTATTCATTGGAATAAATAAATAAAAATGAATAAAAGCCTTGCGGGAACAAAGAATCCAGGGTAAGGAATGCACATTTTCAGATCTCAGCTTTGCAGCATCAGGACCCAGCAGGACCACAGCCGTGAGAAGAGGACTGGGCTGATACAGATGAGACCAAAAGGAGGTGGCGAGTGCCCTGGCAATGGGGTTGCAACAGGAGAAAGCTGAGGATTGCCGGCAGCATGTTAAAGGATCTTGCAAGTGAAGCACTTTGCGCGCAGGAGAGGACCGAGGAGCGCTGCAACGTGTTCATTTCGGAGAACACGCATGCGCACTGACGACCTCTGCCTGCTGGCTAGCATGTCCTAGGCGCGGACGCTGCGGTGGAACCTTTTTCCAGGGGTACAGTTTCCAGGCTTCTTTTCTGTTTTGCTGTGAACTTCCATTTTGAGATCTTGCTATCTGTCTTCCTTGTCTCTAAGAAGTTGAAAGGTTTCTTTCACTCTGACGACCGCTTTGAAGCAGTATTGCCAGTCTGGGAAATTAAATGCAAAAGCACTGTATGAGGTTGCTCCATAAAGTCTGATAAAGTTTGATAAACTGCATTCATGAATGCAATTAAATTATTGCATTTTCAAAATATGATTGCATGTGAAAACCCATCAGAGAAAAGAGCTAAGCAAAAACACCCCCAGCCAATTGCATTGTCCCAAATAATGGTACACCTCTAAGTTCAGTTGTAGGAACTTCTAGTCCAGTCAATCCACGTGAGCAAATCAGTGGGATGCCATGTGTTCAGCGCTGCAGGAAGCCTAGCAATTTCTGGCACTCATTTCCAAGGGATAATGGCATAATTTTGGAATTATTGCAACTAGTTATTAAAAACATTGCCCCACCAGGATTTTGCCTCTATAATGTATGGCATAATTATTAAAGTGGCAGTATAGCATCCTTCATTAGACTGTGATAACTAAAGTGTTCTTACCATGTTAGAGCAGGCAGACAGCTAGATATAAGCAGAATTAGTAAGGCACGGGCCAAATGGCAGGAAACCACACATCTTGTGGACCACAGGGATCTTTGGGCAGACAGAGAAAGGCAGGAACCTCCAGAATGACAAGAAACCACATGTTTTGGGGTGAGAAGGATCCTAGAGGCAGACAAAGAAAGGTGGGAAAAGGTGGGACTCTCCAGCATCCAAATGTCACCTTTTGCTCATTATGCCCTCATTAAGATAAATAGCCTTGCAGATTAGAAGTACCTATTATGCACCAACACCATGACACTTCCAATCAAGAGTAAATTAAAAAAAAAATCCCTCCTCCCCTTGGGGAGGTGGAGCTGGGATGAAAATCAGGAAATATGACTCCAAACCCCTCCCTCTTCAGTGAATATTCCTCCTATTCATTTTTTTTCATACTGTGTAACCAGCCTGCCAAAGAAACTCAGTGCAGCTACTCACCTGAGTCTGCCCGCTCTCCCTGGGAGAGCATCCTATCACTTAACAGGTCCTCACTTTACTTTCTTGACCTCCATGTCTCATCTCTGAATTCTTTCTGCAATGAGACAAGAACCTATTCTCAAGTAACAACTATACTGAATGCCAACATCCTGGATTAATAATGGCTGAATAGCAATCTGAGAGGAGCGTTGTGGAAGAGAGCCCTCCATCCACCCAGAACTGCAGACGGCCACGGCTCCCTGATGAGGCAGTGATGGTGCCTGAGTAACAACTGCTTTTGTGTCACGAGGATCTTCTCAGATCCTCCCCACCACAATCACAAAAGCTCGGGGCCACTGTAGGGGAAAGGAGTGGAAACAGGCAGCGAAGACCACTAGCTCCAAGCAGTATAAGAAATACCACCAGCTGAATTTCAGAGATAACTCACACGCCGACATATTTTGATACATTGATTAAAGTGACAGTGTCACTTTAATCAATCAACTGTGTCAGTTCTGACTGGAGACGTGGACACAGACTAGGGAGAATTTCTGTCCAACAGACAAGAAATGGTTAAATCCTAATGAATCATGAGGTAGTGTACACAAGATAATTGAGAAGATAATGCAAGAATTGAGAAGAAAGTCTATGGTTTAACAATTATTGAAAAAAGAAGGTAACATTTTTGGCTTCCTTTGTTATAATAGCTAAGTGTATGCACATCCATACACGTATAGAAATACGTGCAAAGATGAAATTTATTAGACAAGGAGTTTAGAATTTGAGGATACATTTTAAAAGATCTTTAACAGTTACTTTTATGGTATCATAATGAAAGATAATACTAAAATCAGATTTTCCTATTTTCCAAAATATGGTATGGTTTTTACAGGATTTTATTTTATTGTTACTTTTGGAAAATGGAAAAAAAACTGATTTTAACACATATGGAATGAGCAAGAAGAAATAGAAGGGGTAAGATTTTAGAGATCTGAAAATTTTTCAGTGACTTCCACTGAGAAATATCACCAACCATCAGCCGTAGCAGCCCCGAGCCTCAGGCTAAGCACCGCCGTCTCCCCTCCAGGGTGTGGGGCAAACGTTCCTGATTCCTGGACGTTGTGAACACTGAAAGGATGATTTAAGGAAAGCCTTCTAATGGCATGGCTGAACTATTAGCAGGTAACTTTTGGGCAATGACAATTGCTTGGCTTTTAGAAACTGCTTATATCTGCATACAGTATCTGCCAATGCCAAAAGAAAAATTAAAACTAAGCTAGGTTTGCCTTAATTTAGTAACTGTCCAGCAGTATTCTTGGCAACTGAGTTTAATTATTTTGCTGAAAGATTGGTAGCTGGTGATTGGGCCAGAGCCTGTATCTGTAAGAAAAGGTAGCCCATGATGGTGCCAACACCTCCCACCACTTTCAAGTTCGGGCAAATGTCGGGGAGTGATGATAACGAGGATGCTGTGAAGGCACAGCTGGAAGAGCTGCTGTGACAGCAAAGGTGCTTCTCACCAACCCTGATGGGGCCAGAGGACAGGGAACTGAAGGAGGAATGACCAAAACTGGATGATAAATTCAAAAATCTCATCACAATTTAATGAGCCACAATTTTAATGCCATCCACTCCATTACACACTGCATTCTGCGCAAGGTGAGGTTCAGTAGCACACAAAACAAGGTCAGCCCAGGAAAATGTTCAGAAGACAGAGCAACAGGGTGAGTGAACAGAACGCGGGAGCAAGGACAAGCAATTGTGCGCCAGTGGTGCATTTACTGGGTCGGCACACCCGTCCTGGTGGACTCCTTCTCTCACAGCGCAGTCAGGGGGATTAATATTACCAAGGTGAGCTGAGTATTCTAGCTAAATAGTCCACATTAACTCAGTTTAGGCTTAGAAAACTCTGTTCCCAGCAGTAAGGGAAAGTCACCAGTGAGAAGCATTTCCGGCTTTATTCTGCTTGCATATTTTATTTATTTACCCCCAGGTGACTATATTTTAGGATAAAACTCCAAATTAAGAGGGCATTTTAAGCATCATTCTTCTAGCAAAGTCAAAAGCAAAGGAGATTTTGCACACTTGGCCCCCGTCTGTGTTTGCTTGGGGATTGATGTGCTTAGTTGCTTATATATAAATGTTCCCCAGGTCAGGATTATCCTGCTAAAGGTAAGTCAGATAATTTGATTCCACGCAATGGAGGCGCACTTGTCTGCTGCTACGCTGACTGGAATTTGGTCTTACAATGTAAAAAAATGTGGCATTTAGAGCTCCATTTCCTTTCTTGATTTTTATTGCATTCCATATTTGTTTATTTGCTTTTTAAGATTGTTCCCAATAAGAATGCGACCTTCTTGAGCCTACAGTGACATAAAATGCAATGTCACCGTTCACAAAGTCTTGAATGAATAAAGTCAGAAATGGTATTTTCAGGGGAATCAAAGCTCAGAGACCCTGAACCTCAGTTCCCTGTGGGGTGGCCAGACTGTAGGGTGATGGTAACTGACCTCACAAGAGGCTGGTGGATTAATGAGTGGCTGGTAAAGGGCACGTGGGCTCTTCTCACTTTCCCTCTGCCCTCCTTTCCCTCCTCCAAGGCTGGGGCAGGTTTCAAGGCCAGAACTTTGCATGAGGTCACGGGTCTGTGGACATGGTCTGATTCTTCCTTGAGATTCAGTCTCATGGGATAAGGATTACTTTTTCCTAAGCAGCAGCAGAGGACTTGTGGAGGCCAGTCTAGAGGGGAAAGATGGAGAATTCAGTTCAGCCTGCCCTGGACCTGCCCTGACCTGGGCCCGTGGTCCAGTCCAGTTTCCAGGGGGTGGTTACTGGGGCTTGGTGGTTGGTTTATAGCACATGTCCCCTTACCAGATCTGTCCTCTGTCGAGGGGACAGAGGACCACAACTCTCCAGATCTTCTCCGAGATGCCTTGAAGAAAAGATGATAGGATTCAAGAACTGAAAATCTCCCAGACCATCAGCATCATATGCTTCCCTTTCCCACCCACAGAGCACTCACTACTGCAGGAGCTGCACCTGGACAAAGATGAACACGTGTCCCCCACCTGGTCACCCATCCTAGGGTCAAGGAGCCTAAAAATCCTATAGTATACTCACAAGATTAAAACAAATCCCTAAGAACATTCTTAGCAATTATGTCTTCATAAGAGCCATAATCTACTTTGAACAAAGGCAGTATTTCTGCCCGCTGATTTTCGAGGGGCCTAAGAGATCAGGCTTATGTTTTACTTTAGTTTTTTTGTCTGTAGTATCTCAAGCCTCTGCTTCACCTAGGTAGGATTCAAAAGGCGGAAATGAATAGATTGAAAGCCAAGCAATGCTCCTTAGACTCTTCCAGAGACTTCAGGCTGAAATACTATATTCTACTGATTTTATTTGAAAGGGTTTTGGATTCATTCTTTTTCATAGAAAAGAAGTAAAAGTAAAACCTGACATTATATCAAAAATACATTGGTCTTTCAGCTCTTTTTATATCTCTGTGATGATCAGATCTTTCTTATCTTTTCAACTGTGCTCTTACTATACGGTAGAATAAATCCAGAAATATTAAACTTAGGAGGTAACACCAGGAAAGCTTGGTGGTCATAAGACAGGTCTCCATGAACCTGACTTGCTTTAAACCTTGCCCAGAGCGGCCGGTATTCATTCATCAGCTAGGAGTTACGAGTGCAGGAACTGTTCTGATTGTATTACTTTTCTATTGGCTTGAACGTAGCGAGCTGTGAGCAACGATGTCGCATCTTGACATTTTTAATATCTCTAGGGTACTTCTCTAAAACGCATCTGAATTCAGATTTAATTAATTATGTGAATGACCTAAATGTGAAAATAATTTCCTGCTCTCGATATATTAAGCTCAACAGAAATATCTCAGCAAGAGAAATGGACTGAAATTAGGTCCACATTATTATTTTGGAAAGGCAGATTTACTTTGACCCTTTTTAGATCAATCATTGGAACTGAACTGATATTCACGGAATTGATATGACTTTATTCAAAACAGTGCCATGCACGTAGGAAATGCTGCTTCTGGTAAATTTTTCCTAAATAAGAAAACCCTTTGTGATGGTTACATTGCTGGCTAATTTAAATTTTACTCATAATTATAAGTAGAATGCATATGTAATATATAATGTTTATACATATTATGTTATATTTATTATAGTATAAGCTTGCAATTTTAAGAAAATTGTGTGTTAGGATATTATATAGTTTATATAACTACATAATAACTTATATATGTTTAATATATAAATTCACATATGACCTCACTAACCAAATGTCAATCACTAGTAATTTAATGCTTTTAAAGATGATTTTGAATAAAACAAGTAATTTAAATAAACAAATTATCTTATATCATTAGGTGATTACAAGACATTTAAGTAGAATTTACTTTTATAAAACTTAATAGTTGTAAGAAAAATTATAAAATACAAATGAATGTAGAATAAGTAACCTATGTATTATGAATAGATAAAATAAAATTACATGCTAAATAAATCATGATAACCCATATTTTCATACTGCCATGGAAAGATCTTTCAAAATATTTAATGTAAAAGAAGTTGCACAATAAAGTAATGAATGCAGTTTGATGACATTTATGATAAATGACAAAATTAACGTCATACATTTTATAGTTAGAGGTGTGAATATGGGTGGTTATGACTTATTTCATGTCCTAGCATAAGGTCTAAATGCGTTGCTTTGCTTGCCTTGGAATTTTGTCCTTGTTCTCTGCTGCTGGAAATCAACACAAACCAGTCAGAGTTATAAATTTTACCATCTCGATCTGTGAAATATTTGGTGACCTTATCACCTGTGAAGATGGAAAAGCTATGTATCTACCTAACGAACTTGAGGCTCTTGAAGGCTCAATGTAATGCTTTGTTAATTAGATCAATTTATTCAGGTTTGTGAGAATAATTGAAAATACTGGAGACACTCTGACTAGGACTTCTCTCTAATTTTATGCCAAAAGTGTTTGCGCACAATCTCGGCCAAGTTGGAATAGGACTGATTCCAAGGTCCTGGTACATCCCACCTCCTTGAATTTGCTCTGCCCCGTTCCCCGGCGTAAGCAGCAGTGAGACCAGTGCTCCCTGCCCCCACGCTGCTGAGGACTGGGCTCGGACAATATGTGTTAGACCCGTGGATGAAGGCACATTCCCTCTTACTGGAATGACTCCCCTTTCTCAGTCTCTTCCCGTGACATTCCATGCAACGCCCCCGGCCAGCTCTGGGGGAAGTTTCCTGGTCGTCCCCACCCTCAGTAATCGTCCTGTCTGGTGACTTTTAGTTCATTCTGACTCTGGAATACCTGAAGCACTAAGCTAAATTGTCCAGGTTTGTGCTGGTCCGAGATTTTAATTAAACTTCTGTTTTGCTGTCTAACTCATAATTTTTTCCTACTGCATCCCACATTTCACAGTGTATAGGTCAAGGACTAGTTCCCTGGGTGCATATTCTCTGGGAAGGGGTGGGAAGGATATTGTAAAATTATCTTTAAAATCTCAAAAATCTATAAAAATATAAAGCACCAATCCAGTATGATGATAAAATTTTAAAAAATGACAGCAAAAACAAATTTTCTTGCTTTGAGAGATGAGTGTGTTTCAGTATTTAATATACATATAATAATAAGAATCATGACGGTGCCTAACAGTAGCAATAGAAGCAAACACTAGGCTGTGTCATCTGACCTGAGGAATGAGAAGTGATGATTTTCCTGGAAGCAGGGAAGTTCAAGGATGGCTGGAACTTTTAGTGATTTACTTGGGATGATGACAGGGGTGTAGGTCACTACACACACTTCCCTTCTCCTCTTCCACCAGACGACAGTTGTTTCTTTGAGTTTTGAAAATTCGTCGTTCAAAAAGAGCATTTTTAAATCAGGTTTTGCAGTTTAGCCATGAACTCATTCCTTCAATTATCATTCATTGATTCATCTATTTATTCCTTATATTAAATAAGTTCCTTTTGTTTAGTCGTCCGTGGTGCTGAACCCAGAGAAGAAACAAAATTCGACACAGGTCCCACTTCCACACACACACACACCCCCTTGGGATTAACAGTCCACGGGGGAGACAGTTCAGGAAGCACCTGGAGAAAGTGAGTCTGACTGAGGCAGAGAGGAGCTCCGGGTGCCAGGGGGAGGCAGGGGTGCACACGCCTCATTTCCACTTGGAGTCTTTCGTGCGTGAGCAAGGGGCTTCCCTGGACGAGGTGACACATTTGTCTGTGTAGCTACAGCTGTCAGCCCTGCATTCTCCTCTGGATCCTCACAGTTAGAGATTCAATGGGAAGGTTGGGGAGTACGACCCCGACTTGCCACATGAGAACGATTGTCACTAGGTTGTGTACAATTTTTATCTACTACATCATTTCCTGGCCCTGTAACCATATTTTCTGGTCACTAAATAGGATGACAAATCCCCCAGCTCAAAGAGTTCAAAACAATGTAATGAAAATCCAAATCACCGATTGGTTTGAGCAAAATCCCAGAGGTGACCGTGGGCTTATCCTACAGTTCCAGCCCTGAGTGGTTCTGCCTGAGGCGTCATTTTAATCAGTGACTCTGACACGCAGTTCACTCTAATTGCCATACCTGCAGCTACCCACTGCTGACAAAGGTGCCATTCACTGATGCGTGACAATACGGAGAAGACATTCAGGCTTCAGACAGATGTGCCCATTATGAAATATCCCATGTGGTCGTAAATCTCTGGCGGTTGATGCGGAGTAAGTAATGCACGGTTGCAAGTAAATTGTGTGCTCAGCTTTGCCATGTCCCCACCATCCAACATGCTTACAAATGAAAACCTGAAATGCTCTAGACCATCAAAAGATAATACCACGTGCTTCAATCTCCTCTCAATACTTCTTTTTCCAATCTTTTTTTTCTATTTCTCATCATCAGTTTTTGTTCTACCTGAGAATATCAAGAGTATAAACCATATGTCTTTTCTTCTCTTTTGTAAAAAGCAAGAATTCCAATTAGCAATTGTCCATGATGATAGACTTGAATTTTTTCTTTCTCATTAAAATAAAAAGAATTCAATCTCTTTGATGCAGGCAGATGTTTTTCTGTACATACATTCTTTGTTACTGTTTTATTTTTTTTAATTAAGTAATATTACTAAACATTCTATTTTATTTTTATGCACAGCTTAAAATACTGTCAGGAAGGTTTAACGAAACTTTGTGAATATTGCTGTCTACACTCGAGGACGACAATGAGCTGTTTTCCAAAATTGACAAGATGAAAATTAAAATGATCTGCAGGTTAAGGTGTGAAAT
The DNA here is from genome assembly GCF_048773025.1 of Camelus bactrianus. NCBI lineage: Eukaryota > Metazoa > Chordata > Mammalia > Artiodactyla > Camelidae > Camelus > Camelus bactrianus. The sequence continues at coordinate 7,354,336 of NC_133541.1, forward strand.
AGTAAATAAAACAGATTTTAAATGGATAAAAGCGAGGATTTGTAAAATCATCCTGCAGAGGTAGAATGGTAACCCA